>NC_057420.1:795998-1395998 GCF_019320065.1 Cervus canadensis
AGGACATCTTTTTTGGGTGTTAGTGCTAAAATGTCTTGTAGGTCTTCATAGAACCGTTCAACTTCAGCTTCTTCAGTGTTACTGGTTGGGCCGTAGACTTGGGTTACCATGATATGGAATGGTTTGCCTTGGAAACAAACACAGATCATTCTGTCATTTTTGAGATTGCAGTTGAGGACACAACTTAGTGTCTGAAAGGTGACAACAACCATAACTTCTTTCTCCATTCATCTATCAATGCACATTTGTGTTGCTTTCTGGCTGCTCAGTGTGTAAAGAACTGCCTGAAATGCAGGAGACCTGAATTTTATCCTTGTGTTGGCAAGATTCCCCGGAGAAGGAAAAGGCAACCCACTCCAGCATTTTTTGCCTAGAGAATTCCATGAACAGAGGAGCCTGGTGGTCAACATGGGGTCACAAAGAGTCTGTCAAGACTGAGCGAGTAACACTTTCACTTTTCAATTTTAGTCACTGAAAATTGAAATCAACCACATCTTCTTTATTTATTCATCTCTCAATGGACATATGTGTTGCTTCCATATCCGAGATACGACAACTAGTGCTGTGATGAACACTGGGTACATGTGTCTTTTTGAAATCTATTTTTTTCAGAGTATATGCCGAGTAGTGGGATTGTAGGTCTTGTGATAGTTTTAACCGGTCGCTGAGCTGGTAGAACATCTGTCTGAAATGCAGGAGACTGTGGTTCAATTCCTCGGTCAGGAAGATCCCCTGGAGAAAGTAATAGGCTACCAACTCCAGTATTCTTGTGCTTCCCTGGTGGCTCAGGTGGTAAAGAATCCTTCTGCAATGTAGGAGACCTGGGTTTGATCCATGGGTTGGAAAGATCCCCTGGAGGAAGCATGGCAACCCACTTCTGTATTGTCTTGAGAATCAGCGTGGATAGAGGAGTCTTGTGGGCTACAGTTCATCACAAAGAGTCAAATACCACTGAGGGACTAAGCACAGCACTGCATGGCAGTTTGAGGGGCTTCCAGGTAGCACTAGTGGTAAAGAACCTGTCTGTCAGGTTTTGAGATATAAGAGATATCAGTCCAACCCCTGGACTGGGAAAATTCCCTGGAGGAAGGCATGGCAACCCACTCTAGTGTTCTTGCCTGGAGAATCCCATTGAGAGAGGAATGTAGCAGGCTGAAGTCCATAGGGCAGCAAAGACTGAAGTGACTTGAGCAAGACTGAAGTTACTTAGCAAAACCACAGCCTATTAGTTTTATTCCTAGGTTTGGCAATACAAGAAATCCAACCAATGGCAAGTAAACAAGAGACCATCTGGCTGGGGTGGGGCTTTCCTGGTGGTCTAGTGGCTAAGATTCTGTACCTCCAGTGCAAGGGGCCCGGATTTGATTCTTAGTCAGAGAACTAGATCCCACATGTGAACTAAGGATTTGCACACCACAATTAAAGACCTGGAACAGCCAAACAGATAAGCAATGAAAAAAAGAAAGCCATTTGGGCAACACCAGACATCTTAAATCAGTTAATTTTTAAAATTACCCTCTTTAAATTCCCTTGTAATTCTAAAACAGCTCTTGTTAGAAAGAAAGACTCCACGTAGTACCTTTAATTCTTTAATATAATTTTATTTATGCACTTCTTTTTGTCTGTGCTGGGTCTCTGTTGCTTCACAAGGTTTCATCTAGTTGCAATGAATGGGGGTTACTCTCTAATTGCAGTTCACATGCTTCTCAATGTGGCAGTTTCCCTTGTTGTGGAGCATGGGCTCCAGTCACAGGCTTCAGTAGTTGCAGTTCCCAGGCTCTAGTGCACAGGCCCAGTGGTTGCGGTACACAGGTTTACTTGTTCCAGGGCATGTGGGATCTTCCCCAATCAGGGATGGAACCCATGTCTCCTGCATTGGCTGGAGAATTCTTTACTGACAAGCCACCGGGAATGTTTTCATTCATTCTTTAACACTTGCATGCGAATCACTGGCTTTAACAGAATATGGATGGACTTAGGCTTCAAGCCTTGAAGAACAGGATCTGGTGAGTTTAGACTTAATTTTATTTCTGTTAAGTCAGTGTAAATAAACATGAAGTCAATCCTAGTTCAAGGTGATGAACAAATAAGTCAACAACCTTGAAGATGCAACCACACCTATAGTTGAGCCCTTCCTGTTCTGAAACTCAGGCACTCGATAAAAATTCTTGTTTTATTCAAAATGGGGGAACAGAAATAATACTGAATAAGAGACATAACCCCAAGACTTGGATTTTATCTCATTAGCCACAATGACCCTTAAGTGGGGTGGCTTTAAAAAGCCACCTGTAAGAACAGTCAGTCTGTGGACCCTGGACAACTGTGGTCAGCAGGCCTGATGTGAATTCACAAGTTAGCTCAAAGCCAGGTCAAGAGGATATTCTAGATCCTGGTTGCTACCATTCAAATGTCAGTTAGACATTCACGGATTATGTGACCCTGGGCAAGCTGTGTGACCTGGCCAGATCTCAGTGTGCTCATCTATAAAATGGGTGTGAGGACATCCCTGGAAGTCCAGTGGTTAAGACTTTGACTTCCAATGTGGGGAGTATGGGTTAGATTCCCTAGTCAGGGAGATAAGATTCCACATGCTTGTAGTCAAAAAACCAAAACGTTTTAAAAGAAGGAAATTAAAGCAATATTACAACAAATTCAATAAAGACTTTAAAAATTGTAGACATTAAAAAATTTTGCTGATAAGCCCAATGAGAACTTAGTCAGCAACCTGTTTTCATTCTACAACTATGTATCAATTACTCTTCTAGGCCCTAGCATGGAGCAGAAGGGACTCCCCAGAGAGCTGCAATTCTGGCTGTGATTTTCACTTTCTGGGTTCTACAGACATGAACCTGAATATCACTCCAGAGCACTCTCATCTGACAGCAAGGAGATCTGCAAGCTTTACTTGCCCAAATTCAACCGTGAGCATAAAAGCACTTGGCAAATTAAGAGAGAAGTAGAGAGGAGGGCTGGGGTGGCAGATGGGACACACTGGGAATCTGGGATTAGCAGATACAAACTATTATACATAGAATTAACAACAAGGTCCTCCTGTATAGCTCAGGGAATGACAATCAATATCCTGTGATAAACAATGATGGAATGGAATATGAAAAAGTGTACATGTCTATAACTGAATCATTTTCTTGTACAGTAGAAATTAATAAAACACTTTACATCACATATACTTCAATAAAATCAATTTTAAAAGGGAGAAGACAGAACCTAAATGGAGAGTGTACCCACAAGTGAACACAGAGCAGGCAAGCCTGCCCACCACATCCCTAACAAGGAACATGCCAAGAACAGGAGAGCTGGGGAGGGACTCCACCACTTCCTGGTCCCCTTTAATCCCTGGAAAGATCCAAGGCTGGTCCTCCCCATCCCACCACTGGCACTCACTTTGCCAGTGTACTTGACAGTGTCTGCAGTGACATCAGCTCAAGTGGTGGACATTGACATGGCTGACCGAAGATGCAAGGGTACTCGAGGACCCTGAGCTGGTGACCAGGGGCAACGACCAGGTGCTGGTCACCAGGGTGATGGTGGAGGTGGATGGGTTCTGTGTGATCTCTTTCTGCTGGACACCTGGGAAAGCAAAGGTTCTTGGTCATCCCACTGTCTGGGGAAGGCTGTCCCAGCTTGAAACTGTGGTGGGAGCAGGGCCCAATCCACACTGTTTGAGTTTCTCTGCTTTCAAGGGACAAAGATTCTCCCATTGGGCAAGCTTGAGCAAGGCTCCACAGAGCCCTTTTTCAGCAAGGCCTCCACCTGGGTCTTTAAGGACTAATACAGTTTCCAACAGCTCAAGGCTGCATCCCTAAGGATGATCCCCACCCCCTTTAAAGTCCCCACCTAGGAAAACTCAAGGCTGCCAAGAGAATTGCATATTTGCTCCAGTCAACACTTAACGATAGGGCCCATTGCCCAGTCTCTATGGGAGGGCAGAAGCCTACCTCTAAGAGGTAGCAGAGTTAGCAAACCCAGACATTTCACATGGACCAACATCCCCTTCCCACTTTGTGTAAAATTGTCATTTTCTGACTGTATAGAGTTCCCATGATTCCCCCTCCCTATTCCCAAATTCTCCCTTTAAAACCCCAGTCCCCTGTGTACACATTGAAGTTGACTTCAGTTCATGCTGGATATTTTGCCCTACTGCAATCATAAATAGCAGATTAAAATCTATCCTAACTACTTCAACTACTGGCCAGTTTTGTTTATCTTTAACAGGACAATCTGGGAATTAGGAACCATACCATCAATGAGCTCCTTCTTGCCCACTTCCAAGTTCCCCTGGAAGGCTCATTATACTTAAGGGCTATGAAGTCAGAAGCCTGAAACTGGACATCCCAGCCTGGGAGATCCCAGACTCGGTTCTGGCCTAGCAAATCTCTGGACAGCAGGATCAATCCGGCTGTACTCCCATACTCTGTGTCCAATCTTTTGGTCTTCCTCCACCCCAGTCTTTGAAGAGTTTCACTGGGGGCCAGTTCAAGATCCGGCTACTCTTTCATTTCACAACCTGCTGCAACTCTTACAAGTTCTCCTCCTGATAGTGCACTCAGTATGTGAGAGTTTTGATCAAGGAGCCCAATAATGAAGGATCTCAATGCAGGTTTCCCCATGAAACAAGACCAGTATCAGTCTTCATGAGAGCTGGACAAACTAGTACCCATCAGATCAGCACTTTGTTCCACTTTACATCAGCCCAGAGGGAGCCTCCTGCTGGGAGCTGTCATTCTGCACTTTGGCAGTGGTTCCTGATGCTGGCTCTTCTTGCATTGGGCAGGAGGTGGGAGCTAATCCCTAGTTATTAATGCATCCTTTACTATCCACTTCTCATACTGTACTCTTTCAAATATAATGCGCAGGAGTTCACAGACATGCACAAGGAAACTTATACAAAGGTATTCATGTAGCACTGCTAACAACAGGTAGAAACTGGAAGCAAATTAAATGTCTATCTGTAGGCAAATACTTTATTAAATAAACTGGGGAATATTACACACCAGTCTAATAGAAAAAGGGAGAGCTATATGCACATGACATGGATTGACCTCCAAAACATGCTGATGGGTGGGGAGAGAAAAAGGCAAGGATGGTACCATTTTGATGTTTTCAAAAAGAACAAAAAATGTAATATTTTTATGAAGTCATACACACACGCACACACACACACACACACACATACATACATATATATGCATACATGAATTAGAAAAAGATCTTATGGCTAACAATACCTCTGAGAAAGGGTGCACGATGAAATAGAAAGTCAACAAAGACAATAGATTTCTGGGTGTCTAGGCATCCATTTCACCCTGTACTAAAAAGACGTGTATATACTGTTTTGTCTTTAAAAAGACAAAAGAAAAGTACAAAAGGAAGGTGCAAAAATAATTTTTAAATTAATGCCAAATGGAATGTGTCAGGCCTCCAGGATACAGTGGCCAGGCAACCAAGGGGAACGAAACAAATAAAACAAGGACTATTTTTCTCCTGTCCATGGGGCAAGAAAAGGAGCGGGTGCCACAGGGAGCAGAGCGGGGAGACTCGGTACCTTTCATAGCCTGTCTGTTCTGGTATCTTGTCCCCTGGAAAGACTGGGGCTGCTGCTGGCTTTGCTGCTGCTGCTGCTGCTGCTGCTGCTGCTGCTGCTGCTGCTGCTGTTGCTGTTGCTGGCCCTGCATCTTCTGCGTGTTCCAGAAGATGGGACTTTGGGGAGGACGTTGGAAACTTACTTGATGAGTTCCACACAACCTGCTGCAGGGCCGGGGCAGTCTCCTTCAGTAAAAGCGGCCTCTGATTTTTCACCGGGCTTCCCGGAGAGCCGGTGGTGGTGGTGGTGGTGGTGGCAGTGGCGGCGGCTAGGTCGTGACCATGCCGGTGGTGCTGGTGGTGGCCATGATCCCAGCTGTGGGAGTTTGCGAGGATGAGCGGGTGAGGACTGGCATTTCAGGGGAGACTGGCTGCCTGCTGTTGTGGATGGTGGAGCTTTACCTATGACTGAAGCCAACACATGGGAAAAAAAAAAAAAAAACCTGCAAGGTCTCCAGGCCAGTGAGTTCTAGGTGACCATCTCAGGCTACCATGCCAAGGACCTCCTCGTGAATGAGCACAATCTCACTTTATATGCTTAGGCCACTTCTGCAGCATGTTCTAGCTTAAAACATCAGCCTCCTTGGGTTATGGGTGCTTGCTCATATTTGAGATACTTGCCAAGGCCTCTGGGGGACTGAGGCCAACATGACCCAGCCCCTGGCCTGGAGTTGCCCACCTGCTAGTGAATGACCCAGTGGATGAACAGAATCATTGCAAGTACCTGGTTTTACAAAGTTAGAGTTCAGTAAGGACTTTGAGAAAGACTTAGCCAAAGTCCATCCGGATATTAACAGGAACCCTTTCCTTGGCCAGGAAACCTACAGAGCATGTACCCCAAGGAAGCAGACAGCCTCCCAGTGGCCAAAGCACTGAATAACAATGAATCACCCAGAAAGAAGGGTATTGTCTTTCATGTCTTCTAATTCCTTCCAGAAAGTCTCAGTGTGGTCCTGGTACCTTGACACCTAATTCTCAAGGGAACTCCACACCAAGGACAGAACCATCCCCAGCACAATGCTACTTATGGAGAATTTAGAAGCCTTGCTTTTGTTTTGACTGCAGTTCCATATTGCATCTTTTACGCAGAGCACAAAATACTGTTTTACCTATTGTCTGGTAGTCAAGTTTAAGTCCAAAATTGAGTTCATTAAAAAAAAAAATTTAAAGAGCTGCAGCTTCAGATTATAAAATAGATTAAGGCAGTAATTGTACAAGCAGGTCTTGGGAATGACAAAAATCATGAATACGAGTGACTAGAGTCTGAAAAACGCTGCCTTTTGGAGTGTATCTACTGGAAGGAACTGGGCTATGAGGGTGGAGGGCAGGATTTCAACAGGCAGCAGGGAAAATGTGAAGGAGATCAGTTTTAGCCAAGACATGCCCAGGAATAGGCAGAATTTTGGTGAGTGAGGACAGGCAGTGAGAAGGGCTGTCCAGAAGGCAGGTTAGAGCCAGAAGCACTGAGCAGTGGAGAGGGGGTGTCCACACAAGTATTCATCTGGGAGGGGAAGGGGGTCAGTTATGACTGCAGGAGCCCCAGGCACTGGAAAGATGAACATGCACCCCCAGAGAGGATCCCCTTGGGTTCACACAAAAAAACACAGATGGAAGTCAGCAACCTTGATCTCAGGTGATGTGCCTGGACATCAAACAGTTTTTGATGGACTGAAAGTGAAGTCGCTCGGTTGTGTCTGACTCTTTTGCAATCTCATGGACTGTAGCCCACCAGGCTCCTCTGTCCATGGGATTTCCCACGCAAGAATACTGGAGTGGGTTGCCACTTCCTTCCCCAGGGGATCTTCCTGACCCAGGGAAAGAAATCTGGGCCTCCAGAATTGCATGCAGAGTCTTTACTATCTGAGCCACCAAGGAAGTCCTTAATGACAACACCTTTCTTAGGGGCTCAGCATGCTTCTGCTGCTTGACTCCATGCCTGTCACTTTTAGATTTCTGTCATCCAGAAAAGACAGGAGTTCTTGATTATTCTAGGGGAAATTTTCAGTTAACTGTGGGTCTGGGGAAACCAAAGAGTGTGAAAGGAAAAGAGTGCTGACAGGCTGACTTTTCTGCCTGGGGTGGTGGTGTCTTGGTGGTTACACAACTGACTGGCCCTCTCACTCCTCTGGGGAAGAATTCAGTCAAAGTCCTGGGCAAGAACACAGGGTGGAGCTGGGAGAAGATCTCTACCTAGAGTGAGGAGCCCCCATCCTTGCCTAGGACAACCTTTCAAATATTGGTCACAGCCACTGCCCCTTCCCCTTGCAGGGGCAGAAGTGGCTTTGAGCTTGCACCTTCTAAAAGGCAGAGATCCCACAGGCAATGTCTCTAACCTGCAAAAGCAACTTTAGTGCCTCTCTTTTCTGCCATGTGATTAAAAAATATACTGTCCTTGTTGATTAGCTAGCCTGATACCTCCTTGGGCAAAGAGCAACCACAATAAAGGTCCTTTCTCTCTCTCATCTTGCAAAAGCAAATAGCTAGCTTTGTAGCTTGGTTACTGCTCTGACAGCGTCCCATTGGAACTCTTTTCCAAATTAAAACAACAACAGCAACAACAACAGAAGTATGCAATCTGAAATCATTCCAGGCTTGGCACACTCTTGGGGGGTTTTCATTTAGACACCAAAACATTTTAATTTCTAAAGGATACCGATGGTTTACTTGGGGGTTGGGGGGGAGGAAAGGCCATGGAAAACTCCATTAGTCCTAAAAATTTGGGAGTATTTAATCATCTGTAGTCTCAAAGAGAAGTGAATTTCTTAAAGGTCAGCACTCCAAAAGCAAGCCCACCCAACTAGCCTACTTATCTCAGACTTAGGTCACTGTCTTGTACATTAAAGAGAAGGCTGGAAATTACTGATGTGACACAAGTTAATGTAGTCAAGGTCCTGAAGTGAGTTCCTTTAGCCTCTGCTCTGGGATCTCTAGCTAGGATCTCTGGGATCTCTAGCTAGGATCTCTGGGATCATCTTTCTATTTGAGGATTCAGATTCTATGTATAAGCTGCACTCCTAAATGAAGATCAGTTGGAGTTCACCAAGCACTCTCCAAAACACCCTTCACTTAATAAACTCATGAGTGAAAGCACACCTCTGAAAAGATGCTCAACTGCAGAGTTTCTGACGTGAAGTCGATTTTTCAAAACCGAAATCATCCTCAGGTGGCTCTGGACTGCAACCTCTATGAAGTTCCTCTAACTGAATTATTTTTTCAGAATCACCCTTTGCTTAAAAGCCCCACACATTCAGAGGATCCTAGAGAAACTTCCTTCAGACACCAGTGAGAGGAAAAGCTCAGCTTCATCTTATCAACTGGAGTGCTTTCTATTTTGGGGGGAATCATGAGCTCTTTTAGAGCTGCTGCTGCTGCTGCTGAGTCACTTTAGTTGTGTCCGACTCTGTGCGACCCCATAGACTGCAGCCCACCAGGCTCCATCATCCCTGGCCAGAGTACTGGGGTGGGTTGCCATTGCCTTCTCTGTCTTTTAAAGCACTCAAATGTGTCTCCCTTTTCACTTCAGCTGCCAGGAAGCTTGGAGCCAAAATGGAAGCCTGACTTTGTTAATTCTGAAGGCTGAAATAGTTATTTTTGTATACAAACTGTCCCCCAGACCTGTCACTATTCTATTTTCATCTTTCTCACTGTCTTGATTCCCATTTTATCAGTATATCACAAATCCTTTCTGGAAGGGGTGAAAAAGCCCACAACCAAATAAAAGATCTATTTCAGAAAGAGAGGAATAGTATATATGTATCATTCTTAGGAACACTGCCATCTGGGACCCAACAGTTCCACACACTTCATGGAATAAATGCTACTCCTGTTGCTTTCCACCACATCAGAAGTAGTCCTTCAAACCCCAATCCACACAGAAGTGGATGTTTCAGAAGCCATTCATAATTTTAAGGGATTGGGGTGGTGATCCATCCTTCCTGACTGACTCAACTGCTTCTCCCTTTCTTCCTGCCCTGTATCACTGAGAGATATTCCATCCTCTTTCAATGAACTGCAGGAATTGAGGTTCTGGAACAGTTCACAATGATACAAACACAGAAGGAAAATTCTCAAAACACATCCCCACTCCTGATTTAAGCAGCCAGACTAAGAAAACCCCAGGGGACACAGAACTGAGAAGACAGCTACTGTCAGAAGCTCTGTGTTGTCTGTTTAGTCACTAAGTCGTGTCCAGCTCTTTTGTGACCTCATGAACTATATAGCCCACCAGACTCCTCTGTCCATGGTATTCTGCAGGCAGGACTACTGGAGTAGTTTGTCGTTTCCTTCTTCAGGAGATCTTCCTGATCCAAGGATCAAATTCGTGTCTCCTGCACTGGCAGGCAGATTCTTTACCACTGAGCCACACAATTAAACCTGGCTATCCCTGTATGTAACTCACAAAATACAAGAGGTTTTATGGCTACAATCTCCAATTATTCCTTAGGCCATGTCTCCCATGGGCCCTTAATTAATTCTTATCTTTCTTGGGCATATCATCACCCACTTGCCAAGCCAGCTGAGAAGTTCACTGACTGCTTTGCCAATGGGCTGACTATCCTTCAGATCATTCCTATGTTCTGCTGGGGAGGTCTGCCAACATGCCTGGGGTGTGGCAGGTTTGAGAGCAGCCACTGCTGGTTCAGTCCCTAACAGCAGCAAAGGGGTAACTGCTAAGACTCAGGCACAATTCACAACTAGGGGAGATTTAGCTTTGTCAAGACACTTTTGAAGGCCACCACTTTTGAAGGTCAGTAGATACTATTGACATCCAGTTGGTAAAGGTCAGGAATACTGCTAAACATCCTTCAATACACAGGACAAAGAATTATCCAGCATAAAAAGTCAATAGTGCTAAGGTTGAGAAACCTCGGGCCCATGTCAGCTAAATGCAAATATGGCAGAACACAGGCTCAGGTGCACATCATACAATGCCCCTTGGATTTCTAGAGGCCTAAAGAAGAATTCAGCAGTCTACTGCCACTGACCTGAAAGGTCTATATTCTAGTAAGAAAATGTATTTTGAAATGCCTGGGCAGTGTGAGGGGAGGTAAGGGAGAATAAACTCATCAAGGTCTTTGAACTGAACACTTTTATCAGTTTCAGCCCTGTCCAAAGTCTTAACATTGACAAACACTTTAGGCATGTAAGTGAATATTGGGAAAGAAACTGCTCAGATTCAAAATTACTTGACTGCCAGAAGCAACTATTACTTTCTAAGAGACTTCCTTTTCTGTGCTCAAAATCAACCACATTGGGTATCAAGGTGGGCAGGCCCTGCTTAAGTCCTTGTCCTGCTCAGTAACTAGCTAGATGACCAGGAGCTAATCCAAGGTTTGTTGTGCCACACTTCATGATGTCAGAGGGTGACATGACATGTGGTACTACAAATGGCAAGGTGACATTCTAAAACCAAATCAAGAAACCAGAAACTGGTACAGTCACTCACCCTCCTCCACGGGAGATGGTTATTTGGGTTCCTTCCTGGTTTGTCGACCCTCCTGTGCAGAATGGTCTTTTCCTAAATCTATGACAAGTCCACTCTCTGAATCAGATTCCAGGGCCAAATGCACTGTTGGGGATTCTGTCTTATCTTTTCCCTTCAGCTTACCCTTTGTAGGATAAGGCAAGGGTTTTGCTTTGTCTGAAAAGTCCTTCTCAAGCTGGGGGCTCATCTTCTCCTTAACTGATCCTGTGCCACTTACTCACTGGCTGGTGATGTGCTTTCAGCTTCTCTTCCATTTCCATGGGGTTTAGAAATTTGGTTTTTTTTTGACCGCAGATGGCTCTTTCTCCATCTGAGCCCCCTCTTTGTCTTTAGCATCTTCTGGCTCATTCTTGGACCTTTGCTCCTCATCACTGATAGAGTCATTTCAGCTACTGTCTGACTTCTTAGAATCCCATGAATCATTGGGCTCGACAGCCACATAAACATCTTCTGAGATTTCATTTATGCCTAAATTGAACAAACAAACAAAAAACAAAACCAGCATGTGGTGTAGTCACAGAGTGAAGAGCAGGAGCAGGGCCAAAACATCACAAATATTTTCCATGTTCACTGCTGGAATAAAAAAGCAAAACAAAACACATCACATCAAACTGGCCTGGTGGGGTTAGCAGAAGACTTAAGTTGCAGCTGACTACAGGTGACAAATGGAACTTGCCTGGAGAGGGTTTCAGTTACTGACATTCAAAGATGACAAGGGACCAAACCACATGAATTTCTAATTCATCCAGAGCTCAATCTTGGCACGTAACACATTGGGACACAGAAAATGGGAGGCATGGAAGCGAATGCTACACAGGAGTTGTTAAAACTGATCCATTTTTAGTTCAGTTCAGTTCAGTTCAGTCACTCAGTCGTGTCTGACTCTGCGACCCCACGAACCGCAGCACGCTGGGCCTCCTGTCCATCACCAACTCCCAGAGTCCACCCAAACCCATGTCCATTGAGTCAGTGGTGCCATCCAAATATCTCATCCTCTGTTGTCTCCGTCTCCTCCTGCCTTCAATCTTTCCCAGTGTCAGGGTCTTTTCCAGTGAGTCAGCTCTCCGTATCAGTTGGACAGAGTATTGGAGTTTCAGCTTCAACATCAGTCCTTCCAATGAACACCCAGGACTGATATCCTTTAGGATGGACTGGTTGAATCTCCTTGCAGTCCAACGGTCTCTAAAGAGTCTTCTCCAACATCACAGTTCAAAAATGTCAATTCTTCGGCACTCGGCTTTCTTCATAGTCCAACTCTCACATGCATATATGACCACTGGAAAAACCATAGCCTTAACTAGATGGATGTTTGTTGACAAAGTAATCTGTCTGCTTTTTAATATGCTGTCTAGGTTGGTCATAACTTTTCTTCCAAAGAGTAAGTGTCTTTTAATTGCATGGCTGCAAACAACATCTGCAGTGATTTTGGAGCCCAGGAAATTAAAGTCAGCCACTGTTTCTACTCTTGCCCCATCTATTTGCCATGAAGTGACGGAACCAGATCCCATGATCTTAGTTTTCTGAATTTTGAGCTTTAAGCCAACTTTTTCATTCTGTTCTTTCACTTTCATCAAGAGGTGCTTTACATCTTTTTCATTTTCTGCCACAAGAGTGGTGTCATCTGCATACCTGAGGTTATTGATATTTCTCCCAGCAATCTTGATTCCAGCTTGTCCTTTCATTTTACAGATTAGAAAAAAAAAAAAAACACAAAAAGAAAAAACGAGGCCCTGAGAAATCACTTTTCCTGGGACACAAAGAAAACCAAGACAGAGAGGTGAGGCCAGAGATATGGTTTCCTGAGTCACCACCCACAAATTCCCAAAGCATTAAGTTTTTTACCTTTGTGTCTGGGACTCAAAGAAATAAGCCAAGCCTTAAAGCAGGTGATGAAAACTCAAAGCACATGGGCCACATCGGGCAAGCAGGTGTGTTATTTAGGAAGCAATGGTTTGACCCAATGCTTTCCAGTATTTTGTAATTTGTTGTTTTTAACTTAGAATGTGCTGGCCAATTCACAAATTGGGAAGGTTCATAAAGAAATTAAGATACCAGGCTTGTCCGAATCACTTCTAGGTCCCAGGCCTGGCTGGGGTGAGCACCACTGGCCCCTTTTGGTTGCGGGAGCATGGTCTCCAGGTGACCCAGCTGCCCAGCCCCCATCTGGCTCCCTGCTCTGAAGCAGAGTCAACCACAAATGTGCTTCTACTGTTTTTCTACTTGTAATTGAGTCCAAAGGAAAGTCACCCATTTCCATGTCTCAAGCAAAAGGGAAAATGATAAAACAGCAGGAGTTTCTTACATATACGAGCAAAAATGGGCAAAAGTCTATTTCTAACAATAATTTCATTTACCCCATTTATGTTCTCTGCTCCCAGTAGTGAGTGTCATCCATCTGTAGGTAAATAATCTGATACCCTACAATTTTGAAAAGAGGAAATCCCCATCAAATCTGCATTGTCTTCATTCTAGAGCAATGGTTATCATGAGTGGGATCATGCAAGAGAAAATCATTAAAGGGTAAGAGCCTCAAACAGACCAGCAGGATCAGGAGTTGCCTCCTTTCCTTGTCGCCATGCGGCCATCCTGGGGCAGGCAACAGGATCCTGATCAGGAGCAGAAGCAGGAGCAGGAGTGAACTAGATCCACCTCCTCTAGGGCTCAAATGGAAAGAATCTAAAAACCAAATCTGGTTTACTTTCTGGATCTCAGGGCTTGTGCAATTGGTAACTAAATGCTGGACAACAGAATGACAAGCATGGCCACACATGCTTGGATACTGGAGCCCACAGGAGGTAAATTCAGATCCTCCTCTGCTTCTATAAGTTATGTGACCCTGAATGAGTGAACTACCTCTCTGAGCCTCCATTTCTTCCTCTGGACAATAGGTTTGATAACAGTACCAACCTTCCAGGACAATCTACGCGCAGTGCAAGGGGCATAGCAAGTCCTCTGTAAATCCTTATTAACAATAACAAACTGAGGACCTAGACCAGCTGCCTGGAAGAACCCAAGAAGGACATGGGCTGCAAAATTTCATCCACGTCACTCAGTGTCCTAAGCAAATGGGCGTCCCAGCAAGGAGTGCTTTTGTTAGACAGCCTGGCTGACTCCCAACTACAGCTCCTTTCCTCTCTCAAAGGTCTAGAGAACCCAGTGACGAAGAAACCTCGCCTTGGATTGCCTTTCTCTACCGAGACTCAGGCAGCTCCTATTTCTTTATAAATACCCTCCTGACTTTATTTACCTCTTCAACAAACATTCTAGAGCAGTACTATGTGTATAAGACCAAGTATCTTGAAGAAGGCAAGTCTTTATCAGATCTTGATAAGATAAACCCCTCTGCCCTCAAGGAGTTTCCAGTCTAGATTGGGAGGGATACCCCCACACAAAAGGGACCACAGATGCTTTGGAACCATAAAGTACCAAAGGAGGTGGGCAGACAGGGAGGGCAGTCAAGGAAGACTTCCTGGAGGAGGTGATCCCCAACCTCAGCCTCAGGGATTGGATTTGGGTGGGTAGTGTAAAAAAGCAGCATAGGGACGGGGAAAGGATGCAAGGGATACAGAAGAAGGATGCATGTGCCGGGGGCAGGGGTGGAGCAAGGGCGTGGCCCAGCCTCGAGGGGAAAGGTTTGTGTTGGACACATTGGACAATTGTGGGATACATGTGATCCTGAAGTGAAGACACTGACATGTGCAGAGAAGCACACTGGCAAACTCAGGAGGCTCTTTCTGCTTCCAAATTTTCTTACAACTGGCACCTCAAATCAGCAGGTTGCTGCTATCAAAGAACGCACTCTGACAAACTCAAAATACCCTCTGAACAATTAACTAGCAAATCTGAAATATTCTTCCAGGAGAAATTATTATTAATTTTTTGTTGTTGAATCAACAAGCCAAAGTTAAACCTGCTGCTAAAAAAGCAGCCGGGATTGGGCTTTCATCTCTTTCAGGTGGTACCCCTAAAGACAGTAATGATGGTGATAATGATATAAGCAAACCAAGACACAGACCTCATTTTGCTTTGCAATTCTCTACCGTCTTGTCGAGATTTAGCTGGAATCTGCTGTGAATCTGCTGCTTGGGGAAGAGGAGAGGGACAGAAGCAGACTGCTGCTGGACAGACTCACTTAGCTCCATCAGGTCCAACTTGGCCTTGCTTCAATCTTGAAGACACCACCACACCCTCATGAGATCAGCCACTGGAGGGAAAAAGTGAATAACTCTCATCACTTGGCTTCTTTTTTGAGCCCAGGAGGAAAAATCCTTAAATATTGCTATCGTTTATCCCAACGATATCATCTACTCGACAGCCTGGGCTGACTTGGACATAAGAAGCTGAGAGAACATTTGGCAGGTTTCTACTGAACTATTGAGAGAGTCATTTCCTAGGCAGGTTGGTAAGAAGTCTAGGGGTCCCCAAGGAGAGAGGGGTCTATAATCCTCAAGGAGGAAGAATGGACACATTTTTTGGTCCCTCTACATTCCTTAGGGTTATATAACAATAATGTATCCTGCTTGAGGACAGTCTCTAGAAAAAGCCTTCTGGCTAATCCTGTTATTTTAAGGTGTAGATTATGGGAGTAGGTCTAGTGAGGTCTTTACAACCTCCAGACATTCTTTTGATTCACTGTAATAAGTAATTAGAGAGTACATAACTCCATAGCTAAACACTAGCAAGGGGGTGCTCTTTCTGCCCCCTTCTGATGCGTATGTCAGAAGCTTTATCTTTTTATAGTTTACCAAAACTTTATTACACAAAAGCTCTGAGCCATTAAGCCTTGTCTCAGGCCCCGGATTGAATTCTTCTCCTCCAGAGGCCAAGAATCCTGGAATCTTTTCATGGTTCAGCAGCAACCTTTCATCTTGGGAACTTGTATGGTAGTCTTCAGGACAAGGTAAGGATGCTTGGCGCTCTACTTATTTGTTCTCCTAGAAAACACGTTTTCTGCTGTACTTCACTAACTCGACGGTGTGCTTGCTTGAGTGAATGAAACACTCCAAGCGAAGCAGGTGAGGAGCCCTGATCTGTGGTTCCGTGGCGACCTCATACGGCTTATAGCAGAAATCTGTTGTGGGCTTATACAGACCTGCCAATGTCAAGAGGCATCCAATGTCTCCTTCAGGAACTGAACAGAAATGGGCAAAGCATGTGAACTGAACTCTCCTTTCTCAGTCAAACTTTTTGGTCTCCCTGACCATTTCATAACTCCTTGGAAATCAGAAGTACTAATCTAATCTGTTGGATCTTTCCAGACTTTCAAGGGACTGGTGATCTATGCTGTTACTGTGGACTATAACTTAGGTCCCAAACTTGGATTTGGTAGTCAGGAAGCACTTAGCTTCACTAGGCATGGAAAGTTTGGAAGCTAGATGGAGCTCTAGGTCCAAGAGCATCTCTGAGGTTAAAGCTTACTCAGATTGGAACTACAGTGGACGTTTTTCCCTTTGGTAATGCTGGCTCTTACTGGACCAGAGGAGACTTATACTGGTGTGGTGACACTTGGAAGGAACATTTCAGTTTTATGTTCGTGTCGGTCTTATTGTGGTCAGGAATATAGTCAGGGTCGTGCACAGGCACTCAGGTGACGTTTCCCCAGCAGTCTTAGCTTTGGAAGCATTCCGGAAGGTTACTGATTGCACCCCAGGTGGCATCAGAGGATAGATTTGATCCCCAGGGCTAAGACACACCTGGTCTTCCTCGGTGATATTTACAAGAGCTTTCTAGAGTTACAAGGGAATTGAAAGAGGGTAATTTTTTAAATTAACTGATTTAAGATGTCTGGTATTGCCTAAATGGCTTTCTTTTTTTCACTGCTTCTCTGTTTGGCTGTTCCAGGTCTTTAATTATGGTGTGCAAATTCTTAGTTCACATGTGTGATCTTGTTCATTGACTAGGAATCAAACCCAGGACCCTGCATTGGAGTTTCAGAATCTTAGCCACCAGACCACTAGGGAAGCCGTCCCACATGGCCTCTTGTTTGCTTGCCATTGGTTGGACTTTTTATATCACCTTCCGTTGATTTGGTCCAAGTCATGTATTTACAGATGAGAAAACTGAGGCTGCCACGCAGCTCTGGCTAGTGTTCACACCAAGCCAGTGTTCTCCACTCCTGTAGCCAGTTTTATTCCATCTCCTATAGTTCTCCCCTTTCCTTGTGGAGCAAAATTGAGGAATGAACTTTTTAATAGGCATTTTCATTGCAGTTAGGGAAATGAATACAGCGACATAGTTTTGGAGCTGGTGAACTTACTTGGGTCTGAGGTGACCCAGAGTGGTACCCAGATTTGTGTGTTTTGGCAGAAGGGGTCTTTTTATTAACGCTTAATTCTTTGCTATATTTGGAAGTGAGAATGAAGGTCTGACCACAAATTCAAGATTTCTTTAAAATGAAATGTAACTATGGCATTAGTAAAGTATTGACTTTCATCCACTTTCTAAAGTGTTCTCACAGAGCAATTTTGTTTGACTATTTTAAATGGACCTGAGTAGGGAGGTCCCTGCAGTATGACTGACCATAAAGCCCAAAGTGTTTTCTTGCTGGCAGCCTCCACCTGTGGTCTCTGCAACAAGGGGGAGAACCAATATTTCACCAGACACTATTCATTTTCCGCCTGTTATGGGGGTGAATTGGAGGTTACTCTTTTGGGGGTTGACAGCAACTTTGTGATTACATGTTCATGAGAATTAATTCTTTTGTGAAAATAAGAAAACAAGTATTTATGAACTCCTCAGCAGGCACAGACCACAGTCTTCCCCCCCCCCACCTTTTTTTCCCATTTAATCCCTGTACACACCCTACAAGGGGGCACTGTTATTATCCTTGTTTTATACATGGCGCTCAGAGAGAGTTGTGGGTGATAAGATATAACTGCAGGAATAAATCTCGGGCATTGGATACAAGGGTTCTATTTGTCCTGTTTTCTTGTTCAATTGGAGAAAACTGCACAGCACAGCAGTGTCTTGGCAGTGACTGGGCCAGATCTGAGACCTGGCTTGGTCTCCTGTCCCTCCTGTGATGTGGGAGGGCTCAGAGGTATGTGCCCATTTAGGTCACCACAGAGCATTGATTAGAGTTCCCTGTTATGAACTGTAGGCTCTCATGAGTTATCTATCGTATGCATAGTAGTGTATATGTGCACTATGTACATATGTCAGTCCCGGTCTCCCGGTTTGAGTCTCCCCACTTCCCCATCCCAACCCAGCCGTAAGTTTGTTTGCTACATCGGTGACTCTGTTTCTGCTTTCCCAGCCAGTTCACCTCTATAAGCGATGTTGAACAATATGTTTTCTCTTTCTGTCTCACTTCACTCTGTTTGACAGTTTCTAGGTTCACCCATGGAGAAGGAAATGGCAACCCACTCCAGTGTTCTTGTCTGGAGAATCCCAGGGACCTGGATGCCTGGTGGGCTGCTGTCTGTGCAGTCGCAGAGAGTTGGACACGACTGAAGTCATATAGCAGCAGCAACAGCAGCAGTGGGTTCACCCACATCTCTGCAAATGACTCTGTTTCATGCCTTTTAAGCGGTGAGTTGTACTCTGTTGTATATATGTACATTTTCTGTATTCATTCCTCTGTCAATGAACATTTTAGGTTTTGTCCCTGTCCTGTCTACTGTAAATAGTGCTACAGTGAACACTGGGGCGCATGCATCCCTTTGAATTATGGTTTTCACCACATACAAGCATATGCTTAGGAATAGGATTGCTGGGTCGCATGGTAGCTGTATTTTTAGTTTTTAAGGCACATCCACATAGTTCTCCTTAGTGGCTGTACCAATTTACATTCCCAGCAACAGTGCAGGAGGGTTCCCTTTTCTCCACACTGTTTCCAGCATTTATGGTTGGATATTTTTTGATCATGGCCAATCTGATTGGTGTGAGGTTGACACCTCACGGTAGTTGTGATTTGCATTTGTCTAATAATCAGTCATGTATATTCCTTAGACCCCCACCCACTAAGATGTTACCTGGAAACCTAGCTCTGGGAAGCTGACTCTTAGCAAAGCTGACCGTGCATGTGTATACACAAGGAGGCTACCTGATTCACAGTGAGTTGAATGGTAAGTCTCTTTCCTTGTTCTGTACTCTTAAAACATCTGATGATATCCAACAGAGAAGATATCTGAGACACCACCTTCTAACAAAACTGCGCTCCACGGTTACGATCTCTGGCCCTTGTTCACCAGACCCTTTCCATGAACATCTACATATCCCTTGTAAAACTGCCAGACCCACAGTTAATGGCCCCTCATCTTCTGTCTCCATCCTCCCCAACCCTCACCCCACAGGAAGAACTGTGTCCCCTGACACAACCCCAACATATGACTTAACCCCCTCTAGAGCTCTCCATGGACTGGTAATTCCCACGTGGTAAACTGAGAATCCTACATGGAGCTGAAGGATTTGTCCTAAGGACCTGCCCAAACAATACACAGACACATACAGTTAGTTGATGCTCTTTATTTATACTTTGGAATTATTTCAGGCTTATTTGTGTCTCCCTCTTGATCTGTTTCACTTGATCCAGACCACTCTTCATTACTTTCCCGTCCAAGAGATCTATAGTGGCCACTGATCTGCACATGAAGCAGCTTCTTAGGTATTCTAGTTTAGACAAAGGGGGACACTCCATCATGAAGTTTCTCAAAATCAGGGGGTTCCTTTCAAAACAGAAAAGAGACACACATATGTAAACCTACCTTCTCTGAAAACACTAAAGACAGCTTTAAACTTGCAAGGCAGTTCCAAGGAGAGAGTGACTGTGAACTTTCACATTTCCTCTAAGTACATACCAAACATCACGCACCCCAGTCTTCACTGTACAACTACTTACCATAGCTAGGACACGGAAGCAACCTATATGTCCATCGGCAGATGAAGGGATAGGGAAGTTGGGGTACAGATGCACAATGGTATGTTACTCAGCTCTAAAATGGAACATGTCAAAGTCAGTTCTAATGAGATGGGATGAACGTGGAGCCTATTATACTGGGTGAAGTTAAGTCAGAAAGAGAGAAACACTGTATGTTAACACAAATATATGGAGTTGAGGACCATGTAGGTGGTACTGAACATCTAATATGCAGGGCAGCAAATGAAGACACAGACATATAAAGAACAGACTTTGGACTCAGTGCGAGAACGTGAGGGTGAGTTAATTTGAGAAAATAGCCCTGAATCATTCACATTACCTTATCTAAAATAGATGACCAGTGCCAGTTTGATGTGTGAAGAAAGGCAACCAAAGTCATGTTGGGGGACAACCCAAAAAGCTGGGTAGGGAGGGCAGTGGGTTGCGGGTTCAGCATTTGGGGGGACACGTGTATACTTATGGGCGATTCTTGTTGGCCAGTGTATGGCAAAACCTGTCACGGTACTATAAAGTAATTATCATCCAATTAAAACAAATAAAAGACTATTCTCCATAATCCTGCACAGTGGTCAGTATTCTCAGAATGAGGGTGGCAGGTGAAGAAGATGCAGAAGAAAATTAAAAACAACAACAACAAAACTAGTGTGATGACCAAAATGGAATCAAAAATAGTCAGTGGGGAACAGCCTTGCACAAAGGAGACTCACAGACCTTTGTGGAAAGGGGACTTCATGAGGAATAGTAGGTGGACCCCAATTTAAGTGGAGTCTAAGGGTAGACTTATTGGCCATGGAATGACAGTTCAGAGATGTGCAGCTGAGTCAGATATAAATTGCAGTGACTTTGGCCTCACCAGGCCACTTCATCTTCCTCAGGCTTGTCCAGTTAGAACCTGGTTTTCACTAGAGTTCTCTACCACTGTTGTCTCTTGCCGATTCCCTCATACCCTGGTGTCACTCTGGATTCCGCAGAGTCTCACTTTCTCCACAGGTGAAAGAATGACCCAAGCTCCTGGATAACGCTTACGACAGGACTCAGCCCCTGGGCTCCTCACCTCTCGTCCTCCCAGTACCTCTCACGGAGTCTTCCTCCTCACATAGTAATGCAAAGGATTGGGCCACAGATCCTTTATGATGATCTTCCACGGCAGTGAGCAAGGTCAGCACAGGGCCTACCAGGGCCTGAGCCCCATGCGTGCACCGCCAAGAACTCCCACATAAATCACCAATTCTGGCCCAGTGCCCACGTGGCACCCTACCTCAGCAATCCAGTCAGATCCTGTGAAGTTGTGGTCAGAGAGCCAGTTGAAGAAGTTTACGGTGCTGTTGTGGTGCCTGTGTCTGTATGCCTTACGTTCAAACCCCTGGTGCCACTGAATTGGAGTGGAATGGGATGCTCGGTATCCTGCAGGAAAAGGAGTATGGGAGAAAGACCTAAATCACTTTCCAATTCAACCTCCACTTTTCTGCCCCCACCCCCCAAATCCAGGGAGCTGCCTCTTACCAGTGACGTTAATGAGATACTCCTTAACAACCACTTCATTTTGGAGATACCTATTCCTCTGAAAGTACAATGTAAATGTGCAGTAATGAGTGGGATGCCGGAGTTCCTCCACCTGCCAGGACAAAGTGTGGCGGGTGGGGGTGGGTGGGTGTGAAACCTCTTTACAGAAGAGCTGCCCTTTCCTGTCTTCAGGGATAAACCACATCCTCTCCCCTCCCCAGTCACCTCCCCTCCACAATGATCAGGGTCCCCTGCCTGACCTTCAAGTTAGTCATGAAGTGACACATGTCTCGCTCTTGGTTGGTCATCATACATGACATTTGGGGGTGGTTCATAAACTGCTTTAGGTCAAGGAGCCTCTAGACGCTCAAGGTAAAAGTGCCAGAAGAACAAAGCTAGCATAAAGAGTAGAATGGTTCTGTCTGACTTCAACTTGCTCCTAATTAGCTCATCACATTTCTGTTCATGAAGACTGTCTGAATGCCAGATAAGGCTGTGCCTAGGAATGCACTACCAGAAGGAGGTTCTCTTCCTAACAGGAAGGCCCCAAACTCCATCTCAGCCTCCTGAAAGTTAGCTTACTTCTGTAGAACACGCACTCCTAGCTACAACCAGTATGAGCACATACACATACCAACCTCCCCCCAAATACACTCAGCTTTTCAAAGAAGACCTGGATTCCAGAGAAGCCTTTTCTCTGAAGAGTCCCTGGTGCTAGCTACAATTCTGACTGAGACCTCTGCAAGTAAAGCCCAAGTACTGATTTGTGCAAGCCAGAACAGCAAGGACATTATACCTAGTATCAGGAACAGATATGCAGGACGGTAACCTATACCCATCATCCAAAAAAATATTTTGTACCAGAACTCTCAGATCTGTAAACTGCTCCTGCAATAGCACCGAGTAAAAAAAGAAAATTCACAAGCACCACACCAAGGGATACAACTTCAACCCAGAAACCACGGATTCCCTGGATGATGGCGCTTCTGTGTTCTAGATATAGCATCTGCCTCTGACAGTTCTTGTGTTTTAGGTGAGCATCATCCTTTAGGCTTTCTTATTCATGGGCTCCAGCTCCAGCTGCAGGGCCACCAGCGGCTCCAATGCAGGCCAGTCACTCGGAGCTCCGGGCCCTGGATATTCCTGGTCGTGCTCCTCCAAGCACACCTGTTCCTGCTCCTACACCACCACCTCCACCTCCTCCATGACGTCTAACACCAGCAGCTGGACCTCCCGCCTGATTCCCGCACCTCTCCCTCCTCCAGGGCAGCACCTTCCTCCACTGCCTCCACCCAGAAGAGGGTGGCCTCCTCGCCTGGCACACCACCTGGGGCCTGCATCGCCTCTGCCGTCTCCACCGGGCTGCTAGGCCCCAGGGCCCCTCCCTCATGAAGACCCAGGCTCACAACTAAGATCCAGGATCCCAGGGTGATGCCACCTTCCCCGTCCCTGTCTCACTCTCCATGGTGTTCTGGCCATAGCCCTGAGGGGCGAAAAAGCTGGCCGTGAGAGCAGGTGTCCCTCACAGCCCACCCACCAACCGCAGCCCCCTTGGCATTAACAACAGATTGCTTGCCCACAGCCAATGAGCAGAGAAGGGGAGACAAGCATGAGCAGAACTGTGCGTCCCCACTCACGTGTAGGATGGTGGCCGGAAGGGGCCGAACTCCACACCCTGACCTCCAGACACCGGGACACGCCCCTTGGAATTCTGGGCACTCTGGCCGCAGGTGACCCAGCGGCCAAACTCGGCCCTGCGCAGAGTGCGCCGGTCCACGCAAGCCCTTTGCCTGACCAACAGTGCAGAAGTGCGTCACCAGCGACCGGGAGAGCCAGGCCAGTTGGAGGCGAAGGCAAAGAACCTGAACCTGACGCTGCATCCATCCTCAAGCTTGACATTGCCTCTGGGGCAGCGGGCGACTCCGTGTGCTCAGAGATCCACACAGGTGAGACAGGGTTCCTGGGTACCTCAGGGACAGAGGGGCGCACCTGGGATCCAAACTGCAAGCCCTGGGCAGGGCGTGAGGCAGGGGGCCGGGGGGTGTTGCAGGGGATCATGGTGGCTCGGGGAAGCGGGCAGGGCTTATGCCGACCTCACCGACGTGCACCCGCTGCAGAGTGCATCCCTCAGCTTGTGCCTTAGGCTTGAGCCGTGTCAGGAATGCAGCCATCCTCTGATGAAGAAGCAGAGCACTTTCCTCAGCTCGCTGTCCAGGCCCCACAGTGCAGCCCCAAGCCAGACACCCTGGAGCCCCTGACCCGCGGGCTTTCAGCTCTTGGCCTTTCCCCCGGCCTGGCTTAGAGCAGGCAGCCGGGTGGCTAAGGATGTGCACCAGCGGATGCACTTCCCAGAGGAACAGAGCTTCTCCGGTAAGTGTTTGAAGTGGAGCAATGTGCTCCTCCTCACCATTAGTTACTCCTGCCTCCCGGCTGCACAGCTAAGGTGGGAACCCTCAGGTTAAGTGCTTGGACAGATGCCACGCTCACACTCTGCCTCCTAGGATGTCTGGTGTTTCACACTGAGCACCTGCCTTAGGCCAGACACAGACTCACACACACACAAACACACACACACAGATACACACAAACAGATGACTGAAGCACACACATGCACACGTGCCAGGCACAGGGACACAGATGCAAACAGGTGTTTCAGAGACTGAAGAACCAGTGGTTCACATGAAATGGCTAGACCTCCTTATTTCTCTGAGGAAAATGTCCATTTTGATTTTCAGATGTGAAATATAGAGAAGTCCAACTTTCATGAAGGAGAATTAACGCCTAGATTTTGATGCAGGTAGTAAAGAGAACTCCGTATTTCATGCGGGACAGTCATTGTTTTATATATGATAAATACAAAGAATTAAGTATTTCACAAAGAAACAGTGGTGCCAAGAATTTCATTGTTGAAATAGAATTCCAATTCCATGTTGGTTCCCCACATCTTAATTACATACTTCATGTCAGTAAACTTTCATTGAGACTTTCATATAGGCAAGGTATACAATTTCACAATTCTAGCAGGAGAGCCTATGCTCTACTTTTCATATCTGAAATACATAGAATTCCCCATTCATGTAGGAAAAAATGTGCACAAATATCCACGTGTGAAACAGATAAGATTCCATAAACGACAAAGAAAATTATAGATGTATTTCAAACATGAAATACAGATTTCCTATTTCATGTAGAAACATCTGCACCTATGTTCCCACCTGTGAAATAGAGGTGGGAACATATTTCATGCAGAAAAAATCATCTCTCAGGTGTTTATCTGCATGAAGCAGGGCACGCAAAGCAAGCACTCTGGAACAACCCAGAAAGGCAGCATCGGAAGGGATGTGGGAGTGGCTCCAGGATGGGTGGGACCCCTATATACTTATGGCTTATTAATGTTGATGCATGGCAGAAACCATCACGATATTGTGTAGTATTTAATCCCCTGTTAAATTTTTAAAACAAATTAAGTTTTGAGAAAAGGAAAAGAACAAGGGGCTCAACTGTCCTTTGTGGTGACTTAAATGGGAAGGAAATTGAAAAATGACAGGATATATGTACATCTAAAATTGATTCCTTTTGACATATGTACAGCAGAAACTAAAGCAACATTGCAGTGCGACTGTAATCTGATAATGATTGTTTGAAATATATTACATGTCAACTATAATTCCAGCAGTGAATAAATAAATGGTAGCCCTGTTGGCAATATATGTTCTTGATAAGAAAAGATGTCCCATATTCTTAAATCAAAACAATTAATAGAATTTTCCATACTATTCAGTCATTTTTAGATATATTGCAAGCCTTGTCAAATTTCCAGTGACTTTTATAATAGAAATAGGAAAAGCAGTTCTAAAATTTGACTTCCCAGATTATTCAGTACTTAGAAATCTGCGTGCTATTGCAGGAGACATGGGTTCTATCCATGATCTGTGATGATTCCACATGCCCTAGAGCAGCACTTATACCACAGATACTAAGCCTACATGCTAACTCCCAGGAGCCACAACAAGAGAAGCAATGGCAATGAGCAGCCAGAGCACTTCAGCAAAAGTTAGCTCTTGCTCACTAAACTAAAAGGTTTGTGACTAGCAAAAGAAACAGTCAATATTTGTTTCTATCCATTTTTCTTATTACTTCCTAATTTCTATAGTAATCACTTGGTTATTTATCAGCACAATATTTAGTCTCCATTTGTATGTGTTTTTTTACAGGTTTTTTCCTGTATGGCATTGTTTTCAGAAGTGACACTTGATATGATTTCAGTTTTCTTAAATTTCTTGAGGTTGATTTGTCACCCAAGGTATGAGCTATCCCAGAGAATGTTCCATGTGCACCTGAGAAGAAAGTGTATTCTCTTGCTGTTGAAGAAATGTCCTATAGATAGCAATTAAATCTATGTGGTTTATTGTTTCATTTAAAGGTTGTTTCCTTATTGATTTTCTCTGTGGAAGAACTGTCTGTTGATATAAGTGGAGTAATGAAATTCCACAATTATTGTGCTACTGTTGACTTCCCCTTTTATGGTTGTTAGCATTTGCTTTATGAAATGGCATTCTGCTATGCATAATAAAAATCAGAGACATTACTTTGTCCACAAAGGTCCATCTAGTCAAGGCTATGGTTTTTCCAGTAGTATGTATGCATGTATAGTAGTGAGAGTTGAAGCTGAGTGCCAAAGAGTTGATGCTTGAAGCTGAAACTCCACTACTTTGGCCACCTGATGCAGAGATCTGACTCATTGGAAAAGACCCTGATGCTGGGAAAGATTGAGAGTAGGAGGAAAAGGGGATGACAGAGGATGAGATGGTTGGATGGCATCACCAACTCAATCGACATGAGTTTGAGTAAACTCCAGGAGTTGGTGATGGACAGGGAGACCTGGTGTGCTTCAGTCCGTGGGGTTGCAAAGAGTCAGACACAACTGAGTGACTGAACTGAATTGAACTATGCGTAAATGTTTATAATTGCTATATCATCTGTTAAACTTCTCCCTTGATCATTATGTAGTGTCCTTCCATATCTCTTTTAATGGTTTATATTTTCAACTCTATTTTGTCTAATGTTTGTATTTCCACTCCTGCTTCTTTGGATTTCCATTTGTATGGGATATCTTTTTCATAGACAAAAGCCCCTCACTTTCAGACTGAATGTAACCCTTGGTCTGAGGTGGCTGTCTTGGAGAACATATATTTGTTTTGTTTTCTATCCATTCAGCCAGTCATGTCTTTTGGTAGCAGCATTTAATCCATTTACATTTAAAGTAATTAGAGGTGTATGTGAACCTATTGCCAGTTTCTTCATGGTTGTGGGTTTATTTTTGTAAGTCTTTTCTTTCTCTTGTGTTTCCTGATAGAGAAGATCCTTCAGCATTTGTTGAAGAGCTTGTTTGCTGGTTGTGAATGCTCTCAGCTCTTGCTTATCTGAAAAGCTTTAATTTCTCCTTGTAATCTGAATGAAATCCTTGTTGGGTAGGGTAATCTTGGTAGTAGGTTTTTTCCTTTTCATCACTTTAAGTATGTCCGGTCTTTGCCTTCTGGCCTGCAGAGTATATGATCTGAAAGATAAACTGTTATCCTTATGGGAATCCTCTTCTATGTTATTTGTACCTTTTCTTTTGTTGCTGTTAATATTTGTTTTTTATGTTGAAGTTTTGCTAGCTTGATTAATATGTGTCTTGGAATGTTCCTACTTGGGTTTGTCCTGTATGGACTCTTTGGGCTTCCTGGACTTGGATGAGTATTTCTTTTCCCATGTTAGGGAACTTTTTGACTATAACTGTCTCAAATATTTTCTTATATATTTTCTTTTCCTCATCTTCTTCTGGTACCCCTACAGTCTGAATGTTGGTGTGCTTAATATTGTCCCAGGTTTCAGATGGTGCTCATTTGTTTTTATTCTTTTTCTTTTCTTTTTTTAAAGATACATAAGGTTTACTCAGGGAGGAAACACACTTTCCATGGCTGACTCTCAGCAAAGCTGACCGTACACTCATATACACAAGGAGGCTACCTGATTCACAGTGAGTTGAATGTTAAGGCTCTTTCCTTGTTCTCTGCTCTTAAAACATCTGATGATATGCAACAGAGAAGATACCTGGGGCACCACCTTCCAAAAAACTGCATTCCATGGTTTCGATCTCTGCCCCTTGTTCACCAGACCCTTTCCATGAACATCCACATTTCCCTTGTAAAACTGCCAGACCCACAGTTAATGGCCCTTCATCTTCTGTCTCTACCCTCCCCAACCCCCACCCCACAGGAAGAACTGTGTCTCCTGACACAAGCCCAACATATGAGTTAACATATGAGAAAACATATAGTCATGTCAACTATAATTCCAGCAATGAATAAATAATAGGTAGACCCATTGGCAATATATGTCCTAGGGGACGTTATGCTATGTTAAATACTTCAGTTAGAGGAAGACGAAAGCTTTTACATCACATGACATTGTTAAGTTGACATCCCTGCATTATGCAAACAGAGTAGAATGTGGTCATTGGGCTAGTGGAAATGGCCTATGATGTTCCAAGTTGCCAAGTTTTAGTCATGGGTTGAATAAGCTCATCAAGGAAGATACTGTAATGGAGGCAGGATGGAAAATGGACCTGTAGGCCTCAGCCCAAGACCATTAGTGAAGTTAGAAAACCCAACACCACTAACAGAAAGCCTCTTAGCACAATGCAGTGAAAACTATATTATAGCCTTCCCACAGGGCCCTCCAGGCCCTCAGGCCTTGGGCTGGGTAATGGACTTTGGAGCTGAGGACAGGCTCTGTCTTGTAGTCCTAGACCCTTTGCTGAGCCACTCACTGACATCACCCAAGTTTCAAAGCAATGGCCAACTTGCCCCATCCCCACATCCATGTCCTAACAGTTGTGGCAATCTGCATGGGTCACAGTCTACAGGACCCAGCTCCCCATTAGGGTAGACTGAGGAGGCTGAGGGCCAGCTGCATGCTGGCTCCCTTATTGAAGGTGGCTGGGAAGGGTATGGGTGCCTTGGTAAGAGGAGGGCACAGAGAACTGAGAACTGCCTCTTCCAGCTGGGACTGGGCACTGCTGGAAGTAACAAGACTGGGTACTAGATGAATGTCCCCAGACAGGATAACCAGCCTGCACCGGGACCACCTCCTCGCAATGAGGACCTTGGAGGGTGAAAGTCGAGCTTGGGACCTTTCCTTTCTGAGAATAGGGAATAATATTTATTTTCCTTGAGGATTATAGGAACACAGTTAGTTGACCACCACCTTACCTCAAGAATACATTATCTGACAGCAAGAAGTTTGCGACAGCTCATCACACCCCTCTCTCACGTTTCCTATACGTGGCCTTTGCTGAAAGCTTTGAGGGAGTTTGCGGTTTTGTTTTTGTTTTTCCATTGGCTTAGGCTTTTATTCTTTCTTAATACAAACATTTAAAATTTTAAGCCCTTCTAGACATGTATCTCATGAGTTCTGATATGCTGTGATTTTATTATCACTCAGCTAAAATATCTTCCAATCTTTTACTTTTTACCTCTTTTTTTAAAAAATTTATTTTAATGGAAGCTAACTACTTTACAGTATTGTGGTGGTTTTTGCCATACATTCACATGAATCAGCCATGGGTGTATATGCATTCCCCATCCTGATCCTCCCTCCCCATGCCAACCATCAGGGCCATCCCAGTGCACCAGCCTTGAGTACCCTGTCTCATGCATCGAACCTGGACTGCTGATAGTTTTCCAATATGAAAATGTACATGTTTCAATGCTATTCCCTCAAAGAATCACACCCTTGCCTTCTCCCACAGAGTCCAAAGTCTGTTGTTTACATCTGTGTCTCTTTTGTTGTCTTGCATATAGGGTCATTGTTACCATCTTTCTAAATTCCATATATATGGGTTAATCTACTGTATTGGTATTTTTCTTTCTGACTTACTTCACTGTATAATAGGCTCCAGTTTCATCCACCTCATTAGAACTAATTCAAATGCATTCTTTTTAATAGCCGAGTAATATTCCATTGTGTATATGTACAACAACTTTCCTCTCCGTTTGTCTGTTGATGGACATCTAGGTTGCTTCCATGTCCTGGCTATTGTAACTGTCCTGGCTATTGTAAGTGCTGCAGTGAACACTGAGGTGCATGTGTCTTTGAACTCTGGTTTCCTCAGTGCGTATGCCCAGCAGAGGCATTGCTAGGTCATATTGCAGTTCTACTTCCAGTGTTTTTAAGGAATCTTCACCATGTTCTCCATAGTGGCTGAACTAGTTTGCATTAACACGGACAGTGTGAGAGGGTTCCTTTTTCTCCTCACCCTCTCCAGCATTTATTGTTTGTAAACTTTTGGATAGCAGCCATTCTGACTGGTGTGTGATGGTACCTCATTGTGGTTTTGATTTTCATTTCTCTGATAATGAGTGAAGATGAGCATCTTTTCATGTGTTTGTTAGCCATCTGTATGTCTTTTTTGGAGAAATGTCTGTTTAGTTCTTTGGCCCAATTTTGACTGGGTTGCTTAATTTTCTGGAATTGAGCTGTAGGATTTGCTTGTATATTTTTGAGATTATTTGCCTGTTGCTTCACTTGCTATTATTTTCTCCCATTCTGAATGCTGTCTTTTCACCTTGTTTATAGTTTCCTTCATTGTGCAAAAGCTTTTAAGTTTAATTAGGGCCCATTTGTTTATTTTTATTCCCATTACCCTGGGAGGTGGGTCATAGAGGATCCTGCTATGATTTATATCAGAGAGTGTTTTGCGTGGAGAAGGCAATGGCAACCCACTCCAGTACTCTTGCCTGGAGAATCCCATGGATGGAGGAGCCTGGTACCTGCAGCCCATGGGGTCACTAGGAGATGGACAGGACTGAGAGGCTTCACTTTCACTTTTCACTTTCATGCATTGGAGAAGGAAATTGCAACCCACTCCAGTGTTCTTGCCTGGAGAATCCCAGTGACGGGGGAGCCTGGTGGGCTGCCATCTGTGGGGTCGCACAGAGTCAGACACGACTGAAGTGACTTAGCAGCTACAGCAGCAGCAGTTCCTTAGTGGCTCTCCAAATAGCCGGTGTTGTTCCCAGGATCTGTTTACTCATATGGAATTAAAAAATTTTTTAAAAAAAAGGTTTAACACAATATTTTCCACCTGAGAAAGAAGTGAATAAGAAAGAAAGGAGGTCAGAGTCCTCAGAAACAGCCCATAAACTGCCTCTGTAAAGACGGTGCTTGGGCCTACCCAGGTGTGTGACTCCGGAACATGTTCCTGCTTATTGATTCAGCTCCTGTTCACTTGGAAACTGCTGATTTTGAATTTTCACTGGCTTCAATTTTTTATTGGCCTTCACTTCTTCCTTCCCTCCTCCCTCCCTCTCTACCCTGGCTGCCGAAGCTTCTGTGCTATTCAAACCGTTGGTACACAGGGCTGCTGACATGCCTTTTGTACAGCATGTTGTCATGTTCTACTGTTAGAAGTAAACAGAATCAAATGTTATTTTTTTAATGTATTAACATTTTAAAAAATTGCTTTCTCATATTCTTTTCCATTGTGGTTTATCATAGGATTTGAATAGAGTTCCCTGTGCTAGACAATAGAACCTTGTTTATTTATTTACTTTTATAGTAACTTGAATCTGCTAATCCCCAATTCTCAATCCGTCCAGTCCTTGCCCTCCCACTCCCTTGGCAACCACACGTCTTTTCTCTCTGTCTGTGAGTCTGTTTCTATTTCATAGATAAGTTCATTTGTGTCATATTTTAGTTTCCACATGTATGTGATATCATATGGCATTAGTCTTTCTCTTTCTGGTTTACTTCACTTAATACGATAGTTTATAGTTCCATCCATGCTGCCGCAAATGGCATTAATCACATTCTTTTTGATGGACAAGTAGTATTCCGTTGTATCTCATTGTGCCACATCTTTATCCATTCAACTGTTGTTGGACATTTAGGTTGTTTCCATATTGTGGTTATTGTAAATAGTGCTGCTGTGAGCATAGGAGTGCATGTTTCTTTTTAAATATTTATTTATTTGGATGTGCTGGATCTTAGTTTTGGTATGAGGGATCTTTAGTTGTGGCATGCAAATTTTTAATTGCAGCCTGCGGACTTTAGTTCCCTAATCAGGGATCAAAGCCAGACCCCTGCATTGGGAGCATGGAGTCTTAGCCTCTAACCCTGTATCTTATTTATTTATGAATTTCTTTGGCTATATTCCAGGAATGTGATTGCTGGGTCAAAAAAAGACTATTTTTAGTCTTTTGAGAAACCTCTGTACTGTTTCTTATAGTCGCTGCACCAGTTTACATTTCTACCAGCATTGTTAGAGGGTTCTCTTTTCTCCACATTCTCTCCAGCATTCATTATTTGTATAGTCCCATTTTAGAGTTGAGCAGAATGAGGCCTGGCAAGCTCAAAGGGGTTCCCCCAAGGTCCTAATTTTGGTAAATGACATAATTCTGTCTCAGCCCGTATATGTCCACATCTCATGCAGTTTCTGTATGTTCATTAGGTTCTTAACCTAGCGCCTTTTTTTTCTTTTTGCTTAATTTTTTAAAAATATTTTTTAAAGTCTGTTTTTAATTGGAGGAAAACATTCTGCCATACAACATGACGATTCAGCCATAATTATACATACATCACCTCCCTCTTGAGCCTCCCTTACCTCCCCAATCCCACCCCTCTAGGTCATCAGAGAGCACCAGTCTGGGCTCCCTTTGTTATGTAACAACTTCTCAACAGTTACCTGTTTTACCCATGGTAGTGTATATATGTCGATGCTACTTTCTTCATTCATCTCATTCACTCCTTCCCCAGCTGTGTCCACAAGTCTGTTCTCTATAGCTGAGTCTCCATTCCTTCCCTGCAAATAAGTTCACCAATAGAGGTTTTCTAATTCCATATACATAGATGTGTGTGTGTGTGTGTGTGTGTGTGTGTGTGTGTGTGTGTGTGTGAATATAAAATATTTTTCTCTGACTTATTCCACTCTGTATAACAGGCTCTAGGTTCATCCACCTCACTTAAACAGACTCAAATTCATTCTCTTATATGGCTGAGTAGTATTCCATTGTATATATGTATGACAACTTCTTTATTCATTAATCTGCTGATGGACATCTAGGTTGCTTCTATGCCCTATCTATTGTAAATAGTGCCGCTGTGAACACTGAGCTACATGTGTCTTTTTCAGTTATTTTTTCCTCAGGGTATATGCCCAATAGTGGGATTGCTTGGCTGTATGGTAGTTTCGTCCCTAGCTTTTTTCCCTCCATACTGTTTTCCATAGTGGCTGTTATCAATTTGCATTCCCACCAGCAGTGGAAGATGGTTCCCTTTTCTCCACATCCTTTTCAGCACTTTTGTTTGTAGATTTTTTGATGATGGAATTCTGACTGGTGTGATGTGACACCTTATTTTAGTTTTATTTGTATTTATTTGTATTTCTCTAACAATTGATGATGCTGAGCATCTTATCATATGTTTATTGGCCATCTGAACCTAGCATCTTTTGTCTTTTCAGGAGATCACCTAGAAAAACTTGCAAGTACATACATTTTTCTAGAAAGAGGGTCCACAGCTGTTAATTTCCCCTGGCATAGAGCCAGGGTCCAACATTTATGTTCTGGATTGAACTGAGGCCAAGTTGGAGGTGGGGCAGTGGGTCTCAGAGGGATAACGATGGATCTCTATTTATCCAGAAGAGCACCCTGTGAGAAATGTACTCCCTGTACTAACAGTTGCAGCTTCAGCCATGGTGATTCAGAGAATAAAAGTAGAGGTTGAGGAGCAGGCCAGGATTCATTCATATAAAAATGAATGATAGATACTGATTCATTTCTATCACTGCTAGATAGGCTGTGAACACTTCATACCATCAACAGTATGAAGAGACAAAAAGATACGACACTGAAAGATGAACTACCCAGTTCAATAGATCCCAATATGCTACTGGAGAAGAGTGCATAAATAGCTCAGGAAAAAATGAACAGGCTGAGCCAAACCAAAAACAATGCCCAGTCGTGGATGTGACTGGTGATGGAAGTCAGCCTGATGCTGCAAAGAATGATATTGTGTAGGAACCTGGAATGTTAGGTCCATTAATCAAGGTAAATTAGAAGTGGTCAAACAAGATGGCAGACATGAACATCAACATTTTAGGAATCTGTGAACTAAAATGGACAAAAATGGGCGAATTTAATTCAGATGACCATTACATGAAATGTTTCAGAAACCAGTAATCCAGAAACTAAACACCACACTTGGAGATTTGGGGAATTCAGCCTTTTTATGCCGGTGAGCCCAGAGTAGTTAACACTCAAAGCTCTGAGTCCTGAACAAAGGGGTTATAGAGCTTTTATAGACAGATTATAGGGGGCAACACTAGCTGTTAATAGTCTGGTTTAAACTGAGGCATTTTGCATGTGCAGGAACAGCAGTCAAGATGGGGAGGGGGATGCCTGACCCTTACACAGATATGCATGATTAAGCAGATTGTCAGGGGCCAGATAATTGCAAAGAGCAGGACAAGGGTGAGTAAGATAAGCTCCAGTTCCTGGTATTATGTGTCCTCACTTTCTGAGATTAGGTGACCTATGTGATCGAGACTTTGCAAGGAGCAAGCTGAGTTACAGAGACAGAAGGAGCAGGATTTTATATAAAATTTTATCCTTTCCTCTTCATCCCCCACTCTTGACCCGTCTATCACTCATTGTAGAAAGCATCATCTCATGTTTTGGTAGGATATTCAGAGTTCCCCATCGTTTAAGGGGCTATATTGGGCCATTACCATTTGTAACTTTATGGATTCAATCTGAGAGGTTATCAACTCGGTAACTTGAGAATACAAGGACCAAACAAGAGCACCACAAAGAACATGAAGAAAGGACCGGTTAAAGGGAGAAGCCATGATGCCCAGCTCCAGATATTGTGCCAGTTACCTTAGGAATTAGCTAGTTTCTCTATTCTTTTTATGATTTGTTCCCTTGGCTATTGGGCCATGTCCCTGACTGTTTCTGATTGGTTTACATAAAAGTAGCATTCTTGATTCAAGAAGAGGCAGAGCCCTCCCTTTTCAGCTGTCAGTAGGTCTGGCCCTCTCTTATTCTGTAAAACCACCATGGAGTCAGCGAGTCTAGTTGGTCTTGTCATGAAAAGCGCAGCAATGATACCAATTAGGGATAGAGGTCAGGGTTGACTGTGAAAATCTATTGATATTTCAATAGCCAAATCCTCAAGCTTCTGCCATGCATTGATCAGCCAGCTGCCAGAGTGTGGCTGGAGCAAGACTGAAGGATCCTCAGGCTTCTGCCATGCATTGACTAGTCAGCACCTACAGTGACTAGAGCAGGGCTCAACATTCGTCATGGGTGAGGGCCATTGTCTTTGGAACTGGACCTTGAGGGGGTTTTTGGGGTCCAGAACTGCTTTCCAGGTGTCCTTATCACAGGAAGTCACTGCCTTCTTGACTGTGGTGTGATGGATCCAAGGGATCACACCTATAACTTTAATAGCAGTAGGGGTTGCCAGGATGACCGTGTGAGGGCCTGTCCAAACTGGTTGAAGTTATTCCTTTATTCAGTCTTAAACCCCTACCTCATCTCCTGGCTGATAGGGATGAACCCAATTATCCAAAGGAATGGGTGTCCTTTCTGAGGTTTCTCAGGCAATATGGTGGGCCTGGAGGTATCAGGACATCTCCAGGTCTGCTAGTTGTTGGTGGTCTCCCATGGGGTTTTTTGTCACTGAGGGGGATCTCCCATATTATATCTCAAATGGAGAGTAGCCTGAGGACCCCAGGGTGCATATATGGAGGGCGATGAGAGTTCACAGAATAAGGCCGCTTGTTCTAGCATTGTCTGGGTGTTGGCTGGGGCATGTTCTTGTCGTACTACTACTTGGAGAAACAAACTTAACATTAAAGTTAAAGATATGTGGTCCAGAGATTAATAGATGTAGTAAAGCTGTTGTGGGCTAGCCAGGAAAACCAGGTCTGACATTAATTCGTGACATTGGTGTTTCTCTAGGTATGAGAAGATGCAAGAATTTGAACTCATAAAAATCTTTACTTGAAAGTACCTGACTATCTGAAGGCCTGTTTTTCCAGGTTTTTTCCCAGAGCACAGAGTGCCTTATTTTTTGTCTCCACCCTGAACTCCTTTCAAGGGGCTGTTGAAGGCCAGCATCTTATAGTGGTCATGATTTAACCTTTGTAGAGGCAGCTGTCAAGGGCCAACTTCCAGTCATGAGGGCCCTTTCATAGCCACATATGTGACCATGTTTGGGGGGCATTTCATGGTCATTGTGTCCCACAAAGCTGGGACACCTGAGTGAGCCTTCCCAGGTCTAACAAAGATTGCATTGACAAGCCACTCAATGTGTTGTCACTAGACTAGGCCTTGTAAATAGCAGAAGTCTCTGGACCATACCTGTTTTACTAGCCTCTTGGACCAGGAAAATATTTCCTCTTGTTGCTTCTTCTATATCTAGAGTTAACACTATTATAATTATTGGCCTCATATGGAACTGTATATCAGCATTTTATCACAGGCTAAGTCACACATTTGGTAATGACAGAAATCGTCTTAAGCGAGTCACATAGAAAATAATACAGCTAGCAGTTATTATAAGGTCACAAGCAAGAATTTAAGTCAAGAACTTTCATTGGGTATAGCCCGGTATACCCCAGGTCATCTGACCCAGTTAGATGATTATAGCCACATGACAACCAGGAGATGACTTTTATCTGTGGAGCATCTGACCTTTATTCAAAGACTGGTTACTGAGATAAGCTTTAGAAACAATATTAGAGTGTTCTTTTTAATAACTTAATTAAAACTTTTAGCAATACAACAAGGAACTATCTCAGAAGTGAGTCTTAGTAAGCACAATTCTTAATTAACAAAACTAGAACTTAATTTTTTTTAGTTCAGAGAAGCATTTTTCTTTTTTTTGGAGAACTCATTGTGAGGGCATTAATACTGCAACCATGGAAGGCTTTAACGCATCAAATAAAAACGAGGTCTGTCAGGGAGCCAGGAAAGGCCAAGTGGCCATCTTGGATTTCCCATAGCCCTGCCTCCTTGATTTTCAGCTGTTGTTTATCCATTTTTAATTTCCTGATTTAGAAGCAAACTATTGCCATGCTATAAACACATCAGGGTAGCTAAAGTCTAACTGTGAGGGCTTTTGTTGCTGTTGAGGCAGAATGAGCTTTGTCTATATGTACCACAATCTTAAATAATGTGTATTTACTTCACCAAAGTAACAGAAAGATTTTAAAAACAAATTAAATCACTTCAAGGCAAAGAAATTCATAATCTGTTGTTGAAAGCTGCATTTAACAACAGTAACAACAACAACAAAAACTTTGTTCTCTAAGCAGAGAGACCAAATTCCAGACTGGTACCAGCTTACTGTTAATAACAAAATTTTTTAATCTGTTTAATTGTAGAAATCCTCTTCAATAAACATTTAAGAAATAGCAGTATTTTTTGAAAGGCATGCGAGTAAAACCATAGAAGGCCTGTTTTAAATCTGATTCTGTTGCAATTGACAAGGAAAACGGTCATAACACTTTAATATGATAACTAGAATTATAATTGACCATATCAGGGCATGTCAGATCTGTATGAATTTTACATAATTTTAGGATCTCTATATTAGTAACATCAACAATCTAGTATAACCTGAAAATATTTATCACCCCTTCAACAGTATTTCTCATGTAATTTATCATATCCAGTGAACCTAGGTAGCTTAATAGCTCTTTGAGATGTCTCAGGGGCCCTCTGAAGCAACCCAAAGTTAGCTAGAAGTCAAGTTATTTAGGAAGTTTTGTTGATAAATATCAAAAGGGTTTATAATAGTCAGGTAGGATCATATAAGTCACTGTGAAATAATAGTTGTTTACTTAGATAAAGGTAACAAAAGACTTAAAAAATAAATATAGAAAAGATCAATTAAGAGGTAAAGAAGGCTTAAATGTATTATTAAAAGCAGTTCAACATTTGAAAAAAGTATGTCCTCTTAACAGAGAGAAAGATTGAATTCCGGCTTTGCACCAGCTTACTTTAAACTCATTAGGTAAACTTAATTAAATTTATTTTAAACTTAGTCCTAACCATGCACAAAACTGTTCTTCAGGGTCCACTTTGCACAAACTTTTTAATCACTTTCTGTAACAGCCACCTGTAGATCAGACTTACTTTCTTTTCCCTTTATAAAATTTAATTTTTATTCATTGTCTTCTTTATTAACAACATACATCCTACTTCCTTATTAGATTAGCAGACAAACATTAATACTAGATATATAATATTGAATATTTCCCAGTTTACATGAATCTGAAATTTATTTGGGTAAATTTGTTGTGGGTGTGTGTTTTTACACTTGTTTGATTTGTAAACACTTACTTTACTTTAGGCCAACTAGAGCTTATTTACAACTTCAACAATATTATCAGAAAAAAAAAAGACATACACTGAGACATACATAAATCCAGACAGACGGATATCTTATAGTTTTCTGTTTGAGATTTAAAATATCTCTTTGACCCCTTTTTTTGTTTGTTTGCTTGAAGTTCTAATTTGCCCAAGGCTGCAGTCTCAGGCAAAGTGGGCTGTGTAGTTCAAGGACATGGAAATGGTTAACTTCAAGCTTTTTCCTAGGCAGGCCTTTCAACAAGCTAGTTGTTTTTAATTGCATATGCAAAAAGAACGGGTTTTATAGTTTCCAAAAAGAAAAAACTTTCTCTCACTCCATTCAATCATCTGTCATGCACTTACAATCATTCAGAGGCTATCCCAATGCCTCCCTTCTCCTGAGTCCTCAGGTTTCCTTAACTGTTGTTCCCTTCTGGAAGCACCAAGAAGGTTGTCAGTCACAATGCCTCCTTCTCCTGAGTCCCCAAGTTTCATTAACTGATGCTCCCTTCCTGGAAACTCCAAGGATGTGATCAGTCTCCTCTACTACCTGTGGGAACTGAGTGGGGACTGGCCCAGGGGCCTTACTTGATCCTTTGGCCACTCTGGTCAGTTGGCCATACATCCAATGAGTCCAGTTGGGGCTCAGCCGTATGGAGAGATAGAACACTGGTTAGAAAAAGAACCTGGAATACTGTCAGGTGGTGCCCCTCATTTGTCTCAGGGTTCCTTCACACCAGCCTGGCGGAGCCACCAATCCAGAGGCTCAGGGGGCTGGCATGGTTGGAATCTCCCTGAGACCTCCAGAAATGTTCCAGAAACCAGTAATCCAGAAACTAAACACCACATTTGGAAAGTTGGAGAACTCAGGTTTATTATGCTGGTGGGCCCAGAGGAATTAACACACCAAGCTCTGAGCTCTGAACAAAGGGATTACCGAGTTTTTATAGACAGACTATAGTGGGCAACACTAGCGGCTAATAGACTGGTTTAAACTAAGGCAATTCATGTGCACAGGAACAGCAATCAGGTCAGAGAGGCAGATGCCTGACCTTTACATGCACAGGCATGATTAAACAGGTTTGTGGGGGCTGGGCAATTACAAAGAGCAGGAAAAGGGTGAGTGAGATAAGCTCCAGTTCCTAGTATTTTGAATCCCCACTTTCTGAGACTACGTGAACTATGTGATCCAGACTTTGCAAGGAGCAAGCTGAGTTACAGAGGCAGAGGAGCAGAAAGTTATGTAAAATTTTAACTTTTCCTCTTCACTACCACTGTGGGCAAAACTCTCTTGGAAGAAATACAATAGCTGTCATAGTCAACAGATAATTTTGTTTTTAATTGATGAGTTCCTTTCATGGCCAAATAGTGTGTCTGATGTAAGGTTATTAAAATTCTCTATTGGTTGTTGTGGGGGAGTGATATTCTGCCATTCTCAGTCTGCAGCCGTCCTTTGTCTACTATCTGAGCTCCCTTATGCTGATAATTAACTTATTTCTTCAGGTGTATAATGTGGTTTAGTTGTTTGTGGAAACCCAACCCAAATCAAGGCTCTTCCTCCATAGGAGTGAAGTCAGAGAGAGCTGCTTTACAAGCCTGTGAATGACCTGGTTGGTTTCCCTCAGAAACCATGATTCCATCACTTCTATAATTGCAGCAATTAATAACATTCACTTCTTCTGGTAAATGGATAGACTCCAAGAACCTTACTACTACATTAAGATATCTAATGGGGCTATCTGCAGTTGTTTTGCATTGTCCCTCTTTACCCTGCTTATTTCAGAGCCCTGGTAAGTTCTAGTCTGGCAATTGTGCACTAGTTCCTGGAGAAAGGAGGTTGGCCTCCAAAATTTTCTGATCTGTCACTACTGTGTAGCGTGTTCTTCTCAAACCACATTGAACAAAAGTTCTTTCATCAGTGAAGATTGTCTCCTCAAGACTTTCTAAGAGATATTTTAAATCATTCCTGGCTACTTAATTTAGAGTCAGAATTTGTGTACAATCATGAAAAGATACCTTTTCTGTCTATTCAGGCAAGAAAGTTGGAGGATTTAGAGTATCACAAACTCTAAATTGGGTCACTGACCCATCTAATAAATTCATTTCATTTCTGTTGCTCAGTCGTGTCCAACTCTTTGCAACCTCATGGACAGCAGCATGCCAGGCTTCCTTGTCCATCACCAAATCCCAGAGCTTGCTCAAACACAAGTCCATACAGTAGATAATACAAGACAACCATCTCATCCTCTGTCATCCCTTTCTCCTCCTGCCTTCAATGTTTCCAGCATCAGGATCTTTTCAAATGAGTCAGTTCTTCCCATCAGGTGGCCAAACTATTGGAGTTTCAGGTTCAGCATCAGTCCTTCCAATGAACATTCAGGACTGATTTCCTTTAAGATGCATTGGTTGGATCTCCTTGCAGTCCAAAGGACTCTCAAGAGTCTTCTCCAATACCACAGTTCAAAAGCATCAATTCTTTGACACTCAGCTTTCTTTATAGTCCAACTCTCACATCCATATATGGCTACTGGAAAAACCATAGCTTTGACTACATGGAACTTTGTGGGCAAAGTAATGTCTCTGCTTTTTAGTATGGTGTCTACTTTGGTCACAACTATTCTTCCAAAGAGCAATTGTCTTTTAATTTCATAGCTACAGGTATCATCTGCAGTGATTTTGGAGCCCAAAAAGATAAAGCCTGTCACTGTTTCCACTGTTTCCCCATCTATTTGCCATGAAGTGATAGGACCAGGTGCCATGGTATTTGTTTTCTGAATGTTGAGTTTTAAGCCAAATTTTCACTCTCCTCTTTGACTTTCATCAAGAGGCTCTTTTGTTCTTCACTTTCTGCCATAAGGGTGGTGTCATCTGCATATATGAGGTGATTGATATTTATCCCAGCAAACCTTGATTCCAGCTTGTGCTTCATCCAGCCTGGCATTTCGTATGATATACTCTGATGTAAATTAAATAAGCTGGTGACAATGTACAGCCTTGATGTTCTCCTTTCCCAATTTGCAACCAGTCTATTGTTCCATGTCTGGTTCTAACTTTTGCCTCTTGACCTGCATACAGATTTCTCATAGGCAGGTCAGATAGTCTGGTATTGCCATATCTTTTATAATTTTCCACAGTGTGTTGTGATCTATACAATCAGAGGCATTGGCAGAATCAGTAAAGCAAAAGTAGATGTTTTTCTGGAACTCTCTTGCTTTCTCTATGATCCACCGGATTTTGGCAATTTGATCTCTGGTTCCTCTGCATTTTCTAAATCCAGCTTGAACATCTGGAAGTTCAGAGTTTATGTACTTCTGAAGCCTGGCTTGGAGAATTTTGAGCATTACTTTGCTAAGGTGTGAGATGAGTGCAAGTGTGCAGTAGTTTGAACATTCTTTGGCATTTCCTTTCTTTGGGATTGGAATGAAAACTGACATTTTCCAGTCCTGTGGCCACTACTAAGTTTTCCAAATTTGCTGACATATTGAGTGCAGCACTTTCACAGCATCATCTTTTAGGATTTGAAATAGCTCAACTGGAATTCAAACACCTCCTCTAGCTTTGTTTTTATTGATGTTTCCTAAAGCCCATTTGACTTCACATTCCAGGATGTCTGGCTCTAGGTGAGTGATCACACCATCATGGTTATCTAGGTCATGAAGATCTTTCAATAAATTCTAATAAGAGGGACTGATATTTGAGAAAGATTGTCTGACATCCACAGACTTCTCTTTGAACTAAGGAGTCTGGATACATATTTTGTGGTTACAACAGTTGAGTCCCTTCTATTTGCAAACTTTAAACCTCAGTCACTAATACACCACCACTGCTATGACTCAGATAATGTAGGCATCCCTGTGACACTAATTCCTTTCTTAGATAGTCTCTGGAGTTTGAATCATTTCTTGTAAAGCTACACACTTTCTTTCTGTGATGTATAGATTAAATTTATGTGTTGTGGCTAGACTATGAGCCAGGGCCTGAATAAAGGCCTTTTGGAGGATTTTGAAAGTGTTTTTGGTCCTGGGGTCCACAACTGATCAGTATTTGCTTTTTGAGTCTCAGTGAAAGTAGCTTGGTCATGTTCAACTCTCTGTGACCCCCTGGCCAGAATACTGGAGTGTGTAGCCTTTCCTTTCTCCAGGGGATCTTCCCAACCAGGGATCAAACCACAGTCTCCTGCATTGCTGGCAGATTCTTTACCAGCTAAGCCACAAGGGAAGTCCAAGAATACTGGAGTGGGTAGCCTATCTCTGCTCCAGGGGCTCTTTCCAACCCAGGAATTGAACTCCAGACTCCTGCATTTCCGGCAGATTCTTTACCATCTGAGCTATCAGGGAAGCCTGAGACTCAGTAAGGAAACAATATATAAAGCAATTATCCATACCCAGGAATCCAAATCCTACAGTAGCTCATAATTCCTAAAAATCTTGTCTCAAAGTATCTGGCTTTAAAGATTGATCTGACTCTCATGCCCCAAGGCTTTGGTGCCCTGGAGGATTATAAGACTCAGATATTGGATTAAAATCTGATGTATTTGTGCGTTTAGTCTTTGACACCTTATAATTAAAATCTGCTAGGAAATTTAATAGTTGCTCTGTGGCTGAGGAGCCTAAGTCCTCAATGGCCTTACATAACAAGATATCATTCAAAACTCTAGCCTATTGATCTGCAAATCTTTGTAAGTCCAAGGACAAAGCCAGTCCAAACAAGTGAGAGCTGTCTCAAAACCCTGCAGTAACACAGCCCAAAAGAATTGCACATTTGGACAAATGGGGTCCTTGAAATCAAACAAAAGCCGACTTACCTTGGCTAATGGAATGTTGATAAAGGCATCTTTTAAATCTAGAACTGTAAACCATTTGGCATTTTCAGGTACAGTTGAGGGCACATTATAAAGATTGGGAACCACAGGGGTGTAAGGGCACAAGTGCCTCATTGATAATTCTCAAATCTTGAACCAGGTGTTACTGACCACTAGTCTTCCTGACCCCTACCTAATATGGAGGAATTACAAGGGTTGTTACAAGATCCTAATAACCCTACTTCTAAGTTCTATGATTGTTCACAGCCCTTTCTTGGTCTTTGGCTTTAGGGGATATTGTTTTTGATAAGGGAAAGAAGTAGGGTCTTTAAGACTGATGAACTTAGCTGTGCATACTTAGCTATTCCAATTTGTCCCCCTCAGCCCATACTTCAGGATCCACTGGGAGGATGGAGCAGTTCATGTTCATGTGCACAGAGGCCTAAATTATTACCAATATATCTCGTCTCAACAAGGAAGGGTTCTGAGGCATTATTAAAAAGGTATGTGAGTTTAAAGAGAACCAGAGTCTCAATTACAGCTTTGAGGATGACTGAAATAGTACTTTATTATTTGACCAGTCCTCTTATGGCTGCAGATGCAGAGAGCAGACTGGAGGTTTCAGTGAGAACAGAGAATGTAGCCGCAGTATCTAAAAAGAAATCAGTAAGCCACCACCATCAGCTGTACCTTGGACTCCTCAGATGTTATTATAAAGGGGAACTGTGTGGGGACCCCAGGCCTCATCAGTCTTGGTTACTGGGAGGTTCCAATTACTGGGGCCACTGTCTCTGGGGATTGTTCCTCCTCCAGTGGACTTTACAGACCAGGGGCCAGGGGTAGCATAGATGCCTGAAGACTTTCTCACTTAAAGTGTCCCTCCTTTCCACACAGATAACATATTTGCCTCTTACCTGGTACTCCCTGGACTTGAGGCACCTCTTGTGTCCCTGACTGCCTCATTATAGCCTGTACAGCCATGACTAGGGCCTGTTTTTCCTTAGTCCTTGGCTGTTTACATTTCTCTTTCTAGAGCACACCCATAGGTGGAAATCAGTGTCATAAGACTGTCCTTCCATCTTTTGTCACTAGTGCAAAGTAGTGTGCCAAACTTGGTTACCCATACTTCTGCCAAACTTGGTTAAAAATTACAGGTTTTCATTATCCCCATCTTCAGATTCAACAATTTACTGTAATGGCTTATATAACCCAGAAAAACATCTCTTACATTTACTTTATTATAAACGAAACAAATTGAAGAGCAAGAACAGAAGACACAGCTCTGGAAAGATCTCAAGTTTTCCATGGAGTTTGAGTTGTACTTTTCTGGTACATGAATGCATTTTTTTCCACCAATCTGGAAGCTATACAAACCAGTTTGTTTGGTCTTAAAAAGTTCTGATACACATGTGAAGTTAGTCAGTAATGATTAACTGAATTCCTAATTCCTCCCATTTCTCAGGAAAGAAGGAATTAAGGAAAACTTCTAAATCTCTAACCTCATGGTTAGTTTCACTGGTAACCAGTCTCCATTTTAAAGTTGTCAAGAGGCAACCAAAAGTCACCTCTTTAGTGCAAACTTATATATTTTTGAAAGAAACTTACAAATAACAAAATGCAGTCCTGTTACCAAAACCACTCAGGCAATTCCAAAGATTTTAGCAATTCTGTGCCAGAAACTGGGAACAAAAAATCTAGTACGTATCAAATACATATATACATATTTTATATGGGATTCCTGGATAGCTCCGCTGGTAAAGAATCAGTCTGCCATGTAGGAGACCTTGGTTCAATTCCTGGTTGGTGAAGTTCCCCTGGAGAAGGGATAGGCTACCCACTCCAGTATTCCCAGGCTGCCCTGCCACTTCAGATGGTAAAGAATCCACTTGCAATGCAGGAGTCCTGGGTTCCATCCCTGGGTTGTAAAGATCCTGTGATGCAGAGCATGGCAACCCGCTCTAGTATTCTTGCCTGGAGAATCCCTATGGACAGAGGAGCCTGGTGGACTATAGTCCATGGGGTCGCAGAGTTGGACACGACTAAGCACAGCACAGTGCATACATATGTTATGTGTGTGTGCGTATGTATATGTTTTATATATGTATATTATATATATATATATATAAATTCAATTACATACACACATATATGTGTGCACATACACACACGTATGTACAGAATTAACCACAAGTCCCTGTGTTCCAGGAAAGGGGACCCCTTCCAGGCCCCAAGAGTGGGCTGTTATCTGACACTCAGAAATGAATTGTCTGAGAAAACACTTGTGCTAACACAGCCAATGACTTTATTGGGAAAGGGTACCTAGATGGAGAGCAGTGGGATAAGGGAACCCAGGAGAACTGCTCTACCAGGTGGCTGGAAGCCTTGGGTTTTATGGTGATGGGATTAGTTTCCAAATTATTATTTGGCTGTACTTTTTGACTTAAGGTCCTTCCTGGTGGTACAGACATTGTTCAACCAAGGATACCAGTGAATATAATTCTGGGAGCTGTTAGAACACATGGCGTCTCCTTTTGATATTTCCTGAACTCTTCTGTTGGTGGTGGCTTATTATTTTCATGTTCCTTACCAGGACCTCCTGTCATAAAATAACTCACATAAATGGTTACTATGATGCCTGGCTAGGGTGGGCAGTTTCAGTGCATTTCACTGAACATTTTCTATAAACACCAGTTCATCAGTGCTTAGAGATTAAGGCTGTATCATGGCATTTATAGGGATGCTTTCCAGACACTTCCATAGACTTTCCAATGATTGGATCATGGTACTTATAGGGACACTTTCCTTAGCTTAAACAGACAGATATCAATTATATGCATTATATGAAATTGATCTTTATGCAAACTGTAACTGTTTCCTTTTATGGGTTTTATGACTTATACCTAATAATGTAGGTCAACTCACACCTTCCAAGTCAGCATATTGAAAGGACAAGTTAAGAATACGGTGATAAATCAAGAAAATTTTATTTCAATAATTATTAATTTCTTAATCCTGACAATAAATAAATATGAGTGGAGAGGAAAAAAATAAGATTAAATCTTAGATGGTACCTTGAGAAAATCACGTTATGTGTCAACTACAAATTGCCACTTGCCAAGAGCACTGCCAATAGCTGAGCAACATCTGTTGTTCAGCCAACAGCCAACAGCACTGCTCTGTGCTGCTGCAGCTGCCAACTATCAACACCCCTTGAGAGAGTCCAGTGTGGCGTGATGTATTCTGTGCTCCAGGGAATCTAGTTGGACAGGTTTTAGATAGTTGGTCATTTTCAGGAACAGATTTCATGATCCCAATCCCTCCATCTCCTCATGGTTAGAAAAGCACTAAATCCCTTGGTGGTGACATCAGCTCCTTGACTACCAGAACGTCTTTTGTAAACTGAATGCATAACTGTATTGAACTCCCCTTCACCAGGGGCTTCCGTGGTGGCTCAGTTGGTAAAGAACCTGCTTGAAATGCAAGAGACCTGGATTTGATCCCTGGGTCATGAAGATCTCCTGGAGCAGGAAATGGTAAGCCACCCCAGAGAATTCCATAGACAGAGAAACTGCCAGTTACAGTCCATGGAGTCACAGAGTCTGACACACCTGAGCAATTAAAACTTTCACTTTCCCCTTCACCAAAATATTACATATTGATGTCTCCTGAGCCACATCTTTGGAGCAGTCTCTCAGAGCTATCTGAGGTGCTGCCTCCTGAGCTGCAGTCCTGATTTTGCTCCAAATACAACAACTTGTAACTTTCAAGCTGTGCATCTTTTTTTTAGTTGACAGAAATTTGAATCTTACTTATTCATGAATAAAATTAAATGTCAAGTGGTATAGCTAAAATTCTGTTTTATGGCATAAATATATTTTTCAGTGACTGCCATGTAATTAAATGACAGTAAAACTAAGGCAGTTTAAGTTGTTACAACAGGCAGATAGCTATGAGAACAGAAATGGAGACAGTGGCCATGTGGCAGGAAACTATTCATCCTTTTAACAGCAGAGGTCCATAGGCAGACAAAAGCAGAAATGTCCAAACTGACAGGAAATCACACATTTTGGATAAGTGTCCCAAAACCAGCAAAGAAATGTGGGGAATGGAAGCAATCTCCTGTATTCACAAGTAGAAAAGTGAAAGAAAGTGAAGTCGCTCAGTTGTGTCCGACTGTTTGCGACCCTATGGACTGGAGCCCACCAGGCTTCTCCGTCCATGGGATTCTCCAGGCAAGAATACTGGAGTGGGCTGTCAGTTCTTTCTCCAGGGGATCTTCTCAACCCAGGGATTGAACCCAGGTCTCCCGCATTGCAGGCAGATGCTTTAACCTCTGAGCCCCAGGGAAGCCCAATTCACATGTAACCTGTTGCTTATTATGCTTTCGTTACAAAAAAATTAGCCTTGCAAAAAACAAATACCAGATCATGCATCACCACCATGGCACTTCTGATCTAAGTTAAGTAAGGACAACAGTCCCTCATCCCCTCAGGAAACGAGCTGAGATGAAAATCAGGGAAAGGACCTCCAAAATCCTTCTCCTATGAATATTCCACCCCTTCATTTGTATGCACCTCATAGCTGGCTTACCAAAGAAGTGCAGAGTAGCACTTCCTCACCTGTCTGCCTGCTCTCCCTCTAAGGACAAACCCTTAACTAAAACACTCATTTTACTTCTTAATCTTCTTATCTTGAAATTCTCTCTGCAATAAGGCAAGAACCTTAAATTCACTGGGAACATGATGACTATTTACTCGTGAAGAAGGAACAAATACAGCTTAACAACTAGTAGAAAACTGTTTTTTCTCCCCGTTATTCAGAGAGATTGATTTACCTTAGAATTCACCGAATTGGAGAGTACTTTTAGAGGTAAAAGCAAAGGTATCTGTGAAAATTTAGCAGAAATTACAACAAATCAAAGTTTAATCTGTATGCAGGTTAAGAAGTAACAGTTAGGACTGGACAAGGAACAAACTGGTTCCAAATCTCGAAAGGAGTACGTCAAGGCTGTATACTGTTATTCTGCTTATTTAACTTATATACTGAGTACATCATATGAAACGTCAGATAAGCTGGAATCAAAAGATTGCCGAGAGAAATATCAATAACCTCATATGACACCACCTTATGGCAGAAAGCAAAGAGAAATTCAAGAGGAATTAATGAATATGAAAGAGGAGAGTGAAAAAGCTGGCTTAACACTCAACATTCAAACAGCAAACATTATGGCATCTGGTCCCACAGTTTCATGGCAAATAGATGAGGAAAATAAGGAAACAGTGGCAAGCTTTACTTTCCTGGACTCCATAAACAACTGCAAATGGTGACTGGATCCATGAAATTAAGACAGCTGTCCCTTGGAAGGAAATATATGATAAACAAAGACAGCATACTAAAAAGAAGGGACATTACTTTGCTGACAAAGGTCCATCTTAAGACTTTTACAATAGTCATGTATGGATGTGAGAGTAAGACCATAAAGAAGGCTGAGTGCCAAAGAATTGATGCTTCTGAGATATGGTGTTGGAGAAGATTCTTGAGAGTCCCTTGGACTGCAAGGAGATCCAACCAGTCCATCCCAAAGGAGATCAGTCTGAGGTGTTCATTGGTAGGACTGATGTTGAAGCTGAAACTCCCAATACTTTGGCCATTTGATGCGAAGAGCTGACTCATTTGAAAAGACCCTGATGCTGGGAAAAACTGAGGGCAGGAGAAGGGGATGACAGAGGATGAGATGGTAGGATGGCATCAGTGACTTGATGGACATGAGTGTGAGCAAGCTCTGGGCGTGGGTGGTAGACAGGGAAGCCCCTGCTGTTCTGTAGTCCATAGCGTCAGAGAGTCAAGCATGACTCAGAAACTGAGTTGAAATGAAAGTTTAATTCCTCAGAATGGAGGAAGAAAACAGGGAACAAAATTTTGTCCTTAAATGATGGCCAGCTTACACAGGAAATTAAATAATCTAAGAAATATTTTTAATAAAATGTCACTTGAATAAAAGAACTTTAAACAAAAAGAACATCTACTCATTAATTACAATAGACATAAAATTTCATTCAAAACCTAGGCATTAAAATTCTTTAAGAATGCAGCTAACAAGGTTTCTAGGTGGCTCACTCTTAAAGAATCTGCCACCAACGCAGGAGGCATGGGTTTAATACCTGGTACAGGAAGATCCCACATGCCAAGAGGCAACTAAGCCTGTAAGCCACAGCTACTGAGCCTGTAATCCAGGAGCCTAAGAACCACTACTACCAAACCTACATGCCCTAGAGCCTGTGCTCTACAACAGAAGCCACTGCAATGAGAAGCTTGTGTACTGAAACTAGGGAGTAACCACCACTTGCTACAACTAGAGAAAATCCCATGCAGTCAAAAAAAATCCAGCATAGCCAAAAACAAGTAAACAGGAGAATGTCATTAACAACTGATGTAATAAGGGCCTTTACTGAGAATCTGTCAGGTTCTAAATAAAGTCTGAATATAAGGAAAGATAGGTGGGAAATTTAAAACATTAAAATCAGTTTTGCCCTAATTCATTGATAAATGTGAAGCAATGTCAGTCAAAACTCCAATGTCTTATGGAACTATATAAAGCAAACAGCCAGAAAAACAAAAAATAAAACTGAATAATTACTTCTGAAATAATGTGAAACATGGCAATACATAGCAGAAAATTTCATTAAGAGAAATAGAATAAAGAGCTGAGAAAAAGACATGCATACTTATAAGTTAACTTTTATGCTAGTTTTCACTGGGAAAATTGGTGTTTCACTAAGAAATGAAAATAATTCTATCATATATCACAGTAAGGAAAAAAAACAGACTAGGTGTAAAAAAGCCAAAACTAACTTTTAGAAAGTTATGTAACTTTTTAATTTCAAGATAAAAATTCTTAACATAAACTACTAAAAGTTTACAACACATACAGAACTAATGAAAAATCACAAGTGAACAAAGTTTTCTCTAACACTAAAACATCAAATAAAAACAAGCAACATACAAGATGATAATCCTTTAAGCCAAGATATTTTCAAGGATTGTTTCCACTTTACTCTGGCTATATAAATTTAGATGATTTCAAATCCATAGTTACTAAACACTAAGCAAATCATGCCTTTATATTCAGCATATACAGCAAAGCCTGGGATACAGAGTTCTATATCAAGGTACAGAAGATGAAAACTTCCTTGTGTAGGTTTTTTTAACACAGTTTCTAAAGCAACTTGGTAGTCTTTATTAACACAAACCAGTTTAATGGCTAGGGTCAACAGAAAGGTAAAATATTTCTTACATCACAAGATTTTTCAACAGGGAATTTTACATTTCTGGGTTAACTGCCATTTTCAAATTAAGCCAACTAAAGGAAATTGCAGGTCAAACTAATTTTAAAAACAGTAACTCCTTATACATAAACTGTAGAGAAAACTTATAGTTGAAATTTACTTTTCATTCTCTGTACTACACACAAATTCATTATTTTCTTGAACATTTTAACAGGATAGGCCTTTAATTTTGGTTATAATTTTCAGGGTTTACTCTTTAACATGCTCAAAAACAGAATCCTTGTAGCAGTGTTGGGGACAAATTTTATTCTAGGCTGCCATTCTCATTTTCTCACAAATGTTGTCACTATGATAACAATATATCCTGTCAAGGATCTTTCTTTTGCTCAAAGTTTCCAGGGTTAGGTAATACAGACACTATTTCTTATGAATCTGTTATGATAATTAGAAATTATGCTATAAAGTTTATATTCTTCTTCAGTCCTCACAAATACTAGAGCACAACTGAATGAAAGTTATGCCTTCATAACAAATCTTACCAAAATATTAAAGAGCAGTTGCAGACTTCAGTTGCAATTTCAGAAGTTATCAATGTAACTAATTAAAAAATAGCCTGTTCTTTCTCAGCTTTGTACTAGGATAGTAACTTACTGCTTACTTTGTACTGCTTATCTGAGCAGTATTGCCTGGTGAACTTCATGTAAAATATCAATGTCACTTTTATGCACTGTCCTTTGTCTTGAAAATGTATTTAACTATGTCTTTGACTTCTAAAATGTGGAACAATCCTAAGAAACTTCTTAATCTGTCTTCTGAGTTTGCCTCAAATGGTTTTTTAATTTTATTGTCAATTGAACCTTTAACAAGTAAATTTCCCCTAACTTGCTGTTACTTTAATAGGAAATTGCAAATTTCTCCACTAATATTGCAAATTCCAATTTGTCCTGTAGCTGTTATACTCATCTCTTAAAAAAAAAAAAACTGATGTATTATTACAGATACTTAAATTTACCTATAAAAACCCTTAACTTTCCTTATTGATAAGCCTATACTTTTGGGTTATATAAAGTACTCCAAAATGAAGTTAAAATCAGTATTACTTAAAACATTGGCTTTCCAACAAATCTATTCCTACTAACTTTCATTAACATACATACTCAGAATACTTAACTAGTTCAGTCTCAATTTAGGTGCAAGTTGTTTTCTTTTTAATCGTGGTTGGCACTTTTGTCATTTGCCACTTGAATGGCTAAGAAACTTGACACTTAACTTTAGACTTCTTAAACATTTTAGTCATACATCTAAATTTTCTTCTGATTTATACTATTGTTTTAAAAAGTTAGACACAGAATTTCAGTAAAGATGCAAACATCACTTTCAGGTTTTTTAGAGACTTGTCAAACCTTTTATACACTACTTTCAAAAATAACATATAATATTGTTAACCTAAATAGAAAACAGGTACAGCTTGAAATGGAGAAATACCATATTGCTTAATTCTGAAGGCATTCATGTGCAAACACACAAAGGGAAACTTTAAGCAAACAGCACAATTCACAATTCATAAAAACAAGTGTTTTTATGCTTGTTTAACTCACCAGTAAAATAAACAACAGCATTTCACAAAACATACTCTGAAAATTTAGACACTAAATTTAAAATTTTTAACTTCTACTTTTCAATTAGCAGTAACAACTACGAAATTACTTTGAATAACTATTTTTCAACTTATCTGAATTCTATTTTTCAATTTATCTGAAAATTCATGGAGGGGAAAGTTTGCAGCTCTTCCCTCCAAAACCAGGGTGTTTTCTTCAGCAATACTCAAGTATCAATTAAAACAGAAACTCACAAAAAATTTTCGCATGCCAAGAAAACATGGTGAGTGAGTATTATTTTTAGTATCTGTTTCGGCCTACTCTTTCAGATCGGCTTCCCCCATGATCTCCGCTGGAAGCCTCACAACCTGAGCTACTGTATGACTCATGAGGAGCAGGGTACACCCTATCCTTGGAGGATGGAAATCCTCGTTCTTGTCTTCCACCACGGTCACAGCCACTTAAGTATGCATCACTTCGGCTGCTTGAGTAACTTTTCCGACCTCCTCCATATCTATCTCTTGTAGTGCTATAATCATCATAGCGACTGCTTCTGCCATAACTCAGAGGTGGACCTCTTCCTGATGGAGCACCATGGGAGCCCCCTGTGAAATTAATAATTGATAAAATTACAAAACTTTTCCCATTACTGCTATAACATGACTGTAAAGTACTACATCTTTGAAAGGATAGCCTTTATCTGCCTCTGTGGTAAAGATATGAATTAGCAGCAATGGTGAAGGGGCTTTCATATTTATTTAAAACAGCAGTATTTTTTAGCTCCAGTAGTTTAAATGTTTATTTTTTGGGAAAGACTAAAGTTTTGAACTTCATAATGTTCCTATGCTTAATACTCTTAATAGCACTCTTGTTTTTAAAAATGTTACAATAATTTTTGTGATTCAAAAATGTGAGCTGCCAATTTACCCTTCACATCATTTTAAATGACTGATCAAAAATAACTGAAAGAACTTCAATCAATTAGGTAGAAATTACTTTTTTTTTGAGAAATTAGAAGTAAATTTGAGTAAATGATGTAGATCTAGCATGACAATTCTAATTCTGTCATTTTTAAGTTGTAACTGTACTCTTACCGTAACTCTTATATGAATCCTTATAAGAGCCTCCACTTCGATGTTCAGAATAATCTCTATCACGGCTTCCACCATAGCCATCACGATCACTAAATTTAAGAGAATTAATGTAGCAAGTAAGAATTTGCATAAGTTATTTGATTAAAAACAGAATTATTTATAGTACCTATGTCCTCTAGAGGAATGATCATCCCGAGAACTTGAATGGCCACAATCACGGTATGCATAGTCTCTAGATGGTGGAGCATAATCCTTGGTGTCCCGTGAACTTGGATAATCTCTGCCTGAGTAGCTTAAAACAAACAAAAAATTAAATGAAAATAATTCATACAGAAAGGAAGTTTTAAATGTGCGAAGGACTTCAATATACTTTTCTTCAAGGAAAATATATAATGATGAACAAGAATATAAAATACTGCTTAACGTAACTGTTTTTAGGGAAATACAGTTTCTCAATCCCAATGAGATACCTACTCTGCACCTAGTAGACAGGATATATATATTGTTTTGTTTTTATAAAATATAAAACATCAAGTGTTGGTGAGCATAAAGAGAAACTGAAATCCTGTGTGTGCATGGTAGAAATATAAAGTTGTGTCAGACTCTTGGTGACCTCGTGGACTGTAGCCCACTAGGCCCCTCTACTGATGGGATTTTCCAAGCAAGAATATGGAGTAAGTTGCTGTTTTCCTATCCAGGAGATCTTCCCCACTTCGGGATTGAACCTGAGTCTCTTGCATTGGCAGGTGGGCTCTTAGCACTGCACCAGCAGTTATGGAGAAGATGCATGGTTCCTTAAAATACTGAAGTTACTGTATGACCCAGGAATTCCAATTCAGAGTTTACACTCCTAATTGAAAACAGGTTTTCAAACAAGCTCCAATGTTTGTACACATTAACCACAAAGATGGATAAACAAACCATGTTAACTATACATACAATGGTAGCTAACCCCCACTCAAAAAGTGAAGTACTGATTCATGCTTCAGCAAGGACTATCTTTGAAAACACTCACACTAATGGAAAAGCCACATATTAAAGGTCACATATTGTTAGGGCTTCCCTGGTGGCTCAGTTGGTAAAGAATCTGCCTACAGTGTGGAAGACCAGGGTTCAATCCTTCAGGAAGAACCTCTGGAGAAGGGAATGGCTACCCAATACAGTATTCTGGCCAGGAGAATTCCATGGACGGCAGAGCCTGGCAGGCTACAGTGTACATATGAAATATTCAGGATCAGGTAAATGTACAGACACATGACATAGGTGGTGTTTACTAGGGACACAGAGGGATAAAAATGGGAGCAACTGCTTATGGGTTTTGTTTTGGGGTGATGAAGTATTTTGGAACTGAACAGAGATAGTGGTTGCAGAATTCTGAGTATTTTAAATGCTATAGTTCACTTTTAAAATTTTGTTAGATAAAGTTTACCCAACAAAATTAACTATGACTTAAAAATTCACATATTTTATTTTTCTTTACCTGTCTTTAGTAGCATAACCATCATCTCTTGGTGACACATAGTTATCTCTCCGAGAAGACACCAGCTTTCTACGAGGACCTCCTCTGTAATTTTCTCTCCGCAATTCTGGACCTTTAATTTAAAAATGTTTATATAGGTATCTCAGAATTGAGAGTAATATTTCAAAAAAAAATTCAAAAGACTGGTATCCTTCCTCTCTCCAAAACAATTTTTAAAAAACTACTCATAAAATCCCATTAATGCACATTTAGTTTGCTTTATAAATGTAATTCCTGAACATTTTATTTCCTGACATCTTCTGCTCCCTGTACATTTTATAATCTTTAAATTACAAGTAATACAATCTCTCAAAACTTGTGTAACGTCTAATTAATTTTTGTAAACCATTATCACACATTCAATCACAAACTAGTTGATTCTCTCCTAACATTGATAAATTTAACATTAACCACAACCTTAATTACTGACCTTTCTAAATGATAGTACTATTGAGTTCAACTATTTATTAGCAATGAAGGGCTCATCTGAAAATTGCCACCTCTTCCAAAACAGGAAACTATTTCCCATAAATAATGTTCACTTCTTGTGCTAATTCTTACTAATTCCTGTGGTCAGACTTCTCTTGTTTTGTTTGCTTACTAGGGTAATAGTCTAATGAAACTTTAGGTTTCTCAGCTTCTTTTGTATTTTGGAATCAATACTATATTACACTTGACTTTATTAATATTCTATACATAAAATTTGATGATGATTCAAAGTTTTTAACTGTATCAAGAGTAAAACAACAATGTAAAAATAGGATAAGAATCCAAACTACAGTTAATATGGCAAGTTTCAGTTACTGTTTATAATTACATAAACCGGGCAGCCAATATAACATAGCTAACCTGCTCTACATTCCAAAACACTGACCAATAGGATATTAGTTTTCATGAAAATACTTGATCTTGAAACCACATGAAAAATCCTACTAAGCAGTAAATGTCAGCAACTTAAAAAAACCTCAGAGGAATTCTCTAGCAACCACAGACTTAAAGGAAATGTCTTCCCCACTTCTATGTTAATCACCTACTACACATCTATAATTAGATGCTGAAGAATTATTTTTCAGCCACAAATAAATAAACTAGTGATCAATAAACATGTCCATATAATTCTCTTTTCATTTTGCTTCTTAAAACCACTACAATATTGTAAAGTAATTAGCCTCCAACTAATAAAAATAAATGAAAAAAAGGTTAAGCATTCATTTAAAAATAGCTCACTTTTACTAACTACTAAGAAACAATAGTCTCTGCATTATATAGCATTTACCTTGTCCTCTCATTCCACTACTGCTTTGCCCTTGAGCAGAAGGAGCAGATCTTTTAGGAGAAGGACCTTCACAGCTTGAAAATGGTCCTCTTTTAACTGGATAGGGTACTCTTGAAGAGCTCATGTTGAGACTATATCCATCATCATCTGTATTTCAATGAAACATTTTCAGTAGAATAAACATTCTTAAAGTTTAAGTTTCACTTACTGTTCATAGATCTTTAGTAAACAACTACCATTGCCTTAAGCATTTGTATTTATCTAAACCAATAAAACTATTTCTTCATATGATACATCAGTTAGTACAATTCATTCAGTTTGAAAAATTTACAAAATGATTCAAGAACCACTGCTGTGTTATCACTGCTGTGATAGTAGTCTGAAGAGAATAGAGGTGGTGGAGAAAAACCATGATAAAATAAAATTTTAAACACACTGGGAGGAAAATGATAATAATTCATACAATTCTGGTGTTGAGAAAGCTTTTTAAAAACGTTAACACAATAGGTGTTAAGTGAAAACAATAAAAAATATGCACCTAAGAATACAAGCAACTCCTTTTATAAAAAAAAAAAAAAATGCAACTTTTCAAGCCACCTTGGATCATTTAGTAACCTAGTACATATTTACTTGGAGAAAAAACAAAAAATCTTGCTTATAAGTGAATCACACAGATCAAGTCTGTTTTGTTCAAGGATCAACATTTACTGTTAATTTTTTGAGGAAAAGGCTATGTTCTGTTTAACTTTAATAGTATTTAAGAATGCATGGTAAGTAATGAAAAATTATATTTTTATCTAACTAGAAAAATGTTTACAGACATATTCCAATTACACTTGGCAAAGTAAGAGCTAGTAAACTTTTCTCATCTTCTGAGAAAACAACAAAACTGTGTGATCTTATAATGAACACACCGTGTAACTGAACTCTTAAAAACATTTTCTAAAAATCATACATCTGGTTGTCAAAAACAGAAGTGAAATGTTTTATTTTTCAAGATTGGTTATTGTTAGTAAAGGAGACAAAGTTCGTTAGATACATGGAAGTTTATGAATGGAAAGTGCCTCCCTTCATTTTTACCAAGTAAAAACTTCTTTGAAAATATTTCATAATACAATTTTCAGTCTTATTGTTCTCTAATACACACAAACATACATATGTATGTACATATATGTAAATATACATACAAAACACAGGCTTTTACATCTGTATCAAAAACAACTTTTCCAAGATGCAAATTTTATTACAACAGAACCCAGGAACAAAAGCACCATATCAAAATGACAGTGGAGATTTGCATAGATTTGTCTGCACATATATATTCTCAAGACAAATACTACAAGGTCAGTCCAAAAATATGGAATGTTCACCCCTGGACTGTGGTTCTCTGTTATGTAATCTTCAAAGTTCTCCAGTACTTTTTACAATAGAAAAGGACTACTCTGAGAGTATATCAATGTATTTTTAACAGTTTAAATAAAGTTATTTGCCCTAAATTGGAAAATTCTAATGTATGATCAACAGCAATGAATTCTGTAGAAAAACTCTTAAAGAGGCATCAGTAACAATGATAAAAAAGACATAAAAAATTTAAGCCATTTCCCTGCAAGATGATAAACATTTCTTGCACATAAGTAATTTTATAACTACAACAATTCTTTACAACTTAGAAATAATTCTGATTACCAATAATGGTCATTTCTCATCTAATATATTCTTGTAGATTATTTTGCTCATTAACAATGCAATAAAAATTGAGATTTACTAGATGTTCAAACTTAACAGTTTTTCAGTGCTATGACATCCTTATATTTTAATACATTACCAAAGTGTCCTCCACGTGACACACGCCCTCTTGCTCCACCAATTCGTTCTCTTTGACATCTCTGATTTCTTGGATGGCCCCTGTTTCTTGCAGAAGGTCGCTGTCTCTGTCTACCACCACTTTCAAAAGATGGTTTATTGGCTTGTTCTACTTTGATTGCTTTTCCATCCAAAAACTAAAAGATTTAGCTTAGCATCAGTAATGTTACATAAAATTTAACTTATTATTGCAATGAATTAAAAATCAGTATTTTTTTCCCCAAAGCAAACATTTTTTTCTGAAATGACTGTGTCCTTCAACATGATGAACATGACTTAATTGGCAATTGCCTTTCATAAGTCATCTAACACAAAGCCTATGAATTTACCATTAGAACTTCCTGAAAGGTTCTCCAGGGTTAAAAGATGAGTATCTCTTCTTTACCATGAAAAAGCACACATTTTTATTTTTTCCCTATATTTTTATTTTCTATAATGTGCTTCATTTTAATAATTTTTCCATTTAAAATTTCAGTTTCCCAAGGGTATGTAAAAGTATGCATATTACTTAAAGTCATTTATTCAAAATTATTGGTCCTATCATAATTATATTTTAGCATTTGTTCTATTAGACACAAAGAAAACTTCTCAATATAACTGCTGCTCTGTATTTACTCTAGTTTTAATAATTTTTTCTTTTTTTAAAAATAGAACCCTTATTTGGTCTTTAACATTTCTTGCCTTATACAACTGTTTTAATTTAATTGTGTTCCCCAGTAGTTACTGACTGTAATGCTACTTCATACTTTTTCAGAAATGCTTACATTTCATTGATCTGCCAAAATCTGCCTTAATCTTTTACAGGGACTAAAGGGAGTTTTGAAAACCTAATAGGAATCAAACTGTATAGACTCTTGTTATTTCATATTATTTTTGGAAAACAATTTAAAATCCTAAATTCCTATCAGGACTTCTGGCGGAAATGAGTTCTAGATCAATATAATCAGCCTCAAAAGCCATTTTTTCCCATCTTAGGGTCTCACTTTCGGTTTCTTGGTTCAAAATATTTTCCAGAAATTCATGCACTGCCTCCTTCCCAACTCAGGATTTAGCTAACACTCCTAGATATGCCTAAAGATAGTATCCACCACCCCATAAGCACTACCAAAATTAGTACTTTATTTTCCTTAACATTTCTGCATGTAAAATTAATTTTCTACTTGTACATTTTCCCCTTCACCTTAGAACACCAGTGATCAAGAAAATAAATATTTTGTCTCATCTACAACCATTAATCAGCTACTAAATCAATCAATGCCTGGCTATTGAATAAAGAATTACTAAAGTGTAATTTCAGATTCCTGTGATTGGTAACTAGAATTAAAAAAAGAGGAATTAGTTAGCATCAAGTATTCTCAAGGAAAATTTATCTCTTGACCCAAAACTGAGTCAAACTTAACTTTTAGGTATTACCATATCTTAAAATATGAAAGGACAAGAGTTAACATGTGCCACATGCCTGAAATATACTAGAACCATAACTATAAATAATAGGGAATTAATGTATTCTTACTAAGGGAATGTAGAAGTTCCAGAGATAATTTAACAATTAAAGGATATCATGAGTACAAAAGCCTATTACCCACAATACAAAATGGGGGAGATACAGACTTTTTTTTAACTTAATATAACAAACCACAGGGGCGGGGGGAAGTCCTGGAGCAAACACAGTGCTCCATAACTAGCTAAAGATGTGGGATAAGGAGGGAAGTGGGAGGGAGATAACATTTATATGCTTATGGCTGATTCATGCTGATGTATGGCAGAAACCAACACAATATTGTAAAGCAATTCTTCTCCAATTTTTTTAAAAAAGCTCAGCTTCTAACGGACAAATTTTTATTTGTAACACTGATACAGTGAAGAGTGCCTTAAATAGAAAATACCAAGACTTAAAATACAGTATGGAATATTGGGAGAGTGCTGAAGGTTAAAACCTATTTGTGTTTACACTTTAATGCAAACAGAAAACAGATTTAACGTATTTTGTTAATGCTGGTATTAACTTCAATCTCTTCCCAACCAGAGGACCCAGTATTTATGTGACAAAAAGGAGAAGGAAGCCTTGCAAAGCATTATACTACTGTAACAAATAAAGAAATCTAGAAATAGTATTAAATGAACCTACATTATGAAGACTTACCTTTCCGTTCATTTCTTTGGCAGCATCCTTTCCATCTGCAGGGCTCTCAAAAGTAATGAAAGCAAAGCCTCTCGACTTGTTTGTGTTCCGATCCTTTATCAAGAGAACTGTAATACACATAAATCTTTTTAATTTAAAATGTCACATAAAATTGAACTTTATTATTTTCAAAATTATCACTCCTTTGACAATTTCTCATAAGACCTCTTTAACATACTCTAATGCAATCAATAAAGCAGAGTACAAAGTTTTGAAAGTTACTTAAAAACAACAAAAATCTATATATCATTTTGTATGATATAAAAATACCATATAATTTGATTTTTATATATCATTTCCAGTATTTTAAAAACAAACAGTAAATAATCTCAATAATTCTATAATTACCATATCTTATTCTACTTCACGTCCCAGGACCACTAGTACATTTTTAAAAGCACTGTTTTCTTCCCTTTTCAGTAAGAGGAGACCCTTTCACTGACTGCCAAATGCTTGCCCAATTAAAAAAACAAAAAACAAAAACCTTAAGCTGCTAATAGTTGTCCATGGATATATATTAAACATACATTTGCTTTAAAGAGTTATGTATGTTGATTCTAGACTTACCTTCCACAATGCGACCGTATTTCCCAAATTCAGCTTCAAGACACTTCTCGGTTGTTTCAGCACTGAGGCCTCCTATGAACAGTTTTCCAGGCCGATCCGCTTCCATCATTTTACTGTTAGGTGGCAAAAAATATACCATAGCAAAGAACAAATTATGAGTCAAAATGTTCAAATATCATTTAAAAAAAAAAACAAACGACCTTTTAAAAATGTTTACTTAAAATACAAGGAAACTTGTAACACAAAAATGAAAACAAGCCCTGACCTAATGAATGCTGTTTCTTTTTTTTTTTTTTTACAAATGACAAAAGCCTGTAAGTTTTCATTACATTAGAAGGGTGCTGTAAAGCTCTTTTGAGCTGCAGTGTTTAACTTCACTCATTAAAACCTAAATACAGTATCTAAGTTTTATAAAATGTGCATAAAACACACTAAACACATTTTCAAATGTCCTCCATTTTCTCACGTTTATATTGCTTACACAACAAATAATCTTTAAAATATACTTAACATTCAAAAACTTCTACAGTACTAAGTCATAAAAGCCACAAGAGAATAAAATATTTTGTTGAAGGAAATTTAACCCGTGGTTACTTATTTTGGTAGACTAAGAATCATTGGTCCAAACCGAATAATGTTAAACGTTAGCTTTTATGAATATTAAAATTTGACTATTTTTAAGTTAATCAACAGTTCGACATTTGAAAACCATAGTTTTATGTCATGTAAGTAAACGGTTAGATATATTGGTTAAGTTTTTCAACTGTCACTATCTCAGAGAAAAAAAAATTTTTTTTTTAAGTGCACGTGAAACAAAATGGAGCCAGGGCTGTTACATCCTGTCACACAATTATCAGACCCAAGGCAAGGGAGTTACACAGCAAAGCAGTATTCCATGACTATCATCCAGAAGGAAGCCAAGAGAGAAAACCTGGATTAGGCACCAAAGCAACAGCCTCTGCAATTAGCAGCCCCAAGCTAAGGGAGAAAAGCTGGTGTACAAACCAAAGCAATAGTCCTGTGCTCTAGCAGCCCCGAGCCAACGGAAAGAAGGTCGAATCACACATCAGAGCACCATTCAGCCAGACGAGCAGCCCCAAGCGGCGGGGAAAAAAAACCGCCGCATTACGGCCCAAAGAAGCATTTCGCGACAGGTCCACGCCAACGGAAAAAAAGCCGAACTGCGCACCACAGCAATGTTACGCGAGAAACCAAAGCAATATTCCACCTGACTCGCAGACCCAGACCAACGGAAAAAAAGCCGAACTGCGCACCACAGCAACGTTACGGGAGAAACCAAAGCAATATTCCACCTGACTCGCAGCCCCAAACCGACGGAAAAAAAGCCGAACTGCGCACCACAGCAACGTTACGCGAGAAACCAAAGCAACATTCCACCTGACTCGCAGCCCCAAGACGACGAAAGGAAGCCGAAATGCGCACCACAGCAACATTACCCGACACACACAACGTTACGCGAGAAACCAAAGTAATATTCCACCTGACTCGCAGACCCAGACCAATGGGAAAAAAGCCGAACTGCGCACCACAGCAACATTACGCGAGAAACCAAAGCAACATTCCACCTGACTCGCAGCCCCAAACCAACGGAAAAAAAGCCGAACTGCGCACCACAGCAACATTACCCGAGAAACCAAAGCAGTATTCCACCTGACTCGCAGCCCCAAACCAACGGAAAAAAAGCCGAACTGCGCACCACAGCAACATTACGCAAGAAACCAAAGCAATATTTCACCTGACTCGCAGACCCAAACCAACGGAAAAAAAGCCGAACTGCGCACCACAGCAACATTACGCGAGAAACCAAAGCAACATTCCACCTGACTCGCAGCCCCAAACCAACGGAAAAAAGCCGAACTGCGCACCACAGCAACATAACACGAGAAACCAAAGCAACATTCCACGTGACTCGCAGCCCCAAACCAACGGAAAAAAAAAAAAAAAGCCGAACGGCACACCGAAAGCAACCAACATTCCGCACTATTAGCCATAAGCTGGTGGAGAAAAGCCCAGCGTTATATATACCAAAGAAAAGTTACAAAGCAAAAACAGCTTTCTCAGTCCCAGGGTAGGAGTATATGTCCAGTATATCCTCCCACAGCCAAAATCCAGACGTTTCAAACACCCTTCTTTGCCCCACCCCCACTCCCGCACTCCCTCCTGTCCCCCAGCCCTCCATTCAGACAAAAGAACCCTCAAACTTCACTCGCTTTCCATTGCTACTTTAAGCACTGATTCTCCAAGGAATAAAAATTAAAGATACTGTACAAGAAATAAACTAATAAGACTTTTCAGGATAATGTACACACACACACACATATATACATACACTTTACTCAGCTATTAGTTCTTACAGGAAAAAGCCTGACAGGAAAAATAAGTCTGAGTTACCGTTTTTCTCCAGTAAAAACAAATGCTACACCTATAAACACGTTCTCATAAGATATAAATCTTTTTTTCAATCTTAAAATGCCCAATTCCTTACCTTTTATTGTGTTGTTCTTCTGGACACGCAACACCAACCTTCCTCAGTCGACCGTTCGCTAGACTAACGTTGAACGCAGCTGCGCCTCTTCCGTTAAGAACATAAGGAACCGGATGTATGGCGCGAGGAGACGAGCATAAGGAATCCGTAGGTATCGCGAGATGAGCTGCAGAAACAGTAGGACCGGAAGAAAATACAGAGGCGGGGGAGGGGTAAATGGAGACCTTTAAGGGACAGTGTAAAAAATAAAAAGAGCAAATATTCTACTTTTCTGTTTTACTGAATAGATTTACCAGCCGCGTTAACTTAATCACCATAAAATAGAAAAGAGAACTTTTACCATCACTTTTTTCATTATTTATTGCCCTCTCAAATGTCGCCAGTATGATCACTCTTGCGTGGCATATTCTTTAGTTGTGTGTGATTTTCTTTTTTCTTAATACAAAAGTAATAATAAAAATAAGAGAAAATAATGAAAATATTTAAAACATTTAGGAGTCAAAAGCCTTCGTGTCTGTGAAGTAAACATATTTGGAATTTTCTCATTAAGCAGATACAGGTAATGTTTTTCACTAAAAATTCCAAAAGTAACAAAATGAAGAGATCCACTTAGGGCAATCTCTGCAATTTCTGTCACCTCATTCTGTATAATAAATACAATTTCAGCTAATGTGTGCCTATACCTGAAAAAACTATCTGCTGACATTATTTTTCCCTAATATAAAATTCTTCCTTTTAGGAATTAACATGCAAAATCATATATAATAGAAGAAACTACACTTAATGAAGGACAGAAATAAAACTTATTTTCCAAGGGTTTCTCTAGAATTTATCTACATAGTTTATATAGCCATTATATATGTATACATAAATGTATATGTATATATACATATGTATATGTATATGTATATGTATACATAAATATTTATATATTCATACATATATAAATTTTAATATACATATATACTTATATATGTATGTATACAAAATTTTACTACTCTTAAAAAGCAATACTATAACTCATTTTTCAGTGCTTATGTCTTATGTTAATGCTGATGTCTACTAATCTTTATAATATTTCCCCATTTACAAAAATACTTAGACTCTCTTAGTAAGCTATTATAAATAAGTAATATAATGTTGACTGGTTCTCCTAAAGTAGTGATTGATCTTTCTAATAAATACTCTTTAGGTAAATCCCTGGAGAAGGAAATGGCAACCCATTTCAGTATTCTTGCCTGAAGAAGCCCATGGGTAGAAGAGCCTGGAGAGCCCCAGTCTGTGGGGTCTTAAAGAATGGGATAGGACTGAGCAATAAAACACACTTTAGGTAAATGGGGCTTCTGTGATGACTCAGAGGAAAAGAATCTTCCTCCAATACAGAAGACTTGAGTTTGATCCCTGGCTCAGAATGATCCCCTGGAGAAGGAAACAGCAACCCTCTCCAGTATTCTTGCCCAAAGAATTGCAGAGACAGAGGAGCCAAGCAGGTTACAGTCCATGGAATTGCAAAGAGTCAGAGACAACTAAGCAGTCAAGAACATGTAGGAAAACAACTCAGCAGTGAAATCATGCACCAAAGGTAAACACATCTTATTATATTTGTATATAAGATATAGTTTAGAAAGTCATTTTTAAAGTAGTGCTTACCAGTTTGTTAGTATAAATTTCTTACTACAGAACCATTCTAATAGTATATTTCTATATTACTGCATTCTTACTTGAAAGTTTTCCTATGGCTCTATTAGTATTAGTGATTACTCTTTTTCATTTCAACAGGTAAAATGGGCCCTTTATTTTAATTTAATATCTCATTTGGAAAGTAAATGTCATTGATGAATTTTACTGATACTGGAGTAACCAATGTTACAAAAATTAAAACATGTAAGCAGTTACAATCAACTAATAATCAAATGATAATTAGTTCAAATAAAGAATTAATACATTAACCAATCAAAGTACACATTGGAAAAGCATTACTGGAAACAAAGCATTATGATAGCTGCCATAAAATGCATAAGAACATGTTCCAATGATTTAAAAAATGGTTAATACACATGATAGTTATTTGTCACTTTCTATACACTGATCAGAATAAATCAGCCATTTATTGTGATATGAAGATGTACACTGCAGTGCAGACACAGTGTCCCCTGCCCTGGGAATGCCTGCATAGGAACTGGCAGCCAGGACTGGAGCAATTCAAAGGAGTCAGAGGCCAGTGGTGGGTAAGGGTTGCAGCTGGAGCCAGAGCCAAGATAGAGAAGCTACTGAGTCCTTCATGATTAAAGATTTGAGGACACCTCTTTCTCTCCTTTGTGTAGTTGATAGTTTGGATAGTGAAGAGATGGCTGACTGTCAAAATATTTCTTCAGGACCTTGCCAGGGGAATCAGACTCTGTCTGGGAAATTTGTATTGTCTCAAAGTTGGATGCTCGAATTGAACAAAAGAGAGAGGAGTAGCATCAAAAAACAGCAAGCAGTATCCTGGCTCAGCGGGAAGCCCAGAGCACAGAGAGGAAGCAGGAAAGTGAGCCACATATTGTTGGGAGAACTTTTCACTGCTGCACTTGTGATGGTGGAATTTTCTGATTCAGTCTCCTCTTGTTTTATGGACTTTTTAATCTGGTGCTTCAGTCAGTAGCAGCCCATATTACTGGTAATCCATCAATACATGGAGATATTTGGTCATGGCTGAAGTTCTTCAGGTCAATTATCTGCTCTCTCTCTCTGTGCTCCCCCTCTTCATACTCATAAATATTGTGAACATGATTTGGCTCCAGGATTTAGCTGACCTATCATTTGAGGTGTCAACGAAGGAACCTCACCCATTCCCTAACATCAGCAGAATAACTGCTGACATACTCTAGCCTTTCACTGCAATCTCTCTTCCTCCTCCAGGGTATGTTTGTCAGCCTCTTTACCATTCATTTTGGCCAGTTGCTTAGTCTCCTGCATAAATCTCTTCTCTGTTCACTTCCGTACCCACTATATTGCTTTGGAAATCATTGGTTCAATAAAGGAATTCAAATGCACCAGTGATATCAACATAGAAAGAAACTGGCCTTACTACTTTGGATTTGGTTTGCCCCTGGATTTCCAATGTAAGATGCCAATGCACTCTCCTATATTGTGGCTGCCTCTTCTCTATCCTCTTTCCTTTATTCATGATCAGTGCCAATGAAACAAAGACACCTGGAAAAGCATATCTTTTTCAATTGAATGTCTTCTCCTTGGTGGTTTTCCTAAACAGCAGAGTCTTCCACTGGATGCTTTACCTGTGGGCTGTCCTGAGTAGCTTTATTTCTGTGGAGAAGTTCCCTCACTGTACCCATCTACTACCAGACTGAAACTGCTGCCAGCCACTGAGTTATCTGCCATCTGGAGGGGATGGGTGGGATCAGAAGGATCTCATGGGAGCTCTTTTCCTGGTTCACCACTGCACTCCCCCATCCCCAGGGAAGGTGGAGCATACCCCGTGAGGGCTCTGCCCATGTTCCCTTCTCTCTGAAGAATCTGAGGAATCCAGATTTTTGTGTTAGGTGCATGTAAGGTAGAATCTTTCTGAAACCAGCATGGACTTTAAACAATTGAGAGTCTGAAAGGACCACTAATTTTTCTCAATCCTTTTCTAGCATTTGCCAGCCCTGGGCCAGCACTGATCTGAATCCTTTCTCCCTGTGTCATTCCCCACTCCCACTTCCCCTTCCTACCTTCTACCACTTTTGGATCAATGGACATTTGTGATGCTAGCTGTTTTGTTTTGTTACTTCTTTCTCCTGTGAATCACATATGAGCACATATATTGCCAGCAAATTTGGAAAACTCAGCATTGGCCACAGGATTGAAAAAGGTCAGTTTTCATTCCAATCCAAAGAAAGGCACACTAGTCAAGTAATGCTCTAAATTCTCCAAGCCAGGCTTCAACAGTACACGAGCCATGAAATTCCAGATGTTCAAGCTGGATTTAGAAAAGGCAGAGGAACCAGAGGTCAAATTGCCAAAATCTGTTGGATCATATAAAAATCAAGATAGTTCCAGAAAAAAATCTAGTTCTGCTTTATTGACCATGCCAAAGCCTTCAACAGTGTAGACCACAACAAACTCTGGAAAACTGTAAAAGAGATGGGAATGCCAGACCACCTGACCTGCCTCTTGAGAAGTCTGTATGCAGGTCAGGAGGCAACAGTTAGAACTGGATATGAAAAAAAAGACTGGTTCCAAATAGAGAAAGGAGCACATCAAGGCTGTATATTGTCTCCCTGCCTATTTAACTTATATGCAAAGTACATCATGAGAAACCCTGGGCTGGATGAAGCACAATCTGGAATCAAGTTTGCTGAAAGAAATACCAATAACCACATGTAAGCAGATGACATCATCCTTATGGCAGAAGGTGAAGAAGAACTAAAGAGCCTCCTGATTAAAGTGAAAGAGGAGAGTAGAAAAGTTGGCTTAAAACTCAACATTCAGAAAACTAAGATCATGGCATCCAGTCCCATCACTTCATGGCAAATAGATGGGGAAACAGTAGAAATAGCGACAGGCTTTATTTTGGGGGACTCTGAAATCAATGCAGATGGTGACTGCAACCATGAAGTTAAAAGGTGCTTGCTCCTTGGCAGAAAATTTATGACCAACCTAGAAGAATATTAAAAAGCAGAGACATTAAAGGTATGTCTAGTCAAGGTTATGTTTTTTTCAGTAGTGATGTATGGATGTGAGAGTTGGACTATAAAGAAAGCTGAGCACCGAAGAATTGATGCTTTTGAATTGTGGTGTTGGAGAAGACTCTTGAGAGTCCCTTGGACTGCAAGGAGATCCAACTAGTCCATCCTAAAGGAAATCAGTCCTGAATATTCATTGGAAGGACTGATGTTGAAGCTGAAACTCCAATACTTTGGCGACCTGATGTGACGAGCTGACTCATTGAAAAAGACCCTGATGCTGGGAAAGATTGAAGGCAGGAGGAGAAGGGGATGACAGGGAATGAGACAGTTGGATGGCATTACCATTTCAATGGACATGAGTTTGAGTAAACTCCAGGATTTGGTGATGGACATAAAAGCCTGGCATGCTGGAGACCATGGGGTTGCAAAGAGTCAGACGTGATGGAGCAACTAAACAACAAAAAATTTGAGCAAGACTGGAAATATAGTTATGTATTAGACAGACTACTTAGTGAATCTGCAGATTCAATCTTTAGATTGAGACAACAATATTGCAGAGACGTAGCATTATTAACAGCAGTGGGGCAGAAGAAGCAGGATAATAATATAGACAATGAAATTTTTTGGGAGAAATGTACAAAAATATATAATGTTAAAAGTAAAAGGCAACTTGGAGGAAATATGAATTTCCACATAAGAAGGAAGAGTTTATGGATTTTTGATAGAAGAAAAATGGGGAAGATCAGATTATGAGCACTTTGCTTACTATTCAGTTTTGCTACTTACTTTTAGTGGAGCTGTTATATAGTTTTAAACCAAAACATGAATGTCTACAAGATATAATGCATGTGGTGACTTAATGTAAACATAAAGTCAGACAGAGGAAGAATATAAGTTTCAAAAGATAGTAGTTGTGTGAAGTTGGATAAAGTTCTTAACCTTTAAATTGACCCAATCTGTGAAAAGATAATAAAGTAGTATTATATAGGGTGAAGTTAAATGGTGTCCTGTACACATCCGAGCACAATAACTAAAGCATAACTCAGTGTTTAAAACTAAAGTGTGGAAATAGTATAATTAATTTATATTAAGTGGGAGCCTGAGAGTGGTTTGTAACCCTAATTTTTTTACTGAAAAGTTAAAGTTGCTGAGCCATGTCTGACTCTTTGTGACCCCATGGACTGTATAGTCCATGGAATTCTCCAGGCCAGAATACTGGAGTGTATAGCCTTTCCCTTCTCCAGGGAATCTTCCCAACCTAGGGACAGAACCCAGGTCTCCTGCATTGCAGGCAGATTCATTACCAGCTGAGCCACAAGGGAAGCCCAAGAATACTGGAGAGGATGACCTATCCCTTCTGCAGTGGATCTTCCTCACCCAGGAATCGAAATGGGGTCTCCTGCATTGCAGGCTGATTCTTTACCAACTGAGTTATGAGGGAAGTCACCCTCCCTGCCTTTTTTTTAATAAGTCAAAAACATGAAACTTTTTTCAAAATTATATTGTTTGGGTATTTTGCATAAAGTAAATCATCACTGTATATTCACTAACAACATGTGTAAAAAGGAATTGGAACACATGATAAAGCACAAACAATTGTACTGTTCATTACTAATAGAAAGAAATGAAAAAATAATTGTAAGAAATCTTTAGTACACTATTATAATAGTAATTTGGAAAATGAAATGGCAAGTCATTTAAAAGAAGGTGCTTACCAGTAATTATTCAAGATGAAGTAGAAACTACAAAGATACCTGATAATGAATGCTAGGAATAGTCTGAAAATTTTGCTGCAAAGCCACTATCTCAATGGTAAATCTAAATATATAAATAAATGCTATTTTCATATTATTGATACTTTTATTGATATTATAGAACTCAGATAATAAAGGTTGTCTGACAATGCTGTTTACCGACATAACCTGTGACAAATGCTAATGAATTAGAAACAGGGGATAATCCCTAAAAGTAATAAACACTATGAACCAACCAGTGAAAAATAAAACGAAGATACTAATAAATACTTATGTTTCACTAGCAACTTTATATAGTAAGTGCTTCATTTACTTATGAATTTAATTGTTTCATTTCATTATTGCCACAATTTTTCACAATTACATTAAGTGACTTATTCTCATCCTTATTATAAAGATTAAAAATATTTTTCCTGAAATACGTGCAAGACATTTTTGAAGAAGGAAATAGTAAACCTCTTTGAAATATATGAAAAAGAACTTGAGTAACTGGAGATGGCTGACCTAGTATCAGTTCAATGTGACCTTAAATGATATTATAAATAGTATAAGTAACGTGAAGGAAAATCATAAGATTATTACGTATATCTGTATGTGTGTATTCAGGTATTCTGTTTATATATGTATGTCAATACTTTATAGTATGTTACATCTATTTTACAAATAATGCATTCTTGATCAGATTTTTAGAGTTTATTTAGAATAATCAACATTTGAGAATTATTTATAGGCTATTCCTACTAAACTACCCTTCTAGATATTAAGGAGAACTATAGATCCATGATAAATGAAATGATTTAGTGAACACACAGCAAAGGTAATAATCAGAAACTATTTCCATAATAATAAAAGAGAAAAGAGAAATAAAAGAGAAAGAGAAAATAAAAGTGGTACTTTGATGTGTCTTGGTAAAACAGAAGCAAATGTATTACCAATACAGTTTGCTTTTACTTTTTTTAGGAAATATTGTGGTTAGAGGAACCTGTTGAATGAGATGGCATGGACAGATTCAAGAAGCACAATTCAGACTACTGGAGACTATGTAGAATAATTAATCTGGCTTTATAATAAGTTGAAAGAAAAGTAAAAAGTTGAAGGTGAAAACTATTATAGAACACATTTGAACCCATTGCAGAGTTCAAATTGTTCTTGGATTGTATTTCTGAGAAAGTGAAAAGATTTTTAATTTGCTGTTGATGAAACTAATGGAAATTTGAGGTGGCTTCCCTGGTTGCTCAGACTGTATACTGTTTGCCTGCAATGTGGAAGACCTGGGTTCAATCCCTGGGTTGGGAAGATCCCCTGGAGAAGGAAATGGCAACCTACTCCAGTACTCTTGCCTGGAAAATTCCATGGGCTGAGAAGCCTGGTAGGCTTCAGACCATGGGGTCACAAAGAGTTGGACATGACTGAGCAAGTTCACTGTGTTTAATGATATTTAGAAATTATTATTAATATACTTGTAGGTCTGTTTTCTACTAATGTGATGGCCTACACTTGTCCATTACTTAACTACTGACTTTGACCAGACTTTAGTCAGGCTTCTCTCCTCACAGTGCCCTAAATTTTGACCTGTTCTCAAATTTGGGCAAGCAGGAATGTACTAAGGTCAGAACATACTCCCTAAGGAGCTTATACTGAGAATAAGCTGGCAGAAAGAGACATTTTCTATTAGAAAGACTCTATTTTACTTCCTGCTCACCCATTTGCTAGTGTCCCACTAAGCTTCTGCCTAGTTTCTCCTATTGCTTATTCCATAATCTTAAAAAAAACTTACTTAATAATTCCTTTTGATTTTAAAATATTTGCAGATTCTGCGATGGAAATGTTTTTCTATTCAATTATCTTTTAAAATAAATTCCTTACCAATGTCTCAGTTTGTTTTTCAGTTTTCAAGTGCTATGACACAAATGAAGCTTTGACATCCTTTTATCAATGCTGAAAAAAACTAAGTGTTCTAACCCAGGATTTGTATCTCTCAGTTGAAAGGGTATAAACATTATTCTTGAGTACAACTCCTCCACCCTACTTGGGGAGTTAAACTGAGGTATTTCAGTACTTCAGTGCCCAAGGGCAGACAGGACTATGAGATAGATAGTTCTTTATAGGTAGTTCCTATTTCCAAGGAACTTGGGCCTGAGTGGATGACATCAGGAGGGATGGTCAGCTTCTACCTAAGGCATCAGAACAAGACCCTCAATCTGAGAAATTCCTTGTCTTCCTATCCTTGCCATTTTAATTGAATTTCTTTGCTGATTTTTCATCTCTATCCACACCACCACCACTTTTGCTATCTGTAAAACTTTTCCCATTACAACAGTAGCTCTCTATTGCAAGCCTTACATTATATTAGCTCTTTTTTAAAACTAATTTTTCTTGAAGTATGGGCCTCCCTGGTAGCTCAGCTGGTAAAGACTCCGCCTGCAATGTGGGAGACCTGGGTTCGATCCCTGTGTTGGGAAGATCCCCTGGAGAAGGGAACAGGTAATACTACCCACTCCAGTATTCTGGCCTAGAGAATTCCATGGACCATATAGTCCATGGGTCACAAAGAGTCGGACACAACTGAGTGACTTGCACCTTCACCTTATCAAAGTATATTTGATAACAATGTTATGTTAACTTCAGGTTTACAGCAATGTGAAACAGTTACACATATATATCTATCTGCTCTTCTTTAGATCATTTCCCCATATAAGCCATGACAGGGTATTGAAGAGAGTTCCTTGTGATATACACTAGTAAGTCCTTATGTGTTATTTTATATATATAAATTTTATATTATATATAAAATATAATATTTTATAAATATATATAATATATAAATTATATATATGTACATATATATATCAGTCCCAGTCTCTTAATTTATCCCTCTTCCTTTCTTTCCCTCTTGGTATATTGCCTCTTTATCTTCCTCTGCACATGAACCATTTCTTCTGTAAGAATTCCTCTGTCCCTCCAAGGAATTCCAAAGGTACTTCACCCCTTCATTTGATTTTTCTATCCACTTTCCTTTGGAAAACTGCAGTTTCTCGAAATTCCCAAGAGGCATCATTTGTCTTGAAACTTAGTATGGGGTAGCTTTAGATTTCCTCTCTGGATTTCAAAAGGAACCTCCATGAACTTCAATAATTTTTAGAATGAGTAATGTATACTTCCACTGTAACATAACCAAAAGGTGTTTCAGGGATCTTGCTGTTTTCCATTATACTCAGTTCAGTTCAATCGCTCAGTCGTGTCTGACTCTTTGCGACCCCATGAATACTACTTTGCCACAAAAGCAAAGCCTCCTATGATGAGGCTCAGTCTTCTAAATTTGGTCACAGATCTTCTGAACTGAATCTGGATCCCATAATGTTGTTTTGGAGTTTAAGGAGGTGGTCTTGAATGCTATGAGGTGAACAGGGATTCCTAGGTGTGATGTGAGGCACCATGAAAAGGAATGTTCCCTCAATTGTCCGGTCTTAGGATGTTTGATTGTGTGTGAATACCCATATATGGACCTTGCATTTGGAAACTTAGTCTTGCTGATATAGGAATTCCTGAGTTGGATGTGGAAATGTCCAGAGTGTGGTCTGGGGATACCTAAGCTGGATTTAGGTCTCCTGATACGTATGAGTTTGGTGACCCACCAAAATAGGTCTGAGTCCCTATGTCCTGAATTTTAATTCACTGTATTGGGTTTGAGGCCCCCTGGTGCATTACGTGGTAGGCCAGAGCTGTATTTTCATCCCTTGATTACATATGTGATCCTAAGAGTGTTGTCAGGACATATTGAATCTGTGCCCTGACAACGGTTTGGGAACTTAGTCAAGGTGCTTTGAATTGTGTACTGGGCCCCCTTTGGGTGTTGTCTGAGGATACCTGCAGTGTTAGAAACCTGAGTTGGGTCTGATATCTCTCTCCTGAACAGAGTCTGGGTGTACTGTGGTTTTTTAAGTTGGTATGGGATCCCACGAAATGAATCCAGTTATCTTGAGTTCAGAGCTGGTCTGCTGAGATGGCTTGGTAGCTTTGGAGTTCTGGATGTGGGACTGAGCCCTCTGTGGTGGATATCTCATTTTTTGCCTTTGATCTTGGGCTCTGGGTCCTGAAATGTGTCTAAGAAACTCTGAATATAGTATGTGTCTTCTGCTGTGGTTCTGGGGTTCCATGAGGTAGGTGTGAAATCGCTTTTAAATATGCTAGGGTTCCCTATCCTTAATCATTGTTTAATATGTGTCTCTTGACCCAGTTTGAGGCTAGATCCTCTAGTGTGAATGAGTGGTCCACCGATGTGCATTTGAGGCCCTCTGAGATGGGTCTGGTACCTCTTGATGTGCCTTATTGTCTTCAGTTATGCGGGTGCTCCTCTTAGAATGCTCTGGTATCTTTTGAGATGGGCCTATCATCTTCTGATTACACCAAAGTGGAACTCAGGTCCAGAATGTGGAGTTCATAAACCTAATGGGCACCTAGGATTCCATATGGTATTGTCTGGGGAGTCCCAGAAAATTAGTAGAGCTAATCAATGAATATAGTAAAGTTGCAGGATATAAAATTAACACACAGAAATCCCTTGCATTCCTATATACTAACAATGAAAAAACAGAAAGAGAAATTAAGGAAACAATACCATTCACCATTGCAACAAAAAGAATAAAATACTTAGGAGTATATCTACCTAAAGAAACAAAAGACCTATACATAGAAAACTATAAAACACTGATGAAAGAAATCAAAGAGGACACAAACAGATGGAGAAACTACCGTGTTCATGGATTGGAAGAATCAATATTGTCAAAATGGCTATTCTACCCAAAGCAATCTATAGATTCAATGCAATCCCTATCAAGCTACCAACGGTATTTTTCACAGAACTAGAACAAATAATTTCACAATTTGTATGGAAATACAAAAAACCTCGAATAGCCAAAGTAATCTTGAGAAAGAAGAATGGAACTGGAGGAATCAACCTGCCTGACTTCAGACTATACTACAAAGCCACAGTCATCAAGACAGTATGGTATTGGCACAAAGACAGAAATATAGATCAATGGAACAGAATAGAAAGCCCAGAGATAAATCCACGAACCTATGGACACCTTATCTTTGACAAAGGAGGAAAGGATATACAATGGAAAAAAGACAACCTCTTTAACAAGTGGTGCTGGGAAAACTGGTCAACCACTTGCAAAAGAATGAAACTAGAACACTTTCTAACACCATACACAAAAATAAACTCAAAATGGATTAAAGATCTAAATGTAAGACCAGAAACTATAAAACTCCTAGAGGAGAACATAGGCAAAACACTCTCTGACATAAATCACAGCAAGATCCTCTATGACCCACCTCCCAGAATATTGGAAATAAAAGCAAAACTAAACAAATGGGACCTAATGAAACTTAAAAGCTTTTGCACTACAAAGGAAACTATAAGTAGGTGAAAAGACAGCCCTCAGATTGGGAGAAAATAATAGCAAATGAAGCAACAGACAAAGGTTTAATCTCAAAAATATACAAGCAACTCCTGCAGCTCAATTCCAGAAAAATAAATGACCCAATCAAAAAATGGGCCAAAGAACTAAACAGACCTTTCTCCAAAGAAGACATACAGATGGCTAACAAACACATGAAAAGATGCTCAACATCACTCATTATTAGAGAAATGCAAATCAAAACCACAATGAGGTACCATTACACGCCAGTCAGGATGGCTTCTATCCAAAAGTCTACAAGCAATAAATGCTGGAGACGGTGTGGAGAAAAGGGAACCCTCTTACACTGTTGGTGGGAATGCAAACTAGTACAGCCACTATGGAAAACAGTGTGGAGATTTCTTAAAAAATTGGAAATAGAACTGCCATATGACCCAGCAATCCCACTTCTGGGCATACACACTGAGGAAACCAGATCTGAAAGAGACACGTGCTCCCCAATGTTCATCGCAGCACTGTTTATAATAGCCAGGACATGGAAGCAACCTAGATGCCCATCAGGTTAGACTCTCTATGAGGCCTTTTAGCACTTAATTTGGCTGCAGTGTAAACTTGAGAGATGGGTCTATGGCTTCCTAAGTTGAATCTGGATTTTCCTGAGCTGAGCCGATTTTCTTTAGGTAAGTTGTTGCTTTTCCAACATAGCTCTGATACCTCTTAAAGTGATTTAATTATCTCCAGAACTCAGTAGTCTCCAAGATGGCAGTCTAGGGGTGCTAGTATACCTCTAGGGCATTGAGGGTGGCTGGTACTCATAGGAATTGTCTGAGGCTTTCTGGACTGAGGCTAGATACCATGGTGTAAGTTTGGGGTTCTGTGATTTGAGATGGGGGCTCCCAAGTTATTTCTTGGGCCCACTGTCACATTTTTAAAGATATCTGAGCTGAAGTCTGGTTCCCAAGGTGACTCTGGGATCCACAGAGATAATTCTATGGTCTGAGATGACTCTGGATTTCCTTAGAAAGTCTGAGGTCTCTTGAGCTGAATCTGTATCATGGATCTTCGTTTTTTTTGTTGTTTGGTCACTATGTTGGCTCTGACTACTCTTTGTGACCCCATGGACTGTAGCCTGCCAGGCTCCTCTGTCCATTGGATTTCCCAGGCAAGAATAGTGGAGCGGGTTGTCATTTCCTCCTTCAGGGGGTCACTCAAACTCAGAGTTCAAGCCCATATCTCCTGTGTCTTCTGCATTGGCAGGTGGATTCTTTACCTGCCAAGTAAAGAATCCAAGGTGAATATTCAGTTCAGTTCAGTCGCTCAGTCATGTCCGACTATTTGCGACACCATGAATCACAGCACACCAGGCCTCCCTGTCCATCACTAACTTCCGGAGTTTACTCAAACTCATGTCCGTCAAGTCGGTGATGCCATTCAGCCATCTCATCCTCTATCAGCCCCTTCTCCTCCTGCCCCCAATCCATCCCAGCATCAGGGTCTTTTCCAATGAGTCAACTCTTCGCATGAGGTGGCCAAAGTATTAGAGTTTCAGCTTCAGCATCAGTTCTTCCAATGAACACCCAAGACTGATTTCCTTTAGGATGGACTGGGTGGATCTCCTTGCAGTCCAAGGGACTCTCAAGAGTCTTTTCCAACACCACAGTTCAAAAGCATCAATTTTTCAGTGCTCAGCTTTCTTCACCGTCCAACTCACATCCATACATGACCACTGGAAAAACCATAGCCTTGACAAGACAGACCTTTGTTGGCAAAGTAATGTCTCTGCTTTTTAATATGCTATGTAGGTTGGTCATAACTTCCCTTCCAAGGATTAAGCGTCTTTTAATTTCATGGCTGCAATCACCATCTGCAGTGATTTTGGAGCCCCCCAAAATAAAGTCTGACACTGAATATTAGACCTTCACAAATTTTACATGCTTATTTCAGAGACCTGAAATAAGACCTTATTTCTGACCCTGAACTAAGTCAGACATCTTTTGAGGTTGGATGTGATCCAAGTGGCCTGGGACCCTTAATGAACTTCTGAATATCTCAAAAGAATTGGGGTTCTGAGGTGGCTACGGATTGTCAGATTTATTCTAGGTCACCCTAATATGAATGTAGGAGCCCTTGAGCTTAATAAAACTCCCTTAGGTGTGTCTAGGATTCCTCAGGTGGGCTTAGGGTTTCTACAGAAAGGATATAGATTCAGTTGAATCTTGGTCCAATAAAGTAGACTAATGTTCCCAGAAGAGTGCATGGACTCCTTAGAATAACCTAGCATTCCCTAAAATGTGTTTGGGATGTATCTTAGATTTCAAAACTGAGTCTGGTTTTCCACAGCTGAGTATCAATTCTCTTGTGGCTGTTGCATGTGTCCCTTGAGCTAGGTGCGAATCCTGAAAAGTTCATCATGGGATTAATAAGTAGATCTGATGTCTTCTGAGCAAGTTCACTTAAGTTTTGAGAGACTGAATTATCTTTAGGACTAGGAGATTATAATGTATCATATATGAATCTGGGGTATTATCTATGAATGCCTAGGTTTAGCTCTTTTTAGTAAGTTTTAAACATTCTGAGAGCTCAGCAACCAAGGATATGTATAGGTCTACAGTCTTGGAGCTGGAACTCTTAAGTTTGAGATGTTTTCTTGGGGATGCCTGATCTGTGTCTGTGATGACTGTCAGTCTCCTGAGCTCAGTCTCTGTATCACAAGATGGATATGGGGTTCCTAGACTTGGATATAGTGGCCTGAATTTGGGTCTGCATTGCTCTGGGTTGTTGTATTAAAAAGTCCTGGGTTGTATACCTGAGAAAGTCTTAGATCTCTTGAGATGAGTGTATTTGCTTCAAGGTCAGTCTAAGGTCTCTAGATGTGACTAGGTCTTATGTTAATAGTATTGCATGAGTTTGTCTGAACTCAGTTTGTGTCACTTGAATTGGACTTGGGTCCACTAAGTGGGACTAGGACACCCTTTGATGTGTCTGGGGTTTCATGATATATAATTATTATTTTATGGTGAGCTTGTGCCAAGTAAGATTAGTGTGATCCTGAACCCTTCAAAATGAATCTGGGGCATTGAGGTGAATTTGCGGTACAGTGAAATAGATTATCTATAAATGTCTAGGCCTAGTTGAGACTATGTATGGTAGGTCAACTGTGGTAAAACTGTGTTCTCCAGAGTGTGGGTCCTTGTGGAGGAACTGGTATTTCCTGGAGTGCTTGGAGTGTTTTCAGGGTATTTCTAAGCAGCATCTGATTCTCAGAGTTTGTTTTGAAGTCCACTAAACTGAGCCAGATTACTTGGCAAGATCTAAATTTTGCCTGGGAATGTTCAATCCCTGCTGAAAGTATTTGCTTTATGAAGTGGCTTATCAGAATCCTTTGATTGTTCCTAGAATTGGTTGAATTTAGTCTTAATTCCTATGTTGTCAGTCTGGGTTTACTGGGAATGATTAAGGTCTCTGCTGAAGGTCTAGGTTCTTTGAATTGAATTTGAGTCCTTGAACTGAGTGTGGATATTTTGCCTGAGTATTAGGAACACAAAGAGTGTTCAGGGGTCAACCTAGATATTTTCTGGGGATTCCTAAGCAGTTCTCTGATTCATATGAGTAAAGAATCTCCAGAAGTTTGTCCGATTCCTGTAGGAAGAGTCTCAGTCTTTTATCTAGATACTGAAGTTGACTGTGGTGTATGCTTAGTCGCTCAGTTGTGTCCAAATATTTGTAATCCCATGGACTGTAGCCCACAAGGCTCCTCCGTCCATGGGATTCTCCAGGCAAGAATACAGGAGTGAGTTGGCAAGAATACTCACTGAGGATGACTACAGATTCCCAAATATAAGGAGCTCTTTGCTCCTGGGATAATAAGAGTTCTCATAGATGGTTTTCTTGGGATGAATGTGTTAAATATTAGTGCCCTAATGTGAGTCTTGATTTCTAAAGGAGAGTTTGTCTTCCTTTGATGAGTCTGGTTTCCCTGACCAAACTCTGTCCATGAATTGACTCTCTATTCATGCACTGAATCTGATACCCTGAAAGGGAAATGGGTCCCTGAGTGATATTTTGCATTCACACTGTGTTGTCTGGTAATAATGGAGTAATCTGAGTCAACATTTCTGAATTGCCTGATGTTGGCCAGTGGCCAACTCAAGTGTTTTATGGGAGGCCTGAGCTGACTCTCTAAGTCCTGATAGGTCTAGAGTCCCTGAATGTTACCAGATCCTTTGACATATGTGTGGAGGTCATTGAGATATGTCTGGCGTCCTTTGAAGTAGATTTCTACTCTTGAGTTATTATGTGAACATGCTTTATGTTAGTATTTATACCGCCAAATTGTGTCTTTTTCTGTGTGTTTTTCTTTAGGTATGTATGAAAGTAAAATCAAAGTGTGAGTTGTTCAGTGATATCTGACTCTGTTGACCCCATGTTCTGGGGCCCACCAGGCTCCTCTGTTCATGGGATTTTCCAGGCAATAAATCCTTTGTATAGTAGGATTTCCCACTGGAATGGGTTGCCATTTCCTCCTCAAGGGGATCTTTCCAACTTAGGGACTGAACCCAGGTCTCCTGCATTAAAGTTGGATTCCTGACCATCTGCCACCAGGGATCAGAGTTAGGTGGGTCTAGATCTGCAAAATTAAGTCTAGTTTTCCTATATAGATCTGTGTTCCTTTGATTTTCTCCAGTGTGTCTTTCTTATGTCTTTCTATCACATGGCTCTGGAATGAGAATTCTTGATCCCTTCTAAAGGAAATCAGTCCTGAATGTTCAATGGAAGGACTGATGCTGAAGCTGAAACTTCAATACTTGGGCCACCTGATGTGAAGAACTGACTCACTGGAAAAGACCCTGATGATGGGAAAGATTGAAGGCGGGAGGAGAAGGGGACGACAGGAGATGAGATGGTTGGATGCCATCACTGACTCAATGGACATGAGTTTGAGTAAACTCCTGGAGTTGGTGATGGACAGGGAGGCCTGGCGTGCTGCAGTCCATGGGGTCGCAAAGAGTCAGACACAACTGAGCGACTGAACTGAACTGACTGATAGGGGAGACTCTTTAAATTTAGACTGGGATTATCTGTAAGGTTGACTGTGTTCCTTTCAACTGAATATAAGTGTTATGGGGGTGTCTGAGTTCCCCTATACTGAACATGGGTTCAGTGGTATATTGTTTGGGGTTCTATACTGCGTCTGGGTTCTGTACTGAGTCTGTGTCTCCCTAGGTGGGACTGGGATCTGGATTTGGGACAGTCTAGAATTGGTCTGGATCTGTTTGACATGCTGTATAGCATTCTCTTAGTTGAAACAGAGTTCCCTGAGGACTGCTAGATCCTTGAGGTAGGTCCTGGTGAGAATGACTGAAAAAATTTGAGAGCCACAAGTGATTGTTGGATTGATTCCTGAAGGTCTTATCCTGCTTATCTGATTCTTAAATTCTTTAGGTTTAAATTCCCTGAAGGATTAATTTTTAAAGTCCTTTCCGTGTTGCCTGACTGGCATTCTTGTGAGGTTCTGAGATGAGTAAAGTATTGCTTAGGAATATTTGAGCTGAGTTTGGGTCCTCTCAGGTAGAATTCAGGGCTGCAACTGAATCTTTATCACATGAGTTGGCTCTGGAGTGTTATCTGTATTTTCTGCGATGAGTCTAGGGTCTTCTGGAGATGAGTCATATTTCCTAGTAGAACCTAAATATATCTCTAGAACTGAGTTTTTCTCACCTGGTGAACCTTGTGGTAGGCCTGAGGTCCATGTGATTTGTTCTGAGTCATATGTATGTTGATACTGGAACTAACTCGGTATCCTGAGCTTTATTAGACGTTATTGGGTTGGAACTGGTACCCCCAGGTATAGCTGGTTCTCCCTGAGGTTCTGCCTGAGGTTTCTTAGATTCACTGAGGTGGGTTTTTGGTCCATTGATATTACTATTTCCACCTTTGTGTTCTGTCTATGGTTACCTGTTATTTCCTCACTTACATGATGTCTTATTTCTCCTGTGAAGGCTCTATGTCTCCAGAAATGAATCTGAATCCTTTAATGTGTTTCTGGTGTTATTTTTATCTTTCAGTTGGTTTTGAACCTTTCTGTGCTGGATCTGGTATATATCCTTAAGTAAGTATTAATCCCCTGTGCTTATTTTAGACTTTCTGAGGTGAGTTGGAGAGCCCTTACTTCTAGTGTGGATTTTTCAGGGTGTTGGTGAAGTTGCCTGAGTGCCCTCAATGTGTGATTTCCTGTGGGAGGACCTGGCATTTTCTTTGGATCATTGAAACTTCACTGAACCAGTGAATTTCTTTCTTTCTTTTTTGAACCAGTGAATTTCTACTGATACACCTGGTATATTACCAAGGGTATCCAGACCTGACTATGAGACATATGAGGTAAGGCAGTGAGTGGTTTCCCTAACCTGGGGTTGGGGACTTTAAATAGTCTCAGTTTCCTTCTATCAAGTGTTGGCTTGATGGGATGTCATTTAGAAACGCATGAATTGAGTCCCATGTATTTATCACATACTGCTTCAAGTACATCTGGGATCCCATGTGGTGGGTTTTTAGCCCCTTCATTTAAATCTGAGACACCCTGACTTGTGTTTGAGGATAACCGACATATTGTCTGGTGCATGGTAAATGAAGTCTCTAGAGGCCTTCTGAGTCCCTATGGTGGGTGGGCTTTATCTGAAAATGCCAGGAGAGGGTTTAGTCCCCTAAGTGGTATAAGGTTTACTGTAGTAGGTCTTGAGCTTCCTGAGCTTAGCCTTCTATGGTATTTTCCCTGATTCCTTGAGCTGAATCCAGGTGCTATCTGAAAGTGTAAGCCTCTTGAGCTGAATTTGGATCTGTGAGGAGGGTCTATATTACCTAAGGTGGGTTCACCTAAGGTGGGTTTCCTTGTGTTGAATGTAAATAAATTTATGTACTTTTTTAAAGATTACTGAGCTGAGTAAGTCCGTGGACTCTCTAGACCTCTTGCATGTATTTGTGATCCATGTGTTAGATCCCCACTTCTTTACATGGGTAGGATGCATGATTTGTGTTTGGAGCCATCTAGTGTGAAGTTTGAGGTTCTCTGATCTAAGTGGGAGTATCCTGAGAATATCTGGATTACCTGTGACTTTTCATGGGTCCAATAAGTTTTGGCTCCCTATTATTGGTAAGGATCTGCTGGGTGTAATTAGTCTTCCTATGTGGCACTAGCATAACTTGACTGACTAGTGGTTTCATTAGGTTGTGTGGAATCTGTTAACACAGATCACATCCCAAAAATGACTCTGGGTCACTAACTTGCATCTGGAATAACTTAAATGCATTTGGGTTCTCTGATTTGGGTTTGGCAACTTTTGAGGTGAGGTGGGGTATCTGAAGCTGTCTGGAGTCCCCTGAAGTGCGTACATGACCTCACACATATAGGGAAATTCAGTATGTATCCCATTGATTTTGTGTGTATTTTCCATGGATGTCTGTGCCTTCCTAAGGTATATGTGATACACTGCAAAGTGGAAAATGTACTCTGTGGTGACACAACTCTGATACCCTGAAATTTTCAAAGACTCAGGTACACTTCAGGAATATTGGGGTACTATTATTTCAGGGTGATACCTTGAAATTGCCCTATAGTTTCCTGAAGTGTACCTGAGTCTTTGAAAATGATCTGTGTTAAATGATATGGAACTGTGCTCCTTTCAACTGAATCCGCACCCTTGTGCTTTGAGTTGGAGATCTGCTTAGCTGGAATATGATCTCCTCAAGTAAATCTGGGACTCCAGAATAAATTATATTTCCTATAATATATATGAGGACCCCATAGCCGAGTATGAGAATTTCTATGTTGAGTGTGGAACCCTCAGGGTATTTTTTACAGAATTATTGAGTTAAATCAAGTTGACCTATTTGATGAGGACCTACAGCACTTTCTAGAACAAACAACAAAAAGGATGTCTGTTCATTATAGAGGATTGGAATGCCAAAGTAGAGTTCAAGAGAAACCTAGAGAAACAGGAAAGTTTGACCTCAGAGTACAAAAAGATGCAAAGCAAAGGCTAACAGAGTTTTGCCTAAATAACATGATACTCATAGCAAACAACCTCTTTAAACAACACAAGAGATGACTGTACACATGGATGTAACCACATGATCCATACAGAAATAAGACTGATTGTATTATTTGCAGCCAAAATGGAGATGCTCTATACAACAAAAACAAAACCTGCAGTAGACTGTGGCTAAGGTCATGAGCTCTGTATTGCTGAACTCAGGCTTAAATTAAAGAAAATAGGGAAAACCAATCAATCATTCAGCTAAGATGTAAATCAAATTCCATATGATTATTTAGTGGAGGTGACAATAGACTCAACTGATTAGGTGTGGTAAACAGAGTGTCTGAGGAATTATGGAAAGAAGTTCACAACACTGTACAGGAGGCAGTGACTAAAACCATCCCTAAGAAAAAGAAATGCAAGGAGGCAAAGTGGTTGTTTCAGGATGATTTACAAATAGCTGAGGGGAGAAGAGAAATGAAAGGCAAGGGAGAAAGGGAAAGATATATCCAACTGAATGCAGAGTTCCAGAGAATAGTAAGTGGAGAAAAGAAAGGCTTCTTAAGTGAACTATGAAAAGAAATAGAGAAAATAATAGAATGGTAAAGACTAGAGATCCCTTTAGTAAAATTGGAGATATCAAGAGAACATTTCATGCCAAGATGTGCATGATATAAACAGAAATAATAAGGACCTCATGGATAAAGGAGAGTTTAAGAAGAGGTGGCAAGAATACTACGAACTATGAAGTGAGAGGTCTTAATAACTGGGATAACCACAGTAGTGTTATCACTCATCTATAGCCAGACATCCTGGAGTGTGAAGTCAAGTGTACCTTAGGGATCATTAAAAAGAACAAAACTAGTGGTGGTGAGGGAATTCCAGCTGAGCTACTACAAATCCTAAAAGACCATACTGTTAAGGTGTTGCAGTCAATATGCCATCAAATTTGGAAAACTCACAAGTGGCCACAGGACAGGAAAATGTCAGTTTTCACTCCAACCCAAAAAAGGGCAATGAAAAAGATTATTCAAACTACTGCTCAGTTGTACTCATTTCACATGCTAGCAAGGTATGCTCAAAGTTGTTCAAGGTAGGCTTCAAAAGCACATGAATCAAGAATTTCCAGAAGTACAAACTGTACTTAGAAAAGGCAGAGGAACCTGATATCAAATAGCCAATATTCATTTCCTCATAGAGGAATTTCAAATGAATTTCAGGGGAAAAATCTACTTGTGTTTTATTAACTACACTAAAGCCTTTGACTGTGTGGATCACAAGAAATTGTGGAAAATTCTTAAAGATGGAAATACCAGATCACCTTACCTGCCTCCTGAGAAACCGATATGAAGGTCAAAAGCAACAATTAGAACCTGACATGGAACCACGGACTGGTTCAAAATTGGGAAAAGAGTACAGTAAGGATGTTTGTTGTCACCCTGTTTATTTTACTTATATGCGGAGTACTCTCTATGAAATGCCCAACTGGATAGAGCTCAAACTGGAATCAAAATCGCTGGGGAAAATATAAGCCATCTCAGATATGCAGATGATAGCACTCTCATGGCAGAAAGTGAACAGGAACTAAAGAGCCTGTTAATGAGGATGAAAAAGGAGAGTGAACAAGTTGGCTTAAATTCAACAGTCAATAAAAAAAGTAAGATTATGGCATCTGGTTGCAGCAGCTGCTGCTGTTAAGTTGCATCAGTCATGTCTGACTCTTAGCAACTCCATGGACTGCAGCCTACCAGACTCCTCCATCCATGGGAATTTCCAGGCAAGAGTACTGGAGTGGGTTGCCATTTCCTTCTCCACTTCTTGGCAAATAGAAGGGGATAATATGACAGACTTTATTTTCTTGGGCTCCAAAATCACTGTGGATGGTGACTTCTCCATGAAAGAAAAAGATGTTTGTTTCTTGGAAGGAAAGCTGTGACAAATCCTAGACAGCATATTAAAAATCAAAGATATCATTTTATTGACAAAATTCCATGTAATCAAAGCTATGGTTTTTCCAGTAGTCATGCAGTGATGTGAGAGTTGAACCATGTGAAAGAAGCCTGAGTGCTAAACAGTTGATGTTTTTGAATTGTGGTGTTGAAGAAGACCCTTGAAAGTCCCTTGGATAGCAGGAAGATCAAACCAGTTAATCCTAAAGGAAATCAGCCCTGAATATTCATTTGAAGGACTGATGCCAAAGCTCTAATACTTGGCCACCTCACAGGAAGAGCCAACTTATTGGAAAAGATCCTGATGCTGGGAAAGATTGAAAACTGAAAAGGAGAATGGGGTGACCGGTGATATAGGATGAGATGGGCAGAGATCATTAACGCCATGGACATGAGTTTGAGCAAAATCTGGAAGATAGTGAATGACAAGGAGCCTGGTGTGCTGTAGCACATGAACCACAAGGAATTGGACACAACTTAGCAACTGAACAGCAATATCAAAAAGAATTGTAACTAAACAATAAACCCAGTAGGTTGCAATATACAAAACAAACATATAAATTCATGTCTGTATACTAACAACAAAACATCTGAAAAAGAAATAAAACAGTCCACTTACAAAAGCATAAAAAATAAAAAAAATGCTGAGAAATGAATTTAATACAGGAGGGAAATTAACTACATTAAACAGTAAGACTTTGACAGAAGAAATTGGGGAAAAATAAGAAAAGATATCCCATATTCTTAGATCAAAACAATTAACTGAATTTTCCATGCTATCCAAAGTCATTTTTATATGGACTGCAAGCCTTGTCAAATTTCCAGTGACTTTGTAGAATGAAAGCAGGTTGCTGCCTAAGTTTTCATTGGGCTTCTTATCAGGAACACTTTTTTTAATGTCTACAATTTTTAAAGTCTTTATTGAATTTGTTGTAATATTGCTTTATTTTCCTTCTTTTAAAACGTTTTGGTTTTTTGACTACAAGACATGTGGAATCTTCTCTCCCTGACTAGGGAATCAAGCCCGTACCCCCGACATTGAAAGGCAAAGTCTCAACCACTGGACTTCCAGGGACATCCTCACACCCATTTTATAGATGAGCACACTGAGATCTGGACAGGTCACACAGCTTGCCCAGGGTCACAAAATCCGTGAATGTCTAACTGACATTTGAATGGTAGCAACCAGGATCTAGAATATCCTCTCGACCTGGCTTTGAGCTAACTTGTGAATTCACATCAGGCCTGCTGACCACAGTTGTCCAGGGTCCACAGACTGACTGTTCTTACAGGTGGCTTTTTAAAGCCACCCCACTTAAGGGTCATTGTGGCTAATGAGATAAAATCCAAGTCTTGGGGTTATGTCTCTTATTCAGTATTATTTCTGTTCCCCCATTTTGAATAAAACAAGAATTTTTATCGAGTGCCTGAGTTTCAGAACAGGAAGTGTTCAACTATGAGGTGTCATTGCATCCTCAAGCTTTTTGACTTATCTGTTCATCACCTTGAACTAGGATTGACTTCATATGTTTATTTATAGTGACCTAACAGAAATAAAATTAAGCCTAAACTCACCAGATCCTGTTCTTCAAGGCTTGAAGCCTAAGTCCATCTACATTCTGTTAAAGCCAGTGATTCGCATGCAAGTGTTAAAGAATGAATGAAAGCTTCCCCGGTGGCTTGTCGGTAAAGAATCCTCCAGCCAATGCAGGAGACATGGGTTCCATCCCTAATTGGGGAAGATCCCACATGCCCTGGAACAAGTAAACCCATGGACCACAACAACCACTGGGCCTGTGCACTAGAGCCTGGGAACTGCAACTACTGAAGCCTGTGACTGGAGCCCATGCTCTACAACAAGGGAAACCACCACATTGAAAAGCCTGAACTGCAACTGGAGAGTAACCCCCATTCACTGCAACTAGATGAAACCTTGTGAAGCAACAGAGACACAGCACAGCCAAAAATAAGTGCATAAATAAAATTATATTAAAGAATCAAAGGTACCACTTGGAGCCTTTCTTTCTAACAAGAGCTGTTGTAGAATTACAAGGGAATTGAAAGAGGGTAATTTTTTAAATTAACTGATTTAAGATGCCTGGTATTGCCCAAATGGCTTTTCTTTTTTTTTTTTCACTGCTTATCAGTTTGGCTGTTCCAGGTCTTTAGTTGTGCTGTGCAAATTCTTAGTTCACATGTGGGATCTAGTTCTCTGACTAGGAATCAAATCCAGGACCCTGCATTGGAGGTGCAGAATCTTAGCCACTGGACCACCAGGGAACCCCCCATCCAGATGGCCTCTTGTTTGCTTTCCATTGGTTGGACTTCTTATATGACCTTCCATTGATTTGGTCCAAGTCATCTATTTACAGATGAGAAAACTGAGGCTGCCACGCAGCTCTGGCTAGTGTTCACACTAAGCCAGTTTTGTTCCATCTCCTATAGTTCTCCCCTTTCCTTGTGGAGCAAAATTGAGGAATGAACTTTTTGATAGGCATTTTCATTGCAGTTAGGGAAATGAATACAGTGACATAGTTTTGGAGCTGGTGAACTTGCTTGGGTCTGAGGTGACCCAGAGTGGTAGAACCAGATTGTGTGTTTTGGCAGAAGGGCTCTTTTTATAAGGTTGCATTCTTTGCTATATTTGGAAGTGAGAATGAAGGTCTGACCACAAATTCAAGATTTCTTTAAAATGAAATGTAACTATGGCATTAGTAAAGTATTGACTTTCATCCACTTTCTAAAGTGTTCTCCAGAGCAATTTTGTTTGACTATTTTAAATGGACCTGAGTAGGGAGGTCCCTGCAGTATGACTGACCATAAAGCCCAAAGTGTTTTTGCTGGCAGCCTCCCGCTATGGTCTCTGCAACAAGGGGGAGAACCAATATTTCACCAGATACTTTATTCATTTTCCGCCTATTATGGGGGTGAATTGGAGGTTACTATTTCAGGGCTTGGCAGCAACTTTGTGATGACATGTTCATGAGAATTAATTTCTTTGTGAAAATAAGAAAACAGGTATTTATTTATGAACTCCTCAGCAGGTACTGAACTACAGTCCCCTCCTATTTTCCCCCCATTTAAACCTTGTACACACCCTACAAGGAAGCACTGTTATTATTCTTGTTTTATACGTGGGGCTCAGAGAGAGTTGTGGGTGATAAGATAATAACTGCAGGAACAAATCTCGGGCATTGGATACAAGGGTGCTCTCTGTCCTGTTTTCTTGTTCAATTGAGCAAACTGCACAGCACAACAATGTCTTGGCAGTGACTGGGCCAGATCTGAGACCTGGCTTGGTCTCCCGTCCCCTCCTGTCTCTCCTGTGATGTGGGAGGGCTCAGAGGTATGTGCCCATTTGGGTCACCACAGAGCATTGATTAAGAGTTCCCTGTGCTGAATTGTAGGTTCTCCTGAGTTATCTGTTGTATACATAGTAGTGTATATGTGCACTATGTACATATGTCAGTCCCAGTCTCCCAGTTTGAGTCTCCCGACTCCCCCATCCCCTCCTTTGGTAGCCATAAGTTTGTTTGCTACATCTGTGACTCTGTTTTTGCCAGTCAACTCATCTCTGCCATCTTTTGGATTCCATATAGAAGCGATATTGGACAATATGTTTTCTCTTTCTGTCTCACTTCACTCTGTTTGACAGTCTCTAGGTTCACCCATGGAGAAGGCAATGACAACCAACCCTGTACTCTTGCCTGGAAAATCCCATGGGCAGAGGAGCCCGGTAGGCTGAAGCCCATGGGGTCTCCAAGCATCAGACATGAATGAGCGACTTCACTTTCACTTTTCACTTTGACCCATTGGAGAAGGAAATGGCAACCCACTCATGTTCTTGCCTGGAGAATCTCAGGGCCGTGGATGCCTGGTGGGCTGCTGTCTATGCATTTGCACAGAGTCAGACACGACTGAAGTCATGTAGCAGCAGAAGCAGCAGCTGCAGCAGCAGCAGGTTCACCCACATTTCTGCAAATGACTCTGTTTCATGCCTTTCAATGGGTGAGTAGTACTCCATTGTATATGTATACATCTTCTGTATCCATTCCTTTGTTAATGGACCTTTTAGGTTTTGTCCCTGTCCTGTCTTATCATAGTGTTACAGTGAACACTGGATTGCATGCATTACTTTGAATTATGGTTTTCGCCAGATACATGCTTAGCAGTAGGATTGCTGGGTCACATGATAGCTCTATTTTTAGTTTTTAAGGAACATCCATATAGTTCTTCTTAGTGGCTGTACCAATTTACATTCCCAGCAACAGTGTAGGAGAGTTCCCTTCTCTCCACATGTTTCGAGATTATGGTTTGAGATTTTTTGAAGATGGCCATTCTGATTGGTGTGAGGCTGACACCTCATGGTAGTTGATTTTTGCATTTGTCTAATAATTAGTGATGCATACACTTTAGACCCCCACCCACTAAGATGTTACCTGTAACCCTAGGTCTGTGAAGCTGACTCTCAGCAAAGCTGACCATGCACAAATATACACAAAGAGGCTACCTGCTTCACAATGAGTTGAATGTTAAGGCTCTTTCCTTGCGCTGTACTCTTAAAATGTCTGATGATATGCAACAGAGAAGATACCTGAGACACCACCTTCCAATAAAACTGCATTCCACGGTTTCGATCTCTGGCCTTTGTTCACCAGACCCTTCCCATGAACATCGATATTTCCCTTGTAAAACTGCCAGACCCACAGTTAATGGCCCTTCATCTTCTGTCTCCACCCTCCCCAACCCCACACCACAGGAAGAACTGTGTCCCCTGACACAATCCCAGCATATGACTTAACCCCTTCTAGAGGTCTCCATGGACTGGTAATTTCCAGGAATAAATTAGGAATCCTACATGGAGCTGAAGTATTTGTTCTAAGGACCTGCCCAAACAATATGCAGACACATAGAGTTAGTTGATCCTCTTTATTTATTCTTCAAAATTATTTCATGTTTACTTGTGTCTCCCTCTCGATCTGTTTCCCTCAATCAAGACCACTCTTCATTACTTCCCCGTCCAAGAGAACTATGGTGGCCATTGATCTGTACTTGAAGCAGCTTCTTAGGTATTCTAGTTTAGGTAAAGGGGGACACTCCATCATTAAGTTTCTCAAAATCAGGGGGAGGGAGATTCCTTTCAAAGCAGAGAAGAGACTCAGATATGTAAACCCACCCTCTCTGAAAACACTAAAGATAGCTTTAATCTTGCAAGGAAGTTCCCAGGAGAGAGAGTCTATGAACATTTACATTTCCTCTAAGCATATACTAAACATCACACACCCCAGTCTTCAACGGAGAACTACTTACAATAGCTACGACATGGAAGCAACCTATATGTCCATTGGCAGATGAAAGGATAAGGAAGTTGGGGTATAGCTACACAGTGTTACTCAACTCTAAAAAGGAACGCATTGACATTAGTTCTAATGAGATGGGATGAACGTGGAGCCTACTGTACTGGGTGAAATGAGTCAGAAAGAGAAAAACAAACACTGTATGTTAACACAAATATATGGAGTTGAGGACCATGTAGGTGGTACTGAACATCCAACATGCAGGGCAGCAAATGAAGACACAGACGTATAAAGAACAGACTTTGGACTCAGTGCAAGAACTTGAGGGTGAGTTAATTTGAGAAAATAGCCCTGAATCATTTACATTACCTTATGTAAAACAGATGACTAGTGCCAGTTTGATGCATGAAGAAAGGCAACCAAAGTCATGTTGGGGGACAACCCAGAAAGACGGGTAGGGGAGGGTGGTGGGTTGCGGGTTCAGCATTTGGGGGGACATGTGTATACCTATGGGCAATTCATGTTGGCCAGTGTACGGCAAAACCTGTCACGGTACTGAAAGTAATTATCCTCCAGTTAAAACAAATAAAAGACTATTCTTCATAATCCTGCACAGTGGTCAGTATTCTCAGAATGAGGGTGGCAGGTGAAAAAGATGCAGAGGAAAATTAAAAACAATAACAACAACAAAACAAGCGTGATGATCAAAATGGAATCAAAGGATGGTCAGTGGGGAACGGCCTTGAACAAAGGAGACTCACAGACCTTTGTGGAAAGGGGACTTCATGAGGAATAGTAGGTTGGCCCCAATTTAAGAGGAGCCTGAGGGTAAACTTGTTGGCCATGGAAAGACAGTTCAGAGATGTGCAGCTGAGCCTGATATAAATTGGAGTGACTTTGGCCTCACTAGGCCACTTCATCTACCTCCAGCTTCTCCAGTTAGAACCTGTTTTTCACTAGGGTTCTCTACCACTGCTATCTCTTGCCGATTCCCTCATACCCTGGTGTCACTCTGGATTCTGCAGAGTCTCACTTTCTCCTCAAGTGAAATGAACGACCCAAGCTCCTGGACAACACTTATGCCAGGGCTCAGCCCCTGGGCTCCTCACCTCTCATCCTCCCAGTACCTCTTGGGGTGGAGCCTTCCTCCTCACATAGTACTGCAAAGGATTGGGCCACAGATCCTTTATGATGACCTGCCAGGGCAATGAGCAAGGTCAGCACAGGGCCGGCTAGGCCCTGAGCCCTCCCGTGCACCGTCAAGAACTCCAATATAAATCACCAATTCTGGCCCAGTGCCCACGTGGGACCCCACCTCAGCAATCTGGTCAGATCCTGTGAAGCTGTGGTCAGAGAGCCAGTTGAAGAAGTTAACGCTGCTGTTATGGTTCCTGCGACTGTATGCCTTACGTTCAAACCCCTGGTGCCACTGAATTGGAGTGGATATAATATTTAACTTATATGAAACCTAGGTACAAAAAATGTTTTACTTGATGTTAATTACTCTAAGACATGTCTATATCAGATAGGTGACCAAACAAACATTCTTATCAGGTATTTAATACTGAATATATCTCAGTTCACCTGAACCTGGGATTTATTGTTTCATTTAGAATTATTTGATTTGTAAGTGCTTATTCTTCTTTCAAGCAAATAAATAGAGCTCATTTACAAATTAACCTAAACAATATTATGCAGAGACAAAGACATACCAACATATATTTAGACAAACGGAGTGCAAAATCTAGCTTCATGTTTTAAGCTGGGTCATGAATTAGATATTACACAATAAAATTTACTACTTTATACAAATAGAAGAAATACAATAAAAGTTTTAAAGGCTTTTTTGCTTTCCTTTTTGTCTCAGTGTCAGGAGTTAGAGATTGTCTAGGGCCAAATACTTTGGTGCTTTTTCGCTAACAGCATTGCATACCATGCCCACCCCCTCCCGCCCAACTGTCCTTGACACAGCTCCCCAGCTAAATTCCTAGCCTTGCACTCACATGCAGAAACACCACATCCTCCTCCTCTTCCCCCATGGGAAGGGTATCACTGGGGCTCAGTCTGAGCACAGGTCAGCCCCATGCTTCCAAGCTAACTGGACCTTCTCTTCCCATCTCCAACTGCACAGGAACCAGGCCCCTCCCTCTGCACATACTTTTCCTTTCTCTGCCCTTTCTGCCCCACACAGAAACCTCAGAGAGCTCAGAGACACACATAATTTCACACCAGGTTGATTTTATTTAAATGTCATTATTAATGTTAGTGGGTACTATTGGTAGAAGACTCAATGACTGTACTGTTGGCCACTTTTAAGCAGTGAGACCCTGGAAGAATTCTGAGGTCTCTAGCCATGTTCTGAAGTCACTGGCTATGCACTTGTCTAGCAGGAATGGCAGGGGTCTCCATGATCTCTTGGGCCTCTTCCAGTTGGTTCTGATTCAGCTCTTCATTCACCTTGGAACACTGGCTCCAGAGATTTGAACCTCTGATATTGTTAGGATTCTCTGAGGTGGGAGCTATTTGAAAAGCCTTCTTGCTCAGCTTTGGTTGAATGTGCTTATTTGCCCTCACAGGTACCCTGCCGACCTGGAGAAAACAAGAGAAGGAGCAAAGAATGGCATTAACTTGGGGAAGAGGGTATTGCTGGTTGGGACTGATGGCTTCAGTAGAAGGAGTGTGACCAAGAGGTGGCATGTGCAAGACAAGGAAAGGGGACGGTGTCTTAGGGGTCCTGTCAATGGGCAGGTTGAGCTTGGGTGGGTTCACTCACCTTGACACTTCTTTTCGATCTCAGTTGATAAGACGTCTTCATCTTGTCCTACTGCATGAGGAGCCGGTTGTTTCTGAATTGTGCTAGAGTCTTTTGGCTTCCCAGTCACCTTAGTCATTTGGTCTTATGTGTGTGTGTGTGTGTGTGTGTGTGTGTGTGAAGAAATATTCAATTTATTTAACTAGTTTTCACAGGTGAATGTGTATTCTATAGAAACTTGATCGATTGTACAGTTTATATATAGTTCAAACTCCAGAACGCAAAAAGTAGGTCATATGGATGCAAAACTACTTCACCAACCCGTCCAAGTAAAGGCAGATTTACACTCTGTAAGCTCTCCGCAAGGCCGGGAGGTGGTCGGTTCCAAGTAGAAACTTCAAAACTGTACTGAAATAAGGTTTTGATTTTATTTCACTCTTCATCCATTCCATATGATTGCAAGCTCAGAAGCATGCCAGGAGACAGGCTTCTGGAAACGTCCCCAGCACCGGCAGGAATGCAGACATCTATGTCCACAAGGCACTCTCACATAGCATCCTCTCCTTGGTATGGTGTGTAGATGTGAAAGCAGAGACTGAGAACATGAAATGTCGATATAATAAGGTAGTTCTCTTTAAAAGGAGTTTCTGCATTGAATAGTGTGCCAAAAGAATTTTAACTTGTGCAATAAAGTACATTCGAAGTGAACCTAAAAAGTACAGTTTATAAGCATGCAAATGCTTTTCATTTTTGGTGTAATACATCAATCACATCTGCAAAGAGAAAACCAAAACTCTATATAAAGTAGTAGAGCTCACCTAGCCACAAGAAGCACTCATGTAGTTATTTTTCAAAAGGGTCAGAAAACCTAATTATAAACCTGCTAAGATTAACTTATAACTTAAGCTACCATACTGAAGCTAGTCAGTGATTCACTAATACTGCAAAAGATGCTTTCTGTTAGCGAGAGTGGTTTCTTCCTGTTAACTGGGTAAGAATCAGACTTTGAACAACAGGGAACAATCAATTGATATTTCAGCATGAATCCGAGGCATATTTTACTTTTGGGGTATGTCCATCAGTGGGTGTTTACCCAGAAGTACTCATCCTAAAAGATAAGTCTTCCATTTGATTTAGAATTTTCTATCTCTGAGGCTCTGGACCTTTTAGAGATAAGGCACATCTCAGATTTTTCCATATTTCGATTTGCAGCAGGGATGGCGAGGCTTGCTATCACCCCTTTCTTTTCTTTTAGAAGAAAAAAAAAAAAAGATAAACACACATTGTTTCAGACTTTTCTGACACCTAAAACTAGAAAATATCTTTATACATACACATTCCTAGCCGAAGAGGACAAGAATGAGAGCCTCAAGGAGCAAGCCAGAGCTCACCATTATACTTTTATACTCGTGTGTATTAAGTATAAAACAATGACGTTTCACCAAAGGAGTTATGTAGTTATTTATTTTAAAGCTACAGTACCTCAGAACACCTTGGCAATAAATAGCTTGTCTGTCTCAAGTCCTGCTTCCCAGAGGGAGCTCGGGAGGAGCCTGGCCCAGGCCGTGAGGTCCAGCACCGCGCGCCCTGGTGAGATCGGGCTGCCGGACAGTCAGAAATCGTCGATCTTGCTCTTCAGGTACTTGAGCATGGAGTCCATGCCCTGCGCGGAGCTCCATATCTTCTTGAGCACCTCACACTCCCGCTCGTTGGCCCGCTCCAGTTCCAGCCTCATGTTGCCGCGCACAAGGGCCTTGGATTCCTCCAGCACGACGCGGTTGCAAGAGGCGAGCTCCTTGATGCGAACCATGACTTCCTGGGTGAAGGTCCCAGGCCAGAACACCTGGGAGACCAGCCCTTTGCCGCACGCCTCCTGTGCTGTTAGCTTCCGCCCTCTGAACAGCATTTCGTTGGCAGATGCTCCTGCCATAATCTTGGGGAACATGACAGTGGAACAGCCGTCTGGACTCTGTCCGAAGGTGGTATAGGGCGTCTGGAACCATGCCTTTTCGTTGGCCCAGACCACATCACAGAGAGGCAGGATGGATGCTCCTAGCCCAATGGCCGGGCCATTCACAGCTACGACAATAGGCTTCTTGAACTGGATGAAGGTGTTCACGAAGTTTCTGATGGCCTCGGCCATTCTGGCGCTCTCCCTCTTGCGGTCATCTGGCAGGCGCCGGATGAAGTAGAGGAAGTCCAGGCCGCAGCAGAAGACACTGCCCACGGCGCTGAGCAACACCAGCTTGCTGTCGTCGGCGTTGGCCATGCTCAGCGCGCTCTGCAGCTCCTTCATCACCTCCGGGTTCAGCGAGTTGTTCTGGGATGACTTGGTGGACAGCAGGATGTGGGTGAAGCCGTCCTGCTTCCGGACCACAATGTCCCGGTACCTGTAGGCGCTCTCCCTCTGCCGCACACTGAAGCGCAGCTGCTTCTTAAAGGGCTGGTCTCGCCTGTCCTTCATGAACTTCTTCTTCCCAGCTTTCACGCCCATGACTGACGTCTGCAGGGGGCTCGTGCAATTGGCCGGCAGTGCGTCCACCAAATGGGACGTGCCATTCCCTTTCACGGCCAGCCCCGTGGCCATGGCGGCCTTCACGGGGCCCGCCGCCCGTGGCAACAATGGGTGTATCCAGGGCCGGCTCCCCATCATCACCGGCTCCGCCCCCGGGCTCAGTAGGGCCCCGGTCCGCTTCTCGGCCGCTGCCTCTGGGGCCGCTGTGTCTTCTGGCCCCTGCTCCATGGGGTCCGGATTCTCGGGGCTCTCGTCCTGAAAGCTGTCCAGCACAGTCCCACTCTTTATGGGGCTCTTGGGCACGAGAATCCTGTTGCCCAACCGGGCCAGGTCCATGTTCTTTTAGGTGGCCAGGCCCCGTGCGGAGCTCTCCTGGAACTTCTGGCTGGCAGTAAACAGCGGGCTGCTCTTGGCCTCGTGCTCCTTGCCCACCACTAGGGCCTTGGGGGCGGCCTTGGAGAAGCTGCTCTTGGTGGATCTGGAGATCTGATTCTGGCCCCTGTTTGGGGAGGTCCGCTTGGCTCTAGTGAGGGTGTCCTCCTTCTGCTTCCCGGTGTGGTGCCGGTTAAAGTCGTGGATGTACTCCTCGCAGTTCACCAGGTGCTGCTCTGGCTCCCATGTGGCATCCTCCCTGCCGTAGCCTTTTCACTGAACCACACAGTCCGTCTTCCCTTTCTTGTTTTGCCTCTTGTCAATGATCCTTTCAACCTCATACAGCTCCTCGGAGGCCATGGCTGCCCCCTCTGGGCAGGGCCAGTGAGGCAACCCTGGTCATTTTGAAGACGCCCAGTGGCCTGCTCCAGAGCCCCTGAACACCCCTATATGTAGGGGACCACACCCTTATGATTTTGAGGTCAGTAAGTCCATTCCCCAGCCAATGGCAGCCTTCCCCCAGCCTTAGCATCGCAAAGCCTCATCCTGAAACTTCTGATGGTGGATGCGGAGCAGCTCAGTTGAATTGCTGGCAGAAATGAGGCATTTTTCATCATGCAAAAGAGCCCACCAAACTCACCTGCCATCCTCATCTCTCTACACCAACACAGATGGGCCACATGTCAGGGAGAGTGTGTCTCCTCCAAACTTGCCCCACAGCCAGGTTTCAGCCTTTCCTTCGAGTCTGTCTCACGTTACATTATTATCTACTTTTTGTTTCCTTGCCTCAAATCCATCCATGATAATTAGGCTGTGGAACTGAGAATAATTTCCCTTTCCTCCTACAACTGGTAGGAGGAAATGCACCTTGAAGGCCATTCAATTCTGGGCCACTTATGAGAAACCTTTTCCATCCCACCTCCTTTTCTCAGTCTTCATCTAGCTCTCCTCAGTTTTCTAGTCTCCAGTCTAAAAGCCCCGTCCTCAACTGTGAGAATGCACTGAATACATACACTTGCTCTGGCGCTACTTGGCACTGTCTTGTTTCAATTCGAGGACTAATTGTCACCTCCCCAGATGTAATACCCAGGCTTCAGTTTTAACATGGTGATGTGGATGAGGCAGACAAATGCATGCTTTGGGTTGTGCTGGATGACCCCAAGAAGGAAATGACCAGCTGCGACTGACTAGTATTCCCAGGAAGGAAGGGGTGCAGCTTGCCCAGTGGTGTGTGAGCCTCATGTGCACAAGGCTTCTCAACATGCGCCCTCACAAATTTCTTCTCATCCTGTTTTCCTGGCAGAAGCTCCTTTGGGTGTCTCCTCACAGTTGAGACCATGGTGGAATTCATTTCCATGAATAGCTGCCACAAGCTTCCAGCCTCTTGGAGGAAACCCTGTGGAATCATGCCTACCCATCTAGTTCCCAAGGTCTCTCATTGAGGTTGTTGGCGCTGGAGGATAGGGGAATGAGTTGTGTGCTTCAGCACAGTCCCTTTGTTCCTAATGGGCTAGCAGGGTCAGCTAGCCTTAGATGTACCCCTGGGGGGCAGTCTTTGTTGACATAGTGGGATTCCCTGTGGTTTCCATGAGGTGCTGTCTTCCTGGTGTGCACTGGCTGCTTAGTCACCTAGGACAAGCCTCAATGTTCAGAGCAGTCTTATTTCTAACAGTCAAAAAGTTGAGAAGCACAAGATGGTGGAGGGGGAGGTGTACAGGGAGTACATCTCTCTCCAGGGATCCATCAGGAATACACCTTCAGACACAAGTGCTTGTAGAACCTCAGCCGAGAGCAGACAGGACTGCCTGAACAGAGGAAATTAATAGATGGAACCACAAACAATCAGAAGGATGCAATAACTAGGGGGTGGGGGGAGGAGACATGCGTGTTAGTAGGATTGGGCCTGCCCTCAGGGGGTGGGAGACCTGAAGTAGGTGTCCGAACTCCACATGGGAGCAACTGTCTGCATCAGAGGGGAAACACTTAAGGCTGAGAGTGAAACAGCACATCTGTGGCAGCCTAGAAGGGATGAGAATGAGACAGTCCTTTCCACTGTCATTCACACCCCAGAGAGGGACACAGGTCCTGTAGAAGGTGCAGCAGGAAGCAGATGGTTCCTAGAGATTGTGGAGAAATCCCTGGCCGTGGTCTGCTGCCTACTGGTTAGGGACAAATTGATGGGATGCTCAAATGAGGAGATCATGTGGGAAAAGCCTGTGCAGGTAAGCCAGGCGGCCATGGGAGGAAGGTGACACTGCTGAGTCATGTATAGGGGGTGGAGCCATCGGGACAGCCTCTGTCTCCCCACACGCCTGCATCACAGCTGAATAAAAGAGAGGTTGGCCCCATCAAGCACTTGAATCACTGAACTACAGAGTAAGACCCCACCCAGGGAGCGCCTTTAAGTACCTGATGCTCCAAATGACAGAGTAGGACCCCAGCCTGGGGGGTCCAGCTATGTGCCTGACACGCTGAACAACAGGGAAGGACCCCAGACAGGAAAGCCCTCGAAGGGCCTGAATGCATGGGTCTACGGAGAAAGACTAGCCAAAGAGGCCTTCAGATTGCCAGCTACAATAGGCTCAAAGAAAAATTCGGACAGGGCCTTAATTCCTGCAGTGGAGGCAGTCCAAGTCCCTGTACACTTGGCACTGCCAGGGTCCCCGCTAGCCAAGCAACTGTGCCGCCTTCATGCTCAACACTCACTCGGGCAGAGCTGCCACGGCCCAAGTACTCGTCCGTCTTTGCTCTCAGTTTCGCTTCAGGATTGTCAGATTCCTTTCTACCCTGGAGACTGTGGCAGGATTCTCTATCAGGGAGGGGATTCTCCATGCAAGAATCCTGGAGCGTACTGGCCAATACGGATTGCCATGCCCTTCTAGAGCACTATATTAGCCGCTGTCCTTATTGCCAAAGCCCTGAGCACACGGCACTTGCCAGAACCTCTGTGACCCAATCTGCTGCACCACCTCCACACCTGGCCCTCAAAGGGGCAAACCCAAGGACTCCAAGGCAACCTCAGGAGCAAACCCCAGTGGACAAACCACATGCAGAAATGGACGTGAAACCCCCATGAAACTCAGCAGCAGTGTAGCTAAGGAAGAAGGCCCAGAACCTCCCTACCAGGTGTACAAACTGCAGATTAAACCCACACGATCACCTAGGAAGACTCTGTGTCTAAGCAATAGATAAACAAGTCATTGAGAGATCCCTCCTGCAAACCAACCAATCAACCAACAACAACCACAACGAAAGAAAACCCACTATTTCTGATGGCTGTGGACTTTGCAGGCAAGAACACATAGGAGTGGGACCAGATTAGAATGTAAGGTGCCCCCACACCAGGTCCAGAGTTCAGCACACCGATGACGGGTATCCGAGGGAGGTGAGGTGGCCTGTGAATACAAGTGAAGGAAAGGACTCTGACAGCAGTGACTCAAGATAAACGTATGTTCTTCCTCTCTTTTGATTTGCTCTGTAGATTCTTTTGGATTTATTTGTTTTCTTTCTTCCCGCCCTCACCACAACTGCAGTAGTTGTCATTGTTAATTTCACTACGGAATCAATGAAGCTTTGGAGCACTTTTTCTGTGTATGTGTGTGTGTGACATCTTCTTTACTCCTGCTATACAACGTTTCTTGTACGTTCAGCTTTTGCAGTTCTGTAGAACTTTTTTTCTTTTATTTTCCTCAGTCTTCTTCTAAATTTAACTTGACAATTTTTAATCCTCCTAATTTTGTTATCTACATTTACTCCTTTGTTTGTTTTTCGTACTGTATTTCCCGCCCCTTTGTAGTTAAACTTTACCTGTATAAATGATTTTATCTCCCACTGTTTAAGACTGTATATCTGTTCATTTCTTTCCTCTCAACGTATTTGATAGATTTATTTTAACTGCCTTATTGCCCACCTAGAACCTAGGTCTTGTTTTGTTTTCTGGTTAGGGCTTTACTTAGTTTTATACTTGTAGATAAACACTCGGGTTCCTTTGTTCACTGTGCCAATTTAATGACGTTTATTTCACTTTATTTTTGTTTTAGAACTTTGTGTCTAAGTTGGTCTTTGGCTGCTCTGTAGAGTTTTATTTTCTACTTTTTATTGTCTTCTTCCATTTCCCACGCTTATTATACATTTATTTATTGATTGATTAAAACTAGTGCATTTTGTCTATATCAATTCTTTTCATTGCCTTTCCTACACTTATTTTCCCCTTAGGGCGAATCTTTAATATATATAAATGTTCATCTTGCTCTCTACCATTGCATATCTATGCTTTGTTTTCTGTATTTCCTTTCTTATCAGCTTCGGGGACTCAGCCCTGGTGAAGTCCAGGTGTTCCTTTAGGATAAGCAGTGTCTGCGAAGTATAGAGAACCGAGTCGAGTCTTGGTTGAGTGCAGAATCCAGACTATTTTATTCTTTTACATCAGTGCTTATGCCCCCTAAAATCAATAATCCTTTAAAGACCTTTAAGGAAGGGGCAATGATAAGATTGTACCAGGTGCATAAACCTGGGTGACATCAGAAATAACTTTCCAGGTCAGTCCATACCTACACATAATTTTTCAACAGTTCAAGGGCAGCAGCTAGTCACCTGTGAAAAGCCATCTACAAACATTATCTTGGGAAGCTGATCCCCGGGCTGACTTAGCTCTGGTATGTAATGCTAAAAGTCAAAGTTCTCATGAATCCCCTCCTGAACACACCCTAAGCAATCTTCCCAATCTCGTAATGGACTCTATCGACTTTTGCTTATGGGGTAGATAGACCTGTTCATTAGAACCCGTGTGCCCCCATGGACTGTGTTGCTGCCATGCAAAGGTTTCGAAGAGGGATTGTAGGTAAGAGTCAGACTAGTTTTTTGGGAACCTCAAAGAACGCCAAGCATCAGATGATGAAAGGCCGAAGGCCTGGGAGTGGATTGTGGGGCAATCCCGAGAAACCCCCAGAGGTCGGGATGATTTGCGTGTGGAGTGGTCCTGGAGGTCCCCACAACTTTGTGTGCCAGCTGCTTGAACCCAGACCGTGTCACGGGCCGCGTTTCTCTCGCCGGCTCCCGACATCTCCCCGTTTATTTCCTAGGACAGCAAGATGAAGTTCAGTCGCAACACTTTGAATGCTGTGCAGTAGACTTTGAACAAAACAAGGAAGAAAAAGTATTACTAGTAAGGCCATGGCATCCATATCAACACAGCTTATTGGGCTGGAGACAAAGTTTTGCCTGTCACCAAGCTTGAGAGGATATTGAAATGATTAGTTGCTGTTCCGGCAGCTGGTGAAGTCTAGTCTGGAATGCTCTAGGGCTTGGATTTGTTTACATTCGTTTTCTAAATCTAAGCTTATGCTGGAGCTATTCCAAATTCCTGTGATATGACTTTTAATCCATTCCCAATTATAGTCTGTTTCATTAACTTGCAAGGGAGTGATACAGATCCATGGACAATCAGCGTGGCAAGACAGAGCTAATTTTACTATTAATGCTTGCAATTCAGTTCCTATGTGCATTACAGCTTCTTCCAAAGTATCTACTTCCATCTCTAGTTTACTATCTATGATTTCCTGAGATGCTAAAGTCAGTGACACATTTCTGGAGATGTTATTAACAAATTGAGCTGTATGCACTTGTTGGGTTAGAGCTACTGCTGCCACTGTAATGGAGGCATTTGCGGCTATCAAGGCAGAGGTTGCCAAGGTAAGTACATCTACTAAACGCTTAGCCCTCCTAAGATCTTGTCATTGTTGAAGCACAGCTGAACCAGAATTGTCACACCAAGGAATAGTAACATTACCAGCAACCATAAGATATGGAGGGTGTTGCAAAACCACAAACAAGCCAACCTTAAATTGGGGGCTGAGGCAAGAGGATAGCATACATTCTTTACAAGTGACTATGGTTGGACCTCCAGTATAATCAGCAAATATGTGTGCATCATTAGAATTATTAGTGAAAAGGAAAACAGGGAGAGGGCAAACAAGCTAATGCAGAAAAGGCACTAGCAATTTTAGGTCTAATTACTGTGATCTCGGAGGTGGCGGCAAGTGCTTACCATAGTTCAGGCTGCCAATGTGTCTGGTTGTTTAAAGGAAAAGATAACATGGCAGGGACAAACTGATTGTGATGCCATCTGTTGGCAGGCACTGGCCAGGGAACAGTCTTGTTTGACCAATTAGCGTATTTTGTAGTATTGTTATTAGATTCTTTAGGGTGATACCCTGGGTTTGGGTTCCTCCCATCTTGTATAAGATAATTAATGTTTCCTAGTATTGTATAACTGAAGTGAGAATCATAAGTACATGATTTCCATATAGGATAGCCTAATTGTTCAGCAACGGTTTTCCATATATCATCTGACGGGACAGTCTCATTACATTTGGGATACGTCTTTGGAGCTTGGACAAAATCTGGAGCCTCTGGTGCTGTCTGTGCTTGATTTCTTTGGAGTTTCCATGCTGGAGGAGGGGGAGGCCCCCTTTTTCCTTTTTGGCCGAGAAAGCAGAGGCATCGTGTCTTCGGGGAATTGAGACACGCCGGATCAGCCTGTCAGAAATCGAAATGGTTGACTCTGCATCTTGAGGATGCATACAAGCATACCATCGGCTGCTGGTTATCAGTGGGTCAGGCCCCTTCCATTGTCCTCAGAGGAGATCCTTCCACCTGACTAAAGGTTTCATGACCTTGTGTTGTGGGGTCCAATGCCAAAACATGGCAGTGTGACCCAACAAATCAGCATTAAGATTATGTAGTACAAAGACGGCATGCTCTAACACCTGGTGAGGGGAACTCTACATGTATAGTTATATCTTGAAAGACTTCAGCCGTCCTGGCTGTAGTTATAATCACATGCGAGAAAGTGTCCGTGGTTACATGAACAAAGGATCGCCTGCAAAGGTGACCAAAGCCTGGAACATGGGTTACATCTACCTTCCAGAGCATATTTGGCAATAGTCCTGGGGAATTTACTCTGAATGCTAAGGTAGGTAGAAAAGTAGGGCAGTGTGTACAGGAGTGAACAATTTCTCGAGCTGACTCTCGGGGAATGTGAAACTGATATTTGAAAGCAGTTGTGTTTTGATGATGAAGGGCATGTGAGGCTCGATCATCGGTAACAGTGGCAGTTGCAATTGATTTAGTAAGAGCATCAGCTAAATCCTTTACACGACGTAAGGGCCCCTGTAGACTCAAGTGAGCTCGAATATGCCCGATATCAAAGGTTTTATTTTGAATCTTTATTGCTTGTCGCAACTTAGACAGTAAGTGAAAGATGGTGGTTTTATTTTTAGGAGCACAGCTGTCTCAATATGAGAAAATAGTCTGATAACATACTGTGAGTCAGAGTAGATGATAAACTCTTCTTTGGGGAACATAACAGAGGCCACTACGACGGCAGTCAGTTGAGGCTTTGGGGCTGAGGTTTCTTGGGCATATAACACTTTTAGTTTGAGTTTTTGTAACTATGGAAGCTTTTCCATTGGAAGACTCATCTGTAAAATTATTGACAGCCTTTGGTATAGGAGAGGCTTGACATCTCTTTTTTTTTTTTTTTTTGGAAAATGACTGGGTCATCAGCCATGAAATTAAATGAAGAGTGAGAGGGCAAATGATGTGGGGCAAGGAAACTTGCCCTACATAATGTCCTAAGGCAATTTGCCAGTCTTCGTTAAACTGCAGGAAAGCATTTAATTGTTATTTTATTGTATGAAATTATAATCTCAGGAGGATTGTCACCAAACGAATGTATCCTCCTTCTTCTGCGTTTTGTAATTAGTGTTGCTATTAAAGCTGGGTCATCAGCCACTATCTTTTTGTCTGTAGCTGGAAGATGTGTCCATTCTAGGGGTCCTGATTGCATTCATACACCAGTCGGAGCTGTAGGAGTAGGCAAGCACAAAAGCTGCCACACTTTACTTGTATCAATCCTATTTACATGACTATTGATAGACACAGCAGCTGTTACTTTATCAAGGGCTTTTCGAGCTTCCGGGGTCAGGCTCTTTTCAGAAGCTGGGTCAGAGGTACCTTGTAAGACATTAAACAAGGGCTTTAATTCAGCAGTAATGAATTTTACCTAAGGCCTAATCCAGTTAATATCTCCTAGCAAATTTTGATAATCACTTAATGTCACCACATGAACTTTTTTTTTTTTAATAGTAAGGGAACATGAGTCGCCATTTTAGAGTATAGACCTTGCCCTAGATAAGTAACTGGGGGGTTTATTTGGGGGCAATTTGTAGGCCTCTATATTGTAATGCCTCTGTTAGATCATGCAGCACTGATTGTAGCTATGCCTGATCGGGATGTGCTATTTGGATATCATCCATACAATGAATTAAATATACCTGTCTATGTTTTATATGGAACCATGTGCAAAAGACTTGAAAAGATTTAGAAGTGTATGCAGGGGCATTGTCAGGTTTAAGACATTAGGATAACACAAGTCTAACAGTGGGGGGTTATTTTGGATAGAAGAAGAATGAGCCTTGACATGTAAGATAATCTTAAAGAACACTTATTGATTTTACTAAATAACAAAGTTAAAACAAATATAAACCACTTAAAGGCAAAGAAATGTATAATCTGTTATTGATAGATTTATTCTAAGAAAACTTTTTTCGCTTCACAAAGAGAGCAGACTAAATTTCAGTCTGTTACCAATGTAGCCGAGAGCAAACAAAGAGCATTTTATTTAGTTAATCTTAGATAAGTTATTTGCTTTTTTTACTTATAAATCTTGAACTAGAGGTATTTTTCTAAAGGTATGAGAGTCAAACCATACAGGGTAATTGACAAAGTAGCCTGGTCATTGTTGTGACCTGTAGCACTTGAACATGATAATTAAAACTGTAACTGACAGCATGTTACCAGGACATATCAATTTTCATGAATTTTCCATAATTTTTAGGATATCTATATAAGTAACAGCCACCGTACAGTACAAACTGAGAAGATTTAGCACCCTTCCAACAATCATTCCCATGCCATTTAACATGTCAAATGAACTCAGATAGTATAATAGCCTTTTGGGAGGCTTCAGGGGCCCTCTGGAGCATCCCAAACTTAGCTAGCGGTCCAAAGAATTTTAAAAGAATATGTTTTAAGACATTTTATCATAAGGATTAATTAAAAGCATTTCGAACGTTGGGTCAGATTTAGTCAATGTTGATGGGTGTATCCTTTAGCTTGTTGATATATCACAATGCACATAAATACCAACGGTCAAGTTCTAGTGAACGTGAGCTCCGCCCCCTTTGGACCAAATGGGCTCTACCCAGTTTTTTGTTTTGGCCATGTCCTTCCTAACCAAATCCATTTATCTAACTAGTTTTAATCCAATTTTAGAAAATCCTGATCATGCCAAACTCTTTTTTAATATTCTTGATACCTTTGTTAAATTTACTGAAAGTATACTTCCTGCTTTCCTTTAGCAACAAAGAGCTAACATTTATATGAGCATTTCAGAGACTGGGGAGCATAAATACCAGTGATAATGTTTAAATCCCTTGTTTTTTCTTTGTTTTATTTATTTGTTTTGTAACATTTTAGGATGGCATCAAGCAGTATTTACTTGTAGTCCCACATCTCTTTAGTTGTTCTGTAAAAGGAAATCAGTGTTTAGTAGGAAATGTTTTAAACATTTAATATATTTGGAAATGACCTAATTATTTAATAGACTTTTAATACTTAGTTTAGCACATCCCTTAGAAATCTGACTTATGTCAATCTGGAGAGACAATTGTAGACGGGTATTCCTAAAGAAAAATGATTTGTTAGAGTTTATATAAAAACTCATATCTCTTTTCCAATTTTTAGAAAATTTTTTCACTCGAGGTAATTGCCTTGTTGACAAAGTGGTAACAGATATAATATTTAACTTATATGAAACCTAGGTACAAAAAATGTTTTACTTGATGTTAATTACTCTAAGACATGTCTATATCAGATAGGTGACCAAACAAACATTCTTATCAGGTATTTAATACTGAATATATCTCAGTTCACCTGAACCTGGAATTTATTGTTTCATTTAGAATTATTTGATTTGTAAGCACTTATTCTTCTTTGAAACAAATAAATAGAGCTCATTTACAAATTAACCTAAACAATATTATGCAGAGACAAAGACATACCAACACATATTTAGACAAAAGCAGTGCAAAATCTAGCTTCATGTTTTAAGCTGGGTCATGAATTAGATAAAGGAGTTTCTGCATTGAATAGTGTGCCAAAAGAATTTTAACTTGTGCAATAAAGTACATTCTAAGTGAACCTAAAATGTACAGTTTATAAGCATGCAAATGCTTTTCATTTTTGGTGTAATACATCAATCACATCTGCAAAGAGAAAACCAAAACTCTATATAAAGTAGTAGAGCTCACCTAGCCACAAGAAGCACTCATGTAGTTATTTTTCAAAAGGGTCAGAAAACCTAATTATAAACCTGCTAAGATTAACTTATAACTTAAGCTACCATACTGAAGCTAGTCAGTGATTCACTAATACTGCAAAAGATGCTTTCTGTTAGCGAGAGTGGTTTCTTCCTGTTAACTGGGTAAGAATCAGACTTTGAACAACAGGGAACAATCAATTGATATTTCAGCATGAATCCGAGGCATATTTTACTTTTGGGGTATGTCCATCAGTGGGTGTTTACCCAGAAGTACTCATCCTAAAAGATAAGTCTTCCATTTGATTTAGAATTTTCTATCTCTGAGGCTTTGGACCTTTTAGAGATAAGGCACATCTCAGATTTTTCCATATTTCGATTTGCAGCAGGGATGGCGAGGCTTGCTATCACCCCTTTCTTTTCTTTTAGAAGAAAAAAAAAAAAGATAAACACACATTGTTTCAGACTTTTCTGACACCTAAAACTAGAAAATATCTTTATACATACACATTCCTAGCCGAAGAGGACAAGAATGAGAGCCTCAAGGAGCAAGCCAGAGCTCACCATTATACTTTTATACTCGTGTGTATTAAGTGTAAAACAATGACGTTTCACCAAAGGAGTTATGTAGTTATTTATTTTAAAGCTACAGTACCTCAGAACACCTTGGCAATAAATAGCTTGTCTGTCTCAAGTCCTGCTTCCCAGAGGGAGCTCGGTAGGAGCCTGGCCCAGGCCGTGAGGTCCAGCACCGGTGGTGAGGTCGGGCGGCCGGACAGTCAGAAATCGTCGCTCTTGCTCTTCAGGTACTTGAGCATGGAGTCCATGCCCTGCGCGGAGCCCCATATCTTCTTGAGCACCTCACACTCCCGCTCGTTGGCCCGCTCCAGCTCCAGCCTCATGTTGCCACGCACAAGGGCCTTGGATTCCTCCAGCACGACGCGGTTGCAAGAGGCGAGCTCCTTGATGCGAACCATGACTTCCTGGGTGAAGGTCCCAGGCCAGAACACCTGGGAGACCAGCCCTTTGCCGCACGCCTCCTGTGCTGTTAGCTTCCGCCCTCTGAACAGCATTTCGTTGGCAGATGCTCCTCCCATAATCTTGGGGAACATGACAGTGGAACAGCCGTCTGGACTCTGTCCGAAGGTGGTATAGGGCGTCTGGAACCATGCCTTTTCGTTGGCCCAGACCACATCACAGAGAGGCAGGATGGATGCTCCTAGCCCAATGGCCGGGCCATTCACAGCTACGACAATAGGCTTCTTGAACTGGATGAAGGTGTTCACGAAGTTTCTGATGGCCTCGGCCATTCTGGCGCTCTCCCTCTTGCGGTCATCTGGCAGGCGCCGGATGAAGTAGAGGAAGTCCAGGCCGCAGCAGAAGACACTGCCCACGGCGCTGAGCAACACCAGCTTGCTGTCGTCGGCGTTGGCCATGCTCAGCGCGCTCTGCAGCTCCTTCATCACCTCCGGGTTCAGCGAGTTGTTCTGGGATGACTTGGTGGACAGCAGGATGTGGGTGAAGCCGTCCTGCTTCCGGACCACAATGTCCCGGTACCTGTAGGCGCTCTCCCTCTGCCGCACACTGAAGCGCAGCTGCTTCTTAAAGGGCTGGTCTCGCCTGTCCTTCATGAACTTCTTCTTCCCAGCTTTCACGCCCATGACTGACGTCTGCAGGGGGCTCGTGCAATTGGCCGGCAGTGCGTCCACCAAATGGGACGTGCCATTCCCTTTCACGGCCAGCCCCGTGGCCATGGCGGCCTTCACGGGGCCCGCCGCCCGTGGCAACAATGGGTGTATCCAGGGCCGGCTCCCCATCATCACCGGCTCCGCCCCCGGGCTCAGTAGGGCCCCGGTCCGCTTCTCGGCCGCTGCCTCTGGGGCCGCTGTGTCTTCTGGCCCCTGCTCCATGGGGTCCGGATTCTCGGGGCTCTCGTCCTGAAAGCTGTCCAGCACAGTCCCACTCTTTATGGGGCTCTTGGGCACGAGAATCCTGTTGCCCAACCGGGCCAGGTCCATGTTCTTTTAGGTGGCCAGGCCCCGTGCGGAGCTCTCCTGGAACTTCTGGCTGGCAGTAAACAGCGGGCTGCTCTTGGCCTCGTGCTCCTTGCCCACCACTAGGGCCTTGGGGGCGGCCTTGGAGAAGCTGCTCTTGGTGGATCTGGAGATCTGCTTCTGGCCCCTGTTTGGGGAGGTCCGCTTGGCTCTAGTGAGGGTGTCCTCCTTCTGCTTCCCGGTGTGGTGCCGGTTAAAGTCGTGGATGCACTCCTTGCAGTTCACCAGGTGCTGCTCTGGCTCCCATGTGGCATCCTCCCTGCCGTAGCCTTTTCACTGAACCACACAGTCCGTCTTCCCTTTCTTGTTTTGCCTCTTGTCAATGATCCTTTCAACCTCATACAGCTCCTCGGAGGCCATGGCTGCCCCCTCTGGGCAGGGCCAGTGAGGCAACCCTGGTCATTTTGAAGACGCCCAGTGGCCTGCTCCAGAGCCCCTGAACACCCCTATATGTAGGGGACCACACCCTTATGATTATGAGGTCAGTAAGTCCATTCCCCAGCCAATGGCAGCCTTCCCCCAGCCTTAGCATCACAAAGCCTCATCCTGAAACTTCTGATGGTGGATGCGGAGCAGCTCAGTTGAATTGCTGGCAGAAATGAGGCATTTTTCATCATGCAAAAGAGCCCACCAAACTCACCTGCCATCCTCATCTCTCTACACCAACACAGATGGGCCACATGTCAGGGAGAGTGTGTCTCCTCCAAACTTGCCCCACAGCCAGGTTTCAGCCTTTCCTTCGAGTCTGTCTCACGTTACATTATTATCTACTTTTTGTTTCCTTGCCTCAAATCCATCCATGATAATTAGGCTGTGGAACTGAGAATAATTTCCCTTTCCTCCTACAACTGGTAGGAGGAAATGCACCTTGAAGGCCATTCAATTCTGGGCCACTTATGAGAAACCTTTTCCATCCCACCTCCTTTTCTCAGGCTTCATCTAGCTCTCCTCAGTTTTCTAGTCTCCAGTCTAAAAGCCCCGTCCTCAACTGTGAGAATGCACTGAATACATACACTTGCTCTGGCGCTACTTGGCACTGTCTTGTTTCAATTCGAGGACTAATTGTCACCTCCCCAGATGTAATACCCAGGCTTCAGTTTTAACATGGTGATGTGGATGAGGCAGACAAATGCATGCTTTGGGTTGTTCTGGATGACCCCAAGAAGGAAATGACCAGCTGCGACTGATTAGTATTCCCAGGAAGGAAGGGGTGCAGCTTGCCCAGTGGTGTGTGAGCCTCATGTGCACAGGGCTTCTCAACATGCGCCCTCACAAATTTCTTCTCATCCTGTTTTCCTGGCAGAAGCTCCTTTGGGTGTCTCCTCACAGTTGAGACCATGGTGGAATTCATTTCCATGAATAGCTGCCACAAGCTTCCAGCCTCTTGGAGGAAACCCTGTGGAATCATGCCTACCCATCTAGTTCCCAAGGTCTCTCATTGAGGTTGTTGGCGCTGGAGGATAGGGGAATGAGTTGTGTGCTTCAGCACAGTCTCTTTGTTCCTAATGGGCTAGCAGCGTCAGCCAGCCTTAGATGTACCCCTGGGGGGCAGTCTTTGTTGACATAGTGGGATTCCCTGTGGTTTCCATGAGGTGCTGTCTTCCTGGTGTGCACTGGCTGCTTAGTCACCTAGGACAAGCCCCAATGTTCAGAGCAGTCTTATTTCTAATAGTCAAAAAGTTGAGAAGCACAAGATGGTGGAGGGGGAGGTGTACAGGGAGTACATCTCTCTCCAGGGATCCATCAGGAATACACCTTCAGACACAAGTGCTTGTAGAACCTCAGCTGAGAGCAGACAGGACTGCCTGAACAGAGGAAATTAATAGATGGAACCACAAACAATCAGAAGGATGCAATAATTAGGGGGTGGGGGGAGGAGACATGCATGTTATTAGGATTGGGCCTGCCCTCAGGGGGTGGGAGACCTGAAGTAGGTGTCCGATCTCCACATGGGAGCAACTGTCTGCATCAGAGGGGAAACACTTAAGGCTGAGAGTGAAACAGCACATCTGTGGCAGCCTAGAAGGGATGAGAATGAGACAGTCCTTTCCACTGTCATTCACACCCCAGAGAGGGACACAGGTCCTGTAGAAGGTGCAGCAGGAAGCAGATGGTTCCTAGAGATTGTGGAGAAATCCCTGGCCGTGGTCTGCTGCCTACTGGTTAGGGACAAATTGATGGGATGCTCAAATGAGGAGATCATGTGGGAAAAGCCTGTGCAGGTAAGCCAGGCGGCCATGGGAGGAAGGTGACACTGCTGAGTCATGTATAGGGGGTGGAGCCATCGGGACAGCCTCTGTCTCCCCACACGCCTGCATCACAGCTGAATAAAAGAGAGGTTGGCCCCATCAAGCACTTGAATCACTGAATTACAGAGTAAGACCCCACCCAGGGAGCGCCTTTAAGTACCTGATGCTCCAAATGACAGAGTAGGACCCCAGCCTGGGGGGTCCCGCTATGTGCCTGACACGCTGAACAACAGGGAAGGACCCCAGACAGGAAAGCCCTCGAAGGGCCTGAATGCATGGGTCTACGGAGAAAGACTAGCCAAAGAGGCCTTCAGATTGCCAGCTACAATAGGCTCAAAGAAAAATTCGGACAGGGCCTTAATTCCTGCAGTGGAGGCAGTCCAAGTCCCTGTACACTTGGCACTGCCAGGGTCCCCGCTAGCCAAGCAACTGTGCCGCCTTCATGCTCAACACTCACTCGGGCAGAGCTGCCACGGCCCAAGTACTCGTCCGTCTTTGCTCTCAGTTTCGCTTCAGGATTGTCAGATTCCTTTCTACCCTGGAGACTGTGGCAGGATTCTCTATCAGGGAGGGGATTCTCCATGCAAGAATCCTGGAGCCTACTGGCCAATACGGATTGCCATGCCCTTCTAGAGCACTATATTAGCCGCTGTCCTTATTGCCAAAGCCCTGAGCACACGGCGCTTGCCAGAACCTCTGTGACCCAATCTGCTGCACCACCTCCACACCTGGCCCTCAAAGGGGCAAACCCAAGGACTCCAAGGCAACCTCAGGAGCAAACCCCAATGGACAAACCACATGCAGAAATGGACGTGAAACCCCCATGAAACTCAGCAGCAGTGTAGCTAAGGAAGAAGGCCCAGAACCTCCCTACCAGGTGTACAAACTGCAGATTAAACCCACACGATCACCTAGGAAGACTCTGTGTCTAAGCAATAGATAAACAAGTCATTGAGAGATCCCTCCTGCAAACCAACCAATCAACCAACAACAACCACAACGAAAGAAAACCCACTACTTCTGATGGCTGTGGACTTTGCAGGCAAGAACACATAGGAGTGGGACCAGATTAGAATGTAAGGTGCCCCCACACCAGGTCCAGAGATCAGCACACCGATGACGGGTATCCGAGGGAGGTGAGGTGGCCTGTGAATACAAGTGAAGGAAAGGACTCTGACAGCAGTGACTCAAGATAAACGTATGTTCTTCCTCTCTTTTGATTTGCTCTGTAGATTCTTTTGGATTTATTTGTTTTCTTTCTTCCCGCCCTCACCACAACTGCAGTAGTTGTCATTGTTAATTTCACTACGGAATCAATGAAGCTTTGGAGCACTTTTTCTGTGTATGTGTGTGTGTGACATCTTCTTTACTCCTGCTATACAACGTTTCTTGTACGTTCAGCTTTTGCAGTTCTGTAGAACTTTTTTTCTTTTATTTTCCTCAGTCTTCTTCTAAATTTAACTTGACAATTTTTAATCCTCCTAATTTTGTTATCTACATTTACTCCTTTGTTTGTTTTTCGTACTGTATTTCCCGCCCCTTTGTAGTTAAACTTTACCTGTATAAATGATTTTATCTCCCACTGTTTAAGACTGTATATCTGTTCATTTCTTTCCTCTCAACATATTTGATAGATTTATTTTAACTGCCTTATTGCCCACCTAGAACCTAGGTCTAGTTTTGTTTTCCGGTTAGGGCTTTACTTAGTTTTATACTTGTAGATAAACACTCGGGTTCCTTTGTTCACTGTGCCAATTTAATGACGTTTATTTCACTTTATTTTTGTTTTAGAACTTTGTGTCTAAGTTGGTCTTTGGCTGCTCTGTAGAGTTTTATTTTCTACTTTTTATTGTCTTCTTCCATTTCCCACGCTTATTATACATTTATTTCTTAAAACCAGTGCATTTTTTCTATATCGATTCTTTTCTTTGCCTTTCCTACACTTATTTTCCCCTTAGGGTGAATCTTTAATATATATAAATGTTCATCTTGCTCTCTACCATTGCATATCTATGCTTTGTTTTCTGTATTTCCTTTCTTATCAGCTTCGGGGACTCAGCCCTGGTGAAGTCCAGGTGTTCCTTTAGGATAAGCAGTGTCTGCGAAGTATAGAGAACTGAGTCGAGTCTTGGTTGAGTGCAGAATCCAGACTATTTTATTCTTTTACATCAGTGCTTATGCCCCCTAAAATCAATAATCCTTTAAAGACCTTTAAGGAAGGGGCAATGATAAGATTGTACCAGGTGCATAAACCTGGGTGACATCAGAAATAACTTTCCAGGTCAGTCCATACCTACACATAATTTTTCAACAGTTCAAGGGCAGCAGCTAGTCACCTGTGAAAAGCCATCTACAAACATTATCTTGGGAAGCTGATCCCCGGGCTGACTTAGCTCTGGTATGTAATGCTAAAGGTCAAAGTTCTCATGAATCCCCTCCTGATCACACCCTAAGCAATCTTCCCAATCTCGTAATGGACTCTATCGACTTTTGCTTATGGGGTAGATAGACCTGTTCATTAGAACCCGTGTGCCCCCATGGACTGTGTTGCTGCCATGCAAAGGTTTCGAAGAGGGATTGTAGGTAAGAGTCAGACTAGTTTTTTGGGAACCTCAAAGAACGCCAAGCATCAGATGATGAAAGGCCGAAGGCCTGGGAGTGGATTGTGGGGCAATCCCGAGAAACCCCCAGAGGTCGGGATGATTTGCGTGTGGAGTGGTCCTGGAGGTCCCCACAACTTTGTGTGCCAGCTGCTTGAACCCAGACCGTGTCACGGGCCGCGTTTCTCTCGCCGGCTCCCGACATCTCCCCGTTTATTTCCTAGGACAGCAAGATGAAGTTCAGTCGCAACACTTTGAATGCTGTGCAGTAGACTTTGAACAAAACAAGGAAGAAAAAGTATTACTAGTAAGGCCATGGCATCCATATCAACACAGCTTATTGGGCTGGAGACAAAGGTTTGCCTGTCACCAAGCTTGAGAGGATATTGAAATGATTAGTTGCTGTTCCGGCAGCTGGTGAAGTCTAGTCTGGAATGCTCTAGGGCTTGGATTTGTTTACATTCGTTTTCTAAATCTAAGCTTATGCTGGAGCTATTCCAAATTCCTGTGATATGACTTTTAATCCATTCCCAATTATAGTCTGTTTCATTAACTTGCAAGGGAGTGATACAGATCCATGGACAATCAGCGTGGCAAGACAGAGCTAATTTTACTATTAATGCTTGCAATTCAGTTCCTATGTGCATTACAGCTTCTTCCAAAGTATCTACTTCCATCTCTAGTTTACTATCTATGATTTCCTGAGATGCTAAAGTCAGTGACACATTTCTGGAGATGTTATTAACAAATTGAGCTGTATGCACTTGTTGGGTTAGAGCTACTGCTGCCACTGTAATGGAGGCAATTGCGGCTATCAAGGCAGAGGTTGCCAAGGTAGGTACATCTACTAAAGGCTTAGCCCTCCTAAGATCTTGTCATTGTTGAAGCACAGCTAAACCAGAATTGTCACACCAAGGAATAGTAACATTACCAGCAACCATAAGATATGGAGGGTGTTGCAAAACCACAAACAAGCCAACCTTAAATTGGGGGCTGAGGCAAGAGGATAGCATACATTCTTTACAAGTGACTATGGTTGGACCTCCAGTATAATCAGCAAATATGTGTGCATCATTAGAATTATTAGTGAAAAGGAAAACAGGGAGAGGGCAAACAAGCTAATGCAGAAAAGGCACTAGCAATTTTAGGTCTAATTACTGTGATCTCGGAGGTGGCGGCAAGTGCTTACCATAGTTCAGGCTGCCAATGTGTCTGGTTGTTTAAAGGAAAAGATAACATGGCAGGGACAAACTGATTGTGATGCCATCTGTTGGCAGGCACTGGCCAGGGAACAGTCTTGTTTGACCAATTAGCGTATTTTGTAGTATTGTTATTAGATTCTTTAGGGTGATACCCTGGGTTTGGGTTCCTCCCATCTTGTATAAGATAATTAATGTTTCCTAGTATTGTATAACTGAAGTGAGAATCATAAGTACATGATTTCCATATAGGATAGCCTAATTGTTCAGCAACGGTTTTCCATATATCATCTGACGGGACAGTCTCATTACATTTAGGATACGTCTTTGGAGCTTGGACAAAATCTGGAGCCTCTGGTGCTGTCTGTGCTTGATTTCTTTGGAGTTTCCATGCTGGAGGAGGGGGAGGCCCCCTTTTTCCTTTTTGGCCGAGAAAGCAGAGGCATCGTGTCTTCGGGGAATTGAGACACGCCGGATCAGCCTGTCAGAAATCGAAATGGTTGACTCTGCATCTTGAGGATGCATACAAGCATACCATCGGCTGCTGGTTATCAGTGGGTCAGGCCCCTTCCATTGTCCTCAGAGGAGATCCTTCCACCTGACTAAAGGTTTCATGACCTTGTGTTGTGGGGTCCAATGCCAAAACATGGCAGTGTGACCCAACAAATCAGCATTAAGATTATGTAGTACAAAGACGGCATGCTCTAACACCTGGTGAGGGGAACTCTACGTGTATAGTTATATCTTGAAAGACTTCAGCCGTCCTGGCTGTAGTTATAATCACATGCGAGAAAGTGTCCGTGGTTACATGAACAAAGGATCGCCTGCAAAGGTGACCAAAGCCTGGAACATGGGTTACATCTACCTTCCAGAGCATATTTGGCAATAGTCCTGGGGAATTTACTCTGAATGCTAAGGTAGGTAGAAAAGTAGGGCAGTGTGTACAGGAGTGAACAATTTCTCGAGCTGACTCTCGGGGAATGTGAAACTGATATTTGAAAGCAGTTGTGTTTTGATGATGAAGGGCATGTGAGGCTCGATCATCGGTAACAGTGGCAGTTGCAATTGATTTAGTAAGAGCATCAGCTAAATCCTTTACACGACGTAAGGGCCCCTGTAGACTCAAGTGAGCTCGAATATGCCCGATATCAAAGGTTTTATTTTGAATCTTTATTGCTTGTCGCAACTTAGACAGTAAGTGAAAGATGGTGGTTTTATTTTTAGGAGCACAGCTGTCTCAATATGAGAAAATAGTCTGATAACATACTGTGAGTCAGAGTAGATGATAAACTCTTCTTTGGGGAACATAACAGAGGCCACTACGACGGCAGTCAGTTGAGGCTTTGGGGCTGAGGTTTCTTGGGCATATAACACTTTTAGTTTGAGTTTTTGTAACTATGGAAGCTTTTCCATTGGAAGACTCATCTGTAAAATTATTGACAGCCTTTGGTATAGGAGAGGCTTGACATCTCTTTTTTTTTTTTGGAAAATGACTGGGTCATCAGCCATGAAATTAAATGAAGAGTGAGAGGGCAAATGATGTGGGGCAAGGAAACTTGCCCTACATAATGTCCTAAGGCAATTTGCCAGTCTTCGTTAAACTGCAGGAAAGCATTTAATTGTTATTTTATTGTATGAAATTATAATCTCAGGAGGATTGTCACCAAACGAATGTATCCTCCTTCTTCTGCGTTTTGTAATTAGTGTTGCTATTAAAGCTGGGTCATCAGCCACTATCTTTTTGTCTGTAGCTGGAAGATGTGTCCATTCTAGGGGTCCTGATTGCATTCATACACCAGTCGGAGCTGTAGGAGTAGGCAAGCACAAAAGCTGCCACACTTTACTTGTATCAATCCTATTTACATGACTATTGATAGACACAGCAGCTGTTACTTTATCAAGGGCTTTTCGAGCTTCCGGGGTCAGGCTCTTTTCAGAAGCTGGGTCAGAGGTACCTTGTAAGACATTAAACAAGGGCTTTAATTCAGCAGTAATGAATTTTACCTAAGGCCTAATCCAGTTAATATCTCCTAGCAAATTTTGATAATCACTTAATGTCACCACATGAACTTTTTTTTTTTAATAGTAAGGGAACATGAGTCGCCATTTTAGAGTATAGACCTTGCCCTAGATAAGTAACTGGGGGGTTTATTTGGGGGCAATTTGTAGGCCTCTATATTGTAATGCCTCTGTTAGATCATGCAGCACTGATTGTAGCTATGCCTGATCGGGATGTGCTATTTGGATATCATCCATACAATGAATTAAATATACCTGTCTATGTTTTATATGGAACCATGTGCAAAAGACTTGAAAAGATTTAGAAGTGTATGCAGGGGCATTGTCAGGTTTAAGACATTAGGATAACACAAGTCTAACAGTGGGGGGTTATTTTGGATAGAAGAAGAATGAGCCTTGACATGTAAGATAATCTTAAAGAACACTTATTGATTTTACTAAATAACAAAGTTAAAACAAATATAAACCACTTAAAGGCAAAGAAATGTATAATCTGTTATTGATAGATTTATTCTAAGAAAACTTTTTTCGCTTCACAAAGAGAGCAGACTAAATTTCAGTCTGTTACCAATGTAGCCGAGAGCAAACAAAGAGCATTTTATTTAGTTAATCTTAGATAAGTTATTTGCTTTTTTTACTTATAAATCTTGAACTAGAGGTATTTTTCTAAAGGTATGAGAGTCAAACCATACAGGGTAATTGACAAAGTAGCCTGGTCATTGTTGTGACCTGTAGCACTTGAACATGATAATTAAAACTGTAACTGACAGCATGTTACCAGGACATATCAATTTTCATGAATTTTCCATAATTTTTAGGATATCTATATAAGTAACAGCCACCGTACAGTACAAACTGAGAAGATTTAGCACCCTTCCAACAATCATTCCCATGCCATTTAACATGTCAAATGAACTCAGATAGTATAATAGCCTTTTGGGAGGCTTCAGGGGCCCTCTGGAGCATCCCAAACTTAGCTAGCGGTCCAAAGAATTTTAAAAGAATATGTTTTAAGACATTTTATCATAAGGATTAATTAAAAGCATTTCGAACGTTGGGTCAGATTTAGTCAATGTTGATGGGTGTATCCTTTAGCTTGTTGATATATCACAATGCACATAAATACCAACGGTCAAGTTCTAGTGAACGTGAGCTCCGCCCCCTTTGGACCAAATGGGCTCTACCCAGTTTTTTGTTTTGGCCATGTCCTTCCTAACCAAATCCATTTATCTAACTAGTTTTAATCCAATTTTAGAAAATCCTGATCATGCCAAACTCTTTTTTAATATTCTTGATACCTTTGTTAAATTTACTGAAAGTATACTTCCTGCTTTCCTTTAGCAACAAAGAGCTAACATTTATATGAGCATTTCAGAGACTGGGGAGCATAAATACCAGTGATAATGTTTAAATCCCTTGTTTTTTCTTTGTTTTATTTATTTGTTTTGTAACATTTTAGGATGGCATCAAGCAGTATTTACTTGTAGTCCCACATCTCTTTAGTTGTTCTGTAAAAGGAAATCAGTGTTTAGTAGGAAATGTTTTAAACATTTAATATATTTGGAAATGACCTAATTATTTAATAGACTTTTAATACTTAGTTTAGCACATCCCTTAGAAATCTGACTTATGTCAATCTGGAGAGACAATTGTAGACGGGTATTCCTAAAGAAAAATGATTTGTTAGAGTTTATATAAAAACTCATATCTCTTTTCCAATTTTTAGAAAATTTTTTCACTCGAGGTAATTGCCTTGTTGACAAAGTGGTAACAGATATAATATTTAACTTATATGAAACCTAGGTACAAAAAATGTTTTACTTGATGTTAATTACTCTAAGACATGTCTATATCAGATAGGTGACCAAACAAACATTCTTATCAGGTATTTAATACTGAATATATCTCAGTTCACCTGAACCTGGAATTTATTGTTTCATTTAGAATTATTTGATTTGTAAGCACTTATTCTTCTTTGAAACAAATAAATAGAGCTCATTTACAAATTAACCTAAACAATATTATGCAGAGACAAAGACATACCAACACATATTTAGACAAAAGCAGTGCAAAATCTAGCTTCATGTTTTAAGCTGGGTCATGAATTAGATAAAGGAGTTTCTGCATTGAATAGTGTGCCAAAAGAATTTTAACTTGTGCAATAAAGTACATTCTAAGTGAACCTAAAATGTACAGTTTATAAGCATGCAAATGCTTTTCATTTTTGGTGTAATACATCAATCACATCTGCAAAGAGAAAACCAAAACTCTATATAAAGTAGTAGAGCTCACCTAGCCACAAGAAGCACTCATGTAGTTATTTTTCAAAAGGGTCAGAAAACCTAATTATAAACCTGCTAAGATTAACTTATAACTTAAGCTACCATACTGAAGCTAGTCAGTGATTCACTAATACTGCAAAAGATGCTTTCTGTTAGCGAGAGTGGTTTCTTCCTGTTAACTGGGTAAGAATCAGACTTTGAACAACAGGGAACAATCAATTGATATTTCAGCATGAATCCGAGGCATATTTTACTTTTGGGGTATGTCCATCAGTGGGTGTTTACCCAGAAGTACTCATCCTAAAAGATAAGTCTTCCATTTGATTTAGAATTTTCTATCTCTGAGGCTTTGGACCTTTTAGAGATAAGGCACATCTCAGATTTTTCCATATTTCGATTTGCAGCAGGGATGGCGAGGCTTGCTATCACCCCTTTCTTTTCTTTTAGAAGAAAAAAAAAAAGATAAACACACATTGTTTCAGACTTTTCTGACACCTAAACCTAGAAAATATCTTTATACATACACATTCCTAGCCGAAGAGGACAAGAATGAGAGCCTCAAGGAGCAAGCCAGAGCTCACCATTATACTTTTATACTCGTGTGTATTAAGTGTAAAACAATGACGTTTCACCAAAGGAGTTATGTAGTTATTTATTTTAAAGCTACAGTACCTCAGAACACCTTGGCAATAAATAGCTTGTCTGTCTCAAGTCCTGCTTCCCAGAGGGAGCTCGGTAGGAGCCTGGCCCAGGCCGTGAGGTCCAGCACCGGTGGTGAGGTCGGGCGGCCGGACAGTCAGAAATCGTCGCTCTTGCTCTTCAGGTACTTGAGCATGGAGTCCATGCCCTGCGCGGAGCCCCATATCTTCTTGAGCACCTCACACTCCCGCTCGTTGGCCCGCTCCAGCTCCAGCCTCATGTTGCCACGCACAAGGGCCTTGGATTCCTCCAGCACGACGCGGTTGCAAGAGGCGAGCTCCTTGATGCGAACCATGACTTCCTGGGTGAAGGTCCCAGGCCAGAACACCTGGGAGACCAGCCCTTTGCCGCACGCCTCCTGTGCTGTTAGCTTCCGCCCTCTGAACAGCATTTCGTTGGCAGATGCTCCTCCCATAATCTTGGGGAACATGACAGTGGAACAGCCGTCTGGACTCTGTCCGAAGGTGGTATAGGGCGTCTGGAACCATGCCTTTTCGTTGGCCCAGACCACATCACAGAGAGGCAGGATGGATGCTCCTAGCCCAATGGCCGGGCCATTCACAGCTACGACAATAGGCTTCTTGAACTGGATGAAGGTGTTCACGAAGTTTCTGATGGCCTCGGCCATTCTGGCGCTCTCCCTCTTGCGGTCATCTGGCAGGCGCCGGATGAAGTAGAGGAAGTCCAGGCCGCAGCAGAAGACACTGCCCACGGCGCTGAGCAACACCAGCTTGCTGTCGTCGGCGTTGGCCATGCTCAGCGCGCTCTGCAGCTCCTTCATCACCTCCGGGTTCAGCGAGTTGTTCTGGGATGACTTGGTGGACAGCAGGATGTGGGTGAAGCCGTCCTGCTTCCGGACCACAATGTCCCGGTACCTGTAGGCGCTCTCCCTCTGCCGCACACTGAAGCGCAGCTGCTTCTTAAAGGGCTGGTCTCGCCTGTCCTTCATGAACTTCTTCTTTCCAGCTTTCACGCCCATGACTGACGTCTGCAGGGGGCTCGTGCAATTGGCCGGCAGTGCGTCCACCAAATGGGACGTGCCATTCCCTTTCACGGCCAGCCCCGTGGCCATGGCAGCCTTCACGGGGCCCGCCGCCCGTGGCAACAATGGGTGTATCCAGGGCCGGCTCCCCATCATCACCGGCTCCGCCCCCGGGCTCAGTAGGGCCCCGGTCCGCTTCTCGGCCGCTGCCTCTGGGGCCGCTGTGTCTTCTGGCCCCTGCTCCATGGGGTCCGGATTCTCGGGGCTCTCGTCCTGAAAGCTGTCCAGCACAGTCCCACTCTTTATGGGGCTCTTGGGCACGAGAATCCTGTTGCCCAACCGGGCCAGGTCCATGTTCTTTTAGGTGGCCAGGCCCCGTGCGGAGCTCTCCTGGAACTTCTGGCTGGCAGTAAACAGCGGGCTGCTCTTGGCCTCGTGCTCCTTGCCCACCACTAGGGCCTTGGGGGCGGCCTTGGAGAAGCTGCTCTTGGTGGATCTGGAGATCTGCTTCTGGCCCCTGTTTGGGGAGGTTCGCTTGGCTCTAGTGAGGGTGTCCTCCTTCTGCTTCCCGGTGTGGTGCCGGTTAAAGTCGTGGATGCACTCCTTGCAGTTCACCAGGTGCTGCTCTGGCTCCCATGTGGCATCCTCCCTGCCGTAGCCTTTTCACTGAACCACACAGTCCGTCTTCCCTTTCTTGTTTTGCCTCTTGTCAATGATCCTTTCAACCTCATACAGCTCCTCGGAGGCCATGGCTGCCCCCTCTGGGCAGGGCCAGTGAGGCAACCCTGGTCATTTTGAAGACGCCCAGTGGCCTGCTCCAGAGCCCCTGAACACTCCTATATGTAGGGGACCACACCCTTATGATTATGAGGTCAGTAAGTCCATTCCCCAGCCAATGGCAGCCTTCCCCCAGCCTTAGCATCACAAAGCCTCATCCTGAAACTTCTGATGGTGGATGCGGAGCAGCTCAGTTGAATTGCTGGCAGAAATGAGGCATTTTTCATCATGCAAAAGAGCCCACCAAACTCACCTGCCATCCTCATCTCTCTACACCAACACAGATGGGCCACATGTCAGGGAGAGTGTGTCTCCTCCAAACTTGCCCCACAGCCAGGTTTCAGCCTTTCCTTCGAGTCTGTCTCACGTTACATTATTATCTACTTTTTGTTTCCTTGCCTCAAATCCATCCATGATAATTAGGCTGTGGAACTGAGAATAATTTCCCTTTCCTCCTACAACTGGTAGGAGGAAATGCACCTTGAAGGCCATTCAATTCTGGGCCACTTATGAGAAACCTTTTCCATCCCACCTCCTTTTCTCAGGCTTCATCTAGCTCTCCTCAGTTTTCTAGTCTCCAGTCTAAAAGCCCCGTCCTCAACTGTGAGAATGCACTGAATACATACACTTGCTCTGGCGCTACTTGGCACTGTCTTGTTTCAATTCGAGGACTAATTGTCACCTCCCCAGATGTAATACCCAGGCTTCAGTTTTAACATGGTGATGTGGATGAGGCAGACAAATGCATGCTTTGGGTTGTTCTGGATGACCCCAAGAAGGAAATGACCAGCTGCGACTGATTAGTATTCCCAGGAAGGAAGGGGTGCAGCTTGCCCAGTGGTGTGTGAGCCTCATGTGCACAGGGCTTCTCAACATGCGCCCTCACAAATTTCTTCTCATCCTGTTTTCCTGGCAGAAGCTCCTTTGGGTGTCTCCTCACAGTTGAGACCATGGTGGAATTCATTTCCATGAATAGCTGCCACAAGCTTCCAGCCTCTTGGAGGAAACCCTGTGGAATCATGCCTACCCATCTAGTTCCCAAGGTCTCTCATTGAGGTTGTTGGCGCTGGAGGATAGGGGAATGAGTTGTGTGCTTCAGCACAGTCTCTTTGTTCCTAATGGGCTAGCAGCGTCAGCCAGCCTTAGATGTACCCCTGGGGGGCAGTCTTTGTTGACATAGTGGGATTCCCTGTGGTTTCCATGAGGTGCTGTCTTCCTGGTGTGCACTGGCTGCTTAGTCACCTAGGACAAGCCCCAATGTTCAGAGCAGTCTTATTTCTAATAGTCAAAAAGTTGAGAAGCACAAGATGGTGGAGGGGGAGGGGTACAGGTAGTACATCTCTCTCCAGGGATCCATCAGGAATACACCTTCAGACACAAGTGCTTGTAGAACCTCAGCTGAGAGCAGACAGGACTGCCTGAACAGAGGAAATTAATAGATGGAACCACAAACAATCAGAAGGATGCAATAATTAGGGGGTGGGGGGAGGAGACATGCATGTTATTAGGATTGGGCCTGCCCTCAGGGGGTGGGAGACCTGAAGTAGGTGTCCGATCTCCACATGGGAGCAACTGTCTGCATCAGAGGGGAAACACTTAAGGCTGAGAGTGAAACAGCACATCTGTGGCAGCCTAGAAGGGATGAGAATGAGACAGTCCTTTCCACTGTCATTCACACCCCAGAGAGGGACACAGGTCCTGTAGAAGGTGCAGCAGGAAGCAGATGGTTCCTAGAGATTGTGGAGAAATCCCTGGCCGTGGTCTGCTGCCTACTGGTTAGGGACAAATTGATGGGATGCTCAAATGAGGAGATCATGTGGGAAAAGCCTGTGCAGGTAAGCCAGGCGGCCATGGGAGGAAGGTGACACTGCTGAGTCATGTATAGGGGGTGGAGCCATCGGGACAGCCTCTGTCTCCCCACACGCCTGCATCACAGCTGAATAAAAGAGAGGTTGGCCCCATCAAGCACTTGAATCACTGAATTACAGAGTAAGACCCCACCCAGGGAGCGCCTTTAAGTACCTGATGCTCCAAATGACAGAGTAGGACCCCAGCCTGGGGGGTCCCGCTATGTGCCTGACACGCTGAACAACAGGGAAGGACCCCAGACAGGAAAGCCCTCGAAGGGCCTGAATGCATGGGTCTACGGAGAAAGACTAGCCAAAGAGGCCTTCAGATTGCCAGCTACAATAGGCTCAAAGAAAAATTCGGACAGGGCCTTAATTCCTGCAGTGGAGGCAGTCCAAGTCCCTGTACACTTGGCACTGCCAGGGTCCCCGCTAGCCAAGCAACTGTGCCGCCTTCATGCTCAACACTCACTCGGGCAGAGCTGCCACGGCCCAAGTACTCGTCCGTCTTTGCTCTCAGTTTCGCTTCAGGATTGTCAGATTCCTTTCTACCCTGGAGACTGTGGCAGGATTCTCTATCAGGGAGGGGATTCTCCATGCAAGAATCCTGGAGCGTACTGGCCAATACGGATTGCCATGCCCTTCTAGAGCACTATATTAGCCGCTGTCCTTATTGCCAAAGCCCTGAGCACACGGCACTTGCCAGAACCTCTGTGACCCAATCTGCTGCACCACCTCCACACCTGGCCCTCAAAGGGGCAAACCCAAGGACTCCAAGGCAACCTCAGGAGCAAACCCCAGTGGACAAACCACATGCAGAAATGGACGTGAAACCCCCATGAAACTCAGCAGCAGTGTAGCTAAGGAAGAAGGCCCAGAACCTCCCTACCAGGTGTACAAACTGCAGATTAAACCCACACGATCACCTAGGAAGACTCTGTGTCTAAGCAATAGATAAACAAGTCATTGAGAGATCCCTCCTGCAAACCAACCAATCAACCAACAACAACCACAACGAAAGAAAACCCACTACTTCTGATGGCTGTGGACTTTGCAGGCAAGAACACATAGGAGTGGGACCAGATTAGAATGTAAGGTGCCCCCACACCAGGTCCAGAGATCAGCACACCGATGACGGGTATCCGAGGGAGGTGAGGTGGCCTTTGAATACAAGTGAAGGAAAGGACTCTGACAGCAGTGACTCAAGATAAACGTATGTTCTTCCTCTCTTTTGATTTGCTCTGTAGATTCTTTTGGATTTATTTGTTTTCTTTCTTCCCGCCCTCACCACAACTGCAGTAGTTGTCATTGTTAATTTCACTACGGAATCAATGAAGCTTTGGAGCACTTTTTCTGTGTATGTGTGTGTGTGACATCTTCTTTACTCCTGCTATACAACGTTTCTTGTACATTCAGCTTTTGCAGTTCTGTAGAACTTTTTTTCTTTTATTTTCCTCAGTCTTCTTCTAAATTTAACTTGACAATTTTTAATCCTCCTAATTTTGTTATCTACATTTACTCCTTTGTTTGTTTTTCGTACTGTATTTCCCGCCCCTTTGTAGTTAAACTTTACCTGTATAAATGATTTTATCTCCCACTGTTTAAGACTGTATATCTGTTCATTTCTTTCCTCTCAACATATTTGCTAGATTTATTTTAACTGCCTTATTGCCCACCTAGAACCTAGGTCTAGTTTTGTTTTCCGGTTAGTGCTTTACTTAGTTTTATACTTGTAGATAAACACTCCGTTTCCTTTGTTCACTGTGCCAATTTAATGACGTTTATTTCACTTTATTTTTGTTTTAGAACTTTGTGTCTAAGTTGGTCTTTGGCTGCTCTGTAGAGTTTTATTTTCTACTTTTTATTGTCTTCTTCCATTTCCCACGCTTATTATACATTTATTTCTTAAAACCAGTGCATTTTTTCTATATCGATTCTTTTCTTTGCCTTTCCTACACTTATTTTCCCCTTAGGGTGAATCTTTAATATATATAAATGTTCATCTTGCTCTCTACCATTGCATATCTATGCTTTGTTTTCTGTATTTCCTTTCTTATCAGCTTCGGGGACTCAGCCCTGGTGAAGTCCAGGTGTTCCTTTAGGATAAGCAGTGTCTGCGAAGTATAGAGAACTGAGTCGAGTCTTGGTTGAGTGCAGAATCCAGACTATTTTATTCTTTTACATCAGTGCTTATGTCCCCTAAAATCAATAATCCTTTAAAGACCTTTAAGGAAGGGGCAATGATAAGATTGTACCAGGTGCATAAACCTGGGTGACATCAGAAATAACTTTCCAGGTCAGTCCATACCTACACATAATTTTTCAACAGTTCAAGGGCAGCAGCTAGTCACCTGTGAAAAGCCATCTACAAACATTATCTTGGGAAGCTGATCCCCGGGCTGACTTAGCTCTGGTATGTAATGCTAAAGGTCAAAGTTCTCATGAATCCCCTCCTGATCACACCCTAAGCAATCTTCCCAATCTCGTAATGGACTCTATCGACTTTTGCTTATGGGGTAGATAGACCTGTTCATTAGAACCCGTGTGCCCCCATGGACTGTGTTGCTGCCATGCAAAGGTTTCGAAGAGGGATTGTAGGTAAGAGTCAGACTAGTTTTTTGGGAACCTCAAAGAACGCCAAGCATCAGATGATGAAAGGCCGAAGGCCTGGGAGTGGATTGTGGGGCAATCCCGAGAAACCCCCAGAGGTCGGGATGATTTGCGTGTGGAGTGGTCCTGGAGGTCCCCACAACTTTGTGTGCCAGCTGCTTGAACCCAGACCGTGTCACGGGCCGCGTTTCTCTCGCCGGCTCCCGACATCTCCCCGTTTATTTCCTAGGACAGCAAGATGAAGTTCAGTCGCAACACTTTGAATGCTGTGCAGTAGACTTTGAACGAAACAAGGAAGAAAAAGTATTACTAGTAAGGCCATGGCATCCATATCAACACAGCTTATTGGGCTGGAGACAAAGGTTTGCCTGTCACCAAGCTTGAGAGGATATTGAAATGATTAGTTGCTGTTCCGGCAGCTGGTGAAGTCTAGTCTGGAATGCTCTAGGGCTTGGATTTGTTTACATTCGTTTTCTAAATCTAAGCTTATGCTGGAGCTATTCCAAATTCCTGTGATATGACTTTTAATCCATTCCCAATTATAGTCTGTTTCATTAACTTGCAAGGGAGTGATACAGATCCATGGACAATCAGCGTGGCAAGACAGAGCTAATTTTACTATTAATGCTTGCAATTCAGTTCCTATGTGCATTACAGCTTCTTCCAAAGTATCTACTTCCATCTCTAGTTTACTATCTATGATTTCCTGAGATGCTAAAGTCAGTGACACATTTCTGGAGATGTTATTAACAAATTGAGCTGTATGCACTTGTTGGGTTAGAGCTACTGCTGCCACTGTAATGGAGGCATTTGCGGCTATCAAGGCAGAGGTTGCCAAGGTAAGTACATCTACTAAACGCTTAGCCCTCCTAAGATCTTGTCATTGTTGAAGCACAGCTGAACCAGAATTGTCACACCAAGGAATAGTAACATTACCAGCAACCATAAGATATGGAGGGTGTTGCAAAACCACAAACAAGCCAACCTTAAATTGGGGGCTGAGGCAAGAGGATAGCATACATTCTTTACAAGTGACTATGGTTGGACCTCCAGTATAATCAGCAAATATGTGTGCATCATTAGAATTATTAGTGAAAAGGAAAACAGGGAGAGGGCAAACAAGCTAATGCAGAAAAGGCACTAGCAATTTTAGGTCTAATTACTGTGATCTCGGAGGTGGCGGCAAGTGCTTACCATAGTTCAGGCTGCCAATGTGTCTGGTTGTTTAAAGGAAAAGATAACATGGCAGGGACAAACTGATTGTGATGCCATCTGTTGGCAGGCACTGGCCAGGGAACAGTCTTGTTTGACCAATTAGCGTATTTTGTAGTATTGTTATTAGATTCTTTAGGGTGATACCCTGGGTTTGGGTTCCTCCCATCTTGTATAAGATAATTAATGTTTCCTAGTATTGTATAACTGAAGTGAGAATCATAAGTACATGATTTCCATATAGGATAGCCTAATTGTTCAGCAATGGTTTTCCATATATCATCTGACGGGACAGTCTCATTACATTTGGGATACGTCTTTGGAGCTTGGACAAAATCTGGAGCCTCTGGTGCTGTCTGTGCTTGATTTCTTTGGAGTTTCCATGCTGGAGGAGGGGGAGGCCCCCTTTTTCCTTTTTGGCCGAGAAAGCAGAGGCATCGTGTCTTCGGGGAATTGAGACACGCCGGATCAGCCTGTCAGAAATCGAAATGGTTGACTCTGCATCTTGAGGATGCATACAAGCATACCATCGGCCGCTGGTTATCAGTGGGTCAGGCCCCTTCCATTGTCCTCAGAGGAGATCCTTCCACCTGACTAAAGGTTTCATGACCTTGTGTTGTGGGGTCCAATGCCAAAACATGGCAGTGTGACCCAACAAATCAGCATTAAGATTATGTAGTACAAAGACGGCATGCTCTAACACCTGGTGAGGGGAACTCTACGTGTATAGTTATATCTTGAAAGACTTCAGCCGTCCTGGCTGTAGTTATAATCACATGCGAGAAAGTGTCCGTGGTTACATGAACAAAGGATCGCCTGCAAAGGTGACCAAAGCCTGGAACATGGGTTACATCTACCTTCCAGAGCATATTTGGCAATAGTCCTGGGGAATTTACTCTGAATGCTAAGGTAGGTAGAAAAGTAGGGCAGTGTGTACAGGAGTGAACAATTTCTCGAGCTGACTCTCGGGGAATGTGAAACTGATATTTGAAAGCAGTTGTGTTTTGATGATGAAGGGCATGTGAGGCTCGATCATCGGTAACAGTGGCAGTTGCAATTGATTTAGTAAGAGCATCAGCTAAATCCTTTACACGACGTAAGGGCCCCTGTAGACTCAAGTGAGCTCGAATATGCCCGATATCAAAGGTTTTATTTTGAATCTATATTGCTTGTCGCAACTTAGACAGTAAGTGAAAGATGGTGGTTTTATTTTTAGGCAGCACAGCTGTCTCAATATGAGAAAATAGTCTGATAACATACTGTGAGTCAGAGTAGATGATAAACTCTTCTTTGGGGAACATAACAGAGGCCACTACGACGGCAGTCAGTTGAGGCTTTGGGGCTGAGGTTTCTTGGGCATATAACACTTTTAGTTTGAGTTTTTGTAACTATGGAAGCTTTTCCATTGGAAGACTCATCTGTAAAATTATTGACAGCCTTTGGTATAGGAGAGGCTTGACATCTCTTTTTTTTTTTGGAAAATGACTGGGTCATCAGCCATGAAATTAAATGAAGAGTGAGAGGGCAAATGCTGTGGGGCAAGGAAACTTGCCCTACATAATGTCCTAAGGCAATTTGCCAGTCTTCGTTAAACTGCAGGAAAGCATTTAATTGTTATTTTATTGTATGAAATTATAATCTCAGGAGGATTGTCACCAAACGAATGTATCCTCCTTCTTCTGCGTTTTGTAATTAGTGTTGCTATTAAAGCTGGGTCATCAGCCACTATCTTTTTGTCTGTAGCTGGAAGATGTGTCCATTCTAGGGGTCCTGATTGCATTCATACACCAGTCGGAGCTGTAGGAGTAGGCAAGCACAAAAGCTGCCACACTTTACTTGTATCAATCCTATTTACATGACTATAGACACAGCAGCTGTTACTTTATCAAGGGCTTTTCGAGCTTCCGGGGTCAGGCTCTTTTCGGAAGCTGGGTCAGAGGTACCTTGTAAGACATTAAACAAGGGCTTTAATTCAGCAGTAATGAATTTTACCTAAGGCCTAATCCAGTTAATATCTCCTAGCAAATTTTGATAATCACTTAATGTCACCACATGAACTTTTTTTTTAAATAGTAAGGGAACATGAGTCGCCATTTTAGAGTATAGACCTTGCCCTAGATAAGTAACTGGGGGGTTTATTTGGGGGCAATTTGTAGGCCTCTATATTGTAATGCCTCTGTTAGATCATGCAGCACTGATTGTAGCTATGCCTGATCGGGATGTGCTATTTGGATATCATCCATACAATGAATTAAATATACCTGTCTATGTTTTATATGGAACCATGTGCAAAAGACTTGAAAAGATTTAGAAGTGTATGCAGGGGCATTGTCAGGTTTAAGACATTAGGGTAACACAAGTCTAACAGTGGGGGGTTATTTTGGATAGAAGAAGAATGAGCTTTGACATGTACGATAATCTTAAAGAACACTTATTGATTTTACTAAATAACAAAGTTAAAACAAATATAAACCACTTAAAGGCAAAGAAATGTATAATCTGTTATTGATAGATTTATTCTAAGAAAACTTTTTTCGCTTCACAAAGAGAGCAGACTAAATTTCAGTCTGTTCCCAATGTAGCCGAGAGCAAACAAAGAGCATTTTATTTAGTTAATCTTAGATAAGTTTTTTGCTTTTTTTTCTTATAAATCTTGAACTAGAGGTATTTTTCTAAAGGTATGAGAGTCAAACCATACAGGGTAATTGACAAAGTAGCCTGGTCATTGTTGTGACCTGTAGCACTTGAACATGATAATTAAAACTGTAACTGACAGCATGTTACCAGGACATATCAATTTTCATGAATTTTCCATAATTTTTAGGATATCTATATAAGTAACAGCCACCGTACAGTACAAACTGAGAAGATTTAGCACCCTTCCAACAATCATTCCCATGCCATTTAACATGTCAAATGAACTCAGATAGTATAATAGCCTTTTGGGAGGCTTCAGGGGCCCTCTGGAGCATCCCAAACTTAGCTAGCGGTCCAAAGAATTTTAAAAGAGTATGTTTTAAGACGTTTTATCATAAGGATCAATTAAAAGCGTTTCGAACGCTTTAGTTAATGTTGATGGGTGTATCCTTTAGCTTGTTGATATATCACAATGCACATAAATACCAACGGTCAAGTTCTAGTGAACGTGAGCTCCGCCCCCTTTGGACCAAATGGGCTCTACCCTGGTTTTTGTTTTGGCCATGTCCTTCCTAACCAAATCCATTTATCTAACTAGTTTTAATCCAATTTTAGAAAATCCTGATCATGCCAAACTCTTTTTTAATATTCTTGATACCTTTGTTAAATTTACTGAAAATACACTTTTTGCTTTCCTTTCGCAATAAAGAGCTAACATTTATATGAGCATTTCAGAGACTGGGGAGCATAAATACCAGTGATAATGTTTAAATCCCTTGTTTTTTCTTTGTTATATTTATTTGTTTTGTAACATTTTAGGATGGCATCAAGCAGTATTTACTTGTAGTCCCACATCTCTTTAGTTGTTCTGTAAAAGGAAATCAGTTATTAGTAGGAAATGTTTTAAACATTTAATATATTTGGAAATGACCTAATTATTTAACAGACTTTTAATACTTAGTTTAGCACATCCCTTAGAAATCTGACTTATGTCAATCTGGAGAGACAATTGTAGACGGGTATTCCTAAAGAAAAATGATTTGTTAGAGTTTATATAAAAACTCATATCTCTTTTCCAATTTTTAGAAAATTTTTTCACTCGAGGTAATTGCCCTGTTGACAAAGTGGTAACAGATATAATATTTAACTTATATGAAACCTAGGTACAAAAAATGTTTTACTTGATGTTAATTACTCTAAGACATGTCTATATCAGATAGGTGACCAAACAAACATTCTTATCAGGTATTTAATACTGAATATATCTCAGTTCACCTGAACCTGGAATTTATTGTTTCATTTAGAATTATTTGATTTGTAAGCGCTTATTCTTCTTTCAAGCAAATAAATAGAGCTCATTTACAAATTAACCTAAACAATATTATGCAGAGACAAAGACATACCAACACATATTTAGACAAACGCAGTGCAAAATCTAGCTTCATGTTTTAAGCTGGGTCATGAATTAGATATCACACAATAAAATTTACTACTTTATACAAATAGAAGAAATACAATAAAAGTTTTAAAGGCTTTTTTGCTTTCCTTTTTGTCTCAGTGTCAGGAGTTAGAGATTGTCTAGGGCCAAATACTTTGGTGCTTTTTCGCTAACAGCATTGCATACCATGCCCACCCCCTCCCGCCCAACCGTCCTTGACACAGCTCCCCAGCTAAATTCCCAGCCTTGCACTCACATACAGAAACACCACATCCTCCTCCTCTTCCCCCATGGGAAGGGTATCACTGGGGCTCAGTCTGAGCACAGGTCAGCCCCATGCTTTCAAGCTAACTGGACCTTCTCTTCCCATCTCCAAATGCACAGGAACCAGGCCCCTCCCTCTGCACATACTTTTCCTTTCTCTGCCCTTTCTGCCCCACACAGAAAGCTCAGAGAGCTCAGAGACACACATAATTTCACACCAGGTTGATTTTATTTAAATGTCATTATTAATGTTAGTGGGTGCTATTGGTAGAAGACTCAATGACTGTACTGTTGGCCACTTTTAAGCAGTGAGACCCTGGAAGAATTCTGAGGTCTCTAGCCATGTTCTGAGGTCACTGGCTATGCACTTGTCCAGCAGGAATGGCAGGGGTCTCCATGATCTCTTGGGCCTCTTCCAGTTGGTTCTGATTCAGCTCTTCATTCACCTTGGAACACTGGCTCCAGAGATTTGAACCTCTGATATTGTTAGGATTCTCTGAGGTGGCAGCTATTTGAAAAGCCTTCTTGCTCAGCTTTGGTTGAATGTGCTTATTTGCCCTCACAGGTACCCTGCCGACCTGGAGAAAACAAGAGAAGGAGCAAAGAATGGCATTAACTTGGGGAAGAGGGTATTGCTGGTTGGGACTGATGGCTTCAGTAGAAGGAGTGTGACCAAGAGGTGGCATGTGCAAGACAAGGAAAGGGGATGGTGTCTTAGGTTTCCTGTCAATGGGCAGGTTGAGCTTGGGTGGGTTCACTCACCTTGACACTTCTTGTCGATCTCAGTTGATAAGACGTCTTCATCTTGTCCTACTGCATGAGGAGCCGGTTGTTTCTGAATTGTGCTAGAGTCTTTTAGCTTCCCAGTCACCTTAGTCATTTGGTCTTGTGTGTGTGTGTGTGTGTGTGTGTGTGTGTGTGTGTGAAGAAATATTCAATTTATTTAACTAGTTTTCACAGGTGAATGTGTATTCTATAGAATCTTGATTGGTTGTACAGTTTATATATAGTTCAAACTCCAGAACGCAAAAAGTAGGTCATATGGATGCAAAACTACTGCACCAACCCATCCAAGTAAAGGCAGATTTACACTCTGTAAGCTCTCCACAAGGCCGGGAGGTGGTCGGTTCCAAGTAGAAACTTCAAAACTGTACTGAAATAAGGTTTTGATTTTATTTCACTCTTCATCCATTCCATATGCTTGCAAGCTCAGAAGCCTGCCAGGAGACAGGCTTCTGGAAACGTCCCCAGCACCGGCAGGAATGCAGACATCTATGTCCACAAGGCACTCTCGCATAGCATCCTCTCCTTGGTATGGCGTGTAGATGTGAAAGCAGAGACTGAGAACATGAAATGTCGATATAATAAGGTAGTTCTCTTTAAAAGGAGTTTCTGCATTGAATAGTGTGCCAAAAGAATTTTAACTTGTGCAATAAAGTACATTCGAAGTGAACCTAAAATGTACAGTTTATAAGCATGCAAATGCTTTTCATTTTTGGTGTAATCCATCAATCACATCTGCAAAGAGAAAACCAAAACTCTATATAAAGTAGTAGAGCTCACCTAGCCACAAGAAGCACTCATGTAGTTATTTTTCAAAAGGGTCAGAAAACCTAATATAAACCTGCTAAGTTTAACTTATAACTTAAGCTACCATACTGAAGCTAGTCAGTGATTCACTAATACTGCAAAAGATGCTTTCTGTTAGCGAGAGTGGTTTCTTCCTGTTAACTGGGTAAGAATCAGACTTTGAACAACAGGGAACAATCAATTGATATTTCAGCATGAATCCGAGGCATATTTTACTTTTGGGGTATGTCCATCAGTGGGTGTTTACCCAGAAGTACTCATCCTAAAAGATAAGTCTTCCATTTGATTTAGAATTTTCTATCTCTGAGGCTTTGGACCTTTTAGAGGTAAGGCACATCTCAGATCTTTCTATATTTTGATTTGCAGCAGGGATGGCGAGGCCTGCTATCACCCCTTTCTTTTCTTTTAGAAGAAAAAAAAAAAGATAAACACGCATTGATTCAGACTTTTCTGACACCTAAACCTAGAAAATATCTTTATACATACACATTCCTAGCCGAAGAGGACAAGAATGAGAGCCTCAAGGAGCAAGCCAGAGCTCACCATTATACTTTTATACTCGTGTGTATTAAGTATAAAACAATGACGTTTCACCAAAGGAGTTATGTAGTTATTTATTTTAAAGCTACAGTACCTCAGAACTCCTTGGCGATAAATAGCTTGTCTGTCTCAAGTCCTGCTTCCCAGAGGGAGCTCGGTAGGAGCCTGGCCCTGGCCGTGAGGTCCGGCACTGTGCGCCGTGGTGAGATCGGTGGCCAGATAGTCAGAAATCTTCCACCTTGCACTTCCTGTACTTGAGCGTGGAGTCCATGCCCTGCACGGAGCCCCATATCTTTTTTTTATTATTATTATTAGTTGGAGGCTAATTACTTCACATTATTTCAGTGGGTTTTGTCATACATTGATGTGAATCAGCCATAGATTTACACGTATTCCCCATCCCGATCCCCCCTCCCACCTCCCTTTCCTCCAGATTCCTCTGGGTCTTCCCAGTGCATCTGGCCCTAGCACTTGTCCCATGCATCCCACCTGGGCTGGTGATCTGTTTCACCATAGATAGTATACATGCTGCTCTTTTGAAATATCCCGCCCTCAAATTCTCCCACAGAGTTCAAAAGTCCCATGTCTTCTTGAGCACCTCACACTCCCGCTCGTTGGCCCGCTCTAGCTCCATCCTCATGTTGCAGCGCACAAGGGCCTTGGATTCCTCCAGCACGATGCGGTTGCAAGAGACGAGCTCCTTGATTTGAACCATGACTTCCTGGGTGAAGGTCCCAGGCCAGAACACCTGGGAGACCAGCCCTTTGCCACATGCCTCCTGTGCTGTTAGCTTCCGCCCTCTGAACAGCATTTCGTTGGCAGATGCTCCTCCCATAATCTTGGGGAACATGACGGTGCAACAGCCGTCTGGACTCTGTCCAAAGGTGGTATAGGGCGTCTGGAACCATGCCTTTTCGTTGGCCCAGACCACATCACAGAGAGGCAGGATGGATGCTCCTAGCCCAATGGCCGGGCCATTCACAGCTACGACAATAGGCTTCTTGAACTGGATGAAGGTGTTCACGAAGTTTCTGATGGCCTCGGCCATTCTGGCGCTCTCCCTCTTGCGGTCATCTGGCAGGCGCCGGATGAAGTAGAGGAAGTCCAGGCCGCAGCAGAAGACACTGCCCATGGCGCTGAGCAACACCAGCTTGCTGTCGTCGGCGTTGGCCATGCTCAGCGCGCTCTGCAGCTCCTTCATCACTTTCGGGTTCAGCGAGTTGTTCTGGGATGACTTGGTGGACAGCAAGATGTGGGTGAAGCTGTCCTGCTTCTGGACCACAATGTCCCGGTACCTGTAGGTGCTCTCTCTCTGCCGCACACTGAAGCGCAGCTGCTTGTTAAAGGGCTGGTCTCACCTGTCCTTCATGAACTTCTTCCCAGCTTTCACGCCCATGACTGACGTCTGCAGGGGGCTCGTGCAAATGGCCGGCAGTGCGTCCACCAAATGGGACGTGCCATTCCCTTTCACGGCCAGCCCCGTGGCCATGGCGGCCTTCACGGGGCCCGCCGCCCATGGCAACAATGGGTGTATCCAGGGCCGGCTCCCCATCATCAGCGGTTTCGCCCCCGGGCTCAGTAGGGCCCCGGTCTGCTTCTCAGCCACCGCCTCTGGGGCCGCTGTGTCTTCCGGCCCCTGCTCCATGGGGCCTGGATTCTCGGGGCTCTCGTCCTGAAAGCTGTCCAGCACAGTCCCACTCTTTATGGGACTCTTGGGCACGAGAATCCTGTTGCCCAACCAGGCCAAGTCCATGTTCTTGTAGGTGGCCTGGCCCTGCGTGGGGCTCTTCTGGAACTTCTGGCTGGCGGTAAACAGTGGTGTGCTCTTGGCCTCATGATCCTTGCCCACCACTAGGGCCTTGGGGGCGGCCTTGGAGAAGCTGCTGGTGGTGGATCTGGAGACCTGATTCTGGCCGTTGTTTGGGGCGGTCCACTTGGCTCTAGTGAGGTTGCCTCCTTCTGCTTCCTGGTGTGGTGCTGGTTGAAGTCTTAGATGCACTCCTTGCAGCTCACCAGGTGCTACTCTGGCCCCTAGGTGGCATCCTCCCTGTCGTAGCCTTTCCACCGAACCAAATACTTTGTCTTCCTTTTCTTGTTTTGCCTCTTGTCAATGATCCTTTCAACCTCATACATATCCACGGAGACCATGGCTTCCCGCTCTGGGCAGGGCCAGTGAGGCAACCCTGCTCATTTTGAAGACTCCCAGTCGTCTGCTCCAGAATCCCTGTACACCCCTATATGTAGGGGACCACACCCTTATGATTATGAGCTCAGTAAGTCCATTCCCCAGCATTTATTGATGTAGACTTTTGGATAGCAGCCATTCTGACTGGCATGGTTTTGATTTGCATTTCTCTGATAATGAGTCAGGTTGAATATCTTTTCATGTGTTTGTTAGCCATCTGTATGTCTTCTTTGGACAAATGTCTGTTTAGTCCTTTGGCTCACTTTTTGATTGGGTCTTTTATGTTTCTCAAATTGAGGTGGAGGCGTTCCTAGTATATTTTTAAGATTAGTTCTTTGTTGAGTCATTTGCTATTATTTTCTCCCATTCTGAAGTCTTTCTTTCACCTTGCTTATAGTGTCCTTTGTTGTGCAAAAGCTTTTAGCTTTAATTATGTGTCATTTGTTTATTTTTGCTTTCATTTCCAATATTCTGGGAGGTAGGTCATAGAGGATCCTGCTGTGGTTATGACGGAGAGTGCTTTGCCTATGTTTTCCTCTAAGAGGTTTATAGTTTCTAGTCTTACATTTAGCTCTTTAATCTGTTTTGAGTTTATCTCTTTGTGTATGGTGTTAGAAAGTGTTCTAGTTTCATTCTTTTATAAGTGGTTAACCAATTTTCCCAGCACCACTTGTTAAAGAGGTTGACTTTTCTCCATTGTATATTATTTCCTCCTTTGTCAAAGATAAGGTGTCCATAGGTGTGTGGATATATCTCTGGGCTTTCTATTTTGTTCCATTGATCTATATTTCTGTGTTTGTGCCAGTACCACACTCTCTTGATGACTGTGGCTTTGTAGTAGAGACTGAAGTCAGGCAGGTTGATTCCCCCAGTTCCATTCTTCTTTCTCAAGATTGCTTTGGCTATTTGAAGTTTTTTGTATTTCCATACGAATTGTGAACTTATTTGTTCTAGTTCCATTTGTGTCATCTTTCATTTGTTTTATCCATACCTGGTTCTTTTCTGTGCACAAGTTTTTTCTCTGCTTAGGCAGGTTCATTCCCAGAGATTGCATTTTTCTTGTTACAATGGTGAATTAAATTGTTTCCTTAATTTTTGTTTTTGGTTTTCTGTTGTTATGTGTAGGAGATTTCTTTGTGTTTATTTTGTATCCAGAAACTTCCCTAAAGTCATTGACTATGTCTATTAATTTTCTGGTCGCATCTTATGATCCTCTGGCATAGTAATATATGTTTGCAAACAGTTACAGTTTTACCCCTTCTTTTCCAGTTTTCTGGTAGTTATTTTCTTCTTCTTCTTCGCTGATTGCTGTAGCTAGAAGTCACAAGATTATGTTGATTAACAGAGGTAATAGTTGGCAACTTTGTCTTTTTCATGAACTTAGGCAGCATGTTTAAGTTTTTACCTATGAGAAGCATGCAAACAGTGGTTTAATCCATACATGGCCTTTATTAAGTTGAAGAAGATTCTCTCTGTTCCCACTTCTTCTACAGCTTTTATCATAAACGGGTGCTGAATTTTGCCAAAGGCGTTTTCTGCATCTGTATCTTAGATGGTTTCGAGAGATTTCCTTGGAAACACCTTTGTTATCTTTCAGTGTTCTTTCCTCCTTTGGCCACCTGATGCAAAGTGCTGTCTCATTAGAGAATGCCCTGATACTGGGAAAGATTGAAGGTAAAAGGAGAAGTGGGTAGCAGATGCTGAAAGGGTTATAGTATCACCAACTCTGTGGACATGACTCTGAACAAATTCTGGGAGATAGGGAAGCTAAGACTGATGGGACACAGGCCATGGGGTGGCAAAGGGATGGACATGAATAAGTGACTGAACAACATTAGCAACACATTCTCTCCTGTTATTGACAGTAGTAGTCATTCTTGACTACTTCATTTTCTGTCCCACCATACCCTATCTACATCTCAGTTACACTAATTTTACCACTTACATGCATAGATTCAGCCACATTTGTTGTCATAATTGCCCCCACTGGCCAAAAATGTATGTAGTTTCCCAACTACACATGATCCAGTGTTCTAACATTTCTCCAGCAGCCATTTATGTTTCTCAGGCACCTTCTGCTTTGCTCTAGCCAGAGAAAATTGTCATTCGCCAGCTAAGCCATGCGACAGGAAGCAAGTTCTTGAGGATAAATAAACTTTTATTCTTTATTCTATCATTTTCTCAATCTTCACATTGTTTCTTTACGTTTCATTTCTTCAATCACACTGAAATTTCAGTCTGTGCTCTGTTCATCTCAGTCTCACTGTCTGTGAAGACACTGTTCTTCTGTTTTCCCTGATTTTTCTTTTTTAGAAATGTCTATGAGAGCTTATTTTAAATTCTTCTGGAAGGTTTTTTTTTTTTTTTCAGTTTACAAATCGTTTTGAGATTTTAATTTTAGATTGACCTGTTTGATGAGCTTTGATAGATGCTCCTTTCCAAATGGAAAAAAATATGACAACTCACATCTATTTTACCTTCTGATTCTATTCGCCTGCATTCAGGAGTAAAGGGTTGTTTCTGAATAATACAACCTGCATGGGTGTACATCTTAGTCACAGAATCATGCCTGACTCTTTGCAACCTCATGGACTGCAGCCCACCAGGCTCCTCTGTCCATGGGCTTTTCTAGGCAAGGATATTGGGTTGGGTAGCCATTGCCTTCTCCAGGACAACCTGAATAGTGGAACCAACAAGAAACAGAATTTTTAAGGTTTTAAATCTTAATAAATTCTGGACTTGCAGAAACAATTCCCTCAAAAAAAAAAAAGAAAATCTTGATTGCAAGTTAAAGTCAACAACTTTGGTTGCCTATCCCAAGATTATCTAAAAAGAAAATAATCATTGGCTTCTACGAAAATCATGTTTTTCAGTTACTCATATAGCTAAGGAATATAAAAAAGCAAAATGAAATCTCAGAGATCTATATCATAAATAGAGGCAAATAATGGAATTTCTCCTTAAGAGAAATTGAAGCTAAGGTATGAATCTTTCTCATTTTTTTCTTGGTGAGTGGTAGTTGGCATTCTTGCTGGTAATTTTTTTCCCCATCAGGATTCCTTAAATCAGGGTCCATACTTGCTATTCAACCCAAGCAAGATGGTAGGCACTGAGAGGGCGTCAGAAGGCAGACAGACTGAAACCACAATCACAGACAACTAGCCAATCAGATCACATGAACCACAGAATTTTCTAACTCAATGAAAGTAAGCCATGCCGTCTGGGGCCACCCAAGATGCTTGGGTCATAGTAGAAAGGTCTGACAGAACGTGGTCCACTGGAAAAGGGAATGGCAAACCATTTCAGTTTTTTGGGTTTTTTTTTTGCCTTGAGAACTCCATGAACAGTTTGAAAAGGCAAAAAGATAGGACTCTGAGAGGTGAACTCCCCAGGTCGGTAGGTGCCCAACATGCTACTGGAGATCAGTGGAGAAATAACTCCAGAAAGAATGAAGGGATGGTGCCAAAGCAAAAACAATATCCAGTTGTTGATGGGACTGGAGATAGAAGCAAGGTTTGACGCTGTAAAGAGCAATATTGCATAGGAACCTGGAATGTTAGGTCCATGAATCAAGGCAAATTGGAAGTGGTCAAACAACAGATGGCAAGAGTGAACAGTAGAGTCTGAAGTCAGGCAGGTTGATTCCTCCAGTTCCATTTTTCTTTCTCAAGATCAATCTGGTTATTCGAGGTTTCTGTGTTTCCATACAAATTATGAAATTATTTGTTTTAGTTTTGTGAAAAAATACCGTTGGTTGTTTGATAGGGATTGCATTGAATCTATAGATTGCTTTGGGTAGTATAGCCATTTTGACACTGTTGGTTCTTCCAATCCATGAACACGGTTTATTTCTCCATCTGTTTATGTCCTCTTTGATTTCTTTCTTCAGTGTTTTGTAGTTTTCTATATATAGGTCTTTTGTTTCTTTAGGTAGATAGACTCCTAAGTATTTTATTGTTTTTGTTGCCATGGTGAATGGTATTGTTTCCTTAATTTCTCTTTCTGTTTTCTCATTGTTAGTGTATAGGAGTGCAAGGGATTTCTGTGTGTTAATTTTATATCCTGCAACTTTACTATATTCGTTGATTAGCTCTAGTAATTTTCTGGTAGAGTCTTTAGGGTTTTCTATGTAGACATCATGTCATCTGCAAACAGTGAGAGATTCACTTCTTCTTTTCCTATCTGGATTCCTTTTACTTCTTTGTCTGCTCTGATTGCTGTGCCCAACACTTCCAAAACTATGTTGAATAGTAGTGGTGAGAGTGGGCTCCCTTGTCTTATTCCTGATTTTAGGGGAAATGTTTTCAATATTTCACCATTGAGGGTAATGCTTGCTGTGGGTTTGTCATATATACCTTTTATTATGTTGAGGTGTGTTCCTTCTATTCCTGCTTTCTGGAGAGTTTTTATCATAAACAGATGTTGAATTTTGTCAAAGGCTTTTTCTGCCTCTATTGAGATAGTCATATTTTTTTTTTATCTTTCAATTTGTTAATGTGGTGTATTACAGTGATTGATTTGCAGATGTTAAAGAATCCTTGCATTCCTGGGATAAAGCCCACTCATTCATGATGTATGATTTTTTTGATATGTTGATGGATTCTGTTTGCTAGAATTTTGTAAAGGATTTTTCAATCTATGTTCATCAGTGATATTGGCCTATAGTTTTCTTTTTGTTGTGGCATCTTTTTCTGGTTTTGGAATTAGGGTGATGTTGGCCTCATGGAATGAGTTTGGAAGTTTACTTTCTTCTGCAATTTTCCAGAAGAGTTTGAGTAAGATCGGTATTAGCTCTTCTCTAAATTTTTGGTAGAATTCAGCTGTGAACCCATCTGGTCCTGGGCTTTTGTTTGCTGGAAGATTTCTGATTACAGTTTCGATTTTTGTGCTTGTGATGGGACTGTTAAGATCTTCTATTTCTTTCTGGTTCAGTTTTGGAAAGTTATACTTTTCTAAGAATTTGTCTGTTTCTTCCAAGTTGCCCATTTTATTGGCATATAGCTGCTGGCAGTAGTCTCTTATGATCCGTTGTATTTCAGGGTTGTCTGTTGTGATCTCTCCATTTTCATTTCTAATTTTGTTATTTGGTTCTTCTCCCTTTCTTTCTTAATGAGTCTTGCTAATGGTTTGTGAATTTTGTTTATTTTTTCAAGAAACCAGCTTTTACCTTTGTTGATTTTTGCTATGGTCTGTTTAGTTTTTTTTTTTTTCTGCCCTATTTTTAAGATTTCTTTCCTTCTACTAACCCTGGGGTTCTTCATTTCTTCCTTCTCTAGTTGCTTTAGGTGTAGAGTTAGGTTATTTATTTGACTTTTTTCTTATTTCTTCAGGTAAGCCTGTAATGCTATGAACCTTCCTGTTAGCATTGATTTACAGGGTCCCATAGGTTTTGGGTTGTTGTGTTTTCATTTTCATTCATCTCTATGCACATTTTGATTTCTTTTTTGATTCCTTCTATGATTTGTTGGTTATTCAGAAGTGTGTTATTTAGCCTCCATATGTTTGAATTTTTAATAATTTTTTTCCTGTAATTGAGATCTAAGCTTACTGCACTGTGGTCAGAAGAGATGAATGGAATGATTTCAATTTTTTAAAAATTTACCAAGGCTAGATTTATGGTCAATGATTTGATCTATTCTGGAGAAGGTTCTGTGTGCACTTGAGTAAAAAGGTGAAGCTGATTGTTTTGGGGTGAAATGTCCTATAGATATCAATTAGGTCTAGTTGGTCCATTGTGTCATTTAAAGTTTGTGTTTCCTTGTTAATTTTCTGTTTAGTTGATCTATCCATAGTTGTGAGTGGGGTATTAAAGTCTCCCTCTATTATTGTGTTACTATTAATTTCCTCTTTCATACTCATTAGCGTTTGCCTTACATATTGTAGTGCTCCTATGTTGGGTGCATATATATTTATAATTGTTATATCTTGTTCTCAGATTGATCCTTTGATCATTATGTAGTGTCTGTCTCTGTCTCTTTTCACAGCCTTTATTTTAAAGTCTATTTTATCTGATATGAGTATTGTGACTCCTGCTTTCTTTTGGTCTCCGTTTGTGTGAAATATTTTTTTCCAGCCCTTCACTTTTAGTCTGTGTGGGTCCCTTGTTTTGAGGTGGGTCTCTTGCAGACAGCATATATATAATTTTTCCATTTATTTTTATTAGTTGGAGGCTAATTACTGTATAATATTGTTGTAGGGGCCTTGTTTTGTATCCATTCAGCCAGTCTTTGTCTTTTGTTTAGGGCATTCAACCCATTTACATTTAAGGTAATTATTGATAGGTATGGTCTCATTGCCATTTACTTTGTTGTTTTGGGTTCATGTTTATACAACCTTTCTGTGTTTCTTGTTTAGAGAAGATCCGTTAGCATTTGTTGAAGAGCTGGTTTTGTGGTGCTGAATTCTCTCAGCTTTTGCTTGACTGTAAAGCTTTTGAATTCTCTGTCATATCTGAACGAGATCCTTGCTGGGTACAGTAATCTAGGTTGTAGGTTATTCTCTTTCATTACTTTAAGTATGTCCTGCAATTCCTTTCTGGCCTGAAGGGTTTCTATTGATACATCAGCTGTTATCCTTATGGGAATCCCTTTGTGTGCTATTTGTTGTTTCTCCCTTGCTGCTTTTAATATTTGTTCTTTATGTTTGATGTTTGTTAGTTTGTTTAATATGTGTCTTGAGGTGTTTCATCTTGGGTTTATCCTGTTTGCAACTCTCTGGGTTTCTTGGACCTGTGTAATTATTTCCTTCCCCGTTTTAGGAAAGTTTTCAGCTATTATCTCCTCGAGTATTTTCTCATGGCCTTTCTTTTTGTCTTTTTCTTCTGAGACTCCTATGGTTCGAATGTTGGGGGCATTTCACATTGTGCCAGAGGCCCCTGAGGTTATCCTCATTTCTTTTGATTCTTTTTTTTTTTCTTTTTTCTTCTCTTCTTCATTTATTTCCACCATTTTTTCTTCTACCTCACTTAGCCTTTCTTCTGTCTCTGTTATTCTACTGTTGGTTCCCTCCAGAGTGTTTTTGATCTCATTTATTGCATTATTCATTTTCAACTGACTCTTTGTTCTTTCTTCTAGGTTCTTATTAAACATTTATCGCATCTTCTCAATCTTTGTCTCCAGGCTATTTATCTGTAACTCCAGTTTGTTTTCAAGAATTTGGATCATTTTTATTATCACTATTCTAAATTCTTTTTCAGGTAGATTCCCTATCTCCTCCTCTTTTGTTTGACTTGGTGGGCCTTTTTCATGTTCTTTTACCTACTGGGTATTTCTCTGCCTTTTCATCTTGTTTAGATTGCTGTGTCTGGAGTGCACTTTCTGTATTCTGGTGGTCTGTGTTTCCTTTTTGTTGTGGAGGTTTCACCCAGTGGGTGGGGTTGGACGATTGGTTTGCCAAGGTTTCTCGTTAGGAAGCTTGTGTCGGTGTTCTGGTTCGTGGAACTGGATTTCTTCTCTCTGGAGTGCAATGGAGTGCCCAGTAATGAGTTTTGAGATGGGTCAATGTGATAGGTGTGACTTTGGGCAGCTTGTATGTTGATGCTCAGGGATGTTCCTGTGTTGCTGGAGAATTTGCATGGTATATCTTGCTCTGGGACTTATTGGTTCTTGGTTGGTGGTTGGTTTCAGTGTAGGTATGGAGACTTTTGGATGTTCTCTTATTACTTAATGTTCCGTGTAGTCAGAGTTTTCTGGTGTTCTCAGGTTTTGGGCTTAAGTCTCCTGCCTCTGGGTTTCAGTCTTATTCTGGCAGTAGTCTCAAGACTTCTCCAACTATACAGCACTGATAATAAAACTTCTAGGTTAATGGTGAAAAGATTTTCCACTGTGAGGGACACACAGAGAGGTTCACAGAGTTACATGAAGAAGATGAGGGAGGAGGGAGATAGAGATGAGCAGGAAGAGATAAAAGGGGGACTCAAAAAGAGAGAGACAGATCTATGCAGTTCTCTCTTCCCAAAGTGTTCTCCATAGCCCAGACACCCACAGAGATTCACAGATTTGGATTGGGAAGAGAAAGGGGAGGGAGGAAATAGAGGTGTTCTGAGGTAGAAAACGGAGAGTCAAAAATGGGAGAGAGTAATCAACACACTCCTGAGTAAAAATGGGTACTGAATATTGGATTCTTAAATGTCCAAAATGGATATTAGATACTCCTTTCAAAGATGATGGGCTGCTTTTCTGGGCATCTGATGTCTTCTGCTAGCGGTCAGAAGTTGTTTTGTGAAGTTTGCTCAACATTCACATGTTCTTTCGATGAATTTGTAGGGGAGAGAGTGGTCTCCCCATCCTATTCCTCCACCATCTTGGCTCCTTCCCCTAGCATGTTTTAAGTGGAGACATGCTGCTGCACCATGTATCCCTAAGCAGAAAGAAGCAGCGGGAAGAAATAACTTGGGGCCATTCAGGGAGATAGAAAGCAGACAAGAAACAGAATGGGACAGATTACCAGGTAAAGAGATGGAGTATGTACAGCCCCTACAAAGAGCTTTCTGTCTTCTCAAGTGCAGTAGAATTATTTCCCCATAGGACCAGGCACATCTCACCTTTTATGTAACATTTGGGAGGCTGATGGCACTGTAGCATAAACAGTTGCTACCTTCAGAGTAGCATTGCCCAAAGAAAGCCAATGCCAAAGAATGCTCAAACTACCACACAATTGCACTCATCTCACACGCTAGTAAAGTAATGCTAAAAATTCTCCAAGCCAGGCTTCAGCAATACATGAACCATGAGCTTCCAGATGTTCAAGCTGCTTTTGGAAAAGGCAGAGGAACCAGAGATCCGATTGCCAACATCTTCTGAATCATCAAAAAAGCAAGAGAGCTCAAGAAAACCATCTATTTCTGCTTTATTTACTATGCCAAAGCCTTTGACTGTGTGGATCACAATATACTGTAGGACATTCTGAAAAAGATGGGAATACCAAGCCACCTGACCTGTCTCCTGAGAAATCTTCCTGCAGGTCAGGAAGCAACAGTGAAAACTGGACATGGAACAACAGACTGGTTCCAAATAGGAATGGAGCATGTCAAGGCTGTATATTGTCACCCTGCTTATTTAACTTACATGCAGAATACATCAGGAGAATCACTGGGCTGGATGAACCACAAGCTGGAAACAAGATTGCCGAGAGAAATAGCGATAACCTCAGATATGAAGATGGCACCACACTTATAGCAGAAAGTGAAAAAGAACTAAACAGACTTTTGATGAAATTGAAAGAGGAGAGTGAAAAAGTTGGCCTAAAGCTCAACATTCAGAAAACAGATCATGGCATCTGGTCCTATCATTTCATGAAAATAGCTGGGGAAACAGTGGCTGCTGCTTCATTTGTTTTGCTCCAAGGTCATTGCAGATGGTGACTACTGTCATGTAGTTAAAAGACACTCACTCCTTGGAAGGAAAGTTATGACCTACCTAGACAGGATATTAAAAAGCAGAGACATTATTTTGCCAAAGAGATTCCAACTCACCAATGCTATGGTTTTTTCTAGTAGTCATGTATGGATGTGAGAGTTGGACTATAAAGAAAACTGACCACTGAAGAATTGATGCTTTTGAACTGTGGTGTAGACAAAGACTCCTGAGAGTCCCTTGGACTGCAATGAGATCCAACCAGTCCACCCTAAAGGACATCAGTCCTGGACTCATGTTGAAGCTGAAACTCCTGTACTCTGGTCACCTGAGGTGAAGAACTGACTCACTGTAAAAGACCCTGATGCTGGAAAGATTTAAGGCAGGAGGAGGAGGGGACAACAGAGGATGAGATTGTTTGATGTCATCACTGACTCAATGGAGATGAGTTTGAGGACACTCCAGTAGTTCGTGATGGACAGAGAGGCATCACTCTTTGAAGTCTTCACAGAATGCTTAAGCATCAGCGTTCTGCAGTGGATTGCTTAGGATCATCCTCTAGCTGCTCCTGGCCCCACAGGGCTGGGGTGATGGGGTAAGCTGGCATGTGTTCTCTCCTGGAGGCAGGATGAGAACAGAATCACTTGGAAAGGGCCTTTGTACAGTAAATGAGCAGACTTCAATTCCCCTGGCACTGGTGAGTATGTCCCTTAGTGGGATGTTGACCTTAATATCTCTTATTTAGAGATGTTTCACCTATAAATCTCTCTATATAGAGAGAATTCCATCTCTAAATGTGGTATTCTCTTTATGTCATAAATTGACATATGGACAAAATGTTTCTATGTGAAGCACAGAACTTGTTTCACATATGAATGCATGCATGTAGGTTCCCTGTATGAAATGTGGAATTCTCTATATTACATATGTGAATTTCTCAACACTCAATTTCCAGAATGAAAATGGCATTTTCTATATTTCATGTGAAAATCTGTATGCATATTTTTCTACATGAAAATGGGAATTTAATGTATTTTACCTATGCATAACTGGGTGCTAGATTTACTACGTGATATCTGAAATTTTGTGTATTTCACTTATGAACAAGTAGCCATTGATTTTCGTACACAAAATATGGAATTTTGATTCTACACATAAATAAATCAGGGCACTAATTTCCTCCCTTAAATGTGGAATTCTTTATAATTCACATATGAAACTCCTACTACAGATTGAATCCATGAAAAAGTGACTTTTCTATATTGATTTAGCAAAATATGGGTCATGATTTTCAATTCTCTGTATTTCACAAATGAAAATCTGGCCCTCATTTTCCTACATAACGTATGGATTTCTTTATTTTCAATACTTGAAACTTTAGGCATGGCACTTTTTTCCATGAAGTATGGCATTCTTTGGTTTCACATCATCTATGGTGCCAAATTTACTACTTGAAATAAGGAATTCCTATATTTTTCATAGGCAAATCAATACCAATATTCTTATATGAAATATCAATACTCTACAGTTTACTATGAATATTTGATGAAGATTCTTTTCCTACATAACATATAGAATTCTCTGCATTTCACAGCTGAAAATCAGAATGGTTATTTTTCCTGCGAGGAATGCAGAGTTCTCTTTCTTAAACATGAACATCTGGGTGCAGATTTTCCTACATGAAAAATGAAAGGCTCTGCTTCTCAATTCTTTATCATCTATGCCACCAGGGAACTTGAACGGTTTTAGGAAGACCTCCAAGACTTTCTAGAACTAATACTGAGAAAAGATGTCCATTTCACCATAGGGTTCTGGCATGTATAAGCAGGACGTCAAGAGACATCTGGTGTAATGGGCAAGTTTTCATGGTGTACAAAATGAGGCAGGACAAAGTCTAGCAATGTTTTGTCAAATAGAAAGGGTAAAAATTAAAATAGTGACACAGTTTTCTTGAGCTCCAAAATCATTGGGGACAGTGATTACAAGCATGAAAATAAAAGACCCGTGCTCCTGGGAAGAAAAGCTATCACAAACCCAGACACAATATATTGAAAAGCACAGACATCGCTTTGGCAAAAATTGTCCATATAGCCAGAGCTATGGTTTTACCAGTAGACATATACGGGTGTGATAGTTTGTCTATAAAGAAGGCTGAGTGCCAAAGAGTTGAGACTTTGTAACTGTGGTGCTGGAGGTGGCTCTTGAGATATCCTTGGAAAGTAAGGAGATCAACCCCATCAATCCTAAAGGAAACTAACCCTAAATATCCATTGGAAGGTCTGATGCTGAAGCTGAAGTTTCAATATTTTGTGAAATCTCTATATTTCACATAAAAAACTTTGGATGTCATTTTCCCTGCAGGAAATATAGAATCATCCCTATTTCTCATTTTTAAAATCCGAGTGAAAATTTTCCCACATGAAAAATGGAATCTCAATAATTCATTCATGAAAATATGGGTATAGATATTCTCATGTACATTTTGGAATCCTCTAAATGTCACATATAAAATCGAGGCACACACATTCTTACATGAAATATGGTAATATTTATATGTCATATTTCACCATCAAGGTGTAGCTATTTCTAGCTGAAATATGGAATTCTCTGTATCTCACTATTTATATCTGCAGGCAGATATACCTGCATGCAATATGGAATTCTCTATATTTCACATATAGTATCTGATGATGAAGTTTTGACATGGAAATACAGATTTTTGTCCATTTCACTTATGTAAAACCAGGGTGAAGATTTTCTGACAAGACATATGAGCTTTATATAATTCAGATATGAAAAGTTGAGTGCAGCTTTTGTACATGTATGGGATTTTCTATGTTTCAAATATGGAAATCTTAGCTCAGCTATTCTTATATGAAATATAAAGTCCCTAAATTTTATTTATAAAACCTGGACACTGATTTATCTTGACAATTTGTTACATGACACATATGAAAAGATGGGTGTAGATTTTCCTACATGAGAAAAGGGACTATATGTACTACTCTTATCAAAATATGAGCACAGGCTTACTTTCTAAAATATGTGGTTCTTTATAGTTCACATCTGAAAGTATGAGTGCTGTTATTTCTATGTTAAATATTTAAGGAGATGGAATTCTCTAAACATCTCATTTGAAAATCCAGGCACAGATTTTCCTGCATGAAATATGGAATTAGGTATATAGTGGAATGAAACACTGAATTCTTTACATTACATTTATGAATATCTGTGTGTATATTTTCTTACATGATATATGGAATTCTTTGTGTTTAACTGTTGGAAATATGGGCTTTCACATTTCTTGCATTCAACATTGAATTCTCTATACTTCACATAATTAAATATTAGCAAGTGTTTTCTAAGCGGATATTTTCAAATGTTAAATATGGAATGCGATATGTTTCACATGTGGAAATCAAAGTTCAGGTTTTCCTAAAGGAAACATGGAATGAGGTATATTTTACAGATGAAAGTCAGAATATATATATACATATATTTGCTTGCTATATGAAATTCTGAATATTTAATAATAAAAAAATAAGTATTAAGGTTTTCTGACATAAATATGTAATTTTCTATAATTCACATAGAGAAGTCTGGGAACAGATTTTCCTAATGAAATGTAAAATGTCTCCATGTCTCATACAGAAATCTATGAATTTATTTTCAGATGAAATTTGAAAATTTTCATGTATCATATATGGAAATCATGGTCCAGATATTACCACAAAAAATATGGAAAATGTTCTCTATATTGTATATATGTAAAAATAGCCACCTGAAATATGGAATTCTCTATATTTCACATTTGAAATCTGTCCACATGTTATCACATGAGATATAACATACTCTCTATATCACATACAAAATCCCTGCTGAAATTTGCCTACATGAAAGGACTGAAATTTATGTACATCACATATGAAAAACCGTCCCTGCACGAAATCTGTGATTCTGTATATTTCAGACACCAAAATCTGTGCAGTGATATTACTACATAAAATATAGAATTCTGTATATTTCACATCTGAAAAATCATGGTGACTATTTTTCTCAAATAAATATCAAGTCTGTATATGTTACAAATGAAAATCTCGATGCTGATTTTAGTCCACGATACATTGAATTTTTTCGTATTTCACTTTATAAGAATCTGGATGCTATTATTCTTACCTGAAATGTGAAATTCTCTATACATCATATGTGAAAATCTGGGTGGAGATTTTCCTAGATGGAATATGGAATTCTCTATATTCCACATATGAAAACCTTGGCATTGGTTTTCTTAAGATACAGAGAATCATTATGGAACTGAAATCATCTCTATTTTACAAATGAAAATCTGACCACAACTCTTTCAAGAAATATGGAATTCTTTGTATTTCTCAAACATATATCAAAAGAACCAATCTCCACCATAAAATATGGAATTTTCTATACTTCCTGAATGAAATCTTGGTCCTAATCCTCCTTCATGGAAGTAGCTGCTGCTGCTGCTGCTGCTGCTTCTGCTGCTGCTGCTAAGTCACTTCAGTCATGTCCGATTCTGTGCGACCCCATAGACGACAGCCCACTAGTTTCTGCCGTCCCTGGGATTCTCCAGGCAAGAACTCTGCAGTGGGTTGCCATTTCCTTCTCCAATGCATGAAAGTGAAAAGTGAAAGTGAAGGCCCTCAGTAGTGTCTTCTCTACCCCCATGGATTGCAGCCTACCAGGCTCCTCCGTCCATGAGATTTTCCAAGCAAAAGTACTGGAGTCGGCTGCCATTGCCTTCTCCACATGGAAGTAGAGCTTCTCTCTATATTTTACATTTGAAGATCAGAATGGAGATTTTTCCTGTAAGAAATATGGAAATCGCTTATATTTAATAAGAACCACTGGTTCTTCTGTTACTGAAACACCTGCCTCCGCTATTTGCCCTTTGGCACTGTTGCTCATGAAAATAGTTTCCATTCAGGGCATGCTTTGCTTTGATCAGAAATTGGCAGCTACTGCCACAGTGCCCAAATCCCAAGGGGCATGCCCCTGAGGAAATGCTTTTAGCCTCCACTTGATTGGTTCCTGATGTGTTCTGAAGGTCAGCATGTAAAGGTCAGGCCCCACCCACCAATGTACTACTCATGTTTGGTGACCCACGGATCCACATGCATGTCTACCTTTCCCTCTGCTAGACTATAGGCAAGTAACCAATTGGTGGGGAGTGACTGAAACCTGTGGGTCTGCTGAGCCAGGCAGCTGCTGAACTTTGGGGTCCACATCCTTCACAACCTGGGCCATGGCCGGGGCCACAAGGATAGAGAAATCGGAGGAAGGCTAGAGTGCCCCTGGCACCCTGAATCCCCTTCGTTGTGATACTGGTCTTCAGGACACAGGGACCCTGCGACCTGCCAGCATGGTGGGGCCATCAGGGACACTACAGACAGCAGGGTGGGGGGGGCAGGGGTGGGGGCAGGAGGGCACCAGGCAAGGAGGGCACCCTCTTCAGGATGGAGGCAGTGGAGGAAGGCGTGGCTCTGTAGGAAGGAGAAGTGGCGGGGTTCTGGCAAGACCTCCAGCCGCTGGTGGAAGACATCATGAAGGAGGTGGAGGTGGTGACGGTGGTGGAGTAGCAGCAGGCACAGGTATCTGCAAGAGTGGGAGGAGAACTCAGAGGAACAGGACCAGGGACACCCAAAGCCGGGAGCCCCGAGTGAATGGTCCCCACTTCGGGCGCTGGAGGCATTGGCTGTCCTGCTGGTAGACCTGACCTGTGCCAGTGAAAAATACCACGGGGCCTAGTTTCAGCTCAGGTGGAAGAACCATCAGAGGGAAAAGTTTCCCTTGTCTCGGTGAAGCTCAATGATCCAGGGCATTCCTGGCTTCTGGGAAAAAATCGTATCCTTACTAACACTTCCTGGGGTCAGTTGTTTAGAAGGAGAGAAGGAGCAGGAACAGGAGGAGGGGTGTGGGTGAGGGCACAGGCAAGCCAAGGGGGCCGAGGGAAGTGGGGGCTGGGAGGAGGGGTGAGCTCCAAAGGAAGCTCCTGGGCATGGCTCCATTTGTGTGTGTCTGAGCCATGACTCTTCATGACTCCTTTTGGCCTGCATCTGAACAGAAGCCGTACCCTGGGGCTGGAGTTCTATGTGACCAGAGACAGTAGGCCAGAATAGCATTCTCAAAGAGTTATTATTGCAATTGTGGATTATCTGGGAAAGCAACAGAGACATTGGGAGTCCCAGAGCCCATACCAGTCAGTCAGAGTCCCAGTAGTTGTTCTCACTAGTGCAGTGGAGAAGCAGGACTTTGTCCTCTCACCTAGGTGGAGCTTGAAGGGGCGGTTCTTTTCGCCCATAGTTAGGGCCAGACCACTTCACACTTTGGTGAAGACAGGGAGCAGATCAGAGTCCCAGGGATTTGCTAAACACACAAGCACACACACACACATAGCGACACACAGCAGACATTTGCCTACAGACAAGACATGCCACTGGGACTTCAGATTGTGACGTTTTAAGCAGTGACATGCCACTACCCTGCACACACAGATGAGGCAGAAATCAGAAGCTGTAAGAAACTGGCACTCCCTCGGTGGATGCAGAGAGGGGACCTAGAGGACCATGGGAGACCAAGAGCCATGAGCATGTTTGATGGTATAGCAGGGGCTGGGGATGTCAGTGCGGTGCCCAGCAAGCGGGAATGCAACGTACCTTGAAGATGCCTGTTCCATGGTACTTGTTCTTGTCCTTGACCTAAAGTAGATAATGAACCATCCCCAAATGTGTTTCATGATCAGTAATGAAGGTAAAGTCTTGCTTATGTACATGATTGATTTGGAGGTGAGTGAGGAAGACTGAGGACAAGTGGATGGGGGAAATGGGCAGGGAATTTTCTTTTTTTGGGGGGAGGGCATGTATTATATCCATGCATGTGCAGTGTAAGTGTTTGGAGAAGAGAAAGGTGTTGATGCCTGCCTAGCATGCAAGCTGAGGACCCTAGAAGCTTGTACCTTTTCCCTCCTCCTGGTTCTGGCAGGTGCAGGAACTAGGCCATCCCCAGTCCAACTGCAAGCTGGTATTTTCCTTTTGTGACAACCCCTACTTCTGGAATACAGTCATCATGGAGGAGTACTGCCATGACGTAACTGGTGTGATGTGGCTCCCAGTCACTGTGGGTGGATGATGAAGGGAGTGGATGCTCCTCCTGTGTGATCCTTCCCTATCTCCCTTGTCTTCCTCAAGGGTATAGGGCATATTGTTCCACTCCAGTCTACTGGTTCTGGGATTATGGATGGGGAGCTCCCAGCCTCAGTCTGGACACCAGCAACCTTAACTTCCTCAACTGGTTGCCAACCCACAACTTACCAGCATCAATCAGGACTGCAGAGGTAGTGCCATTCTGGGCCTACCCTAGAATTGGAGATGGATGCTGGAGTTCTTGGATACACATGGGAAGTTTTGCGGCCTCATCAGGCATGTTCTGACCTTCCTCATGTTGCCAGCAGATCATCTCCAAAGACCTGTGGTTCGATCCTCTGCAGTACTACCCCTGGGAGGAAGGTCCTGCCCTGAGAGGTACCTACAGGAAGACAGCTTTTGAGGGGAACAGGAGGTGGGCCCTGAACTCACCAGTGTGGAGAGTCTGGGGCACTCTTCTTTCCCAAATGGGGAAGCTAGGCTCATGTAGGATGGCTGCAGAGCCTGGATTCAGATCATGAAGGTAGATAGTGACAGTTAGGGAGCTTGGGGAATTCATGTGTCGAAATCTCACTCAGAGCAGCTATAGTTACAGCATAAGAGTCCTCGGTGATTCTGATGCAGGCAGAGTGAATTAAGCACCGTTTGCAGAATCAGGATTCCCTGTGTTCTGCCAACCTATGGCCTCTTGCTACTCTTTGTGATTGAGATTATCATGGCCCTTCTCTCCCACCCATCCTCCTGGGAAAGCCTACCTGTCAGAAGGGGTTCATCACTGGTGTCCCATTAATTAATTTATTTTTTTTTTGTAAAATAATTTATTTACTTTAAGTGGAGGCTAATTACTTTACAATATTGTAGTGGTTTTTGCCATGCATTCACATGAATCAGCCATGGGTGTATATGTGTCCCAATCCTGACACCAATCCTGTCCCAACCCCCTCCCACCTCCCTCCTTAACCCATCCCACAGGGTTGTCCCAGTGCCACCCTGTCTCATACATCAAACCTGTACTGGTGTTCTGTTCCATATTTCAATGTACATGTTTCAATGTTATCCTCTCAAATCACCCCACCCTTGACTTCTCCCACAGAGTCCAAAAGTCTGTTCTTTAAATCTGTGTCTCTTTTGCCGCCTCTCTTATAGAGTCATCATTACCATCTTCCTCAATTCCATATATATGTGTTATTATACTGTATTGGTGTTTGTCTTTCTGACTTACTTCACTCTGTATAATAGGCTCCAGTTTCATTCACTTCATTAGACCTGATTTAAATACATTGTTTTAATAGCTGTGTAATGTTCCATTGTGTAGATGTACCACAGCTTTCTTATTCATTCATCTGCTGAGGGACATCTAGGTTGCTTCCATGTCCTAGCTATCGTAAACAGTGCAGTGATGAACATTGGGGTACAAGTGTCTCTTTCAATTCTGGTTTCCTCACTGTGTCTGTGCAGCAGTGGGATTGCTGGGTCATATGGCAGTTCTATTTCCAGTTTTTTTAAGGAATCTCCACACCATTCTCCATAGTGTCTGCACTAGTTTGCATTCCCACCAACAGTGTAAGAGGGTTCCCTTTTCTCTGCACTGACTCCAGCGTTTCCTGTGTGTAGACTTTTTGAGAGCCGCTATTCTCAATGGTATGAGATGGTACCTCATTGTGGTTTTGATTTGCATTTCTCTGATAATGAGTGATGTTGAGCATCTTTTCATGTGTTTGTTAGCTATTGTATGTCTTCTCTGGCTCAATATGCCAGCAAATTTGGAAAACTCAACATTGGCCACAGGACTGGAAAAGGCCAGTTTTCATTCCAATCCCAAAGAAAGGTAATGCCAAAGCATGCTGAAACTGCTGCACAATTGCACTCATCTCACAAGCTGGTAAAGTAATACGCAAAATTCTCCAAGCCTGGCTTCAGCAACACATGAACCATGAACTTCCAGATGTTCAAGCTGGTTTTAGAAAAGGCAGAGGAACCAGAGACCAAATTGCCAACATCCAATGGATCATTGAAAAAGCAAGAGACTTCCAGAAAAACATCTATTTCTGCTTTATTGACTACACCAAAGCCTTCAACTGTGTGTATCATAATAAACTGTGGAAAATTTTGAAAGAGATGGGAATACCAGACCACCTGACCTGCCTCTTGAGAAACCTGTATGCAGGTCAGGAAGCAACAGTGAGAACTGGACATGGAAAAACAGACTGGTTCCAAACAGGAAAAGGAGTATGTCAAGGCTGTACATTGTCACCCTGCTTATTTAACTTGTTTGCAGAGTACATCATGAGAAACGCTGGGCTGGAAAGAGTACAAACTGGAATCAACATTGCCAGGAGAAATATCAATAACCTTAGATATGCAGATGACACTACCCTATTGGCAGAAAGTGAAGAGGAACCAGAAAGCCTCTTGATGAAAGTGAAACAGGAGAGTGAAAAAGTTGGCTTAAAACTTAACATTCAGAAAACTAATATCATGGCACCTGGTCCCATCACTTCCTGGCAAATAGATGGGGAGACAGTGGAATCAGTGGCTGAATTTATTTTGGGGGGCTCCAAAATCACTGCAGATGGTGATTGCAGCCATGAAATTAAAAGATGCTTACTCCTTGGAGGGAAAGTGATGACCAACCTATATAGCATATTTAAAAACAGAGACATGGATTTAGCTTCCAACTAATAAAAATAAATTGAAAACAAACAAACAAACAAACAGAGACATTACTTTGCCAACAAAGGTCCGTCTAGTTAAGGCTATGGTTTTTCCAGTGATCATGTATGGATGTGAGAGTTGAAAGGTGAAGAAAGCTGAGCCCCAAAAAACTGGTGCTTTTGAACTGTGGTGTTGGAGAAGACTTTTGCGAGTCCCTTGGACTGCAAGAAGATCCCACCAGTCCATCCTAAAGGCGATCAGTCCTGGGTGTACATTGGAAGGACAGATGCTGAAGCTGAAACTCCAATACTTTGGCCACCTCATGTGAAGAGTTGACTCATTATAAAAGACCCTGATGCTGGGAGGGACTGGGGGCAGAGGAGAAGCGGAGGACAGAGGATGAGATGGCTGGATGGCATCACTGACTCGATGGACATGAGTTTGAGTAAACTCTGGGAGTGGTGATGGACAGGGAGGTCTGGAGTGCTGTGATTCATGGGTTCACAAAGAGTCAGACACAACTGAACAACTGAACTGAACTGACTTGGAGAAATGTCTATTTAGTTCTTTGGCCCAATTTTTGATTGGGTTGTTTCTTTTTCTAGAATTGAGCTGCATGAGCTTCTTGTATATTTTTGAGATTAATTCTTTGTCAGTTGTTTCATTTGTTATTATTTTCTTCCACTCTGACGGATGTCTTTGCACATTTCTTATAGTTTCTGTCATTATGCAGAAGCTTTTAAGTTTAATTAGGTCCATTTGTTTATTTTTGCTTTTATTTCAATTACTCTGTAGGGTGGGTCGTAGATGATCCTGCTGTGATATTTGTCAGACAATGTTTTGCCTATGTTTTCCTCTAGGGGTTTTGTAGTTTCTGGCCTTACATTTAGGTCTTTAATCCATTTTGAGTTCATTTTTGTGTATGGTTTTAGAAAGTGTTCGAGTTTCATTCTTATCCCAGTCGTTGACCAGGTTTCCCAGGTTTGTTAAAGAGATTGTCTCTTCATCATTGTATATTCTTGCCTCCTTTGTCAATGATAAGGTGCCCATATGTGTGTGGATTTATCTCCAGGCTTTCGATCTTGTCCCATTGATTTATATTTCTTTCTTTGTGTCAGTACCATACTGTCTTGATGGCTGTAGCTTTGTAATATACTCTGAAGTCAGGCAGGTTTCTACCTGCATTTTGACTTCTCTTTCTCAAGATTGCTTTGGCTATTTGAGGTTTTTTGTATTACCATACAAATTTTGAAATCATTTGTTCCCAGTTCTCTGAAAAATACCGTTGGTAGCTTGATACAGATTTCATTGAATCCATAGATTGCTTTGTGTAGTATATTTATTTTCACTATATTGATTCTTCTGATGCAGGAACACGGTATATTTCTCCATCTGTTTGTGTCATCTTTGATTTCTTTTATCAGGGTTTTATAGTTTTCTATATATGGGCCTTTTGTTTCTTTCGGTAGATACATTCCAAAGTATTTTATCTTTTTGTTGCAACGATGAATGTAATTGTTTCCTTAATTTCTCTTCCTATTTTCTCACTGCTGGTGTATAGGAATCCAAGGGACTTCTTTCTGTGTGTTAATTTTATATCCTGCAGCTTTGCAATATTCATTGATTAATTCTAGTAATTTTTTGGTGGTGTCTTTACGGTTTTCTATGTAGAGGATCATGTCATCTGCAAAGAGTGAGACTTTTACTCTTCTTTCCAGTCTGGATTCCTTTTTTCTTCTGTGGTTGCAATGGCTAAAACTTCCAAAATTATGTTGACGAATAGTGGTGAGAGTTGACACCCTTGTCTTGCTGCTGACTTTTTGGGAAATGTTTTCAATTTTTCACCATTAAGGATAATGTTTGCTGTAGGTTTATCATATATGGCTTGTCTTATGTTCAGGTCTGTGCTTTCTTTGCCTGCCTTCTGTGTGGTTTTTATTGTAAATGGATGTTGAATTTTGTCAAAGGCTTCCTTTGCATCTATTGAGAAAATCATACGGTTTTTATATTTCAATTTGTTAATGTGGTGTATCCCATCGATTAATTTGTGAATTTTGAAGAATTCTTGCAGTACTGGGATAAAGCCCAATTGGTCATGATGTGTATTTTTACAATGTTGTTGAGTTCTTTTTGCTAGAATTTTATTGAGGATTTTTGTATCTATGCTCATCAATGATATTGGCCTGTAGTTTTCTTTTTTGTGGCATCTTTGTCTGGTTTTAGTATTAAGGTGTACCATTGAATTTTTGTGCTGATGTTGGGGTCTTCTCTGAATTTCCACACTCACCACGTGGCCTTTCACCAGCACTGTACAGACAAAGCTGGAAATGACTTAAGGCTGGCTCAGGATAATACTGAAGGGCTGGGGACAGAAACGGAAAGGAATACCAAAAGGGCAGAATGTGGTGCCTAGTGATTCCATCTCCCACATAGCTGGGCACAGGCATTTTCAACTACTGAAACACCTGTTCCCTGTTTGTGTTGTGCCCCCCTGTGCCTTGCATGTGTGCATGTCCATGCACGTGATTATGTTGCCCGTGTCTGTGTGTGTGTGTGTGTGTGTGTGTGTGTTTCTTCACCATTATAGGTGCTGACATGAAGGCAGCAGGATGAGATTTGGAACAACCAGAAGAGGAGGCAAAAGGCATCCACAGACAGAGGGAGACTGGTCAATATATTTCTGCAGTGCCCCTTTCCAGGACTGTTAATTAGAAAGAATGGCTGATGATAACTCAGGATACTTGTTCCACGAACCTGGAATGACCTTAAGATACATAAACAAGCTCAAAATTTCTGCTGTGTTGTTTTGTGTGTTCGTACTGGGAAGAAGGTGTGGAGGATCTGTGGTCTCACCCAAAACAAATCAAGTGGCATGGGGCTTTTTAGCTACAACCTGTGGACCCGGTAAATGGCCTACTGTGATCTGAAACATAAGATCTTTCAGAAGCGGAATCTCCAACTGGACAAAGAAGCTCCGTCATCTGGGGAATCCCTAGCTTTCGTGTAAAATTTGGAACCCTTGAGTGTTGCTTGTGGAATTCACGTTATCTGGGCAGTTGTGAAAGCAGTGTACAGATCTGACAGATAGGGTAGAAAATGTGTTTATTGGATTATGAGTATTCTCTGCTGCTGCTGCTGCTAAGTCACTTCAGTCGTGTCTGAATCTGTGCGACCCCATAGACCTCCTGCAAATCATTTTCTGAGACTATGGATGCTTCTTGATGTTCTAATTGGCACAAATTGACACTTGATGTTTAGGTGCAGCAGATCAACTCGTAACTGCCATTAACACAAGAGACTCTTCAAGGAAAGGGTTGTCTGCTACACAGGTCTTCTCCAAAAAACTGAATGAACTTGGGGTTAAATTGGGATTTGTAAGTGCCCAGGCTAGTTTGTAGCTAGGAGTGTTTGTTTTCCAGAAATTAGCTATGCTTTAGGAGGCTGAGATGGAGTTTGGTGCCTTGCTGTTAGAAACAAAAGGAAGGCTTTTTGGGCCTTCAACCTGTCTGTGTTGAAGGAAGGTGACTAGTTACTAGTAGCAAGTTGAACTGAGACACTGCTGGGCTACCTTTTAGGCTAGGTTTCTTCTTCCAGCACTTTCACGTCTAGCCTCTAGAAACTCCTTGACATAAAGAGGTTTGTGAACCACCCTCAGATGTCAGCCGAATGACCAAGATGAAGACACGCTTAGCTACCTGTCCAAGTTGAATATCAGGCTGGGGACACTGATATTGTGCAGGGGAGGTGACCACAGAGGAGAGGGAATATGATTTATCCTGGACAAGCAGGAAGTACAGCTCTTCTGTAGAGAGATTTTGTACCCCACCTTCCCGGTAGATGGAATAAATCAGATATCCCAGTCAATGCTGTATGAATGAATCTGTGACCTTGGCATTATTAATCAAGGTAGCTAAACAGCCACCTGAATTCACCTAAGCTAACCTAACTTTACATTTTCTGATTCTTCTGTGGGCTCAAACCTTCCTTTGAAATGTCCCTTTGTGGATTCAGTCCACATGGTGCAGTTTACTTAAGTAATTGGTTTTTTATTGAAGGATGATTGCTTTACAAAATTTTGCTGTTTTCTGTCAAATCACAACATGAATCAGACATAGGTATACATATATTCCCCTCCCTTTTGAAACTCCCTCCCATCTCCCTCTTGAACTCACCCCTCTAGGTTGATACAGATACCCTGTTTGAGTTTCCTGAGCCATAGACAAAATTCCCAATGACTATTTTACCCATGGTAATGTAAGTTTCCATGTTAGTCTTTCTGTGCACCTCTCCTTCTCCTCCCCTCTTCCCATATCCATAGGTCTATTCTTCATGTCTATTTGTCCCTTTGCCCTGTAAAATAAATTCTTCAGTATCGTTTTTCTAGAGTCTATATGCGACAAACTATGGTATTTATCTTTCTCTTGAAGTCCCATAAACTTAATTGTATATATAAATATACATCTTTCTATTTGGTTACACCTTGTTGTCCTGGTTCTTGTAGTTGCTGGTCTAAGACTTCCTTTGTCATGTTAGCATAAGGATGACCTTTGATTTAACATTTGCCTGCAAAGTTAATATAATTGGTTTCCTCATGCAAAGCTTCTATTAATTTGCTTATCTAACCTGCAAATGGCAAATTCACAATTGTTTCACTTCATGCCCTTTAATTTTTGTTGAAAATTAGAGGTTTTGAATTTTGGAATTCAGTAAATGGAGAGGAAGCTTCTACCCTCATATTCATTTGTGACTGCTGGTTTTACTGGATTATTTTGGTTACTTTGCCCAAACAATTTTTGTATAGACTATTTTCTTTGTAATGTAGTGTGTAGTCAGTGACATCTCTGTTCCAGTACATAGGTGGCAAAAAGATATTCTTCTTAATCTTTGGGATGGAGAGACAAGGAGTAGAGGAGAGCAGTAAAAGATGAGGTTTGTTTGCTCATTTTTTTTGTTTATTTTAAACCACAGTCCTAGTCTGTGCAGATAATATAGGGGTTTGGGTACACACCAACATCACTGTATATACATTCATTTTCCCAAATTTTCCCATCCAGTTCACTTGGAGAGTACAGATTAACCAGAGGTAGAAACTTAGGACCTTCTCAACTCTTTTCTGAGTCTGTGAATGTGTGAGACCTTGTCTATCTAGATGCAGAATGGGCAAGTTCCTCCCTTACCCTCTCTGAGGTCGTGTTGGGTCTCCTGATAATTATGTGAGCTCAAGAGAGATTAAGAAAAATAAACTGATTTAGTTCATGCACACAGAGGTCTCACAGAAATAGGATGTCTGAAGTGACGGAAGTAGGCTGAATGAATGTGATTTTGGGCAAATATTTATTTATAGGTTTAGTCCAACAAAGAAATCTGTGTTTGGAAAAGTATGTTAATAAAGAACAGTCAGTTATTTTATATTGCTTTCTTACCCTTCAACTCCCTAATTCTGGGACCAAGGATTATTTCTAGCCTCCTGTCATAGGGAGAGTAACATCACATGAATTTATTTTTCACTTTCAGAGAGAGAGGAGGGGAGTGTAATATTGTAGTTTTTTAATCATTTCCCCTCATTGACCATTTGCCAGGCTAGCTTAAACAGTCAACATGCCATCAAGGTATGTTTTGAGAATCCTGATCTGGGTTCCAAGAGTTCCCACCTCTGCAACTTCCCTGGAAGCTTTGCAAATTCAAAGCTAAGTTGGTGGCTTAAGAGAGCGAACGTGGGTCACTAGCTCAGTGTTAAGAAATCTACAAGAGAGAAAAGAACATAGGTTAGAATGAAGATGAAGGAACTAAACAGAACAAATCAAAGTACATTTCCAGTCTATTTGGTCTTTTCCTTCTACAGGAAGATAATCCTTGGGAGAACAGGCAAACAGTTGCAAAGAGAAAAGTACCCAGTTAGGTAGAGCAGGGGTACCTTGCTCTGGAGATTTTGGGTCTCAAGGCAGTGCTGGACCTGTGATGATGGCAGGAGATTGACAAAGAATGATCATGAGAGGTGAAGGCTGAGAAGGAGATGCTCCAAGTCAGCTCAGCCCAAGGCCCTGTGCCATGTGTGTGTGGTTCCTGGAAGGGAAACTCAAGAAATGGAGTTATGCTAAAATGATTGATACTGTGAACCTGTCCAAGGTGATGCAAGAACAAAGAACAAACAGTGCATAGCACTCAGCTGTCCATGGAAAGCACTTCCAGACCTTCACATCTCTTTGCAGATCAGTCCCACACACAAGAAAATTTCAAGATTTTGTAACCTTCCAGGAAAACATGCGAAGGTGAAATAAGGCACTGACTTGATTGACAAGGGAATGAAAGCAATCAACTGGTACCAAAAAACAACAACAACAACAAGGGAGTGATTACATGAACAACTGAACTTTGTATAATTCACATATGAAAATCTGGGGGAAATATTTTCCTCTATTAATATGAAACCTCTGTATTTCACATATGAAAATGAGGATGAAGCTCTTCACACATGAAATATAGAACCTTATATGTTTTCCATATGAAGATCAGTTCCTGAGATTTTACATGAAATATAGAATTTTCTACATAAAATATAAATCTGTATATTTCATGTATGAAAATATTCTTGATTTTTTCAATCAAATATGGATTTTTTTCCATTTATTTTTATTAGTTGGAGGCTAATTACTTTGCAATATTGTAGTGGTTTTTGCCATACACTGGCATGAATCAGCCATGGATTTACATGTATTCCCCATCACGATCCCCACTCCCACCTCCCTATCCCCCACCCCCGATCCCTCTGGGTCTTCCTAGTACACCAGGCCTGAGCACTTGTCTCATGCATCCAACCTGGGCTAGTGATCTGTTTCACCCTTGATAATATAAATATAATGCTGTTCTCTCAAAACATCCCACCCTCGCCTTCTCCCACAGAGTCCCTAAGACTATTTTGTACATCTGTGTCTCTTTTTCTGTTTTGCATATAGGGATATCATTGCCATCTTTCTAAATACCATATATATGTATTAGTATACTGTATTGGTCTTTATCTTTCTGGCTTAATGGGTTCTGATTCAAATGAATTCTTTTCAACGGCTGAGTAATATTCCATGGTGTATATGTACCACATTTTCCTTATCCATTCGTCTGTTGATGGACATATAGGTTGCTTCCATGTCCTGGCAATAGTAAACAGTGCTGCGATGAACATTGGGGTTCATGTGTCTCTTTCAGATCTGGTTTCCTTGGTGTGTATACCCAGAAGTTCGGTTGCTGGGTCATATGGCAGTTCTATTTCCAGGTTTTTAAGAAATCTCCACACTGTTCTCCATAGCGGTTGTACTAGTTTGCATTCCCACCAACAGTGTAAGAGGCTTCACTTTTCTCCACACCCTCTCCGGTGTGGAGAATAAATGCTCTCCAGCATTTATTGCTTATAAACTTTTGGATAGCAGCCATCCTGACTGGCGTGTAATGGTACCTCATTGTGCTTTTGATTTGCATTTCTCTGATAATGAGTGATGTTGAGCATCTTTTCATGTGTTTGTTAGTCATCTGTATGTCTTCTTTGGACAAATGTCTGTTTAGTTCTTTGACCCATTTTTTGATTGGGTCATTTATTTTTCTGGAATTGAGCTGCAGGAGTTGCTTGTATATTTTTGGAATCCAGATAGGAAAAGAAGAAGTGAAACTCTCACTGTTTGCAGATGGCATGATCCTCTACATGGAAAACCCTAAAGACTCTACCAGAAAATTACTAGAGCTAATCAATGAATATAGTAAAGTTGCAGGATATAAAATTAACGCACAGAAATCCCTGTGCGTTATACACTAACAATGAGAAAACAGAAAGAGAAATTAAGGAAACAATGCCATGCACCATTGCAACAAAAATAATAAAATACTTAGGAGTACATCTACCTAAAGAGACGAAAGACCTATACATAGAAAACTATAAAACACTGATGAAAGAAATCAAAGAGGACACAAACAGATGGAGAAACATACCTTGTTCATAGATTGGAAGAATCAACATTGTCAAAATGACTATACTACCCAAAGCAATCTATAGATTCAATGCAATCCCTATCAAGCTACCAATGGTATTTTTCACAGAAATATGGATTTCTTTTATGTTTCAGACAAAATAGAAATCAGCATCAGGATATTTCTCCATGAAACGTGGAACTCTTTTGCACACATGAAGATCTGTGCTCCTATTTTCCTACCCGAAAATAAACAGTTCCATATATTTCCTATGTGAGAGTCTTATGCTGATTTGAAACATCGAATTTTCAAGTGAAATATAGAATTTCCTTTATTGTATATTTTAAAATCTGGATGGATGTATTTCTACATAGCAATTGGAATTTTCATGAATTTTTTATAAAATCTGTGCAGTGACTTTCCTCAAAGAATAAGGAAAAATCATCTGTAAAATTTGATTTTTGATCATCAAGCCTGAAACAGGAAACGTCATCTACTTTTCATATGAAAAGATGAACACAGCTTTTCCTATATGGATATTGGAATTCTCTCTTTATTTCATGTAATAATATGTATGCAGGTTTCCTACATAAAATATTCTCCACTTTTTATGTGAATATCAGTCTTCTGGATGTCTTCCATACAATATAGACTTCCTAATAAATATGTATCTAACATTTTCACCAATTTTACTACATTAAAATATGAAATCTCCATGTTTCACATATGAAAATCTATGTGCAGATTTCTAACGTGGAATCTTGAGTTCTCTGAAATTTACACACGGAAATTCACTTGATGATTTTTCCTACATGGACAATAGGATGATCTATATTTTCCATTGTCCTGTAGGTGCTGATATATGGATTTCTGCATACTGTACATATCAAGTTTTGAGTGTGGAATTTTCTATTTGAAAATATGAGCCCAGATTTTCATAAGCACAATAGATTAGTCCATACTCTGTTCAGTGAATCTGAGATTATTTTTAATTGTGAAATACAGAAAATTCTGAATTTCATGTAGGGAAATCTGTATCTACTTCTTTATGTGAAATATGGAGAATTTCATGAAGAATATCATATAGAATTCCACATAGAAAATCCTCCTGTGCACAAATTTGCATTGAAATATCGAGAATATCATATTTCATCGAGGAACACATTGCTTAGGTTTTCAGATGCTAAATAGAGAGAACTCCATAATTCATTTAGTTTCATCAGCACCCGAATCTGCTCAAGTTCAGTATAGAGTGTTTCATATTTTAGATAATAAAGTAGACATCAATATTTACTTATGACAATTATAGAGGATTTTGTGTTTCATTTAGAAAATCAGTACCTTCTGTTTGGATATGGAATATAGGAAACTCCAATTTCAAGTGGGAACGACTGGATGTCCATTTCAAAAATTGACATTCAGAATCTTCCACATATTTCATAAGTAATAACATTGTTCAGATTTTCATATACAAATTATCTTTGAATTCCATATTTCATGTTTGAAATCTGAAGCCATTTTCACATATGAAATGTCAGAGTTTTTATGTTTCATCTATGAAGAGATGTAAGTAGAATTTTTCACATAAAGTTAAGAAAATTACAAATATTATATATGAAAATCTCTGACCAGATAGGACTATTAAACAAAGAAAGAAAGGGATGTCCATATTCTTTTTTATTTAGAATTACCCACAAATTCTCAATAAGACCAACATAAAATTTTAAATTTCTTCTCAGTAAAGTGCTCTTGGATTGTCCCATGTATAATATTGAGAAATCCACCTTGTACCTAGGACAATTTTCACCCATATATTTTATTACAGAAGATTCCAAATTTCTCTAAGAAAATCTGCACACTGATTTTCAATTATGAAATGCAGTGTAGTCCATATTCTTGGATTTTCACACATGTAGTAATGCAAAACCCATATTTCACGTTGGAAAATCAGTGCCAAGATGTTTGCATATGAAATATAGAGAATTCCACATTACATGTTGGAATATCAGCGAATAGATGTGCATATGTGAAATACAGAGGATTCCATGCTTCATTATGGATATTGTGGGACTACATTTTCAATGCAAAATGCAAATGATTCCCAATTTCATTTAAGAAAATCTGTGGTTACATTGTCATATGTGATGTGTAGAGAAATCCATATTTCATAACATTCGGCACCAAGGATTTTCATATGTGTAGCAGAGAGAATCGTGTTTCATGTAGGAATTTCTGGACCTAGATTAACACATGAAAACATGGAAGATTCCATTATTCAGGGACCACTAGTCACACCCAGGTTTCCAACTGTGAAATATAGGGATTCAACCATTCATGTTGGATTTTCTTTTTTATGTGGAATGAACAAAATTATGTGGAATTACAAAGTTCCACATTTCATGATGGAACATCTTCACTAGACGTTCATCTGTGAATTACAAAGAATTCAATATTCTATGTAGGTAATCTGCATCCAGGTTTTTATATAAGAAATACATAGAAGACCAACTTTCATACAGGAAAACCGGTTACTTGCTTTTCTTATATGAATACCTGCATCCCATTTTGCATGTAAAAATATAGAAAAAATTCATAATATAAGTAAAATATCCAAAGTTGCATTTTGGATGACTGATTTCAGAATTTAGTCTGTGAAGTGAGAATTCCAAATTTCCTGTAAAAAAAATTTGCCTAAATTTTCATATGTGAAATGCAGAGAATTTTATAGGTCATGGAGGAAAAAAGAATATCTAACCCAGTTTTTAATTGAGAAAGAGTATTTCATTTTTCATGTAGGATAAGATATGTCCATATTCTCACATGTTATACAGACTGCTATATTTCTTGTTCACCAAAAATACTATGCCCAGATTTTCATAAATTGTATGTAGAAAGTGTCATGTTTCAGTAGAGAACCTGTACCCAGATTTTCTAATGCAAAACATATAGAAGTCAATATTTCTTATAAGATAATTTGTCTCCAGGTTTTCCTATGCTAAACGCAGAGAATTCCATATTCATGTAGGAAAATCAGAGTGCAGCTTTTCATGTGTGATGTTGAAAGCTTTGAATATTTCATACTGGATAAGATGTGTCCAAAATGTCATGTGTGAAATATACAGTATTCCACACTTCAGGGAGTATGGTTGATACCCTGTTATTCATACATGAAAAGTAGAGAATTCAATATTCCTAAAATTGCAACTCATATGTTCATATGTCATATATAGAAAATTTCAAATTTCTTGTATAAAGTGTTGTGTTCAGATTTTCTTTTTTTTAATATAAATATATTTATTTTAATTGGAGGCTAATTATGTTACAATATTGTAGTAGTCTTGTCATACATTGACATGAATCTGCCACGGGTGTACATGTGTTCCCCATCCTGAACCCCCCTTGCACCTCCCTCCCTATCCCATCCCTCTGGGTCATCCCAGTGCACCATCACTTGAGCTGTGAGCTGTGAGCATTATGATTCGTTTCACATATGATAATATACATGTTTCAATGCCATTCTCCGAAATCATCCCACCCTCTCCCTCTCCCACAGAGACCAAAGGACTGTTCTATACATCTGTGTCTCTTTTTTGCTGTCTCCCTTCTAGGGTTACCATAACCATCTTTCTAAATTCCATATATATGCATTAGTGTACTGTACTGGTGTTTTTATTTCTGGCTTACTTCACTCTGTATAATAGGCTCCAGTTGTATCCACCTCATTGGAACTGATTCAAATGTACATTTTTTAATGGCTGAGTAATATTCCATTGTGTATATGTACCACAGCTTTCTTATCCATTCACCTGCTGATGGACATCTAGGTTGTTTCCATGGCGTTCCTACTATAAACAACACCACAATGTACATTGGGGTGCACGTGTCTCTTTTAATACTGGTTTCCTCAGTGTGTATGCCCAGTAGTGGGATTGCTGAGTCAAATGGCAGTTATATTTTCAGTTTTTTTAAGGGATGTTCTTCACAATGTTCTCCATAGTGGCTGTACTAGTTTGCATTCCCACCAACAGTGTAAGACTGTTCCCTTTTCTCCACACCCTCTCCAGCATTTATTGCTTATAGACTTTTGGATAGCAGCCATTCTGCCTGATGTGAAATGACTTTTCAAATGTGAAATAGAGTTTACTTCATAGTTAATTAGGATAATATGAACTCTGCACAGATTAGCATATTAAAATATAGGAAATATCATACTGCTTGTTTGAAAAGCTAAGGTGATATTTTCATATACAAAGTATCAGAAGTCCATATCTCATGTATGGATTACTTTATGCAGTCCTGCTTATCAATATTCAGATTTTCTAATTACATGCACAAAAATGCATCCACATGTTTTCATATTAAAATATGTATATATGTATATTTCATCTATCAAAACTGAACCCATATTTTTATATGTGAAATACAGAGTTCATATTTCAGATTAAAAAAAAAAAAACCTTTACCAGGCTTTTCTTATTCCAAACATGCAAAGTTTCAAGTGTCAGAAAACATTCATTCAGATTTTAACATATGATAAATCGATAATTCCATATATGAGATGGAAATCTGAATGAGGATCTTCAAATGAAAAATATACATAATTACAGATTTGATGTAGAAAATTTTACACCCAGTGCAATATCATCTCCACTTGAGATTAGATTTAGCTTCACTCTGCTGTATGTGGGTTTCTTCATTCCATTTCTTCTGAAAATCCTCACAAATAACTCACTTTAACAGCAAGTTCACTTCAGTTCAGCTCAACTGCTCAGGGGTGTTCACCTCTTTGTGATCCCATGTACCGCATCATGGCAGGGCTCCCGGTCCATCAGCAACTGCCAGAGTCCAACCAAACCATGTTCATTGAGTCAGTGATGCCATCCAACCACCTCATCCTCTGCCGTCTCCTTCTCCTCCTGCCGTAAATCTTTCCCAGCATCAAGGTCTTATCAAATGAGTCAGCTCTTCTCTCAGATGGCCAAAGTATTGGACTTTCAGCATCAACATCAGTCCTTCCAATGAACACCCAGGACTGATCTCCTTTAGGATGGACTGACTGGACCTCCTTGCAGTCCAAGGCACTCTCAAGAGCCTTCTCCAACACCACAGTTCAAAAGCATGAATTCTCCTGCACTCAGCTTCCTTTATACTCCAAATCCATATCCAACTCATATCCATACCCAACTACTGGAAAAACAATAGCCTTGAGTACATGGACCTTTGTTAACAAAGTAATGTCTCTGCTTTTAAATATGCTGTCTAGGTTGGTCATAAATTTCCTTTCAAAGAGGAAGAGTTTGTTTGTTTGTTTGTTTTTTTTCCTTTCTTTCTTTCCTTTTAAATTCCATGGCTGCAATCACCACCTGTAGTGATTTTGGAGCCCAGAAAAATAAAGTCAGCCACTGTTTCCCCATCTATTTGCCATGAAGTGATGGGACCAGATGCCATGATCCTAGTATTATGAATGTTGAGCTTTAAGCCAACTTTTTCATTCTCTTCTTTCACTTTTATCAAGAAGCTCTTTAGTTCTTTTTCACTTTCTCCCTTATGAGTGGTGGATTCTTCATATCTGAGGTTATTGATATTTCCCCCAGCAATCTTCAGTCCAGCTTGTGCATCTGACAGCCCAGCATTCCTCATGATGTACTCTGCATATAAGTGTGATAAGCAGTGTGACAATACACAGGCTTGATGTACTCCTTTCCCTACTTGGAACCAGTCTGTTGCTCCATGTCCAGTTCTAACTGTTGCTTCCTGAGCTGCATACACATTTCTCAAGAGGCAGGTCAGGTGGCCTGGTATTCCCATCTCCTTTAGAATTTCCCACAGTTTATTTTGATCCACACAGTGAAATGTTTCAGCACAGTCAATAAAGCAGAAATATATGTTTTTGTTTGGTCTTTTTTTTTTTTTTTTTTTCTTATTTGTTTGGTTCCAAAACAGTCTTGCGTTTTCAATGATCCATTGGATGTTGGCAATTTGATCTCTGGTTCCTCTGCTTTTTCTAAAGCCAACTTGAACTTTTGGGAGTTCACTGTTCACATATTGCTGAAGCCTGGCTTGGACAATTTTGAGCATTACTTTACTAGCGTGTAAGATGAGTGCAATTGTGTGGTAGTTTGAGCATTCCATGGCATTATCTTTCTTTGGGATTGGAATGAAAACTGATCTTTTCCAGTCCTGTGGACACTGCTGAGTTTTCCAAATTTGCTAACATATTGAGTGCAGCACTTTCACAGCATCATCTTTTAGGATTTATAATGGCTCAACTAGGAGTAAACTAAGAAGCCTCTTGGCCTGAGGGTGAGTGGCTAGAAGAGCCCCATTGGCAGACCCCTTAAGGAAACTGATTAAAAGGTAGAGATCAGCTGTCTCAGACTGAGCCACGAGGCAGTGAGGCAACACATCAGGACTCAGTCTCCTGCTTTCCTTTGTGGAAGTCCTCCTTTACTTTGGATTCCAAACTACTTTGGAATTCCTGGAATCTCTTAGAATTTTCTTTTAAAACTGGCTCCAAAGAGGGCAGAGGAATAGGACGAGGAGACCACTTTCACCCCCGCAAATTCATTGAAAGAGCATTTGAACACTGAGCAAATTCCACAAAACAACTTCTGATCACTAGCAGAGGACATCAGACACCCAGAAAAGCAGCCCATTATCTTCAAAAGGAGGTAGGACAAAATACAAAAGATAAAGAGAGACAATAGGTTTAGGGACAGAGATCCGTCCCAGGAAGGGAGTCTTAATAGAGGAAGCTTCCAAACACCAGGAAACCCTTTCACTGGCGGGTCTGGGGGAAGTTTTTGAATCTCAGAGGACAACCTAACTGGGAGGGAAAATAAATAAAACCCACAGATTACATGCCTAAAATCAACTCCCAGCAGAAAAGTACCCCAGACACTAGCATCTGCCACCAGCAAGTGGGGGCTAAACGGACAGCCACCAGCATTACTTAGGGTAAGGACGGGGCCTGAATGCCCTGAGGGCAATCAGAGGGAGCTAATGCGAGATGGCAACTTAAACTGTGGGATAGAAAGAGAGAGATAATTAACTTGGGAAAAGCATTAAATTTACGCACTACTCCCCATTCCCAGAACGAAGGACTGCACAAATACCAGACAACAGCTAGCTGGCTACTGACCCCGCTGGAGGCAGGAGGCAGGTGGGAGGGGAAAGGGGCAAACTCGGCCCCAGAGACAGCACCCCCTACCAAACGGCAAACAGGCCTCCACCTTCTAACCAAAGACTTCCTGAGATTCTGGATGGTTAACATCTACCGGGAGGGTCAAAGCCAGAAATCAGCCTCCCGGAAGGGGCATAAGGCTCACCCGACCATCGTGTGCAGAAACTGAGGCTGGGGCCACGGAGGGAATAAGGTGCACTGCACCAGGGGAGAGTGTGCTAGTCAAGCTCCTGGCTGCCTGGGCTGCTCCGACCAGGGAAGGCACAAAACGCAGGCCCAACTGAGTCTGCGTCCTTGTGGACTACCCGAAAACCAGAATCTGAGTGGCTTAGGCCTGGGGAGTGCACACAGCTCAGGGCCCGCTCCCTGTAAAGCAGCCTGGAGCCTGAGCAGTGTAGGTGGGGAAAGCACACGCGCTGTGAGCAGGGGCAAACCCAGTATGGCTGGAACACTGTGAGTGCTCCCCACACATGCCAGTGATATTTGCCTGCAGTACCCCTCCCTCCCCACAGCACGACTGAACAAGCGAGCCTAAACAAGAGACCACCTCCACCCGCTTGTGTCAGGGTGGAAATTAGACACTGAAGAGACCTGGAAACAGAAGCCAAATAAACAAACTGCTTTAGAAGTGACAGGTGCAACAGGTGCACAAAATCCCTGTAGTTAACACCGACTACACTGGAAGGGGTCTATAGATATTGAGAAGTGTAAGCTGGAACAAGGAACTATCTGAAACTGAACCAAACCCACACGGCCCGCAACAGCTCCAGAGAAATTCCTAGATATATTTTTTACTATTATTTTTATTTTTATAATTAATTTTTTTTCTCTTTCTCTTTTTAAAAACTCCTCTATTACTCGTTAATTTTCATTTTTATAAACCACTATAACCTGGCCAAAAAAAAAAAAATAATAAAGGATCCTATTTTTAAAGAAAACTTCATATATATGTCTTAAAGTTTTTGTGTTTTTGTGATATTTTTCATATTGTATTTTTAAGAGTCCAACCTCTACTCTAGATTTTTAATCTTTGTTTTTCTGTATTTGATATCAATTTTGGACATTTAGGAATCCAACCTTCAGTACCCATTTTTACTCAGGAGTGTGATTACTGGTTTGATCACTCTCTCCCCCTTTTGACTCTCCTTTTTCTCCCCCAGATCACTTCTATTTCCTCCCTCCATCTTCTCTTCTCAATCCAATTCTCTGAATCTCTGTGGATGTTCTGGGCTGCAGAGAACACTTCGTGAGCAGAGTACAACCTAGATCTGTCTCTCCTCTATTGAATCCTCCTTTTTCTCCTCCTGCTCACCTCTATCTCCTTCCTCCCTCTCCTCTTCTTCATGTAACTCTGTGAACCTCTCTGGATGTCCCTCACTGTAGAGAATCCTTTCACCATTAATCTAGACGTTTTATTATCAGTGCTGTATGGATGGAAAAGTCTTGAGGCTACTGGAAGAATAAGACTGAAATCCAGAGGCAAGAGGTTTAAGCCTCCAAACTGAGAACACTGGAGAACTCCTAACTACAGGGAACATTAATTAATAAGAGATCATCCAAAAGCCTCCATACCTACACTGAAACCAACCACCACTCAAGAGCCAACAAGTTCCAGAGCAAGACATACCATGCAAATTCTCCAGCAATGCAGGAACATAGCACTGAGCATCAATATACAGGCTGCCCAAAGACACAACAAACCCATAGACCCATCTCAAAACTCACTACTGGATATTCCATTGCACTCCAGAGAGAAGAAATCCAGCTCCACCCAACAGAACACCGACACAAGCTTCCCTAACCAGCAAACCTCGACAAGCCAAACATCCAGCCCCACCCACTCGGAGAAACCTCCACAATAAAAAGGAACCACAGACTACCAGAATACAAAAAGATCACCCCAAACACAGCAACCTAAATGAGATGAAAAGGCAGAGGAATACCCAGCAGGAAAAGGAACATGAAAAATGTCCACCAAGCCAAACAAAAGAAGAGGAGATAGGGGATATACCTGAAAAGGAATTTAGAATAATGATAATAAAAATGATCCAAAATCTTGAACACAAAATTACATTACAGATAAATAACCTGGAGACAAGGATTGAGATGATGCAAATGATGTTTAACAAAGACCTAGAAGAAATAAAAAAAGAGTCAATTAAAAATGAATAATGCAGTAAATGAGATCAAAAACACTCTGGAGGGAACCAACAGTAGAATAATGGAGGCAGGAGATGGGATAAGTGAGGTAGAAGATAAAATGGTGGAAATAAATGAAGCAGAGAGGAAGAAAGAAAAAAGAATTAAAAGAAATGAGGACCCCAGAGGGACCTCTGGACCAATGTGAAATGTCCCAACATTCGAATCATAGGAGTCCCAGAAGAAGAAGACGAAAAGAAAGGCCATGAGAAGATACTCGAGGAGATAATAGTTGAAAACTTCCCCAAAATGGGGAAAGAAATAGTGACACAAGTCCAAGAAACCCAGAGAGTCCCAAACAGGATAAAGCCAAGACAAAACACCCCAAGACAAATATTAGTCAAATTAACAAACATCAAACACAAAGAACAAATATTAAAAGCAGCAAGGAAGAAACAACAAATAACACACAAGGAGATTCCCATAAGGATAACAGTTGATCTTTCAACAGAAACTCTTCAGTGCCGGGCCTGCTGGCAAACGAACAGGTCGAGGACACAATCACCAGAGCACCTGAGAAATAAAAGCCTCGGAAAGATGGGGTTGAGAGGGACGGAGTCAGCTTGTGACTGATTCCGACGACTTTATTGAGGGGTAACATCCATATATACGCTAACAGGACTCACTAAATTTTAGATCAAAGACATGCATACATGCAGAACTGCAGACACTAGTTTTAGCTCAGGAATTTTATCTCAACTCTTTAAGACTAGCAGAGCATGGCGCTGGCGTCTTACAATCAGTTAAAGATTGCCTAGACATAAACCATTCACAGGAGCCTGACAACCTTATCAGAGTCAGGAGAATGGGCAAAAGGTGGCTGCACCAACTTCCTTGAGGGAGGTGAGAAAGGCCAATTTGCACCTTAATAAATCATGGGTGGCAGGACAGAGAGGGACCTCTTGATCTCTCTCAGGGCCAAGAAAGAGCCTGAGCAGTCAGGCTGGCTCCCCGCATCTCCCCCTTTCCTTTTGACTAATGGCCATTATATCTCTCTCAAGGGAAATGGCCATGTTTGCAAACAGGAAAACATCAGCAATCTTTTATTTATCATCTCAGATATGCATTGACAAATACAAGAGCCAAAACACAGCAAGAATATTATGCATATAATGATAAAAATTATAGATTTCCACCAACCACCATGAAATCAGGCGGATATCTGACTCCAAATGCTGGAGTCAGAAAAATATAGTGGCTCCTTGTTGTTTCATATCTTCTAAAGTATCAGAAACATTTCAGGAATAATCAGGAATATATACACAACACTCCATTTTTATTAAGGCACATGTTCCCCCTTGAGAGGCTGTTAGAATATCCAGAGCCATACGATTCTGTAGAACGGCTTTTCTCATCTGTTTTTGTTCTTCATTAAGAGCCTCTAAAGCTCTTCTAGTATCTGTCAAAGCTTGTTTTATAAAATTGTTCATAGCCTCTACCCTGAGCATAATATCAGTGGCTCCTAAAGAGGGCACAAAAAATGAGGCTAAATAATCATACCAATGAAAAACAGAGCGTGACCACCAGGCTTTAACATAAGGTAAATTAACAGGATGACTAATTTTTTGCTTATGAATTCTCCCAGGGGCAAACACAAATCCTAGGGTACATCTCCCCACCAATTCTACAGGGAGCCAGGGCTAAAGGTTGTATCCACAAATCCATCGAGTGTTATTTGAGGCTACCCATCTTATACCGGGGCTATTTTCCCAATCTGTCCCTGGCCATATAACAGACTTGTTGACAATAAACGTTACATCCATTACAGTCTTACATTTGTGGGTAGGCAATAGTCCCATATGTTTCATGTGATATCTATATCAAAATTAACTGTAATTAAGCTTCAATGTTTCTTCTGATATTCTTTTAAAAAATCACATAAAGCCAAAGTTTCATTTTTTGGAAAGGGAAGCACCCACCAAGGCAATCCTTCGGTAACCGATAATGGCAGGCTTGTGCAAACCCAACAGGCTGTTTCATTGTAAAAATCAGCATAAGAATGAGCCCAGAAAACGAAAGCATTGGCTTCAGCCTGAGGGAAGGCTTGATTCATTACCGCGCATGCCAAAGCGAGGGCAATGTAAGCCAGCGCATATTGAGGTTGAGTAGTGTCGGCAGCCATCCTTCGTGCTTGTAAGATGAACTCATGCATCTGCTGTGCCGTTGGGAATGTAGTTCTCTGCTGTAAAGTCAGCCGACCTAATTGCTGGTTCAGTGATCTCCTCTGTCTGGTGTACCAGCCTTTCCCGGAGCCAGCGCGGTGCTTCAGAATCCTGTGGAAAAACACATACATGACCCCTCCCCCAAATTAACACGGGATCTGGGCCATGCCAGTTATTATCTAGCAGGTCCTTCCACAAGACCATCGGCCTTTTGCTGAAAATCTGAGGGTCCCAAAATCTCTGCGCGGCTGAATGTCCTTCTTTTTCTAAAATTAAAAAAATTAAAATATATGAAGCGTGATTAAGGTAATTTCTGGGTAGAAGGGGGTAGAGCTCCCCCCTCTGTATTTTTTGAAGCTGTAGTTTCAGAGTTTGATTAGCACATTCCACGATGCCTTGACCCTGTGGATTATAATGAATGCCTGTTTTTAAGGTGATAGAAAAAGAGGAACAAAAATTTTTGAAGGCAGAGGAAACATAGCGGGGGCCATTATCAGTTTTATCTTTAATCTTTGGGTGCCTAAAATGGGAAAAGCATAAAGACAATGCGAGATAGAATGTTTTGCGGCTTCACCAGTCTGTAAGGATGCCACAATATATCCTGAAAAGGTGTCAATAGATATATGAACGTACTTTAAACGACCAAAGGAAGGGACATGAGTGACATCCATTTGCCAAAGATGATTCGGTAGAAGCCTGTGAGGATTAATGCCAAGGTATGGAACTGGGAGAAACTTAGGGCAAACAAAACAAGATTTAATAATTTGTCGTGCAGTCTCTTGAGGGATTTGAAATTGCAAACGAAGAGTATTACTATTTTGGTGATGTAGCGCATGTGATTGTTGTGCTGCTTCCACCTGTGAAAGAAAACCTCTAGTGTGAGAATCAGCCATTTGATTTCCCATAGATAGAGGTCCAGGAAGTCCAGCGTGGGCACATAAATGCCCAAAGAAGCAGGGTAAGGTGCACTGTTGCAGCAGAGACTGAATTGAACGTAACAAATGTTGAATGTTAGAATTCACAGTAGAAATAAAGGGAACGGTTTCTATATATTGCAAAGCATGAGCAATGTATTTACTATCAGTAAACAAATTAAAAGACTGTGAGGGATATCATGAGCATACTTTATGAACGGCTGAAAGCTCTACTTCTTGAGCCGATGCATAGTTTGTCTGACAGGAGAAAGGGGTATCATTGACCACAAAGGCAGTGGTTCCGTTGGAGGATCCGTCAGTAAAGATCGTAAGAGCATCTTGAATAGGAACATTAGAAACGTTCTTTGGAAAAATAAATGAATGCTGGCTGGCAAAATGCAAAAATTTATCAGAAGGTAAATGATTAATAATTTGACCTGTAAAGGAGGAAAAGGCCAAAGCCCACGAGTCATTAAACTGAAAAAGCCATTCCTGCTGTTCTTTGGTGTAGGGCACGTAAATGTAAGCAGGATCGGCTCCCAACATTTCTCTGGAAAGACGCCTTCCTTTGGCAACGCGGAGGCTAATGAAATCAAAAAAGGAGTAAGAACTTTTGAAGGTGATACAGGTAAATGGATCCACTGTAAGGGAGCATTTTGATATAACACTGCCGTCGGGGTATGTTTAGAGGGAAACACATATAGTCCCCACGGTTGAGAAAAATCACAGTAGGTAGCAAAATGCTGAGAGAGGGCCTGTTCAACTAGGGCCAGAGCAGCTCTCCCCTCATCGTTTAGTATTTTAGGGGAGGAAGGGTCAGTGGATCCTTTCAAAATATCAAACAAAGGCTTCAATTCTCCAGTAGTCAATTTTAGATAGGGATGGATCCAATTTATGTCCCCTAATAATTTCTGAGAGTCATTTAAAGTCTTCAGATTGTCTTTTCCAATCTGAAGTTTCTGCACTAGAAAGGTCTCTCTCTCTAGCCTAAACCCCAAATAAGAAAATGGCGGGGATCGTTATATTTTTTCAGAAACAATTTGCAATCCAAATTTAGTTAATGTGAGGCTGCCAGGGTTAATACCATGACGGGCGGCCTGGACCTAAGTTTTAGCTTCCCCCGAAATGGTAAGATTCCCTACCGCCATCAGGTAACCTGGAGCCAGCCAATCAATATGCGTCCAGTAAGAACAAAGGGAGAGCTGAAAAGCCAGCGAAAGTCTGTACCGATAGAATTACTTTGCAAACATGTAACCAATCTGCTTAAGCCAGCTACTAACCGCTTTTGCATATCTTATAAATCTGTGTAACAAGCTTGAGCTCAGCGCTTTCTGACCCTGCACCACTGTGATGTTTGTGGCAGAAGGCCCTGGCTCGAGACAGTAATAAACTTCCCTTTTTGTGAGTTACATTGTCTTGGAAGCCTTCTCTCTCTTCCCACTCGGGGATTCGGACATCGGGTAACAGTTAATTGAAGCAATAGCAGGTCATACGTTTGCAAAAGAATACCCTCTATACAATGAGCGAGTAAAATGTCGTCCATATAATGAACTAAATAAACTTCAGGATAAACCTTTCGAATGGGGTCAATCGCCTGATCAAAGAATTTTTGACAAAGTGTGGGGCTGTTAGCCATACCCTGCGGAAGAACTTTCCAATGATATCTTCGTGCAGGCTGTTTAAAATTTGTGGAGGGGATGCTAAAAGCAAAGTGATGACAATCATTAGGGTGCAGGGGTATCGTGTAAAAACAATCTTTTAAATCCATAATTATTTTAAAGGTTGCATGTGGTATCCCAGCAGGTGAGGGCAAACCAGGCTGGAGTGGTCCCATAACCACCATGGTCTCATTAACTTTTCGAAGATCTTGAAGCAATCTCCATCTGCCAGATTTCTTTTTAATAACAAATATAGGGGAATTCCAAGGTGAATTAGAAGGCTCAATATGTCCTAAATGCAATTGCTCCTGTACCAACTGCTCGGCTGCAACAATCTTTTGTTTGGTCAGGGGCCACTGATCAACCCAGACAGGCTCATCAGTTTTCCAACTGTTTGAGTCTGCATGGATTACAGGAGAATCAGTAACCCCCATTAAAAACATCCTAGTCCAGATCTGAACGGTTTTGAGTCGGGCAATATGGGTTGAGTAATTACCTTGATTATCTTTTCCTAGCCCCTGTTGAGGAAGGAGTCCTTGGTTTAACATCATGTTAGAAACAGCTTTATTTTGGGGCAAACATATAAACTCCCATTTGTTGCATAACATCTCTTCCCCATAAATTGACTGGGAGATGAGGGAGAATAAAGGGCCGAAAATCTCCTCCATGTCCTTCAGAGTCCCTCCAATGCAGGATGCGGCTGCTCTGCTGTGGACTTTGAGACTGTCCTATTCCCCTCAAAGTGGAGTAAGCTTCTTGTTTCAGCCTCAGTATAGCTGAGGCCAATGCTCCTCAGCTATAATGCATACATATGCACCAGTATCTAAAATTCCTGAAAATTTTTTATTCTCAATAAAACGGTCTAATTTAGGCCGTTCAGCAGAAATAGACTGCGCCCAATATACATCAATGAACCAAAACCATGAGTATTGTGCTCTCGTTTAGAGGCAACTTTCCCCTCCATGTGAAGAGGCAACAGAACTAACTGGGCTATTCGTTGATTTGTGGGAATACTGATTATCTTTAAAGGTGCGTGGGACATAATTTTGAGTTCTCCCGTATAATCTGCATCAACTACTCCAGGGGATACCGATAAGCCTTTCATGGTCCAACTACTTCTGCCAATAATTAAGCCTACAGTTCCTTTCGGTAAAGGCCCGGAAACTCCAGTGGGAATGGCTTGCATCCCCATATCAGGTGTTAGTACTGTGTGGGCGGTGGCACACAAGTCCAATCCTGCACTGCCTGAGGTAGCTCGGAGGAGGCTCTTAATATCGGGCCGGTTGGGTTGGGCTGAAGTTCGTTCTGAAGTGCCCCATAACACTGTTTCGGGGCCTGGGCCTGGCCCCTCACCCAGTTTCCCGACTGCGGCGGAAGAGGTTTGCCATCCACATGTCTTAGATCTGCAGTCTGTAGCCCAGTGTTTTCCTTTCTTACATCTAAGGCATACGTTAGGATTTTTGGTGCTATCTACGTTGTTTTTCTTAGAGCATTGTGCCATGCGGTGTCCCAATTGTCCGCATGAGAAACAACTGCCAGGAGGCCCTCCCTTCTTTACACTACCCTTGTTCTTAGTTTGTTGATATAAAACTTCCTTGATAGTTTTCCCCTGGATAGCAGCAGCCATAGACAATCCCTAAAGATAGGAAGGGCCAATGTCAGCACAAATTCTTACATAATCTGCTAAACCTCCCTTTTTCCTATAAGGTCTTAAAGCAGCCTGGCAAGCAGTATTAGCATTCTCATATGCCATCTGTTTAGTTACAATAGTGCCGGCTTCTTCATCTCCTATAATTTTTGACACTGCCTCGAGAAGTCGAGTGACAAAGTCCTGATAAGGCTCGTCAGGCCCCTGTCGAATCTTTGATAAGTCTTCAGCCTTTCTATTTGAGGCAGGGAGCCTTTTCCATGCTTTTAAGGCTGCCTCATTAATTTGTGGATAAGCTTGTTCAGGGTAGGTCAGTTGTTGATTAAGGTCTCAAAATTGTCCTTCTCCCATTAGCACGTCAAAAGTAACCTGCATCCCGTTACGGTGGTTACATCTTCAGTGATGCCACAGACCTTGGTGTATTCTGAGCGCCGCAAGAGATAATCACCTCCTGAGAGACAGGCTCACGCAACACCCTTCCAATCATTAGGAGGCAAGTATTGAGATGAAAGACTCAATTATGGCTAGAGTAAACAGCACAGTAGGCCCGTATTGGGTGCAAGCCTGTTTTAGTTCTTTCAGCTGTTTAAAAGGCAGGGGCTCATGATACCTGCAATGATTAGCATCTTGCAAGACAGGGAAAATCATAGAATATCCCTCAAGATTTTCACCCTGTTCTCGGGCTGTTTTCACAGCCATTTGAAGTGGTGAAAGGACTGGCTTTTTTAGGCTAGATGGGACGTATACAGGCGCTGTTGGAATCAAAGGCGCTTCTGCGAGGGGAGGGGGAGGGAGCGGGACGGGGAGAGGAGGGGGAGGGAGCGGGATGGGCGGCGGCAGCGGGTCAGGATCTAAACCGGCTACAACAGATGGCGTTTTAGAGTGCAACGGCTTAGTTGTATTCATGGGCAATAAGTCTAGTTGTTCCATTCTCTGAGATATGGATGTTAGCACCTCTCTAAGTTCAGAAAAAGGGGGGCCTTGGTCTTTATTCTTTTGTTGAGTTACTATAAAGGCATCCCATCCTTCTTTGTTATGCTCAAAAGCCTGCTCTTTTAAATCATCTTCCTCATCAGGAGAAAGGTCCGAATCTGAGTCTTGTTCGAGAGCAGTAGTCTCATTATCATTTTTTCTGGAACCTGGAACAATTGGGGAGTCATATATGTGCTCTGCTACCTGTTGGGGGGCACCTTAACACTTGGGTGTTATAAGTTTCAAGGCTGTTTCAAGTTTCCTACTCTCGTGTTCTGGGTTTAAACAATCCCTTATTAGAGTCCATAGAGAATAAGGATTAAGAGAAACTTTGTCTGGTCCACGGAGGGTATAGACCATTTGAATTTGTTCTCCCAACTTTGCCCAAGTTTCAAGGCTAACAGTTCCTTCCTCCGGGAACCAGGGACAAGTTTCCTCCACAAAGGCAATAAATCTTTCTAGTTTCTGTTTAGACACAGAAATTTCTCTAGCTTTTAGCATAGTTTTTAACATAGAAACAAAGAACTGCCTACTATTACTTTGCCCCATAATTTTTACTCTCAACTATACCCTCTCCACCCACAGTTTTCCAACGAAACCTGAATAGGTGAGGTTTCTTTCCGGGATCACTTTCAATATTTCAGGTGGCTGTGCGCTGGGATCCACTCACGTCCCTATGTTCAGGCGCCACTTGCTGGGCCTGCTGGCAAATGAACAGGTTGAGGACGCAATCACCAGAGCACCTGAGAAATAAAAGCCTCGGAAAGATGGGGTTGAGAGGGACGGCGTCAGCTTGTGACTAATTCCGACGACTTTATTGAGGGGTAACATCCATATATATGCTAACAGGACTCACTAAATTTTAGATCAAAGACATGCATACGTGCAGAACTGCAGACACTAGTTTTAGCTCAGGAATTTTATCTTGACTCTAAAACTAGCAGAGCATGGCACTGGCATCTTCCAATCAGTTAAAGATTGCCTAGACATAAACTATTCACAGGAGCCTGATAACCTTATCAGAGTCAGGAGAATGGGCAAAAGGTGGCTGCACCAATTTCCTTGAGGGAGGTGAGAAAGGCCAATTTGCACTTTAATAAATCAGAGGTGGCGGGACAGAGAGGGACTTCTTGATCTCTCTCAGGGCCAAGAAAGAGACTGAGCAGTCAGGCTGGCTCCCCGCACTTCAGGCCACAAGGGAATGGCAGGACATACTTAAAGTAATGAAAGAGAATAACCTACAACCCAGATTACTGTACCCATCAAGGATCTCGTTCAGATATGAAGGAGAATTCAAAAGCTTTACAGACAAGCAAAAGTTGAGAGAATTCAGCAACACCAAACCAGCTCTTCAACAAATGCTAAAGGATCTTCTCTAGACAGGAAACACAGAAAGGTTGTATGAAAGTGAACCCAAAACAACAAAGCAAATGGCAATGGGCCCATTCTTATCAATAATTACCTTAAATCTAAATGGGTTGAATGCCCCAACAAAAAGACAAAGACTGACTAAATGGATACAAAACCAAGGCTCCTATATATGCTGTCTACAAGAGACCCACCTCAAAGCAAGGGACACATACGGACTGAAAGTGAAGGTCTGGAAAAAAATATTTCACGCGAACAGAGACCAAAAGAAAGCAGGAGTCGCAATATTTATGTCAGATAAATTGACTTCAAAATAAAGGCTGTGAAAAGAGACAAAGAAGGACACTGCATAATGATCAAAGGATCAATCCAAGAAGAAGATATAACAATTATAAATATTGTGCTATTATATTATATATTTAATATAGAAATTATATATTGCATATTTATAATATATTGTTTTTTAAATTATCAAATTTTAAAATTAAATATATTAAAAATTCCAGCATATGGAGGCTAAATAACATGCTTCTGAATAACCAACAAATCATAGAAGAAATAAAAATATAAATCAAAACATGCATAGAAATGAATGAAAATGAAAACACAACCCAAAACCTATGTGACACTGGAAAAGCAGTGCTAAGGGGAAGGTTCTTAACAATATAGGCTTACCTCAAGAAACAAGATGAAAGCCAAACAAATAACCTCACTTTACATCTAAAGCAACCAGAGGAGGAAGAAATGAAGAACCCCAGGGTTAGTAGAAGGAAAAAAGTCTTTAAAATTAGATCAGAAAAAAATGCAAAAGAAATAAAAGAGACCATAGCAAAAATCAACAAATCTAAAAGCTGGTTTTTTTGAAAAGGTAAGTAAAATTGACAAACCGTTAGCCAGACTCATCAAGAAACAAAGGGAGAAGAACCAAATCTACAAAATTAGAACTGAAAATGGAGAGATCACAACAGACAACTCTGAAATACAAAGGATCATAAGAGACTACTACCAGCAGCTCTATGCCAATAAAATGGACAACTTGGAAGAAATAGACAAATTCTTAGAAAAGTATAACTTTCCAAAACTGAACCAGGAAGAATTCAAAGATCGTAATAGACCCATCACAAGCACGGAAATCGAAACTGTACTCAGAAATCTTCCAGCAAACAAAAGCCCAGGACCAGATGGCTTCACAGTTGAATTCTACCAAAAATTTAGAGAAGAGCTAACAGCTATCTAAGAATGCTCAGACTACCATACAACTGCACTCATCTCACACGCTAGTAAGGTAATGCTCAACATTTTCCAAGCCAGGCTTCAGCAATACATGAATTGAGAAATTCCAGATGTTCAAGCTGGTTTTAGAGAAGGCCAAGGAACCAGAGATCAAATTGCCAATATCCGGTGGATCATCAAAAAAAAAGAGAGTTCCAGAAAAACATCTATTTCTGCATTACTGACTACACCAAAGCCTTCGACTGTGTGGATCACAATAAACTGTGGGAAACTCTGAAGGAGATGGGAATACCGACCACCTGACCTGCCTCTTGAGAAAGCTGTATGCAGATCAGGACACAACAGTGAGAACTGGACATGGAACAACAGACTGGTTCCAAATAGGAAAAGGAGTACATCAAGGCTGTATATTGTCACACTGCTTATCACACTTATATGCAGAGTACATCATGAGAAATGCTGGGCTGGAAGAAGCACAAGCTGGAATCAAGATTGCTGGGGGAAATATCAATAACCTCAGATATGCAGATGACACCACCATTATGGCAGAGAGTGAAGAGGAACTAAAAAGTCTCTTGATGAAAGTGAAAGAGGAGAGCGAAAATTTTGGCTTACAGCTTAACATTCAGAAAACTAAGATCATGGAATCTGGTCCCATCACCTCATGGGAAATAGATGGGGAGACAGTGGAAACAGCGTCAGACTTTGTTCTTTGGGGCTCCAAAGTCACTGCAGATGGTGACTGCAGCCATGAAATTAAAAGACGCTTACTACTTGGGAGGAAAGTTATGACAAACCTAGATAGCATATTACAAAACAGAGACATTACTTTGCCAACAAAGGTCCGTCTGGTCAAGGCTACGGTTTTTCTAGTGGTCATGTATGGATGTGAGAGTTGGACTGTGAAGAAAGCTGAGTGCCGAAAAATTGATGCTTTTGAACTATGGTCTCAGAGAAGACTCTTGAGAGTCCCTTGGACTGCAAGGAGGTCCAGTCAGGCCATCCTAAAGGAGATCAGTCCTGGGTGTTCATTGGAAGGACTGACACTGAAGCTGAAACTCCAATACTTTGGCCACCTCATGCGAAGAGTTGACTCATTGGAGAAGACTCTGATGCTGGGAGGGATTGGGGGCAGGAGGAAAAGGGGACGACAGAGGATGAGATGGCTGGATGGCATCACCGACTTGATGGGCGTGACTTTGAGTGAACTCCGGTAGTTTGTGATGGCCAGGGAGGCCTGGAGTGCTGTTATTCATGGAGTCTCAAAGAGTCAGACACGACTGAGTGACTGAACTAAACTGAACTGAACAGCTATCTTACTCAAACTCTTCCAGAAAATTGCAGAAGAAGGCAAATTTCCAAACTCATTCTAGGAGGCCACCATCACCCCAATACCAAAACCAGGCAAAGTTGCCACACACAAAAAGAAAACTACAGGCCAATATCTCTGACGAACATAGATGCAAAAATCCTTAGCACAATTCTAGCAAACAGAATCCAACAACATATTAAAAAGATCATACATCATGACCAGGTGGGCTTTATCTCAGGAATGCAAGGATTCTTTAATATCCACAAATCAATCAATGTAATACACCACATTAACAAATTGAAAGATAAAAACCATATGATTATCTCAATAGAGGCAGAAAAAGCCTTTGGCAAAATTCAACATCTTTTTATGATAAAAACTCTCCAGAAAGCAGGCATAGAAGGAACATACCTCAACATCATAAAAGCTATATATGACAAACCCACAGCAAACATTTTCCTCAATGGTGAAATATTGAAAGCATTTCCCTTAATATCAGGAACAAGACAACTCTCACCACTACTGTTCAACATAGTTTTGGAAATGTTGGCCACAGCATTCACAGCAGAAAAAGAAATAAAAGGAATCCAGATGGGAAAAGAAGACGTAAACTCTCACTGTTTGCACATGACGTAATCCTCTACATAGAAAACCCTAAAGACTCTACTAGAAAATTACTAGAGCTAATCAGTAATGTTGCAGGATATAAAATTAACACACAGAAATCCCTTGCATTCCTATACACTAACAATGAGAAAACAGAAAGAGAAATTAAGGAAACAATACCATTCACCGTGGCAACAAAAAGAATACAATACTTAGGAGTATATCTACCTAAAGAAATGAAAGACCTATATATAGAAAACTATAATACACTGATGAAAGAAATCAAAGAGGACACAAATAGACGGAGAAATATAATGTGTTCGAGGATTGGAAGCATCAATATTGTGATCTATAGATTAGATTCAGTGCAATCCTTATCAAGCTACCAATGGTATTTTTCACAGAACTAGAACAAATGATTTCACAGTTTGTATGGAAATACAAAAAAACTCAAATAGACAAAGCAATCTTGAGAAAGAAGAATGGAACTGGAGGAGTCAACCTGCCTGACTTCAGGCTCTACTACAAATCCACAGTCTTCAGGACAGTATGGTACTGGCACAAAGACACAAATATAGATCAATGGAACAGAATAGAAAGCCCGGAGATAAGCCCACAAACCTATGGACACCTTATCTTAGACAAAGGAGGCAAGGATATACAATGGAAAAAAGACAACCTCTTTAACAAGTGGTGCTGGGAAAGCTGGTCAACCACTTGCAAAAGAATGAAACTGGAACACTTTCTAACACCATACACAAAAATAAACTCAAAATGGGTCATAGATCTAAATGTAAGACCAGAAACTATAAAACTCCTAGAGGAGAACATAGGCAAACCACTCTCTGACATAAATCACAGCAGGCTCCTCTATGACCCACCTCCCAGAATATTGGAAATAAAAGCAGAAATAAATGGGACCTAATGAAACTTAACAGCTTTTGCACAGCAAAGGAAACTATAAGCAAGGTGAAAAGACAGCCCTCAGATTGGGAGAAAATAATAGCAAATGAAGCAACAGACAAAGGATTAATCTCAAAAATATACAAGCAAGTCCTGCAGCTCAATTCCAAAAAAATAAATGACCCATTCAAAAAATGGGCCAAAGAACTAAACAGACATTTCTCCAAAGAAGACATACAGATGACCAACAAACACATGAAAACATGCTCAACGTTACTCATTATCAGAGAAATGCAAATCAAAACCACAATGAAGTATCATTACACACCAGTCAGGATGGCTGCTATCCAAAAGTCTACAAGCAATAAATGCTGGAGAGGCTGTGGAGAAAAGGGAATGCTCTTACACTGATGGTGGGAATGCAAACTAGTACAACCGCTATGGAGAACAGTGTGGAGATTCCTTACACAACTGGAAATAGAACTGCCATATGACCCAGCAATCCCACTCCTGGGCATACACACCGAGGAATTTAGATCTGAAAGAGACACGTGCACCCCAATGTTCATCACAGCACTGTTTACAATTGCCAGGACATGGAAGCAACCTAGATGCCCATCAGCAGACGAATGGATAAGGAAACAAGTGGTACATATACACCATGGAATATTACTCTGCCATTAAAAAGAATTTATTTGAATCAGTTCTAATGAGATGGGTGAAACTGGAGCCCATTATACAGAGTGAAAAGCCAGAAAGATAAAGACCAATACAATACACTAATGCATATATATGGTATTTGGAAAGATGGTACTGATAACCCTATATGCAAAACCGAAAAAGAGACACAGATGTACAGAACAGACTTTGGGACTCTGTGGGAGAAGGCGAGGGTGGGATGTTCTGAGAGAATAGCATTGAAACAACTGTACTATCAAGGGTGAAACAGATCTCCAGCTCAAGTTGGATGCATGAGACAAGTGCTCAGGGCTGGTGCACTGGGAAGACCTAAAGGGATGTGATGGGGCGGGAGGTGGGAGGGGAGATCGGGATGGGGAACACATGTAAATCCATGGCTGATTCATGTCAATGTATGGCACAAACCACTATAATATTGTAAAGTAATTAGCCTCCACCTAATACAAATAAATGAAAAAAATAAAATAAAATAGCTCAACTGGAGGGAATGCTATCCCTCCACTAGGTTTGTTTGTAGTGATTATTCCTAAGGCCCACTTGACTTCACTCTCCAGAATGTTTGGCACTAGGTGAGTTTGAGTGATCTCTCCATCTGGATTATCTTGGTCGTGAAGATATTTTTTGTATAGTTCTTCTATATACTCTTGCCACCTCTTCCTAATAGCTTCTGCTTCTTAAAAGAAAGCAAGGTCCATACGATTTCTATCCTTTCTTGAACCCATCTTTGCATTAAATGTTCCCTTGTTATCTCTAATTTTCTCGAGGAGATCTCTAGTCTTTACCATTCTATTGTTTTCTTCTATTTCTGAGGAGGGCTTTCTTTGCTCTCCTTGTATTCTTTGGAACTCTGAATTCAAACGGGTATATCTTTCCGTATCTACATTGCTTTTCACTTCTCTTCTTTTTACACCTATTTAAAAGGTCACCTCAGACAGGCATTTTGCTTTCTTGCATTTCTTTTTCTTGGGGTGGTCTTGAGTCCTGTCTCATGTACAATGTCACAAACCTCCGACCATAGTTCATCAGGCACCCTGTCTATCAGATCTATTCTTAAATCTAAATCTATCTTAAATCTATTTCTCCCTCCCACTGTAGAGTCATAAGGGATTGACATTGGTCACACCTGAATGGTTTCCCCCTCTTTCTTCTATTAAAGTGTGAATTTGGCAATAAGAAGTTCATGATCTGAGCCACAGTCAGCTCCTGGTTGTGTTCTTTTTTTTTTTTTTGCTGATTGTATAGAGCTTCTCCATCTTTGGCTGTAAAGAATATAATCAATCTGATTTCGGTGTTGTCCATCTGGAGATGTCCATGTGTAGAGTCTTCTCGTGTTGTTGAAAGAGGGTGTTTGCTATGACCACTGCATTCTCTTGGCAGAACTATATTAGCCTTTTCCCAGCTTCATTCTCTACTCCAAGGCCAAAGTTACCTATTACTCCTGGTGTTTTTTGACTTCCTACTTTTGCATTCCAGTGCCCTATAACGAAAAGGACATCTTTTGGGAGTGTTAGTTCTAGAAGGTCTTGTAGGCTTTCATAGAATCACTCAGCTTCCACTTCTTCAGCATTACTGGCCAGGACATAGATTTGGATTACCATGATATTGACTGATTTGTCTTGGAAACGAACAGAGATCACTCTGTCGCTTTTGAGATTGCATTCAAGTATTTCATTTCAGATTCTTCTGTTGACTCTGATGGCTACTCCATTTCTTCTAAGGGATTCTTTCCCACAGTCATTGATATAAAGGTCATCTGAGTTAAATTCACCCATTCCAGTCCATCTTAGTTTGCTGATTCCTAGAATATTGATGTTCACTCTTGCCATCTGTTGTTTGACCACTTCCAATTTGCCTTGATTCATGGACCTAACATTCCAGGTTCCTATGCAATATTGCTCTTTACAGCGTCGGACCTTGCTTCTATCTCCAGTCCCATCAAAAATGGGATGTTGGTTTTGTTTTGGCACCATCCCTTCATTCTTTCTGGAGTTATTTCTCCACTGAATTCCAGTAGCATGATGAGCACCTACCGACCTGGGGAGTTCACCTCTCAGAGTCCTATCTTTTTGCATTTTCAAACTGTTCATGGAGTTTTCAAGGCAAAAAAAAAAAAACTGAAATGGTTTGCCATTCCCTTTTCCAGTGGACCACGTTCTGTCAGACCTTTTCACTATGGCCCAAGCATCTTGGGTGGCCCCAGACAGCATGGCTTACTTTCATTGAATTAGGCAATTCTGTGGTTCATGTGATCTGATTGGCTAGTTGTCTGTGATTGTGGTTTCAGTCTGTCTGCCTTCTGACGCCCTCTCAGTGCCTACCATCTTGCTTGGGTTGAATAGCAAGTATGGACCCTGATTTAAGGAATCCTGATGGGAAAAAAATTACCAGCAAAAATGCCAACTACCACTCACCAAGAAAAAAATGAGGAAGAGTCATACCTTAGCTTCAATTTCTCTTAAGGAGAAATTCCATTATTTGCCTCTATTTATGATATAGATCTCTGAGATTTCATTTTGCTTTTTTATATTCCTTAGCTATATGAGTAACTGAAAAATATGCTTTTCATAGAAGCCAATGATTATTTTCTTTTTAGATAATCTTGGGATAGGCAACCAAAGTTGTTGACTTTAACTTGCAATCAAGATTTTCTTTTTTTTTTTTGAGGGAATTGTTTCTGCAAGTCCAGAATTTATTAAGATTTAAAACCTTAAAAATTCTGTTTCTTGTTGGTTCCACTATTCAGGTTGTCCTGGAGAAGGCAATGGCTACCCAACCCAATATCCTTGCCTAGAAAAGCCCATGGACAGAGGAGCCTGGTGGGCTGCAGTCCATGAGGTTGCAAAGAGTCAGGCATGATTCTGTGACTAAGATGTACACCCATGCAGGTTGTATTATTCAGAAACAACCCTTTACTCCTGAATGCAGGCGAATAGAATCAGAAGGTAAAATAGATGTGAGTTGTCATATTTTTTTCCATTTGGAAAGGAGCATCTATCAAAGCTCATCAAACAGGTCAATCTAAAATTAAAATCTCAAAACGATTTGTAAACTGAAAAAAAAAAAAAAACCTTCCAGAAGAATTTAAAATAAGCTCTCATAGACATTTCTAAAAAAGAAAAATCAGGGAAAACAGAAGAACAGTGTCTTCACAGACAGTGAGACTGAGATGAACAGAGCACAGACTGAAATTTCAGTGTGATTGAAGAAATGAAACGTAAAGAAACAATGTGAAGATTGAGAAAATGATAGAATAAAGAATAAAAGTTTATTTATCCTCAAGAACTTGCTTCCTGTCGCATGGCTTAGCTGGCGAATGACAATTTTCTCTGGCTAGAGCAAAGCAGAAGGTGCCTGAGAAACATAAATGGCTGCTGGAGAAATGTTAGAACACTGGATCATGTGTAGTTGGGAAACTACATACATTTTTGGCCAGTGGGGGACAATTATGACAACAAATGTGGCTGAATCTATGCATGTAAGTGGTAAAATTAGTGTAACTGAGATGTAGATAGGGTATGGTGGGACAGAAAATGAAGTAGTCAAGAATGACTACTACTGTCAATAACAGGAGAGAATGTGTTGCTAATGTTGTTCAGTCACTTATTCATGTCCATCCCTTTGCCACCCCATGGCCTGTGTCCCATCAGTCTTAGCTTCCCTATCTCCCAGAATTTGTTCAGAGTCATGTCCATAGAGTTGGTGATACTATAACCCTTTCAGCATCTGCTACCCACTTCTCCTTTTACCTTCAATCTTTCCCAGTATCAGGGCATTCTCTAATGAGACAGCACTTTGCATCAGGTGGCCAAAGGAGGAAAGAACACTGAAAGTTAACAAAGGTGTTTCCAAGGAAATCTCTCGAAACCATCTAAGATATAGATGCAGAAAACGCCTTTGGCAAAATTCAGCACCCGTTCATGATAAAAGCTGTAGAAGAAGTGGGAACAGAGAGAATCTTCTTCAACTTAATAAAGGCCATGTATGGATTAAACCACTGTTTGCATGCTTCTCATAGGTAAAAACTTAAACATGCTGCCTAAGTTCATGAAAAAGACAAAGTTGCCAACTATTACCTCTGTTAATCAACATAATCTTGTGACTTCTAGCTACAGCAATCAGCGAAGAAGAAGAAGAAAATAACTACCAGAAAACTGGAAAAGAAGGGGTAAAACTGTTACTGTTTGCAAACATATATTACTATGCCAGAGGGTCATAAGATGCGACCAGAAAATTAATAGACATAGTCAATGACTTTAGGGAAGTTTCTGGATACAAAATAAACACAAAGAAATCTGCTACACATAACAACAGAAAACCAAAAACAAAAATTAAGGAAACAATTTAATTCACCATTGTAACAAGAAAAATGCAATCTCTGGGAATGAACCTGCCTAAGCAGAGAAAAAACTTGTGCACAGAAAAGAACCATGTATGGATAAAACAAATGAAAGATGACACAAATGGAACTAGAACAAATAAGTTCACAATTCGTATGGAAATACAAAAAACTTCAAATAGCCAAAGCAATCTTGAGAAAGAAGAATGGAACTGGGGGAATCAACCTGTCTGACTTCAGTCTCTACTACAAAGCCACAGTCATCAAGAGAGTGTGGTACTGGCACAAACACAGAAATATAGATCAATGGAACAAAATAGAAAGCCCAGAGATATATCCACACACCTATGGACACCTTATCTTTGACAAAGGAGGAAATAATATACAATGGAGAAAAGTCAACCTCTTTAACAAGTGGTGCTGGGAAAATTGGTTAACCACTTATAAAACAATGAAACTAGAACACTTTCTAACACCATACACAAAGATAAACTCAAAACGGATTAAAGAGCTAAATGTAAGACTAGAAACTATAAACCTCTTAGAGGAAAACAGGTAAAGCACTCTTCGTCATAACCACAGCAGGATCCTCTATGACCCACCTCCCAGAATATTGGAAATGAAAGCCAAAATAAACAAATGACACATAATTAAAGCTAAAAGCTTTTGACCAACAAAGGAAACTATAAGCAAGGTGAAAGAAAGACTTCAGAATGGGAGAAAATAATAGCAAATGAATCAACAAAGAATTAATCTTAAAAATACACTAGGAACGCCTCCAGCTCAATTTTAGAAACATAAAAGACCCAAACAAAAAGTGAGCCAAAGAACTAAACAGACATTTGTCAAAAAAAGACATACAGATGGCTAACAAACACATGAAAATATATTCAACCTCACTCATTATCAGAGAAATGCAAATCAAAACCATGTAAGTCAGAATGGCTGCTATCCAAAAGTCTACATCAATAAATGCTGGGAAATGGACTTACTGACCTCATAATCATAAGGGTGTGGTCCCCTACATATAGGGGTGTTCAGGGACACTGGAGCAGGCCGCTGGGAGTCTTCAAAATGACCAGGGTTGCCTCACTGGCCCTGCCCAGAGCGGGAAGCCATGGTCTCCGTGGATATGTATGAGGTTGAAAGGATTATTGACAAGAGGCAAAACAAGAAAGGGGACACGGACTATGTGGTTCAGTGGAAAGGCTACGGCAGGGAGGATGCCACCGGGAGCCAGAGCAGCACCTGGGGAGCTGCAAGGAGTGCATCCAAGACTTCAACCAGCACGACACCAGGAATCAGAGGGAGGCAACCTCACTAGAGCCAAGCGGACCGCCCCAAACAATGGCCGGAATCAGGTCTCCAGATCCACCAAGAGCAGCTTCTCCAAGGCCGCCCCCAAGGCCCTAGTGGTGGGCAAGGAGCATGAGGCAAAGAGCACACCACTGGTTACCACCAGCCAGAAGTTCCAGAAGAGCTCCACGCAGGGCCAGGCCACCTACAAGAACATGGACCTGGCCTGGTTGGGCAACAGGATTCTCGTGCCCAAGAGCCCCATAAAGAGTGGGACTGGGCTGGACAGCTTTCAGGACGAGAGCCCCGAGAATCCGGACCCCATGGAGCAGGGGCTGGAAGACACAGTGGCCGCAGAGGCGGCAGCCGAGAAGTGGACCGGGGCCCTACTGAGCCCTGGGGCAGAACACCTGATCATGGGGAGCCGGCCCTGGATAAACCCACTGTTGCCACGGGCGGCGGGCCCCGTGAAGGCCGCCATGGCCACGGGGCTGGCCGTGAAAGGGAATGGCACGTCCCATTTGGTGGACGCACTGCCGGCCAATTGCACGAGCCCCCTGCAGACGTCAGTCATGGGCGTGAAAGCTGGGAAGAAGAAGTTCATGAAGGACAGGCGAGACCAGCCCTTTAAGAAGCAGCTGCGCTTCAGTGTGCGGCAGAGGGAGAGCGCCTACAGGTACCGGGACATTGTGGTCCGGAAGCAGGACGGCTTCACCCACATCCTGCTGTCCACCAAGTCATCCCAGAACAACTCGCTGAACCCGGAGGTGATGAAGGAGCTGCAGAGCGCGCTGAGCATGGCCAACGCCGAAGACAGCAAGCTGGTGTTGCTCATCGCCATGGGCAGTGTCTTCTGCTGCGGCCTGGACTTCCTCTACTTCATCCGGCGCCTGCCAGATGACCACAAGAGGGAGAGCGCCAGAATGGCCGAGGCCATCAGAAACTTCGTGAACACCTTCATCCAGTTCAAGAAGCCTATTGTCGTAGCTGTGAATGGCCCGGCCATTGGGCTAGGAGCATCCATCCTGCCTCTCTGTGATGTGGTCTGGGCCAACGAAAAGGCATGGTTCCAGACACCCTATACCACCTTCGGACAGAGTCCAGATGGCTGTTCCACTGTCATGTTCCCCAAGATTATCGGAGGAGCGTCTGCCAACGAAATGCTGTTCAGAGGGCGGAAGCTAAAGCACAGGAGGCGTGCAGCAAAGGGCTGATCTCCCAGGTGTTCTGGCCTGGGACCTTCACCCAGGAAGTCATGGTTCGCATCAAGGAGCTCGCCTCTTGCAACCGCGTAGTGCTGGAGGAATCCAAGGCCCTTGTGCGCAGCAACATGAGGCTGGAGCTGGAGCGGGCCAACGAGCAGGAGTGTGAGGTGCTCAAGAAGATATGGGGCTCCGCGCAGGGCATGGACTCCATGCTCAAGTACCTGAAGAGCAAGATCGACGATTTCTGACTGTCCGGCCACCCGACCGCACCAGGGCGCGGGGTGCGGGACCTCACGGCCTGGGCCAGGCTCCTACCGAGCTCCCTCTGGGAAGCAGAACTTGAGACAGACAAGCTATTTATGGCCAAGAAGTTCTGAGGTACTGTAGCTTTAAAATAAATAACTACATAACTCCTTTGTTGAAACGTCATTGCTTTATACTTAATACACATGAGTATAAAAGTATAATGGTGAGCTCTGGCTTGCTCCTTGAGGCTCTCATTCTTGTCCTCTTCGGCTAGGAATGTGTATGTATAAAGATATTTTCTAGGTTTAGGTGTCAGAAAAGTCTGAAACAATGTGTGTTTATCTTTTTTTTTTTTTTTCTTCTAAAAGAAAAGAAAGGGGTGATAGCAAGCCTCGCCATCCCTGCTGCAAATCGAAATATGGAAAAATCTGAGATGTGCCTTATCTCTAAAAGGTCCAAAGCTTCAGAAATAGAAAATTCTAAATCAAATGGAAGACTTATCTTTTAGGATGAGTACTTCTGGGTAAAGACCCACTGATGGACATACTCCAAAAGTAAAATATGCCTCGGATTCATGCTGAAATATCAATTGATTGTTCCCTGTTGTTCAAAGTCTGATTCTTACCCAGTTAACAGGAAGAAACCACTCTCGCTAACAGAAAGCATCTTTTGCAGGATTAGTGAATCACTGACTAGCTTCAGTATGGTAGCTTAAGTTATAAGTTAATCTTAGCAGGTTTATAATTAGGTTTTCTGACCCTTTTGAAAAATAAGTACATGAGTGCTTCTCGTGGTTAGGTGAGCTCTACTCCTTTATATAGAGTTTTGGTTTTCTCTTTGCAGATGTGATTGATGTATTACACCAAAAATGAAAAGCATTTGCATGCTTATAAACTGTACTTTTTAGGTTCACTTAGAGTGTACTTTATTGAACAAGTTAAAATTCTTTTGGCACACTATTCAATGCAGAAACTCCTTTTAAAGAGAACTACCTTATTATATCGACATTTCATGTTGTCAGTCTCTGCTTTCACATCTACACACCATACCAAGGAGAGGATGCTATGTGAGAGTGCCTTGTGGACATAGATGTCTGCATTCCTGCCGGTGCTGGGGACGTTTCCAGAAGCCTGTCTCCTGGCAGGCTTCTGAGCTTGCAATCATATGGAATGGATGAAGAGTGAAATAAAATCAAAACCTTATTTCAGTACAGTTTTGAAGTTTCTACTTGGAACCGACCACCTCCCGGCCTTGTGGAGAGCTTACAGAGTGTAAATCTGCCTTTACTTGGACGGGTTGGTGCAGTAGTTTTGCACCCATATGACCTACTTTTTGCGTTCTGGAGTTTGAACTATATATAAACTGTACAATCGATCAAGTTTCTATAGAATACACATTCACCTGTGAAAACTAGTTAAATAAATTGAATATTTCTTAACACACACACACACACACAAGACCAAATGACTAAGGTGACTGGGAAGCCAAAAGACTCTAGCACAATTCAGAAACAACTGGCTCCTCATGCAGTATGACAAGATGAAGACGTCTTATCAACTGAGGTCAAAAAGAAGTGTCAAGGTGAGTGAACCCACCCAAGCTCAACCTGCACATTGACAGGACCCGTAATTCACAGTCCCCTTGCCTTGTCTTGCACATGCCACCTCTTGGTCACACTCCTTCTACTGAAGCCATCAGTCCCAACCAGCAATACACTCTTCCCCAAGTTAATGCCATTCTTTGCTCCTTCTCTTGTTTTCTCCAGGTCGGCAGGGTACTTGTGAGGGCAAATAAGCACATTCAACCAAAGCTGAGCAAGAAGGCTTTTCAAATAGCTCCCACCTCAGAGAATCCTAACAATATCAGAGGTTCAAATCTCTGGAGCCAGTGTTCCAAGGTGAATGAAGAGCTGAATCAGAACCAACTGGAAGAGGCCCAAGAGATCATGGAGACCCCTGCCATTCCTGCTGGACAAGTGCATAGCCAGTGACCTCAGAATATGGCTAGAGACCTCAGAATTCTTCCAGGGTCTCACTGCTTAAAAGTGGCCAACAGTACAGTCATTGAGTCTTCTACCAATAGCACCCACTAACATTAATAATGACATTTAAATAAAATCAACCTGGTGTGAAATTCTGTGTGTCTCTGAGCTCTCTGAGCTTTCTGTGTGGGGCAGAAAGGGCAGAGAAAGGAAAAGTATGTGCAGAGGGAGGGGCATGGTTCCTGTGCAGTTGGAGATGGGAAGAGAAGGTCCAGTTAGCTTGAAAGCATGGGGCTGACCTGTGCTCAGACTGAGCCCCAGTGATACCCTTCCCATGGGGGAAGGGGAGGAGGATGTGGTGTTTCTGTATGTGAGTGCAAGGCTGGGAATTTAGCTGGGGAGCTGTGTCAAGGACGGTTGGGCGGGAGGGGGTGGGCATGGTATGCAATGCTGTTATCGAAAAAGCACCAAAGTATTTGGCCCTAGACAATCTCTAACTCCTGACACTGAGACAAAAAGGAAAGCAAAAAAGCCTTGAAAACTTTTATTGTATTTCTTCTATTTGTATAAAGTAGTAAATTTTATTGTGTAATATCTAATTCATGACCCAGATTAAAACATGAAGCTAGATTTTGCACTGCGTTTGTCTAAATATGTGTTGGTATGTCTTTGTCTCTGCATAATATTGTTTAGGTTAATTTGTAAATGAGCTCTATTTATTTGCTTTAAAGAAGAATAAGTGCTTACAAATCAAATAATTCTAAATGAAACAATAAATTCCAGGTTCAGGTGAACTGAGATATATTCAGTATTAAATACCTGATAAGAATGTTTGTTTGGTCACCTATCTGATATAGACATGTCTTAGAGTAATTAACATCAAGTAAAATATTTTTTGTACCTAGGTTTAATATAAGTTAAATATTATATCTGTTACCACTTTGTCAACAAGGCAATTACCTCGAGTGAAAAAATTTTCTAAAAATTGGAAAAGAGATATGAGTTTTTATATAAACTCTAACAAATCATTTTTCTTTAGGAATACCCATCTACAACTGTCTCTCCAGATTGACATAAGTCAGATTTCTAAGGGATGTGCTAAACTAAGTATTAAAAGTCTATTAAATAATTAGGTCATTTCCAAATATATTAAATGTTTAAAACATTTCCTACTAAACACTGATTTCCTTTTACAGAACAACTAAAGAGATGTGGGACTACAAGTAAATACTGCTTGATGCCATCCTAAAATGTTACAAAACAAATAAATAAAACAAAGAAAAAACAAGGGATTTAAACATTATCACTGGTATTTATGCTCACCAGTCTCTGAAATGCTCATATAAATGTTAGCTCTTTGTTGCTAAAGGAAAGCAGGAAGTATACTTTCAGTAAATTTAACAAAGGTATCAAGAATATTTAAAAAGAGTTTGGCATGATCAGGATTTTCTAAAATTGGATTAAAACTAGTTAGATAAATGGATTTTGTTAGGAAGGACAAGGCCAAAACAAAAAACTGGGTAGAACCCATTTGGTCCAAAGGGGGCGGAGCTCACGTTCACTAGAACTTGACCGTTGGTATTTATGTGCATTGTGATATATCAACAAGCTAAAGGATACACCCATCAACATTGACTAAATCTGACCCAACGTTCAAAATGCTTTTAATTGATCCTTATAATAAAACGTCTTAAAACATATTCTTTTAAAATTCTTTGGACTGCTAGCTAAGTTTGGGATGCTTCAGAGAGTCCCTGAAGCCTCCCACAAGGCTATTATACTATCTGAGTTCATTTGACATGTTAAATGGCATGGGAATGATTGTTGGAAGGGTGCTAAATCTTCTCAGTTTGGACTGTACGGTGGTTGTTGCTTATATAGATATCCTAAAAATTATGGAAAATTCATGAAAATTGATATGTCCTGGTAACATGCTGTCAGTTACAGTTTTAATTATCATGTTCAAGTGCTACAGGTCACAACAATGACCAGGCTACATTGTCAATTACCATGTATGGTTTGACTCTCATGCTTTTAGAAAAATACCTCTAGTTCAAGATTTATAAGAAAAAAAAGCAAAAAACTTATCTAAGATTAACTAAATAAAATGCTCTTTGTTTGCTCTCGGCTACATTTGTAACAGATTGAAATTTAGTCAGCTCTCTTTGTGAAGTGAAAAAAGTTTTGTTAGAATAAATCTATCAATAACAGATTATACATTTCTTTGCCTTTAAGTGGTTTATATTTGTTTTAACTTTGTTATTTTAGTAAAATCAATGTGTTCTTTAAGATTATTGTACATGTCAAAGCTCATTCTTCTTCTATCCAAAATAACCCCCCACTGTTAGACTTGTGTTATCCTAATGTCTTAAACCTGACAATGCCCCTGCATACACTTCTAAGTCTTTTCAAGTCTTTTTCACGTGATTTCATATAAAACATAGACAGGTATATTTAATTCATTGTATGGATGATATCCAAATAGCACATCCCGATCAGGCATAGCTACAATCAGTGCTGCATGATCTAACAGACGCATTACAATATAGAGGCCTACAAATTGCCCCCAAATAAACCCCCCAGTTACTTATCTAGGACAAGGTCTATACTCTAAAATGGCGACTCATGTTACCTTACTATTAAAAAAAAAAAGTTCATGTGGTGACATTAAGTGATTATCAAAATTTGCTAGGAGATATTAACTGGATTAGGCCTTAGGTAAAATTCATTACTGCTGAATTAAAGCCCTTGTTTAATATCTTACAAGGTACCTCTGACCCAGCTTCCGAAAAGAGCCTGACCCCTGAAGCTCGAAAAGCCCTTGATAAAGTAACAGCTGCTGTGTCTATAGTCATGTAAATAGGATTGATACAAGTAAAGTGTGGCAGCTTTTGTGCTTGCCTACTCCTACAGCTCCGACTGGTGTATGAATGCAATCAGGACCCCTAGAATGGACACATCTTCCAGCTACAGACAAAAAGATAGTGGCTGATGACCCAGCTTTAATAGCAACACTAATTACAAAACACAGAAGAAGGACGATACATTCGTTTGGTGACAATCCTCCTGAGATTATAATTTCATACAAGAAAATAACAATTAAATGCTTTCCTGCAGTTTAACGAAGACTGGCAAATTGCCTTGGGACATTATGTAGGGCAAGTTTCCTTGCCCCACATCATTTGCCCTCTCACTCTTCATTTAATTTCATGGCTGATGACCCAGTCATTTTCAAAAAAAAAAAAAAAAAAAAGATGTCAAGCCCCTGCTATACAAAAGGCTGTCGATAATTTTACCGATGAGTCTTCCAATGGAAAAGCTTCCATAGTTACAGAAACTCAAACTAAAAGTGTTATATGCCCAAGAAACCTCAGCCCCAAAGCCTCAACTGACTGCCGTCATAGTGGCCTTTTATGTTCCCCAAAGAAGAGTTTGTCATCTACTCTGACTCACAGTATGTTATCAGACTATTTTGTCATATTGAGACAGCTCTGCTGCCTAAAAATAAAACCACCATCTTTCACTTACTGTCTAAGTTGCGACAACCAATATAGATTCAAAATAAAACCTTTGATATCAGGCATATTCGAGCTCACTTAATTCTACAGAGGCCCTTAAGTCGTGTAAAGGATTTAGCTGATGCTCTTACCAAATCGATTGCAACTGACACTGTTACCGATGATCGAGCCTCACACGCCCTTCATCATCAAAACACAACTGCTTTCAAATATCAGTTTCACATTCCCCGAGAGTCAGCTCGAGAAATTGTTCACTCCTGTACACACTGCCCTACTTTTCTACCTACCTTAGCATTCAGAGTAAATTCCCCAGGACTATTGCCAAATATGCTCTGGCAGGTAGATGTAGCCCATGTTCCATCCTTTGATCGCCTTTGGAGGCGATCCTTTGTTCAAGTAATAGTGGACACTTTCTCGAATGTGATTATAACTAAAGCCAGGAAGGGTGAAGTCTTTCAAGATATAACTATACACGTAGAATTCCCCTCACCAGGTGTTAGAGCATGCCGTCTTTGTACTACATAATCGTAATGTTGATTTGTTGCGTCACACTACAATGTTTTGGCATTGGACCCCACAACAAAAGGTCATGAAACCTTTAGGCAGGTGGAAGGATCTCCTTTCAGGACAATGGAAGGGGCCTGACCCACTGATAACCAGCAGCCGATGGTATGCTTGTATGCATCCTCAAGACGCAGAGTCAACCATTTCGATTTCTGACAGGCTGATCCGGCGTGTCTCAATTCCCCGAGGACCCGATGCCTCTGCTTTCTCGGCCAAAAAGGAAAAAGGGGGCCTCCCCCTCCTCCAGCATGGAAACTACAAAGAAATCAAACACAGACAGCACCAGAGGCTCCAGATGAATATCCACATGAACCTCCCACTAAGCAGATATCACGGCTGTCCTTGAGAGACCACACACGATCTATCCCCGTGTCCCGTAGAAAATGCCCAACACGAGCCACCCGACAAGCTGCTCTCCCGACCTGGGGACAAATCATGAACGTCTGTCACCCAGCTCAAGACATAGCTGCATCGACAGGACATGCTCCTATTCCTGAAAAAGTTTTCATAGCTATCCTTGCTCTGCTTGCTTGTCAGGTAAATACCTCTTCAGCCACACCTGGGGTATATTAGGCCAACTTCACTAACCCCCTTCCATTCCAGGTCGTTACTTGCACCAATAGGCCATGCAGATCCACACAACTCGACCCCATCTTTGGGCGGATGGTACACTTCATATTTTTAGGATAAGTATCCCATCAACCTCAATTACACTTTCTGGGGACTCACTGATGGTCTCCCTTTATGTTTTCATTTCCCATATGATAGAAGTCTAATCATGCCCCTAAAGGAAGGGTACATCCTTTAGGAGCTTCTCAAAAGGGAATTATCACTGAGTCGCCACTAAAACTTACCAAACAAAATTCAAAACGACTAGTTTGGGCCCTTCAAGCTCGACTGCCTGGAACTCTTCATCCATACTATTCAACTTTTGTCCAAGCTCCAAAGAGGTATCCCAAATGTAATGAGACTGTCCCGTCAGATGACATATGGAAAACCATTGATGAACAATTAGGCTATCCTATGTGGAAATCATGTACTTATGATTCTCACTTCAGTTATACAATACTAGGAAACATTAATTATCTTATACAAGATGGGAGGAACCCAAACCCAGGGTATCACCCTAAAGAATCTGATAACAATACTACAAAATACGCGAATTGGTCAAACAGGACTGTTCCCTGGCCAGTGCCTGCCAACAGATGGCATCAGAATCAGTTTGTCCCTGCCATGTTATCTTTTCCTTTAAACAACCAGACACATTGGCAGCCTGAACTATGGTAAGCACTTGCCGCCACCTCCGAGATCACAGTAATTAGACCTAAAATTGCTAGTGCCTTTTCTGCATTAGCTTGTTTGCCCTCTCCCTGTTTTCCTTTTCACTAATAATTCTAATGATGCACACATATTTGCTGATTATACTGGAGGTCCAACCATAGTCACTTGTAAAGAATGTATGCTATCCTCTTGCCTCAGCCCCCAATTTAAGGTTGGCTTGTTTGTGGTTTTGTAACACCCTCCATATCTTATGGTTGCTGGTAATGTTACTATTCCTTGGTGTGACAATTCTGGTTTAGCTGTGCTTCAACAATGACAAGATCTTATGACGGCTAAGCGTTTAGTAGATGTACTTACCTTGGCAACCTCTGCCTTGATAGCCGCAATTGCCTCCATTACAGTGGCAGCAGTAGCTCTAACCCAACAAGTGCATACAGCTCAATTTGTTAATAACATCTCCAGAAATGTGTCACTGACTTTAGCATCTCAGGAAATCATAGATAGTAAACTAGAGATGGAAGTAGATACTTTGGAAGAAGCTGTAATGCACATAGGAACTGAATTGCAAGCATTAATAGTAAAATTAGCTCTGTCTTGCCGCACTGATTGTTGATGGATCTGTATCACTCCCTTGCAAGTTAATGAAACAGACTATAATTGGGAATGGATTAAAAGTCATATCACAGGAATTTGGAATAGCTCCAGCATAAGCTTAGATTTAGAAAACGTATGTAAACAAATCCAAGCCCTAGAGCATTCCAGACTAGACTTCACCAGCTGCCGGAACAGCAACTAATCATTTCAATATCCTCTCAGGCTTGGTGACAGGCAAAACTTTGTCTCCAGCCCAATAAGCTGTGTTGATATGGATGCCATGGCCTTCCTAGTAATACTTTTTCTTCCTTGTTTTGTTCAAAGTCTACTGCACAGCATTCAAAGTGTTGCGACTGAACTTCATCTTGCTGTCCTAGGAAATAAACGGGGAGATGTCAGGAGCCGGCGAGAGAAACGCGGCCCGTGACACGGTCTGGGTTCAAGGAGCTGGCACGCAAAGTTGTGGGGACCTCCAGGACCACTCCACACGCAAATCATCCTGACCTCTGGGGGTTTCTCGGGATTGCCCCACAATCCACTCCCAGGCCTTCGGCCTTTCATCTTCTAATGTTGGCATTCTTTGAGGTTCCCACAAAACTAGTCTGACTCTTACCTACAATCCCTCTTCGAAACCTTTGCATGGCAGCAACACAGTCCATGGGGGCACACGGGTTCTAATAAACAGGTCTATCTACCGCATAAGCAAAAGTCGATAGAGTCCATTACGAGATTGGGAAGATTGCTTAGGGTGTGATCAGGAGGGGATTCATGAGAACTTTGACCTTTAGCATTACATACCAGAGCTAAGTCAGCCCGGGGATCAGCTTCCCAAGAAAATGTTTGTAGATGGCTTTTCAGAGTTGACTAGCTGCTGCCCTTGAATTGTTGAAAAGTTATGTGTAGGTATGGACTGATCTGCAAAGTTATTTCTGATGTCACCCAGGTTTATGCACCTGCTACAATCTTATCATTGCCCCTTCCTTAAAGGTCTTTAAAGGATTATTGATTTTAGGGGACATAAGCACTGATGTAAAAGAATAAAATAGTCTTGATTCTGCACTCAACCAAGACTCGACTCGGTTCTCTATACTTCGCAGACACTGCTTATCCTAAAGGAACACCTGGACTTCACCAGAGCTGAGTCCCCGAAGCTGATAAGAAAGGAAATACAGAAAACAAAGCATAGATATGCAATGGTAGAGAGGAAGATGAACATTTATATATACTAAAGATTCACCCTAAGGGGAAAATAAGTGTAGGAAAGGCAAAGAAAAGAATCGATGTAGAAAAAATGCACTAGTTTTAATAAATAAATAAATAAATGTATAATAAGCGTGGGAAATGGAAGAAGACAATAAAAAAGTAGAAAATAAAACTCTACAGAGCAGCAAAAGACCAACTTAGAGACAAAGTTCTAAAACTAAAATAAAGTGAAAAAAACGTCATTAAATTGGTAAAGTGAACAAAGGAACCCGAGTGTTTATCTACAAGTATAAAACTAAGTAAAGCACTAACCGGAAAACAAAAGTAGACCTAGGTTCTAGGTGGGCAATAAGGCAGTTAAAATAAATCTAACAAATATGTTGAGAGGAAAAAAATGAACAGATATACAGTCTTAAACAGTGGGAGATAAAATCATTTATACAGGTAAAGTTTAACTACCAAGGGGCGGGAAATACAGTACGAAAAACAAACAAAGGAGTAAATGTAGATAACAAAATTAGGAGGATTAAAAATTGTCAAGTTAAATTTAGAAGAAGACTGAGGAAAATAAAAGAAAAAAAGTTCTACAGAACTGCAAAAGCTGAACGTACAAGAAACGTTGTATAGCAGGAGTAAAGAAGATGTCACACACACACACAGAAAAAAAGCTCCAAAGCTTCTTTTGATTCCGTAATGAAATTAACAATGACAACTACTGCAGTTGTGGTGAGGGCGGGAAGAAAGAAAACAAATAAGTCCAAAAGAATCTACAGAGCAAATCAAAAGAGAGGAAGAACATACGTTTATCTTGAGTCACTGCTGTCAGAGTGCTTTCCTTCACTTGTATTCACAGGCCACCTCACCTCCCTCGGATACCCGTCATCGGTGTGCTGATCTCTGGACCTGGTGTGGGGGCACCTTACATTCTAATCTGGTCCCACTCCTATGTGTTCTTGCCTGCAAAGTCCACAGCCATCAGAAGTAGTGGGTTTTCTTTCGTTGTGGTTGTTGTTGGTTGATTGGTTGGTTTGCAGGAGGGATCTCTCAATGACTTGTTTATCTATTGCTTAGACACAGTCTTCCTAGGTGATCGTGTGCGTTTAATCTGCAGTTTGTACACCTGGTAGGGAGGTTCTGGGCCTTCTTCCTTAGCTACACTGCTGCTGAGTTTCATGGGGGTTTCACGTCCATTTCTGCATGTGGTTTGTCCACTGGGGTTTGCTCCTGAGGTTGCCTTGGAGTCCTTGGGTTTGCCCCTTTGAGGGCCAGGTGTGGAGGTGGTGCAGCAGATTGGGTCACAGAGGTTCTGGCAAGTGCCATGTGCTCAGGGGTTTGGCAATAAGGACCCAGGCTAATATAGTGCTCTAGAAGGGCATGACAATCCGTATTGGCCAATACGCTCCAGGATTCTTGCATGGAGAATCCCCTCCATGATAGAGAATCCTGCCACAGTCTCCAGGGTAGAAAGGAATCTGACAATCCTGAAGCGAAACTGAGAGCAAAGACGGACGAGTACTTGGGCCATGGCAGCTCTGCCCGAGTGAGTGTTGAGCATGAAGGCGACACAGTTGCTTGGCTTGCGGGGACCCTGGCAGTGCCAAGTGTACAGGGACTTGGAGTGCCTCCACTGCAGGAATTAAGGCCCTGTCCGAATTTTTCTTTGAGCCTATTGTAGCTGGCAATCTGAAGGCCTCTTTGGCTAGTCTTTCTCCGTAGACCCATGCATTCAGGCCCTTCGAGGGCTTTCCTGTCTGGGGTCCTTCCCTGTTTGTTCAGCGTGTCAGGCACATAGCGGGACCCCCCAGGCTGGGTCCTACTCTGTCATTTGGAGCATCAGGTACTTAAAGGCGCTCCCTGGGTGGAGTCTTACTCTGTAATTCAGTGATCCAAGTGCTTGATGGGGCCAACCTCTCTTTTATTCAGCTGTGATGCAGGCGTGTGGGGAGACAGAGGCTGTCCTGATGGTTCCACCCCCTATACATGACTCAGCAGTGTCACCTTCTTCCCATGGCCGCCTGGCTTACCTGGACAGGCTTTTCCCACATGATCTCCTCATTTGAGCATCCCATCAATTTGTCTCTAACCAGTAAGCAGCAGACCATGGCCAGGGATTTCTCCACAATCTCTAGGAACCATCTGCTTCCTGCTGCACCTTCTACAGGACCTGTGTCCCTCTCTGGGGTGTGAATGACAGTGGAAAGGACTGTCTCATTCTCATCCCTTCTAGGCTGCCACAGATGTGCTGTTTCACTCTCAGCCTTAAGTGTTTCTCCTCTGATGCAGACAGTTGCTCCCATGTGGAGATCGGACACCTACTTCAGGTCTCCCACGCCCTGAGGACAGGCCCAATCCTACTAACATGCATGTCTCCTCCCCCCACCCCCTAATTATTGCATCCTTCTGATTGTTTGTGGTTCCATCTATTACTTTCCTCTGTTCAGGCAGTCCTGTCTGCTCTCAGCTGAAGTTCTACAAGCACTTGTGTCTGAAGGTGTATTCCTGATGGATCCGTGGAGAGAGATGTACTCCCTGTACACCTCCCCCTCCACCATCTTGTGCTTCTCAACTTTTTGACTATTAGAAATAAGACTGCTCTGAACATTGAGGCTTGTCCTAGGTGACTAAGCAGCCAGTGCACACCAGGAAGACAGCACCTCATGGAAACCACAGGGAATCCCACTATGTCAACAAAGACTGCCCCCCAGGGGTACATCTAAGGCTGGCTGACCCTGCTAGCCCATTAGGAACAAAGGGACTGTGCTGAAGCACACAACTCATTCCCCTATCCTCCAGCGCCAACAACCTCAATGAGAGACCTTGGGAACTAGATGGGTAGGCATGATTCCACAGGGTTTCCTCCAAGAGGCTGGAAGCTTGTGGCAGCTATTCATGGAAATGAATTCCACCATGGTCTCAACTGTGAGGAGACACCCAAAGGAGCTTCTGCCAGGAAAACAGGATGAGAAGAAATTTGTGAGGGCGCATGTTGAGAAGCCCTGTGCACATGAGGCTCACACACCACTGGGCAAGCTGCACCCCTTCCTTCCTGGGAATACTAGTCAGTCGCAGCTGGTCATTTCCTTCTTGGGGTCATCCAGCACAACCCAAAGCATGCATTTGTCTGCCTCATCCACATCACCATGTTAAAACTGAAGCCTGGGTATTACATCTGGGGAGGTGACAATTAGTCCTCGAATTGAAACAAGACAGTGCCAAGTAGCGCCAGAGCAAGTGTATGTATTCAGTGCATTCTCACCGTTGAGGACGGGGCTTTTACACTGGAGACTAGAAAACTGAGGAGAGCTAGATGAAGACTGAGAAAAGGAGGTGGGATGGAAAAGGTTTCTCATAAGTGGCCCAGAATTGAATGGCCTTCAAGGTGCATTTCCTCCTACCAGTTGTAGGAGGAAAGGGAAATTATTCTCAGTTCCACAGCCTAATTATCATGGATGGATTTGAGGTAAGAAAACAAAAAGTAGATAATAATGTAACGTGAGACAGACTCGAAGGAAAGGCTGAAACCTGGCTGTGGGGCAAGTTTGGAGGAGACACACTCTCCCTGACATGTGGCCCATCTGTGTTGGTGTAGAGAGATGAGGATGGCAGGTGAGTTTGGAGGGCTCTTATGGATGATGAAAAATGCCTCATTTCTGCCAGCAATTCAACTGAGCTGCTCCGCATCCACCATCAGAAGTTTCAGGATGAGGCTTTGTGATGCTAAGGCTGGGGGAAGGCTGCCATTGGCTGGGGAATGGACTTACTGACCTCATAATCATAAGGGTGTGGTCCCCTACATATAGGGGTGTTCAGGGGCTCTGGAGCAGGCCACTGGGTGTCTTCAAAATGACCAGAGTTGCCTCACTGGCCCTGCCCAGAGGGGGCAGCCATGGCCTCCGAGGAGCTGTATGAGGTTGAAAGGATCATTGACAAGAAGCAAAACAAGAAAGGGAAGACGGACTATGTGGTTCAGTGGAAAGGCTACGGCAGGGAGGATGCCACATGGGAGCCAGAGCAGCACCTGGTGAACTGCGAGGAGTGCATCCACGACTTTAACCGGCACCACACCGGGAAGCAGAAGGAGGACACCCTCACTAGAGCCAAGCGGACCTCCCCAAACAGGGGCCAGAATCAGATCTCCAGATCCACCAAGAGCAGCTTCTCCAAGGCCGCCCCCAAGGCCCTAGTGGTGGGCAAGGAGCACGAGGCCAAGAGCAGCCCGCTGTTTACTGCCAGCCAGAAGTTCCAGGAGAGCTCCGCACGGGGCCTGGCCACCTAAAAGAACATGGACCTGGCCCGGTTGGGCAACAGGATTCTCGTGCCCAAGAGCCCCATAAAGAGTGGGACTGTGCTGGACAGCTTTCAGGACGAGAGCCCCGAGAATCCGGACCCCATGGAGCAGGGGCCAGAAGACACAGCGGCCCCAGAGGCAGTGGCCGAGAAGCGGACCGGGGCCCTACTGAGCCCGGGGGCGGAGCTGGTGATGATGGGGAGCCGGCCCTGGATATACCCATTGTTGCCACGGGCGGCGGGCCCCGTGAAGGCCGCCATGGCCACGGGGCTGGCCGTGAAAGGGAATGGCACGTCCCATTTGGTGGACGCACTGCCGGCCAATTGCACGAGCCCCCTGCAGACGTCAGTCATGGGCGTGAAAGCTGGGAAGAAGAAGTTCATGAAGGACAGGCGAGACCAGCCCTTTAAGAAGCAGCTGCGCTTCAGTGTGCGGCAGAGGGAGAGCGCCTACAGGTACCGGGACATTGTGGTCCGGAAGCAGGACGGCTTCACCCACATCTTGCTGTCCACCAAGTCATCCCAGAACAACTCGCTGAACCCGGAGGTGATGAAGGAGCTGCAGAGCGCGCTGAGCATGGCCAACGCCGACGACAGCAAGCTGGTGTTGCTCAGCGCCGTGGGCAGTGTTTTCTGCTGCGGCCTGGACTTCCTCTACTTCATCTGGCGCCTGCCAGATGACCGCAAGAGGGAGAGTGCCAGAATGGCTGAGGCCATCAGAAACTTCGTGAACACCTTCATCCAGTTCAAGAAGCCTATTGTCGTAGCTGTGAATGGCCCGGCCATTGGGCTAGGAGCATCCATCCTGCCTCTCTGTGATGTGGTCTGGGCCAACGAAAAGGCAGGGTTCCAGACGCCCTATACCACCTTCGGACAGAGTCCAGACGGCTGTTCCACTGTCACGTTCCCCAAGATTATGGGAGGAGCATCTGCCAACGAAATGCTGTTCAGAGGGCGGAAGCTAACAGCACAGGAGGCCTGCGGCAAAGGGCTGGTCTCCCAGGTGTTCTGGCCTGGGACCTTCACCCAGGAAGTCATGGTTCGCATCAAGGAGCTCGCCTCTTGCAACTGCGTCGTGCTGGAGGAATCCAAGGCCCTTGTGCGCGGCAACATGAGGCTGGAGCTGGAGCGGGCCAACGAGCGGGAGTGTGAGGTGCTCAAGAAGATATGGGGCTCCGCGCAGGGCATGGACTCCATGCTCAAGTACCTGAAGAGCAAGATCGACGATTTCTGACTGTCCGGCCACCCGACCTCACCAGGGCGCGCAGTGCCGGACCTCACGGCCTGGGCCAGGCTCCTACCGAGCTCCCTCTGGGAAGCAGGACTTGAGACAGACAAGCTATTTATTGCCAAGGAGTTCTGAGGTACTGTAGCTTTAAAATAAATAACTACATAACTCCTTTGGTGAAACGTCATTGTTTTATACTTAATACACACGAGTATAAAAGTATAATGGTGAGCTCTGGCTTGCTCCTTGAGACTCTCATTCTTGTCCTCTTCGGCTAGGAATGTGTATGTATAAAGATATTTTCTAGGTTTAGGTGTCAGAAAAGTCTGAAACAATGTGTGTTTATCTTTTTTTTTTTTTTCTTCTAAAAGAAAAGAAAGGGGTGATAGCAGGCCTCGCCATCCCTGCTGCAAATCGAAATATGGAAAAATCTGAGATGTGCCTTATCTCTAAAAGGTCCAAAGCCTCAGAGATAGAAAATTCTAAATCAAATGGAAGACTTATCTTTTAGGATGAGTCCTTCTGGGTAAACACCCACTGATGGACATACCCCAAAAGTAAATATGCCTCGGATTCATGCTGAAATATCAATTGATTGTTCCCTGTTGTTCAAAGTCTGATTCTTACCCAGTTAACAGGAAGAAACCACTCTCGCTAACAGAAAGCATCTTTTGCAGGATTAGTGAATCACTGACTAGCTTCAGTATGGTAGCTTAAGTTATAAGTTAATCTTAGCAGGTTTATAATTAGGTTTTCTGACCCTTTTGAAAAATAACTACATGAGTGCTTCTTGTGGCTAGGTGAGCTCTACTCCTTTATATAGTTTTGGTTTTCTCTTTGCAGATGTGATTGATGTATTACACCAAAAATGAAAAGCATTTGCATGCTTATAAACTGTACTTTTTAGGTTCACTTAGAATGTACTTTATTGAACAAGTTAAAATTCTTTTGGCACACTATTCAATGCAGAAACTCCTTTTAAAGAGAACTGCCTTATTATATCGACATTTCATGTTCTCAGTCTCTGCTTTCACATCTACACACCATACCAAGGAGAGGATGTTATGTGAGAGTGCCTTGTGGACATAGATGTCTGCATTCCTGCCGGTGCTGGGGACGTTTCCAGAAGCCTGTCTCCTGGCAGGCTTCTGAGCTTGCAATCATATGGAATGGATGAAGAGTGAAATAAAATCAAAACCTTATTTCAGTACAGTTTTGAAGTTTCTACTTGGAACCGACCACCTCCCGGCCTTGTGGAGAGCTTACAGAGTGTAAATCTGCCTTTACTTGGACGGGTTGGTGCAGTAGTTTTGCACCCATATGACCTACTTTTGGCGTTCTGGAGGTTGAACTATATATAAACTGTACAATCGATCAAGTTTCTATAGAATACACATTCACCTGTGAAAACTAGTTAAATAAATTGAATATTTCTTAACACACACACACACACACACACACACACACACACACACAAGACCAAATGACTAAGGTGACTGGGAAGCCAAAAGACTCTAGCACAATTCAGAAACAACCGGCTCCTCATGCAGTACAACAAGATGAAGACGTCTTATCAACTGAGGTCGAAAAGAAGTGTCAAGGTGAGTGAACCCACCCAAGCTCAACCTGCCCATTGACAGGACCCCTAAGACACCGTCCCCTTTCCTTGTCTTGCACATGCCACCTCTTGGTCACACTCCTTCTACTGAAGCCATCAGTCCCAACCAGCAATACCCTCTTCCCCAAGTTAATGCCATTCTTTGCTCTTCTCTTGTTTTCTCCAGGTCGGCAGGGTACCTGTGAGGGCAAATAAGCACATTCAACCAAAGCTGAGCAAGAAGGCTTTTCAAATAGCTCCCACCTCAGAGAATCCTAACAATATCAGAGGTTCAAATCTCTGGAGCCAGTGTTCCAAGGTGAATGAAGAGCTGAATCAGAACCAACTGGAAGAGGCCCAAGAGATCATGGAGACCCCTGCCATTCCTGCTGGACAAGTGCATAGCCAGTGACCTCAGAACATGGCTAGAGACCTCAGAATTCTTCCAGGGTCTCACTGCTTAAAAGTGGCCAACAGTACAGTCATTGAGTCTTCTACCAATAGCACCCACTAACATTAATAATGACATTTAAATAAAATCAACCTGGTGTGAAATTCTGTGTGTCTCTGAGCTCTCTGAGCTTTCTGTGTGGGGCAGAAAGGGCAGAGAAAGGAAAAGTATGTGCAGAGGGAGGGGCATGGTTCCTGTGCAGTTGGAGATGGGAAGAGAAGGTCCAGTTAGCTTGAAAGCATGGGGCTGACCTGTGCTCAGACTGAGCCCCAGTGATACCCTTCCCATGGGGGAAGAGGAGGAGGATGTGGTGTTTCTGCATGTGAGTGCAAGGCTGGGAATTTAGCTGGGGAGCTGTGTCAAGGACGGTTGGGCGGGAGGGGGTGGGCATGGTATGCAATGCTGTTGTCGAAAAAGCACCAAAGTATTTGCCCCTAGACAATCTCTAACTCCTGACACTGAGACAAAAAGGAAAGCAAAAAAGCCTTGAAAACTTTTATTGTATTTCTTCTATTTGTATAAAGTAGTAAATTTTATTGTGTAATATCTAATTCATGACCCAGCTTAAAACATGAAGCTAGATTTTGCACTGCGTTTGTCTAAATATGTGTTGGTATGTCTTTGTCTCTGCATAATATTGTTTAGGTTAATTTGTAAATGAGCTCTATTTATTTGCTTTAAAGAAGAATAAGTGCTTACAAATCAAATAATTCTAAATGAAACAATAAATTCCAGGTTCAGGTGAACTGAGATATATTCAGTATTAAATACCTGATAAGAATGTTTGTTTGGTCACCTATCTGATATAGACATGTCTTAGAGTAATTAACATCAAGTAAAATATTTTTTGTACCTAGGTTTAATATAAGTTAAATATTATATCTGTTACCACTTTGTCAACAAGGCAATTACCTCGAGTGAAAAAATTTTCTAAAAATTGGAAAAGAGATATGAGTTTTTATATAAACTCTAACAAATCATTTTTCTTTAGGAATACCCGTCTACAACTGTCTCTCCAGATTGACATAAGTCAGATTTCTAAGGGATGTGCTAAACTAAGTATTAAAAGTCTATTAAATAATTAGGTCATTTCCAAATATATTAAATGTTTAAAACATTTCCTACTAAACACTGATTTCCTTTTACAGAACAACTAAAGAGATGTGGGACTACAAGTAAATACTGCTTGATGCCATCCTAAAATGTTACAAAACAAATAAATAAAACAAAGAAAAAACAAGGGATTTAAACATTATCACTGGTATTTATGCTCACCAGTCTCTGAAATGCTCATATAAATGTTAGCTCTTTGTTGCTAAAGGAAAGCAGGAAGTATACTTTCAGTAAATTTAACAAAGGTATCAAGAATATTAAAAAAAGAGTTTGGCATGATCAGGATTTTCTAAAATTGGATTAAAACTAGTTAGATAAATGGATTTTGTTAGGAAGGACAAGGCCAAAACAAAAAACTGGGTAGAACCCATTTGGTCCAAAGGGGGCGGAGCTCACGTTCACTAGAACTTGACCGTTGGTATTTATGTGCATTGTGATATATCAACAAGCTAAAGGATACACCCATCAACATTGACTAAATCTGACCCAACGTTCGAAACGCTTTTAATTGATCCTTATGATAAAACGTCTTAAAACATATTCTTTTAAAATTCTTTGGACTGCTAGCTAAGTTTGGGATGCTTCAGAGGGCCCCTGAAGCCTCCCAAAAGGCTATTATACTATCTGAGTTCATTTGACATGTTAAATGGCATGGGAATGATTGTTGGAAGGGTGCTAAATCTTCTCAGTTTGGACTGTACGGTGGTTGTTGCTTATATAGATATCCTAAAAATTATGGAAAATTCATGAAAATTGATATGCCCTGGTAACATGCTGTCAGTTACAGTTTTAATTATGTTCAAGTGCTACAGGTCACAACAATGACCAGGCTACTTTGTCAATTACCCTGTATGCTTTGACTCTCATACCTTTAGAAAAATACCTCTAGTTCAAGATTTATAAGAAAAAAAAACAAAAAACTTATCTAAGATTAACTAAATAAAATGTTCTTTGTTTGCTCTCGGTTACATTGGTAACAGACTGAAATTTAGTCTGCTCTCTTTGTGAAGCGAAAAAAGTTTTGTTAGAATAAATCTATCAATAACAGATTATACATTTCTTTGCCTTTAAGTGGTTTATATTTGTTTTAACTTTGTTATTTTAGTAAAATCAATAAGTGTTCTTTAAGATTATGGTACATGTCAAAGCTCATTCTTCTTCTATCCAAAATAACCCCCCACTGTTAGACTTGTGTTATCCTAATGTCTTAAAGCTGACAATGCCCCTGCATACACTTCTAAATCTTTTCAAGTCTTTTGCACATGGTTCCATATAAAACATAGACAGGTATATTTAATTCATTGTATGGATGATATCCAAATAGCACATCCCGATCAGGCATAGCTACAATCAGTGCTGCATGATCTAACAGAGGCATTACAATATAGAGGCCTACAAATTGCCCCCAAATAAACCCCCCAGTTACTTATCTAGGGCAAGGTCTATACTCTAAAATGGCGACTCATGTTCCCTTACTATCAAAAAAAAAAGTTCATGTGGTGACATTAAGTGATTATTAAAATTTACTAGGAGATATTAACTGGATTAGGCCTTAGGTAAAATTCATTACTGCTGAATTAAAGCCCTTGTTTAATGTCTTACAAGGTACCTCTGACCCAGCTTCAGAAAAGAGCCTGACCCCTGAAGCTCGAAAAGCCCTTGATAAAGTAACAGCTGCTGTGTCTATAGTCATGTAAATAGGATTGATACAAGTAAAGTGTGGCAGCTTTTGTGCTTGCCTACTCCTACAGCTCCGACTGGTGTATGAATGCAATCAGGACCCCTAGAATGGACACATCTTCCAGCTACAGACAAAAAGATAGTGGCTGATGACCCAGCTTTAATAGCAACACTAATTACAAAACGCAGAAGAAGGAGGATACATTCGTTTGGTGACAATCCTCCTGAGATTATAATTTCATACAAGAAAATAACAATTAAATGTTTTCCTGCAGTTTAACGAAGACTGGCAAGTTGCCTTGGGACATTATGTAGGGCAAGTTTCCTTGCCCCACATCATTTGCCCTCTCACTCTTCATTTAATTTCATGGCTGATGACCCAGTCATTTTCCAAAAAAAAAGATGTCAAGCCTCTCCTATACCAAAGGCTGTCAATAATTTTACAGATGAGTCTTCCAATGGAAAAGCTTCCATAGTTACAGAAACTCAAACTAAAAGTGTTATATGCCCAAGAAACCTCAGCCCCAAAGCCTCAACTGACTGCCGTCGTAGTGGCCTCTGTTATGTTCCCCAAAGAAGAGTTTATCATCTACTCTGACTCACAGTATGTTATCAGACTATTTTCTCATATTGAGACAGCTGTGCTGCCTAAAAATAAAACCACCATCTTTCACTTACTGTCTAAGTTGCGACAACCAATAAAGATTCAATATAAAACCTTTGATATCGGGCATATTCGAGCTCACTTGAGTCTACAGGGGCCCTTACGTCGTGTAAAGGATTTAGCTGATGCTCTTACTAAATCAATTGCAACTGCCACTGTTACCGATGATCGAGCTCTCACATGCCCTTCTCATCAAACACAACTGCTTTCAAATATCAGTTTCACCACATTCCCCGAGAGTCGCTCGAGAAATTGGGTTCACTCCTGTGGAACACACCTGCCCTACTTTTCTACCTACCTAGGCATTCAGAGTAAATTCCCCAGGACTATTGCCAAATATGCTCTGGCAGGTAGATGTAACCCATGTTCCAGGCTTTGGTCACCTTTGCAGGCGATCCTTTGTTCATGTAACCGTGGACACTTTCTCTCATGTGATTATAACTACAGCCAGGACGGGTGAAGTCTTTCAAGATATAACTATACAAGTAGAGTTCCCCTCGCCAGGTGTTAGAGCATGCCTTCTTTGTACTACATAATCTTAATGTTGATTTGTTGGTTCACACTGACATGTTTTGGCATTGGACCCCACAACAAAAGGTCATGAAACCTTTAGGCAGGGGGAAGGATCTCCTTTCAGGACAATGGAAGGGGCCTGACCCACGGATAACCAGCGGCCGATGGTATGCTTATATGCATCCTCAAGATGCAGAGTCAACCATTTCGATTTCTGACAGGCTGATCCGGCGTGTCTCAATTCCCCGAGGACCCGATGCCTCTGCTTTCTCGGCCAAAAAGGAAAAAGGGGGCCTCCCCCTCCTCCAGCATGGAAACTCCAAAGAAATCAAGCACAGACAGCACCAGAGGCTCCAGATGAATATCCACATGAACCTCCCACTAAGCAGATATCACGGCTGTCCTTGAGAGACCACACACGATCTATCCCCGTGTCCTGTAGAAAATGCCCAACACGAGCCACCCGACAGGCTGCTCTCCCGACCTGGGGACAAATCATGAACGTCTGTCACCCAGCTCAAGACATAGCTGCATCGACAGGACATGCTCCTATTCCTGAAAAAGTTTTCATAGCTATCCTTGCTCTGCTTGCTTGTCAGGTAAATACCTCTTCAGCCACACCTGGGGTATATTAGGCCAACTTCACTAACCCCCTTCCATTCCAGGTCGTTACTTGCACCAATAGGCCATGCAGATCCACACAACTCGACCCCATCTTTGGGTGGATGGTACACTTCATATTTTTAGGATAAGTATCCCATCAACCTCAATTACACTTTCTGGGGACTCACTGATGGTCTCCCTTTATGTTTTCATTTCCCATATGATAGAAGTCTAATCATGCCCCTAAAGGAAGGGTACATTCTTTAGGAGCTTCTCAAAAGGGAATTATCACTGAGTCGCCACTAAAACTTACCAAACAAAATTCAAAACGACTAGTTTGGGCCCTTCAAGCTCGACTGCCTGGAACTCTTCATCCATACTATTCAACTTTTGTCCAAGCTCCAAAGAGGTATCCCAAATGTAATGAGACTGTCCCGTCAGATGACATATGGAAAACCATTGATGAACAATTAGGCTATCCTATATGGAAATCATGTACTTATGATTCTCACTTCAGTTATACAATACTAGGAAACATTAATTATCTTATACAAGATGGGAGGAACCCAAACCCAGGGTATCACCCTAAAGAATCTAATAACAATACTACAAACTACGCGAATTGGTCAAACAAGACTGTTCCCTGGCCAGTGCCTGCCAACAGATGGCATCAGAATCAGTTTGTCCCTGCCATGTTATCTTTTCCTTTAAACAACCAGACACATTGGCAGCCTGAACTATGGTAAGCACTTGCCGCCACCTCCGAGATCACGGTAATTAGACCTAAAATTGCTAGTGCCTTTTCTGCATTAGCTTGTTTGCCCTCTCCCTGTTTTCCTTTTCACTAATAATTCTAATGATGCACACATATTTGCTGATTATACTGGAGGTCCAACCATAGTCACTTGTAAAGAATGTATGCTATCCTCTTGCCTCAGCCCCCAATTTAAGGTTGGCTTGTTTGTGGTTTTGTAACACCCTCCATATCTTATGGTTGCTGGTAATGTTACTATTCCTTGGTGTGGCAATTCTGGTTTAGCTGTGCTTCAACAATGACAAGATCTTATGACGGCTAAGCGTTTAGTAGATGTACTTACCTTGGCAACCTCTGCCTTGATAGCCACAATTGCCTCCATTACAGTGGCAGCAGTAGCTCTAACCCAACAAGTGCATACAGCTCAATTTGTTAATAACATCTCCAGAAATGTGTCACTGACTTTAGCATCTCAGGAAATCATAGATAGTAAACTAGAGATGGAAGTAGATACTTTGGAAGAAGCTGTAATGCACATAGGAACTGAACTGCAAGCATTAATAGTAAAATTAGCTCTGTCTTGCCGCACTGATTGTTGATGGATCTGTATCACTCCCTTGCAAGTTAATGAAACAGACTATAATTGGGAATGGATTAAAAGTCATATCACAGGAATTTGGAATAGCTCCAGCATAAGCTTAGATTTAGAAAACGTATGTAAACAAATACAAGCCCTAGAGCATTCCAGACTAGACTTCACCAGCTGCCGGAACAGCAACTAATCATTTCAATATCCTCTCAGGCTTGGTGACAGGCAAAACTTTGTCTCCAGCCCAATAAGCTGTGTTGATATGGATGCCATGGCCTTACTAGTAATACTTTTTCTTCCTTGTTTTGTTCAAAGTCTACTGCACAGCATTCAAAGTGTTGCGACTGAACTTCATCTTGCTGTCCTAGGAAATAAACGGGGAGATGTCAGGAGCCGGCGAGAGAAACGCGGCCTGTGACATGGTCTGGGTTCAAGGAGCTGGAACGCAAAGTTGTGGGGACCTCCAGGACCACTCCACACGCAAATCATCCTGACCTCTGGGGGTTTCTCGGGATTGCCCCACAATCCACTCCCAGGCCTTCGGCCTTTCATCTTCTGATGCTTGGCGTTCTTTGAGGTTCCCACAAAACTAGTCTGACTCTTACCTACAATCCCTCTTCGAAACCTTTGCATGGCAGCAACACAGTCCATGGGGGCACACGGGTTCTAATAAACAGGTCTATCTACCGCATAAGCAAAAGTCGATAGAGTCCATTACGAGATTGGGAAGATTGCTTAGGGTGTGATCAGGAGGGGATTCATGAGAACTTTGACCTTTAGCATTACATACCAGAGCTAAGTCAGCCCGGGGATCAGCTTCCCAAGAAAATGTTTGTAGATGGCTTTTCAGAGTTGACTAGCTGCTGCCCTTGAATTGTTGAAAAGTTATGTGTAGGTATGGACTGATCTGCAAAGTTATTTCTGATGTCACCCAGGTTTATGCACCTGCTACAATCTTATCATTGCCCCTTCCTTAAAGGTCTTTAAAGGATTATTGATTTTAGGGGACATAAGCACTGATGTAAAAGAATAAAATAGTCTTGATTCTGCACTCAACCAAGACTCGACTCGGTTCTCTATACTTCGCAGACACTGCTTATCCTAAAGGAACAGCTGGACTTCACCAGAGCTGAGTCCCCGAAGCTGATAAGAAAGGAAATACAGAAAACAAAGCATAGATATGCAATGGTAGAGAGGAAGATGAACATTTATATATATTAAAGATTCACCCTAAGGGGAAAATAAGTGTAGGAAAGGCAAAGAAAAGAATCGATATAGAAAAAAGGCACTAGTTTTAATAAATAAATAAATAAATGTATAATAAGCGTGGGAAATGGAAGAAGACAATAAAAAGTAGAAAATAAAACTCTATAGAGCAGCAAAAGACCAACTTAGAGACAAAGTTCTAAAACTAAAATAAAGTGAAATAAACGTCATTAAATTGGCACAGTGAACAAAGGAACCCGAGTGTTTATCTACAAGTATAAAACTAAGTAAAGCACTAACCGGAAAACAAAAGTAGACCTAGGTTCTAGGTGGGCAATAAGGCAGTTAAAATAAATCTAACAAATATGTTGAGAGGAAAAAAATGAACAGATATACAGTCTTAAACAGTGGGAGATAAAATCATTTATATAGGTAAAGTTTAACTACCAAGGGGCGGGAAATACAGTACGAAAAACAAACAAAGGAGTAAATGTAGATAACAAAATTAGGAGGATTAAAAATTGTCAAGTTAAATTTAGAAGAAGACTGAGGAAAATAAAAGAAAAAAAGTTCTACAGAACTGCAAAAGCTGAACGTACAAGAAACGTTGTATAGCAGGAGTAAAGAAGATGTCACACACACACACAGAAAAAAAGCTCCAAAGCTTCTTTTGATTCCGTAATGAAATTAACAATGACAACTACTGCAGTTGTGGTGAGGGCGGGAAGAAAGAAAACAAATAAGTCCAAAAGAATCTACAGAGCAAATCAAAAGAGAGGAAGAACATACGTTTATCTTGAGTCACTGCTGTCAGAGTGCTTTCCTTCACTTGTATTCACAGGCCACCTCACCTCCCTCGGATACCCGTCATCGGTGTGCTGATCTCTGGACCTGGTGTGGGGGCACCTTACATTCTAATCTGGTCCCACTCCTATGTGTTCTTGCCTGCAAAGTCCACAGCCATCAGAAGTAGTGGGTTTTCTTTCGTTGTGGTTGTTGTTGGTTGATTGGTTGGTTTGCAGGAGGGATCTCTCAATGACTTGTTTATCTATTGCTTAGACACAGTCTTCCTAGGTGATCGTGTGCGTTTAATCTGCAGTTTGTACACCTGGTAGGGAGGTTCTGGGCCTTCTTCCTTAGCTACACTGCTGCTGAGTTTCATGGGGGTTTCACGTCCATTTCTGCATGTGGTTTGTCCACTGGGGTTTGCTCCTGAGGTTGCCTTGGAGTCCTTGGGTTTGCCCCTTTGAGGGCCAGGTGTGGAGGTGGTGCAGCAGATTGGGTCACAGAGGTTCTGGCAAGTGCCATGTGCTCAGGGGTTTGGCAATAAGGACCCAGGCTAATATAGTGCTCTAGAAGGGCATGACAATCCGTATTGGCCAATACGCTCCAGGATTCTTGCATGGAGAATCCCCTCCATGATAGAGAATCCTGCCACAGTCTCCAGGGTAGAAAGGAATCTGACAATCCTGAAGCGAAACTGAGAGCAAAGACGGACGAGTACTTGGGCCATGGCAGCTCTGCCCGAGTGAGTGTTGAGCATGAAGGCGACACAGTTGCTTGGCTTGCGGGGACCCTGGCAGTGCCAAGTGTACAGGGACTTGGAGTGCCTCCACTGCAGGAATTAAGGCCCTGTCCGAATTTTTCTTTGAGCCTATTGTAGCTGGCAATCTGAAGGCCTCTTTGGCTAGTCTTTCTCCGTAGACCCATGCATTCAGGCCCTTCGAGGGCTTTCCTGTCTGGGGTCCTTCCCTGTTTGTTCAGCGTGTCAGGCACATAGCGGGACCCCCCAGGCTGGGTCCTACTCTGTCATTTGGAGCATCAGGTACTTAAAGGCGCTCCCTGGGTGGAGTCTTACTCTGTAATTCAGTGATCCAAGTGCTTGATGGGGCCAACCTCTCTTTTATTCAGCTGTGATGCAGGCGTGTGGGGAGACAGAGGCTGTCCTGATGGTTCCACCCCCTATACATGACTCAGCAGTGTCACCTTCTTCCCATGGCCGCCTGGCTTACCTGGACAGGCTTTTCCCACATGATCTCCTCATTTGAGCATCCCATCAATTTGTCTCTAACCAGTAAGCAGCAGACCATGGCCAGGGATTTCTCCACAATCTCTAGGAACCATCTGCTTCCTGCTGCACCTTCTACAGGACCTGTGTCCCTCTCTGGGGTGTGAATGACAGTGGAAAGGACTGTCTCATTCTCATCCCTTCTAGGCTGCCACAGATGTGCTGTTTCACTCTCAGCCTTAAGTGTTTCTCCTCTGATGCAGACAGTTGCTCCCATGTGGAGATCGGACACCTACTTCAGGTCTCCCACGCCCTGAGGACAGGCCCAATCCTACTAACATGCATGTCTCCTCCCCCCACCCCCTAATTATTGCATCCTTCTGATTGTTTGTGGTTCCATCTATTACTTTCCTCTGTTCAGGCAGTCCTGTCTGCTCTCAGCTGAAGTTCTACAAGCACTTGTGTCTGAAGGTGTATTCCTGATGGATCCGTGGAGAGAGATGTACTCCCTGTACACCTCCCCCTCCACCATCTTGTGCTTCTCAACTTTTTGACTATTAGAAATAAGACTGCTCTGAACATTGAGGCTTGTCCTAGGTGACTAAGCAGCCAGTGCACACCAGGAAGACAGCACCTCATGGAAACCACAGGGAATCCCACTATGTCAACAAAGACTGCCCCCCAGGGGTACATCTAAGGCTGGCTGACCCTGCTAGCCCATTAGGAACAAAGGGACTGTGCTGAAGCACACAACTCATTCCCCTATCCTCCAGCGCCAACAACCTCAATGAGAGACCTTGGGAACTAGATGGGTAGGCATGATTCCACAGGGTTTCCTCCAAGAGGCTGGAAGCTTGTGGCAGCTATTCATGGAAATGAATTCCACCATGGTCTCAACTGTGAGGAGACACCCAAAGGAGCTTCTGCCAGGAAAACAGGATGAGAAGAAATTTGTGAGGGCGCATGTTGAGAAGCCCTGTGCACATGAGGCTCACACACCACTGGGCAAGCTGCACCCCTTCCTTCCTGGGAATACTAGTCAGTCGCAGCTGGTCATTTCCTTCTTGGGGTCATCCAGCACAACCCAAAGCATGCATTTGTCTGCCTCATCCACATCACCATGTTAAAACTGAAGCCTGGGTATTACATCTGGGGAGGTGACAATTAGTCCTCGAATTGAAACAAGACAGTGCCAAGTAGCGCCAGAGCAAGTGTATGTATTCAGTGCATTCTCACCGTTGAGGACGGGGCTTTTACACTGGAGACTAGAAAACTGAGGAGAGCTAGATGAAGACTGAGAAAAGGAGGTGGGATGGAAAAGGTTTCTCATAAGTGGCCCAGAATTGAATGGCCTTCAAGGTGCATTTCCTCCTACCAGTTGTAGGAGGAAAGGGAAATTATTCTCAGTTCCACAGCCTAATTATCATGGATGGATTTGAGGCAAGAAAACAAAAAGTAGATAATAATGTAACGTGAGACAGACTCGAAGGAAAGGCTGAAACCTGGCTGTGGGGCAAGTTTGGAGGAGACACACTCTCCCTGACATGTGGCCCATCTGTGTTGGTGTAGAGAGATGAGGATGGCAGGTGAGTTTGGAGGGCTCTTATGGATGATGAAAAATGCCTCATTTCTGCCAGCAATTCAACTGAGCTGCTCCGCATCCACCATCAGAAGTTTCAGGATGAGGCTTTGTGATGCTAAGGCTGGGGGAAGGCTGCCATTGGCTGGGGAATGGACTTACTGACCTCATAATCATAAGGGTGTGTTCCCCTACATATAGGGGTGTTCAGGGGCTCTGGAGCAGGCCACTGGGTGTCTTCAAAATGACCAGGGTTGCCTCACTGGCCCTGCCCAGAGGGGGCAGCCATGGCCTCCGAGGAGCTGTATGAGGTTGAAAGGATCATTGACAAGAGGCAAAACAAGAAAGGGAAGACGGACTATGTGGTACAGTGGAAAGGCTACGGCAGGGAGGATGCCACATGGGAGCCAGAGCAGCACCTGGTGAACTGCGAGGAGTGCATCCACGACTTTAACCGGCACCACACCGGGAAGCAGAAGGAGGACACCCTCACTAGAGCCAAGCGGACCTCCCCAAACAGGGGCCAGAATCAGATCTCCAGATCCACCAAGAGCAGCTTCTCCAAGGCCGCCCCCAAGGCCCTAGTGGTGGGCAAGGAGCACGAGGCCAAGAGCAGCCCGCTGTTTACTGCCAGCCAGAAGTTCCAGGAGAGCTCCGCACGGGGCCTGGCCACCTACAAGAACATGGACCTGGCCCGGTTGGGCAACAGGATTCTCGTGCCCAAGAGCCCCATAAAGAGTGGGACTGTGCTGGACAGCTTTCAGGACGAGAGCCCCGAGAATCCGGACCCCATGGAGCAGGGGCCGGAACACACAGCGGCCCCAGAGGCGGCGGCCGAGAAGCGGACCGGGGCCCTACTGAGCCCGGGGGCGGAGCCGGTGATGATGGGGAGCCGGCCCTGGATACACCCATTGTTGCCACGGGCGGCGGGCCCCGTGAAGGCCGCCATGGCCACGGGGCTGGCCGTGAAAGGGAATGGCACGTCCCATTTGGTGGACGCACTGCCGGCCAATTGCACGAGCCCCCTGCAGACGTCAGTCATGGGCGTGAAAGCTGGGAAGAAGAAGTTCATGAAGGACAGGCGAGACCAGCCCTTTAAGAAGCAGCTGCGCTTCAGTGTGCGGCAGAGGGAGAGCGCCTACAGGTACCGGGACATTGTGGTCCGGAAGCAGGACGGCTTCACCCACATCCTGCTGTCCACCAAGTCATCCCAGAACAACTCGCTGAACCCGGAGGTGATGAAGGAGCTGCAGAGCGCGCTGAGCATGGCCAACGCCGACGACAGCAAGCTGGTGTTGCTCAGCGCCGTGGGCAGTGTCTTCTGCTGCGGCCTGGACTTCCTCTACTTCATCCGGCGCCTGCCAGATGACCGCAAGAGGGAGAGCGCCAGAATGGCTGAGGCCATCAGAAACTTCGTGAACACCTTCATCCAGTTCAAGAAGCCTATTGTCGTAGCTGTGAATGGCCCGGCCATTGGGCTAGGAGCATCCATCCTGCCTCTCTGTGATGTGGTCTGGGCCAACGAAAAGGCATGGTTCCAGACGCCCTATACCACCTTCGGACAGAGTCCAGACGGCTGTTCCACTGTCACGTTCCCCAAGATTATGGGAGGAGCATCTGCCAACGAAATGCTGTTCAGAGGGCGGAAGCTAACAGCACAGGAGGCCTGCGGCAAAGGGCTGGTCTCCCAGGTGTTCTGGCCTGGGACCTTCACCCAGGAAGTCATGGTTCGCATCAAGGAGCTCGCCTCTTGCAACTGCGTCGTGCTGGAGGAATCCAAGGCCCTTGTGCGCGGCAACATGAGGCTGGAGCTGGAGCGGGCCAACGAGCGGGAGTGTGAGGTGCTCAAGAAGATATGGGGCTCCGCGCAGGGCATGGACTCCATGCTCAAGTACCTGAAGAGCAAGATCGACGATTTCTGACTGTCCGGCCACCCGACCTCACCAGGGCGCGCAGTGCCGGACCTCACGGCCTGGGCCAGGCTCCTACCGAGCTCCCTCTGGGAAGCAGGACTTGAGACAGACAAGCTATTTATTGCCAAGGAGTTCTGAGGTACTGTAGCTTTAAAATAAATAACTACATAACTCCTTTGGTGAAACGTCATTGTTTTATACTTAATACACACGAGTATAAAAGTATAATGGTGAGCTCTGGCTTGCTCCTTGAGGCTCTCATTCTTGTCCTCTTCGGCTAGGAATGTGTATGTATAAAGATATTTTCTAGGTTTAGGTGTCAGAAAAGTCTGAAACAATGTGTGTTTATCTTTTTGTTTTTTCTTCTAAAAGAAAAGAAAGGGGTGATAGCAAGCCTCGCCATCCCTGCTGCAAATCGAAATATGGAAAAATCTGAGATGTGCCTTATCTCTAAAAGGTCCAAAGCCTCAGAGATAGAAAATTCTAAATCAAATGGAAGACTTATCTTTTAGGATGAGTACTTCTGGGTAAACACCCACTGATGGACATACCCCAAAAGTAAAATATGCCTCGGATTCATGCTGAAATATCAATTGATTGTTCCCTGTTGTTCAAAGTCTGATTCTTACCCAGTTAACAGGAAGAAACCACTCTCGCTAACAGAAAGCATCTTTTGCAGTATTAGTGAATCACTGACTAGCTTCAGTATGGTAGCTTAAGTTATAAGTTAATCTTAGCAGGTTTATAATTAGGTTTTCTGACCCTTTTGAAAAATAACTACATGAGTGCTTCTTGTGGCTAGGTGAGCTCTACTCCTTTATATAGAGTTTTGGTTTTCTCTTTGCAGATGTGATTGATGTATTACACCAAAAATGAAAAGCATTTGCATGCTTATAAACTGTACTTTTTAGGTTCACTTAGAATGTACTTTATTGAACAAGTTAAAATTCTTTTGGCACACTATTCAATGCAGAAACTCCTTTTAAAGAGAACTGCCTTATTATATCGACATTTCATGTTCTCAGTCTCTGCTTTCACATCTACACACCATACCAAGGAGAGGATGTTATGTGAGAGTGCCTTGTGGACATAGATGTCTGCATTCCTGCCGGTGCTGGGGACGTTTCCAGAAGCCTGTCTCCTGGCAGGCTTCTGAGCTTGCAATCATATGGAATGGATGAAGAGTGAAATAAAATCAAAACCTTATTTCAGTACAGTTTTGAAGTTTCTACTTGGAACCGACCACCTCCCGGCCTTGTGGAGAGCTTACAGAGTGTAAATCTGCCTTTACTTGGACGGGTTGGTGCAGTAGTTTTGCACCCATATGACCTACTTTTTGCGTTCTGGAGTTTGAACTATATATAAACTGTACAATCGATCAAGTTTCTATAGAATACACATTCACCTGTGAAAACTAGTTAAATAAATTGAATATTTCTTAACATACACACACACACACACAAGACCAAATGACTAAGGTGACTGGGAAGCCAAAAGACTCTAGCACAATTCAGAAACAACCGGCTCCTCATGCAGTACAACAAGATGAAGACGTCTTATCAACTGAGGTCGAAAAGAAGTGTCAAGGTGAGTGAACATACCCAAGCTCAACCTGCCCATTGACAGGACCCCTAAGACACCGTCCCCTTTCCTTGTCTTGCACATGCCACCTCTTGGTCACACTCCTTCTACTGAAGCCATCAGTCCCAACCAGCAATACACTCTTCCCCAAGTTAATGCCATTCTTTGCTCCTTCTCTTGTTTTCTCCAGGTCGGCAGGGTACTTGTGAGGGCAAATAAGCACATTCAGCCAAAGCTGAGCAAGAAGGCTTTTCAAATAGCTCCCACCTCAGAGAATCCTAACAATATCAGAGGTTCAAATCTCTGGAGCCAGTGTTCCAAGGTGAATGAAGAGCTGAACCAGAACCAACTGGAAGAGGCCCAAGAGATCATGGAGACCCCTGCCATTCCTCCTGGCCAAGTGCATAGCCAGTGACCTCAGAACATGGCTAGAGACCTCAGAATTCTTCCAGGGTCTCACTGCTTAAAAGTGGCCAACAGTACAGTCATTGAGTCTTCTACCAATAGCACCCACTAACATTAATAATGACATTTAAATAAAATCAACCTGGTGTGAAATTCTGTGTGTCTCTGAGCTCTCTGAGCTTTCTGTGTGGGGCAGAAAGGGCAGAGAAAGGAAAAGTATGTGCAGAGGGAGGGGCATGGTTCCTGTGCAGTTGGAGATGGGAAGAGAAGGTCCAGTTAGCTTGAAAGCATGGGGCTGACCTGTGCTCAGACTGAGCCCCAGTGATACCCTTCCCATGGGGGAAGAGGAGGAGGATGTGGTGTTTCTGCATGTGAGTGCAAGGCTGGGAATTTAGCTGGGGAGCTGTGTCAAGGACGGTTGGGCGGGAGGGGGTGGGCATGGTATGCAATGCTGTTGTCGAAAAAGCACCAAAGTATTTGCCCCTAGACAATCTCTAACTCCTGACACTGAGACAAAAAGGAAAGCAAAAAAGCCTTGAAAACTTTTATTGTATTTCTTCTATTTGTATAAAGTAGTAAATTTTATTGTGTAATATCTAATTCATGACCCAGCTTAAAACATGAAGCTAGATTTTGCACTGCGTTTGTCTAAATATGTGTTGGTATGTCTTTGTCTCTGCATAATATTGTTTAGGTTAATTTGTAAATGAGCTCTATTTATTTGCTTTAAAGAAGAATAAGTGCTTACAAATCAAATAATTCTAAATGAAACAATAAATTCCAGGTTCAGGTGAACTGAGATATATTCAGTATTAAATACCTGATAAGAATGTTTGTTTGGTCACCTATCTGATATAGACATGTCTTAGAGTAATTAACATCAAGTAAAATATTTTTTGTACCTAGGTTTAATATAAGTTAAATATTATATCTGTTACCACTTTGTCAACAAGGCAATTACCTCGAGTGAAAAAATTTTCTAAAAATTGGAAAAGAGATATGAGTTTTTATATAAACTCTAACAAATCATTTTTCTTTAGGAATACCCGTCTACAACTGTCTCTCCAGATTGACATAAGTCAGATTTCTAAGGGATGTGCTAAACTAAGTATTAAAAGTCTATTAAATAATTAGGTCATTTCCAAATATATTAAATGTTTAAAACATTTCCTACTAAACACTGATTTCCTTTTACAGAACAACTAAAGAGATGTGGGACTACAAGTAAATACTGCTTGATGCCATCCTAAAATGTTACAAAACAAATAAATAAAACAAAGAAAAAACAAGGGATTTAAACATTATCACTGGTATTTATGCTCACCTGTCTATAAAATGTTCATATTAATGTTAGCTCTTAGTTTCTAATTGAAAGTAGGAAGTATACTTTCAGTAAATTTAGCAAAGTTATTAGAAATATTAAAAAATAGTTTGCATAATCAGGAATTTCTAAAATTGGATTAAAACTAGTTAGATAAATGGACTTTTTTAGGAAGGACAAGGCCAAAACAAAAAACTGGGTAGAACCCATTTGGTCCAAAGGGGGCGGAGCTCACGTTCACTAGAACTTGACCATTGGTATTTATGTGCATTGTGACATATCAACAAGCTGAAGGATACAGCCATCAACATTGACTAAATCTGACCCAGTGTTCGAAACGCTTTTAATTGATCCTTATGCTAAAACATCTTTAAACACATTCTTTTAAAATTCTTTGGACCGCTAGCTAAGTTTGGGATGCTTCAGAGGGCCCCTGAAGCCTCCCAAAAGGCTATTATACTATCTGAGTTCATTTGACATGTTAAATGGCATGGGAATGATTGTTGAAAGGGTGCTAAATCTTCTCAGTTTTTACTGTACAGTTGTTGTTACTTATGTAGATATCCTAAAAATTATGGAAAATTCATGAAAATTGATATGTCCTGGTAACATGTTGTCAGTTATAGTTTTAATTTCATGTTCAAGTGCTACAGGTCACAACAATGACCAGGCTACTTTGTCAATTATCCTGTATGGTTTGACTCTCATACCTTTAGAAAAATACCTCTAGTTCAAGATTTATAAGAAAAAAAAATTTCTCTAAGATTAACTAAAATAAAATGTTCTTTGTTTGCTGTCTGCTAAATTGGTAACAGACTGAAATTTAGTCTACTCTCTCTGTGAAGCGAACAAAGTTTTCTTAGAATAAATCTATCAACTACAGATTATGCATTTCTTTGCCTTTAAGTGGTTTATATTTGTTTTAACTTTGTTATTTTAGTAAAATAAATAAGTGCTATTTAAAATTATGTACATGTAAAAGCTCATTCCACTTCTATCCAAAATAACCCCTCACTGTTAGACTTCTGTTATCCTAATGTCTAATACCTGACAATGCCCCTGCATACACTTCTAAATCTTTTCAAGTCTTTTGTACATGGTTCCATATAAAACATAGACAGATATATTTAATTCATTATATGGATGATATCCTAATAGCACATCCTGATCAGGACTACTTACAATCAGTGTTGCATGATCTAACAGAGGCTTTACAATATAGTGGCCTACAAATTGCCCCCAAATAAACCCCCCAGTTACTTATTTAGGGCAAGTTCTGTACTCTAAAATGGTGACTCTTGTTCCCTTACAATTAAAAAACTAGTTCATTTGGTGACATTAAGTGATTATCAAAATTTGCTAGGAGATATTAACTGGATTAGGCCTTAGGTAAAATTCATTACTGCTGAATTAAAGCCCTTGTTTAATGTTTTACATGGTAACTCTGACCCAGCTTTCGAAAGGAGCCTGACCCCTGAAGCTCAACAAGCCCTTGATAAACAAACAGCTTCCGTATCTATAGTCATGTAAATAGGATTGATAAAAGTAAAGTGTGACAGCTTTTGTGCTTGCCTACTCCTACAGCTCTGACTGGTGTATGAATGCAATCAGGACCCCTAGAATGGATACATCTTCCAGCTACAGACAAAAAGATAGTGGCTGACGACACTGCTTTAATAGCAGCTCTAATTATGAAACACAAAAAAAGGAGGATAAATTTGTTTGGTAACAATCGTCCCTTGATTATAATGTCATACAATAAAATAACAATTAAATGCGTTCCTACAGTTTAACGAAGACTGGCAAATTGCCTTAGGACATCCAGCCCAGCGTTTCTCATGATGCACTCTGCATATAAGTTATGTAACTGGGTGACAATATACAGCCTTGACTGTACTCCTTTTCCTACGTGGAATGAGTCTGTTGTTCCCTATCCAGTTCTAACTGTTGCTTCCTGATCTGGATAGAGATTTAGCGGCGAGTGGTGGCTGCATTGTGCTGGAGTGGTGAGCAGTGGCTTCATGGAACTGGAGTGGTGAGCAACCGAGAGGCGATATCTACGGCCAAGGTCAGTAGTTGCAGCCATGAGGAGATACCTTATGTCCAAGGTAAGGAGCAGTGGCTACACTTTGCTGGAGTAACTGTGAAGATACTCTACATCCAAGTTAAGAGAAACTGCATTAAGACTGCAGTTAAGAAACTGCATTAAGTAGGTTCTGAGAGAGGGCATCAGAGGACAAGTAGACTGAAACCACAATCACTGTGACCTAACCAATCTAATCACATGGGCCACAGCTTTTTTACAACTCAATGAAACTAAGCCATGAAGTGAATGGTCACCCAAGACAGACAAATCTTGGTGGAGAGTTCTGACAAAATGTGGTCCACTGGAGAAGGGAATGGCAAACCACTTCAGTATTCTTCCCTGGAAAACCCCATGAACAGCATGAAAAGGCAAAAAGATAGGACACTTAAAGATGAACTCTTCAAATCAGGAGGTCCCCATTATGCTACTGGAGATCAGCGGAAAAATAACTGCAGAAAGAATGAAGAAAAGGACCCAAAGAAAAAACAATACCCAGTTGTGGATGTTATTGGTGATAGAAGCAGGGTCTGATGTTGTAAAGAGCAATATTGCATAGGAATCTGGAAAGTTAGGTCCATGAACCAAGGCAAATTGGAAGTGGTCAAAAGGAGATGGCCCTCTGTGTTTTAGGAATCAGTGAATTAAAATGTACTGGAATGGGTGAATTTAACTCAGATGACCATTATATCTACTACTGTGGGCAAGAATCCCTTAGAAGAAATGGAGTAGCCATCATAGTCAACAAGAGAGTCCAAAATGCAGTAGTGATAGAGTCAATTCCAAGCCAGATTGATAAAAAGCCCAGGGGTCCCCAAGGAGAGAGGGGTCTGGAATTCTCAAGGAGGAAGAAAGGACAAACATTTTCCCCTCTACATTGCTTAGGATTATATAGCAATAATGTATCACGATTGAGGACAGTCTCTGGAAAAAAAAAATTCTGGCTAATTCTGTTATCTTAAAATGTAAATTATGGGAGTAGGTCTAGTGAGATCTTTGTAACCCCCAGACAATCTTTTGATTCTTTTGATTTTGTAATAACTAATTAGAGAGTATATAACTCCATTGCGAACATTCGGAAGGGCGTACTCTTTCTGCCTCCTTCTGATGCTTATGTCAGAAGCTTTCTCTATCTCCTTTATACTTTAATAAAACTTTATTACACAGACGCTCTGAGCAATCAAGCCTCATCTCTGGCCCTGGATCGACTTCTTCTCCTCTGGAGGCCAAGAATCCTGATATCTTTTCATGAGTCAGCAACAACCTTTCACTAGTTAGATGTGATCTCAAAAATCACAGAATGGTCTCTATTCCTTTTGAAGGCAAACCATTCACTATAACCATAATCCAAGTTTATGCCCTGACAAATAATGCGGAAAAACTGAAATTGAAAAGTTTTACAAGATCTTTTTTAGAACTAACACACATAAAAGAAGTCCTTTTCTTTACAGGCACTGGAATGCAAAGTAGGAAGTCAAGAAACACCTTGGGTAATAGGAAAATTTGCCCTTGGAGTACATAATGGAGCAGGGCAAATGCTAATAGAATTTTGCCAACAAATGCACTGATCATAGCAAACACTCTCTTTCAATAACAGAAGAGAAGAGTCTACACATGGCCATCACCAGATGGCCAACATCAAAATTAGATTGATTATATTCTTAGCAGTCAAAGATGGAGAAGCTCTATACCATAAACAAAAACAAGAATGGCACCTGACTATGGCTCAGATCATGAACTCTTTATTGACAAATTCAGACTGAAATTGAAGAAAGTGGGGAAAACCATTAGACCATTAAGATAGGACCTAAATAAAGTCCCTTATGATTATACAGTGGAAGTGAGAAACAGATTTAAGGGACTAGATCTTAGAGTCCCTGATGGACTATGGACGAAGTTTCATGACATTGTACAGAGACAGGGATCAAGAACATCCCCACAAGAGAAAATGCAAAAAAGTAAAATGGCTGTCTGAGGAGGCCTTACAAATAGCCAAGGGGGAGGGGAGGAGTGAAAAAAAGGAGAAAAGGGAAGATATACCCATTTGAACACAGAGTTCCAAAGAACAGCAAGGAGGGATAAGAAAGACTTCCTCAGTGATCAGTACAAAAAAAAATAATAATAATAATAAAATAAAATAAAAATAAGGAAAACAATAGAATGGGAAAGACTAGAGATCTCTTCAAGAAAATTAGAGATACCAAGGGAATAGTTCAAACAAAGATGGGCTCAATAAACAACATAAATTAGATGGACCTAACAGCAAAAACAAGACCGGGAGCTGACTGTGGCTCAGATCATGAACGGTTTATTACCAAATTCAGACTTAAACTGGGGAAAGTAGCAAAAAGCACTAGACCATTCAGGTATGACCTAAATCAAATCCCTTATGAATATACAGTGGAAGTGAGAAATAGAGATAAGGGACTAGATCTGATAGACAGAGAGCCACATGAACTGTGGACAGAGGTTCCTGACATTGGACAGGAGAAAGGGATCAAGACCATCCCCATGGAGAAGACGTGCAAAAAGGCAAAATGGTTGTCTGAGAAGGCCTTACAAATAGCTGTGAAAAGAAGAGAACTGAAAAGCAAAGGAGAAAAGGAAAGATATTTCCATGTGAATGCAGAGTTCCAAAGAATAGCCAGGAGAGATAAGAAAGCCTTCCTCAGCGATCAATACAAAGAAATAGAGGAAAACCACCGAATGGGAAAGACTAGAGATCTCCTCAAGAAAATTAGAGATACCAAGGGAACACTTCAGGCAAAGATGGGTTTGATAAAGGACAGAAATGGTATGGACCTAACAGAAGCAGACGATATTAAGAAGAGGTGGCAAGAATACACAGAAGAACTGTACAAAAAGTATCTTCACAACCCAGATAATCACGATGGTGTGATCACTCACCTAGAGTCAGACATCCTGGAATGTGAAGTCAGGTAAGCCTTAGAAAGCATCACTATGAACAAAACTAGTGGAGGTGATGGAATTCCAGTTGAGCTATTACAAATCCTGAAAGATGATGCTGTCAAAGTGTTGCACTCAAAATGCCAGCTAATTTGGAAAACTCAGCAGTGGCCACAGGACTGGAAAACGTCAGTTTTCATTCCAATCCCTAAGAAAGGCAATCCCAAATAATGTTCAAACTATAGCACAATTGCCCTCATCTCACACGCTAGTAAAGTAATGCTCAAAATTCTGGAAGCCAGGCTTCAGCAATATGTGCACCGTGAAATTCCAGATGTTCAAGCTGGTTTTAGAAAAGGCAGAGGAACCAGAGATCAAATTGCCAACATCCTCTGGATCATGAAAAAGCAAGAGCGTTCCAGAAAACATCTAGTTCTGCTTTATTGACGATGCCAGAGCCTTTGACTGAGTGGATCACAATAAACTGTGGAAAATTCTGAAAGATGGGAAAACCAGACCACCTGACCCACCTCTTGAGAGACCTATATGCAGGTCAGGAGGCAACAGTTAGAACTGGACAGGGAACAACAGTTTGGTTCCAAATAGGAAAAGAAGTATATCAAAGCTGTATATTGTCACCCTGCTATTTAGCTTACATGCAGACTACATCATGAGAAACGCTGGGCTGGATGCACAAGCTGAAATCAAGGTTGCTGGGAGAAATATCAATAACCTCAGATTTGCAGATGACACCACCCTTATGGTAGAAAGTGAAGAGGAACTAAAAAGCCTCTTGATGAAGGTGAAAGAGGAGAGTGAAAAAGTTGGCTTAAAGCTCAACATTCAGAAAACTAAGATCATGGCATCTGGTCCCATCACTTCATGGGAAATAGATGGGGAAACAGTGGGGACAGTGTCAGACTTTATTTTTTTGGGTTCCAAAATCACTGAAGATGTTGACTGCAGCCATGAAATTAAAAGACGCTTACTCCTTGGAAGGAATCCGACTCTCACATCCACACATGACCACTGGAAAAACCATAGTCTTGACTAGACGAACCTTTGTTGGCAAAGTAATGTCTCTGCTTTTTAATATGCTCTCTAGGTTGGCTATAACTTTCCTTCCAAGAGTAAGCGTCTTTTAATTGCGTCACTGCAATCACCATCTGCAGTGATTTTGGAGCCCCCAAAAAGTAAAGTCTGACAGTTTCCACTGTTTCCCTATCTATGTCCCAAGAAGAAATGGGACCAGATGCCATGATCTTAGTTTTCTGAATGTTGAGCTTTAAGGCAACCTTTTCACTCTCCTCTTTCACTTTCATCAAGAGGCTCTTTAGTTCCTTTTCACTTTCTGCCATAACGGTGGTGTCATCTGCATATCTGAGGTTATTGATATTTCTCCCAGCAATCTTGATTCCAGCTTGTGCTTCTTCCAGTCCAGCATTTCTCATTATGTATTCTACATATAAATTAAATAAGCAGGGTGACAATACACATCCTTGACATACTCCCTCTCATATTTGGAAACAGTCTGTTGTTCCATTTCCAGTTCTAACTGTTGCTTTCTGACCTGTGTATAGGTTTCTCAAGAGGCAAGTCAGGTGGTCTGGTATTCCCATCTCTCTTAGAATTTTGCACAGTAAAAAGGGGCAGTAGAAGAGCATAGACAAAATAGATAAATCACGAGTCAGACTCATGAAGGAAAAAAGGGAGAACACGCAAATCAGTAAAATTAGATGTGAAAAACGAGAGGCTATAACTGATTCCACAGAAGTAACAAAGAATCTTATAGACTATGACAAACAACTATAAGCCAATAAAATGTAGAACCAGAAAGCCACAGAAACTTCTTGGAAAATCAACTAAGATGAAACAGAAAATATGAACACAGTTATTACAAACACTAATAGTGAAATTGTGTTGAAAATTTTATAGTTAACTATAAGGGCCAGATGGCTTCAGAGGTAAGATTTATGAACCATTCAGAGAAGTGTTAACACCTGCATTTCTGAAACTCTTCTGAGATACTGCAGTGGAAGTAAAACCCCCAAACTCATCCTACAAGGTCACCATCATCCTGATAACAAAATCAAAGTTAATGCAGAAAATTACAATTACTGACCGATATCACATGGATGAAAATAGATGCAAAACTCCTCAACAAAATACTAGTAAAAGAACCCAACAACACTTTAAAACTGTTAAACACCATTATTAAGTGGTGTTTATCCCAGAAATGCCAACATACTTCAGGAGCTGCATATCAATATATATTGAAGGATTAACACCATAGAATCACCTCAAAAGATGTTGAAAAACCCTTTTATATAATTCAACATGCATTTGTGGTTAAAAAAAAAAATCTTCCCAGAAACTGAGCAGAGCAATAGCTACTTCAAAGTAATAAAGGCACGCAAGTCAAAATTACAATACATATCATTCTGAATGGCCATCAGTATAAAATTCTGCAAGAGAGGATTTTCCTGGAGGTCCAGTGACTGAGACAGAATGGTCCCAATGCAGGGGTCCCAGGTTTGAACCCTGGATTCTGGGTTCTGTCTGGTCAGGGAACCAGACACCACATGTGACAAATAAGGCCTGATGCAACCAAGTAAAGAAATAAAAAATTATATAATCTTAAAATAATAAATGAAGGAGATGGTGTGGAGAAATGGGAATCCACTGTTGTTAGCAGTGTAAATAAATAGCACTGCAATGCATAACCATAGCAAGTTCTTTAGAAACTTAGGAATAAAATTACCATACAACCCAACAAACCCACTATTGGGAATATACCCAGACGAAACCACAATTGAAAAAGACATATGTACCCCAGTATCCATTTCAACAACTTTAACAGTAGCCGAGATAGGGAGGCAAGCTAGGTGTTCAAATGTCATGGAATGGATAAAGAATTTGGGGCACATATATTGGATAGGAAGTTACTCATTCATAAAAGGAGCACAACTGGATGACTTGTAGAGATATGGATAGAACTAGAGCCTATTATACCGAATGAAGTAATTCAGAAAGAGAAGGATCAATATTCTTTATTAATGCACATAAGTGAAATCTAGGAAAATGATAATGAAGAACCCATTTGGAGGGTGGGAAAAGAAATGCAGAGGTATAGAACAAACTTCTGGACACAGAGGGCAAAGGAGAGAGTGAATGAATTGAGCAAGATGCACTGACAAATGTATAATATCAAGTATGAAGTAGACAGCCAGTGAAAAGATGTTCAGTGCTCTGGGATGCCCTAGAGAAGTTGGTTGTGGGGTAGGAGAGGAGGTTCAAGAAGGATGTGGGTGATCAAAAGGGGGGCTCATCTCTATATACTAATAGCTGACCTACATTGTAGAATAGCAGAAACTAACACAATATTGTAAATCATTTATATTCCAATTTGAAATTATTTTTTAAATTGAAAAAGAAAATCAGTCCTTGGCCAACTTGAGCAACTGACAAGAAAGGCATCACAGTGCACATGTCAAGTAAAATATACACCAAGGACCTCTTTATTAGGTATCGACAAAACAAAAAGCAAAAATTCAAATGCAGAGTTAAATTAGCCAGAATAAATTTAGACTGTAGACATAAGGGTACCTTCACTTGATTTGTTTGTCATTGTTTCTAAAAGTGCTGCCAATTGATGTCACCAGTTTATGGAAACATGAATTCATTCAAGTTTTAATAACTAATGGTAAACTTTGACAATAAAACCGATGTTAAGTAGGAATTCGTAAACGTACGTTGAAAGCTGCGATTCAACACAAGAATCACTTATTTGGAAATTCTAAAATGTGTGCTACTGACTGGGAAAAATTCATAGCCTAAAGGTTGAGAAATTGTGTTTTATTCAGCAAGAGTTTTATCCTGAGGAGGATTTAATCCTGAGGATCAACTTCCCAAGTATTTCTGTAAGACCACTCTGAAGAGTGAAAGGAGGAATCAGGATGGATAGAACTTTTGTAACAATGCTTTATTATGAGTCTTTTCAGATTTTCCAGTTTTTAAAATTGCTTTAGTCACTCTGTTCTCCTAGCAATTTTACTGTTTCACATAACTTAAGTCTTTTGCTAGCATAAAGCCTTATCCAAGTACCCAACACTCCTCTTTGTTTAGTATGATTTCATAGCAATAGCATCTAATTCATTCTCACTTCTGTAACTAAATCTTCTCTCATCTTGTTTGTTCAGTTTACCTAATATTTTCCACTTATATTATTGTTGCTGTTGCTACTTTTTGTTGTTTCTCTATTCTTTTAGTATTTCAGATCAGTTCAGTTCAGTAGCTCAGTTGTGTCTGACTCTTTGTGACCCCATGAAATGCAGCACAACAGGCCTCCCTGTACATCACCAACTCGCGGAGCCCACCCAAACTCATGCTCATTAAGCCAGTCATGCCATCCTACCATCTCATCTTCTGTTGTCCCTTTCTCCTCCTGCCCTTGATCTTTCCCAGCATCAGGGTCTTTTCAAAAGAGTCAGTTTTTTGCATCAGGTGGCCAAAGTATTGGAGTTTCAGCGTCAACATTAGTCCTTCCAATGAACATTCCGGACTGATCTCCTTTAGGATGGACTGGTTGGGTCTCCTTGAAGTCCAGGGGACTCTCAAGAGTCTTCTCCAACATGACAATTCAAAAGCATCAATTCTTCCATGCTCAGCTTTCTTTAGAGTCCAACTCTCACATCCATACATGACTACTGGAAAAACCATAGCCTTGACAAGATGGTCAAGTATTTATAGTATTTTAGTATTTATATTATTTTATTCCCATGTTAAACTTTATTATTTTCCTCTGTTTTCTTGCTATGAGGTTAGTTTTTTTTTTTTTTCTTCTTCTTTTTCCCTTTTCTGTAGAAGACACAAGCTTATCCTCAGGATTGGAGAGCTTCCCTTTAATGTAAACTTAAATATATATGAGTTCTGCTTTTCCTGTATGTGATGATTTGGGTATATTGTGTTTTCATTTTCATTCACCTCAGAATATTTTCTAATTTCCCCTGTGACTTCTTTTTTGACTCATTGGTTCCTTAGGAATGTGTTGTTTAATTTTCCACAGATTACGTTTTCCAAATAGTCCTCCAATTAGTGATTTAAATTTACATTTCTAGGATGTCAGAAACATATTTGTTATGATTTACTTTAAAAGGCTTGTTTTATGGCTTAATATAAACCCAACCCTCAAGAATATTCTGGAGAATATTCCAAGTGAACTCGAGAGGGATTGATAATCTGTCCTTGTTGGGTGGAATGTTCTGTCTATGTGTGTTAAGTCCACAAGGTTAATCTTATCACTTAAGTTTTCTCTTCCCACAGTGGTCTTAGATTATCACACCATTATTTGGGTATGTATTTTGGGGCTGTACTTCTCACTCAATTTTTTTTTTTTTTTTTAGTTTTTACACTTCATATTAGCCAAAAGGCAGAGAAATAATTGAAAATTTTTCCATTTTTGATTCAGGTACCTGGAACTCTTTGGGGAGGTGAATATATGTTTATAAATCCTATATGTATATTTCAGTTAATATGCCCTTGTATCAAGGTAAAAATAATATGGCAAAATATATAACTGATAAAGCATAATGAAATATCATGTCTTATGCTTCATATCATTTTGGATTTAAAGTCTGCTTTGTCTACTTTATATGGTAACCATGTCACTATATTGCTTAATGACTCCATAAAATTTTGCTTGCAACCTAATTCTTAAAATCTATTCAATTCTAAGTATTATCTCCTTGACAGACTGTAGTTGCCATATGTAAAAAAAAAAAAAAATCCATTTGCCACCTTTTAATATAACACATTAATGGTTATTTGTTATTCTTTTACTAAATGCATTTTAGAGTGATTTTAAATAGCTCTAGAGAATCTGGTTTTGTTGTTTATTCACTCAGTTTTGTCCAACTGTTTTGTGACTCCATGGACTGCAGCATGACGGGACTCCCTCTTCTTCCTCTCCCAGTGTTTTCTCAAATGCATGTCCATTGAATTGGTGATGACATCTGTCCAGCTCATCCTTTCTTACTCCTTTCCCTGACTGTTCTCAATCTTCCCCAGCATTTACCAATGAGTTGAACTTTACATCAGGTGGGCTAAACATCATCAGTCCTACGAATGATTATTCAGCCTTCATTTCATTTAGGAATGACTGCTTTGATCTCCTTACAGTAAAGCGACCCTTGAGCATCTTCTCTAGGATCACAGTTCGAAGACACCAATTCTTCAGCTCTCAGCCTTCTTTATGTTTCAATTCTCACATGCGTACATGATTACTGGATAAACCATAGGGGTTTGTGACTGTGGGAGGAGGTGTGTCTTCTTATTTATACAATGTCTAGATTTGTCATAGATTTTCCTCCAAGAAACAAGTGTCTTTTAATTTGATGACTGCAGTCACCATTCGCTGGGATTTTGGAGACCAAGAAAATTAACTCTGGCACTGCTTCTATATTTCCCACGTTTTCTATTTGCCAAGTAGTGATGGGACCAGATGCCAAAATCTTTGTTTTTTGAATGTTGAGTTTTCAGCAAGGTTTTTTATTCTCTTTATTCACCCTTATGAAAAGGTTTTTTAGTTCCTCTTCATTTTCTATTTTTAGAGAGATACCATCTGTTTATCTGAGACTGTTCCGTGGTTTTCCCAGCAACTTTCATTCCAGCTTTGTGATTCATCCAGCCTGGTATTTTGCCTAATAAACTCTCAATATATTTAGCATAAGAATAGTGACCATATATAGCTTTGTCACTTCCTTTCCAGTTTTGAACTAGTCAATTGTTCCATGTCTGGTTCTAACTACTGCATCTTGACCCACATACACATTTACCAGGAGACAGGTCTGATACTCCTGTCTGTTTAGGAATTGCCCACAGCTTTTCATGATCTTTAGTCAATGACTTTAGTGGAGTCAATGAGCAGAATTAATTCCCCCCCCTGGAATTCCCTTTTTTCTCTAGGATCCAACGAATGTTGGCAATTTATCCTCTGTTTCCTCTGTCTTTTCCAAGTCTAGCTTGCACATATGGAAGTTCTTGGTTCATATACAGCTGAAGGATTTTGAAGATTACCTTGATAGCATGTGAAAGGAGCACAATTGCATGCTAGTTTGAACATTCTTTGGCATTGCCCTTCTTTGGTGTTGGAATGAAAATTGTCCTTTTCCAATTTCATAGCTACTGATGAGTTTTCCACATCTGATGGCATATGAACTCACAGCCTCAGTTTAACAGTATGTTAACAGTTCAACAGTTTCGATGTGATGGATTCTCTCAGTTTTCCTAAAGCTTTTGATTTATCCTTCATATCTGAATGAGATTACCGGTTGCCGATTTGACTCTTCCATCAGTTGGAAATGTGCAAATATTCTCTTTTTGCCTGAAGAGTTTCTACTGAAAAATCAGCTGCTATCCTTAGGGGGATCCACCTATATGTTATTTATGTCTTTTCCCTTGCTGAATCTTAATGTTTTCTTTTTGTGTTTAATTTTTCAGTGTTTCTTTAATATATGTTGTAGGGTGTTTCACTTTGGGTTTTTCATGTTTGGACTCTGGTATGCAGGAGCAATCCGTATGACTTCAACTTTGATTCCCTACAACATGGTTTTAATTTAACCAAGTCAGAGAATAATCTTACATACAAGCTATTATAAGATAGCCTGAGATTCAGAACAAAGGATTATCTTTTAAAGTATTCTTATTTAGGGTGTCACTAGTGTGAAATCATTCAACTACAAAAATAATTTCCATCACTTTGTCTAGAAACAAGTACCAGAGGAATTCTGTGGGATCCACAGGGATCCCTAGTTTGTATCCTAGCTTTTCTTTTCTTTTTTTATTTGTTATTCTGGCATATAAAATTGTGACCGTGCTTTATGTGTATATTGAGGTAAGAATGTGTTTGTTAGTGTCTATCTGGAATTTATTTTTGCCTTGAAAAATTATAGATTTATGCATGTAGAAATGGTTAACACAAATACAAATAGGCACAATTTAAAATTCTCTTACAAAAGTCTGTATTCAAAGTTCAAGACAAAAGGATGAGTTACAAAATGCAAAACATTTAGATAATAACCAAGACATTTCATTCACGCACAGGTAAAAACTGTGGTACTCTCCCAGTCAGCTCAGCAAAAGTTGAGTAGGACCTTAGACTTTATTATATCTGGCAATAACCAAATACCCATCCTCTACTATGGCAGTACCAGGGAAGGCTAAGTAGACACCCGGAGTTTCAACCAGGCCACCTGTAATGGGATACTCTCTCTCTTCCTGGATAACAAGGTACTGTTAAGACATAATAGGGAACAGGGAAGCTGACACTCACCAATAATGAAGAACACTCGAGAATCAAATGAAACTAAGGATGAAATCAGGAATTCTGTTCCCACAAGTGAAACATGCATAACCTTGCCCAAGAGTATCAGAAAGACAGTTAAAATAGAAGGAGTTATAACGTGGTCCACATACTTCTTACCTAATACCTTCAATGTCGACATGTCAACCCACTGATAATATGCTGACTATACAGGACTGCTGGCTTCAATTCAATTCTATGTGGCCAGCAGCCAATAAGAGTTTTCTCGGACTCTTAAGACCCCATGGACTGTAGCCTGCCAGACTTCTCCGTCCATGGGACTCTCCAGGCAAGAATACTGGAGTGGGTTGCCATGTCCTTCTCCAGGCAATAAGAGTTTTATGAGTATAATTTTTTGGAGACTTATTGATACTCCTTATATTAAACTGCTACAAATCTTGAGAGCTGACTCTATTGAAGTGGAGAACATTGTAATCACTGTCCTCAGTATTATGGGGCTTTCGTATGCATTCACTCATTTTCCCAATTCTCAGTCATCATCTGAAGACAAAACTGCAGCATTAAGAGAAGAATGGCCTATTCACAGAGAATGCAAGTGGAAAGTCAAAATGGAGCCAGTGGCCGACCTCCTTCCATGCTCAGTAATGTAATTCCACCTAAGTATTTCTTAAGGTTACTAGGATGCCCAAGTCAAAGAAGCTGCTCCCAGTACTACAAAGCTTGATTGAGAAGCTTTAATGTGTTTTTTTCTTTTTCTTAACCTTCAATCCCCTTTCTAAGATCACATACCAGACCAGTTAACACCTCAGAAGATGGAACAGTCTAACAGACATTTAGAGGCAATCCTGCCACTGCATAAGACCAAGCTTGTAGATCCAAGTGGCATGTGGGGTAGGGTTTTCACCTCAGGATACAGCACGACTCCACAGAGGTTCTCTCTCACTGGAAAGCTCTCAAATCACCTTCTGACAGTACATTTTGAGGGAGAAAAGGAAGTAAGCTGATAAGAGCTTTGCAATTTCTAATAGTCCTCAATTTCACTTACCATCCCATGTACAATGACAGAGTTAACATGCTTTATGATCCATCCCCCAATCCCTGCCAATACCAATTTTTTGATGTTTTTCAGTTGCTCATTTTTTTCTGACTCTTTTTTCGGACTCCATGTACTGCAGCACGCCATGCTCCCTTGTCCTTCAAATCGCCCAGACTTTGCTCAAACTCATATCCTTTGAGTTGGTGATGCTTTGAAGATATCTCATCCTCTCTCATTCCCTTCTCCTAACCCTAACCCTAAGTCTGCCCCCAATCTTTCCAGGTATCAGGGTTCTTTCCCAATTATTTAGCTCTTGGCCTCAGTTGGCCAGAGTGTTGGCACTTCAGTCTCGTCATCACTCTTTCCCCGATTAGTCACGGTTGATTTCCTTCAGGATTGACTGGTTTAATCTCCTTGCTGTCCACGGGACACTCAAGAGTCTTCTCCAGGCCCATAGTTGAAAAACAGTAACACTTTTTATTCAGGTCTTGGGGTCCTTTCCAGCTCTAACCTTCAGACATGACTACTGGAAAAGTCATATCTTTGACTATTGCATATTTGTCAGCAATCTCTCTGCTTGCTAATATGGTGTCAAGATTTGTCAGAGCTATTTGTCCAAGGAGCAAATGTCTTTTAGTTTCGTGGCTGCACTCACTGCTTGCAAAGATATAGGAGGTCAAGAAAATAAAATCTGTCAATGATTCCATTCTCTCTCCATTGATATGCCTTGAAATAATGGAACACATGCTATGATCTTAGTTTTTTGAATATTGAGTTTTTATGCAGCTATTCCACTCTCCTCTTGCAGCTACATTCAAGCAAATGGCTGCATTGAAAATTTTCCTGCTGACTATTTCTGCATACCATATCATGTCTCCAGTACAGAATAGTTATTTTGGACTGATGGTAGAGATTTCTACCTTTCCACTTAGGTATGGCCATATGTCACTCCATCATGGTTCTTTTCCTAACCTGCAACAGGCAGGTAATTCATGGTTCCCAGGGCCAATGATGCCTGATATTTATTCTGCCTCTCCTTAAAGGTCAACTCACCAACCATCTTCATTATATGAAAATAATCCTAGTTGCAACTGATCTACCAAATAAGTGTTAGACTATGTAGGATAACAAAGATAAATTTATGTTGGCTAATGACAAAAAATTCCTACAATTGTCTAATTTGAACAATACAGTTACATGTCATCTATGAAGATGATTATTTCTATTTTGAAATAATTAAGAGTAGAATGAGGCTTTCTTTCAATGAATGGCTATTTTATAGTGCTTCAATATAAACTTCAGGTCAAGGAAACTTTCTATATGCATACTAGGTAAATTACGCCTAATTGTTTGAAAAAAAAGAAAATGAGAACAAAATGATTTTGCATTCTGGGGCAAGTTCCAAGGAAAGTACCAGTTGATAGCTGACTACTTGAAATAGAAAAACAAAACAAAACAACAGCCAAAAAGACTAGGCATGTGTAGGTAATGATTTAATCTTAATAGGTGCATGTTAATGGGTGTTTCGTACTGTTCATGGGGTTCTCAAGGCAAGAATACTGAAGTGGTTTGCCAGTCCCTTCTCCAGTGAAACACATTCTGTCAGACCTCTCCCCCATGACCCATCCATCTTGGGTGGCCCCACATGGCATGGCTTAATTTCATTGAGTTAGACAAGACTGTGATCTGTGTGATCAGATTGGCTAGTTTTCTGTGATTATGGTTTTAGTGTGTCTGCCCTCTGATGCCCTCTCACAACACCTACCATCTTACTTGGGTTTCTCTTACCTTGGAGGTGGGATATCTCTTTATGGCTTCTCCTTACCTTGTACGAGGGGTATCTCCTCACAGCCACCCTTCCTGACCTTGAACAGGGAGTTGCTCCTCTCGACCCTCCTGCACCGGCGCAGCCGCTGCTCCTTGGGGGTTGGGTTTCTCCTCTCGGCGGCTGCCCCTGACATCCAACGTGGGGTAGCTCCTCTGGGCTGCTCCTGTGCTGTCACAGCCTGGCACTCTTGGTCGCTGCCTCTGACCTTGGGCGAGGGGTATCTCCTCACAGACACGCTTCTGTGTGGTCCTTTGCAGCCGGCGTGCTTCTGCAGCCTTCAACTGTGTGGATTACAGTAAACTGTGGAAAATTCTGAAAGAGATGGAAATACCAGACCACCTGACCTGCCTCTTGAGAAACCTGTATGCAGGTCAGGAAGCAACAGTTAGAACTGGACATGGAACAACAGACTGGTTCCAAGTAGGAAAAGGAGTATGTCAAGGCTGTATATTGTCACCCTACTTATTTAACTTATATGCAGAGTACATCATGAGCAATGTTGGGCTTGAAGAAGCACAAGCTGGGATCAAGATTGCTGAGAGAAATATCAATAACCTCAGATATGCAGATGACACCAGCCTTATGTCAGAAAGTGAAGAGGAACTAAAAAGCCTCTTGATGAAAGTGAAAGTGGAGAGTGAAAAAGTTGGCTTACAGCTCAAATTTCAGAAAACTAAGATCATGGCATCTGGTCCCATCACTTCATAGGACATAGATGGGGAAACAGTGGAAACTGTCAGACTATTTTTCTGGGCTCCAAAATCATTGCAGATGGTGATTGCAGTGATGCAACTAAAAGATGCTTACACTTGGAAGGAAAGTTATGACCAACCTAGAGAACATATTAAAAAGCAGAGACATTACTTTGTCAACAAAGGTCCGTCTAGTCAAGGCTATGGTTTTTCCAGGGGTCATGTATGGATGTGAGAGTTGGACAGGAAAGAAAGCTGAGGGCCAAAGAATTGATGCTTTTGAACTGTGATGTTGGAGAAGGCTCTGAGAGTCTCTTGGATTGCAAGGATATCCAACCATTGCATCCTAAGGGAGATCAGCCCTAGGTGTTCATCGGAAGGACTGATGCTGAAGCTGAAACTCCAATAATTTTGTCACCTCATGTGAAGAGTTGACTCATTGGAAAAGACCCTGATGCTGGGAGGAGATGGGGGCAGGAGGAGAAGGGGACGACAGAGGATGAGATGGCTGGATGGCAACACCAACTTGATGGACATGGGTTTGAGTAAACTCCGGGAGTTTGTGATGGACAGGGAGGCCTGGCATGCTGCCATTCATGGGGTTGCAAAGAGTTGCACATGACTGAGGACTGAACTGTACTAGACTGAATGGATGTTTGGGCTTCCCAGATGGCACTAGTGGTAAAGAACCTACCTGCCAATGTAGAAGAAGCATGATTGATCCCTGGGTTGGGAACATCCCCTGGAGAAGGAAATGGCAACCCACTCTAGTATTCTTGCCCTGAAAATCCCATGGATGAGGATCCTGGCGGGCTACAGTCCATAGGGTCACAAAGAGTCGGACATGACTGAAGCGACTTAGCACTAATGGGTGTTTGGATAGAAGAGAAAGGAAATTAATTAAAATAATCTATATCTGCCTCATTGTCTCTGCTAATAGTTTTGATATTGTGGATCACAAAAAAAAATTAATGAGATATGAAAATCAGACCACCTTACCTGTCTCCTGAGATATGTGTGTGCAGTTTAATACAGTTAGAATCAGACATGGTACAATAAATTGTTTGATAAATTGGCAAAGGATCATATCAAGACTATATATTTTCACCTTGCTTATTTGAAGGGTGGAAACAAAATTTCTGTGGGAAACATCAATAGTTTTATTTATCCAGATGACACCACCCAAAAGGCAAAAAGAAAACATGAACTAAAGAGTCATTTTATGAAGGTGAAAGAGCAGAGTTGAAAAGCTGGATTAAAACTCAGTATTCCAAAGCTAACATCATGCCATTTGGTACCATCATTTCAAGGCATATCAATGGAGATAAAATGGAATCACTGACAGGTTATATTTTCTTAACCTCCAACATCACTGTGCCTCTGACTGCAGACATGATAATAAAAGGCCCTTGTTTCTTGGATGAAAATATATGACTAATCTACACACCATATTAAAAAGTAGAGACATGGTAGAGAACAAGATGATGGAGGAGTAGGTGGATGTGCAGTATATCTTTGTCCATGAATACATTAGGAATACACCTTCCGACACAGAAGTGCATGCAGAACACCAGCTGAGAGCAAAGAGGAGTACCTGACAGGTGCAGAACAATATAGAGAACCGCACAAAACTTGGTAGGATGAAGGAAATAAGGGTTAACCAGGAGTGTTAGTATGACTGGACCTGCCCTTGGGGGGTGGGGGAAATGAAGCAGGGGTATGATCCCCACAGCAGGACAATTTTCTGAGTCAGAGGAGAACTATTAAAGGCTGAGAGTGGAATAGCTGATCTAGGGCAACCTAAATGGAATGAGACTCAGACAGTCTTTGCTGCAGCCATACATATGCCAGGCAGAGATATAGGTCTCCTGGAAGGGGTAGGACTTGGAAGCTGAAGTTTAAAGATTGTGGAGCAATTGTGGAGCCCACTGTGAGGGCTGCTGTTGACTGCAGGGAGACAGATTGAGGGGATGAGAGGGAGGAGAAGATTGTGGTGGGAAACGCCTGTGGAGGAAAGCCAGGCAGCCATGGAAACAAGGCAATACGGCTGAGTCATGTATATATATATGGAGCCATCGCCATAGCCTTTCTTTCTCCACACACTAGCATCGGCAGCTTAACAATAGATAGATTGACCCATCAACCCCCTGACACAGTGAACTACAGAGTAAGATCCCACATAAAGTGGGATGTGCCTGATGTGCTGATCTACAGAGTACGACCCTAGTCAGGGGGGCCTGTCTGTGTGCCTGACACATGGAACAGAGAGGACCCCAGGCAAGGGGTCCCTCTAAGTGCCTGAATCAGAGGAGTAATGGAGAAAAACTGGACAAAGGCTTTCTGATCTCCAGCTACATGAGGCTCAAAAAAAGACTCTGATAGGGCCATAACTTCTGCTGTGGAGGCACTGGTGTACCTAAACAATTGGTGCCGCCAGGATCCCCACAAGACAAGCAGCTGAACCACCTTCATGCTCAACTCTTACTGGATCAGAGCTGTCACCAAAAAGAAGTCTTGTGTTTATGTGTGCAGGGTTACTTTGGTCCCGTCTGACTCTTTGTGACCCTGTAGACTATAGGCTGTCAGTCTTCTCTGTCAGAAAGGGGATTTTCCAGGCAAGAACACTGGAGCATATTGGCCAATACTGGTGGCCATACCCTTCTGGATAACTATATTTCCTGTTGCCCTAACCAATAACACCCCTGAATACCTGGTGCTGACAGAACTCCTGAGACACAAGCCACTGCACCACTTCCACACCTGGCTCTCATAGGGGCAAACTCAAGCCCTCCAGAGCAACCTCAGGAGCTAAACTCCAGTGGACAACCCACATGTAAAGGGGGAAATAAAATCACAAATGAAACCCAGGGCAGTGTGGCTAAGAAGACCCAGAACCTCCCCACAAGCTGTAAAAGGGATAGATTAAATCCAAATGATCAACTAAGCAGACTCTGTGTCTATGGAATATATAAAAGGCAATTGAGAGCACCCACAAAAGAAAGCGCACTGGTTCTGATAACTGGGGACATTGGAGGCAAGAATGCACAGGAATGGGACCAGATTAGATCTGAGCAGCCCCCACAGCAGGTTCTGAAATCATCCTAGGGAGGTAAAATTCCCAGAAGGGGGAAGGATTCTGAGAGTAATGCCTCAAGAAAAACATTTATTGTTCTAATTTCTAACTTGTTCTGTAGCTTCTTTTGAATTTTGTTTTTTCCTTCCCCTGCCCCCTGTTGTAGGTTTTCAACTTATTGGCACTAGGAAATCAAATTAAGCTTTAGAGTTGTTGTGGTTTTTTTTTGTTTGTTTGTTTTTGTTTTTTTTTGCTCAGCCCCACATTTTATTGTTGTCCACATTTTCATCCACATTGAGCTTTTGCAGTACCGTGGAGTTTTTTGTTCTTTCTTTTCTTTTTTTTTTTTTTTAAATTTTAGTTTTTTAAATCTATTATTTTTTTAATATATATACTTTGTTTTCTTTCCCTACTGTTTTTTTTTATTGTATATAAATCATCCTTATTTACCTTTATTTTAATTCACATATATATTCTTTCTTTCTTTACTCTTTCTCCTTTTGTCTCAACATATTTGTTAGTTTTATATTCACTGTTTTATTCCCAATTGACCAAAGCTGTACAAGCTGTATAAGCTGCTTTACTTTAGTTATCCAATGTGTGCTTTAATTAGTTTTGTTCTCGTAGGTATAATTTTTTGTTTCTTTGTTCACCAGGTCAATCAAATCTTAAATTTTTTGGACTATTTTGATTTTTTTTTTCAAAATAATATTTTTATTGTGAAAGAAGGTACAAACATATAAAAGTACAGAAAACAAATGCACAGCTTAATGAATTACTCAAAGGTGAACAATCTAACCACTTTTACAAGAAGTAAAAGTGTCCCTGAACTTCCCCTCCACAAGGCAAAACACTTCTAAATACTCCACCCTGATTGCAATCCTATTCTTCCTTCTATAAGGAATCATTATTTGTTTACAGTAATTATTTCCTTGCATTTTCCAGTTTCACCAGTCAAATATGCACCATATAATGCTAGTCTTGCTCCTGTATATATTTTTTTGTATGTCTTTTAAGCCTCCTTTAATCCAAAGCTTATTTTTGCTACAAGTTATCTGTTGAAAAACCTAAGGGTTTTTCTGCATAGTTTTCCAGTCTCAATTTTACAAACTGTATGTCTTTCTGGTCATCTGATTACCTGAAGCTGATTCTTTAGTAGATTTCTTCAGAAAGGGCTAATGAGTACCTGTGCCCTTTTTACTTGTGAGTCAGTTTTGTTAGGTACAAAATGCTTGACTCATTTTCTTTCCTTGAGAGTATAACTAAGATAAGCTTATTTTCTATGAGCATAAAGTGTTGCTCTTGAAGTCTGATAATTATCTAATTAAAATGACTTGCAAATCATGTGTTCCTTTCTTCTTTCTAGATAGTCAAATATTTTATTTTTCTTTAAACCCAGTACACTACAATACCTTGGTGTTAGTCATTGTGGATCAATATTTTTAAGTATATAATAAGCAACTTCAAATCCTTTTTTTTTTAAATTTCCTGAATTATAGTTTTCAGCATTTCTTCTGGTCCCTTCAGTCTTCTTCTTCTTGGATGTCTTGCTCTTTCTCTCAGTCCCTTTTTCCCCAATTATTTTTATTAGTTGGAGGCTAATCACTTTACAATATTGTAGTTTATTTTGCCATACATTGACATGAATCAGCCATGAATATACATGTGTTCCCCATCCTGAAACCCCTCCCACCTCTTTCACTATGGGTGAATATGTATATGTGTATATTGAATCACACTTCATATCATTGTTATAAACCTATGCCTCTACATTGGTCTTTTGCTGTTCTGTGAAACTATCCCCCCTCCACCTTTTTTTCTTTCTTTTTCCTTGATTTTTTTAAATCTCTCTTTTGTAATTTAAAATTTTTAAACATATTTTATTTTTCTACATTAATTCCTTCATTTGCCTTTCCTATTTTTCTTTTCCCCTTTCAGTTAAACTGTAATGTATATAAATCTCCATCTACGTCTTGAAATTTTTGAATGTTTATTCTTTCTTCCTTTCTTTTTGTTTCTCTCAACATATTTGTTACTTTGGTTTGCATTTCTTTATTCCTCACTTGGCACCTTTATTTAGTTTTGTTTTCCATTTTATGCTTAGCTACATTTTGTTCTTAACTGGTAAATATAATTTTTTATTTCCTTTATTCCCCAGATCTACTTTATTTTTGTTGGAATGCTTTTACTGTGTTCATATCTGTATATGGATATGTGTACATTTTATTATTTTAATTATTATTTGTCTGATTTTGTAGCTGCCATTTCTCTGAGGTTCATTTTTGGTTTCTCATTTTTGGATATGTGTTTTACTCTCCCTTAATGCCATAACAAACCATTTGTGGAATCCTCGTTCCTGACCAGAGATCATACCCTGAGCCTTTGGAATGAGAGCACTGACTCCAAGACCCTAGAATACCAGAGAAGTGACCCTAGGGGTTATCAGGTAGTGAGAACTCACACAAAGGAAACCACTTGAATATAAGACCTGGCATAACTCAACCATCAATAACACCCTGTGCAGGACACCTCATTTAAAGAGCAAACAAACAAAGAAACAACAAGCCAATCATCAGCAGAAAGGAGTACTACCTCATTCAGCCTTGCCCATCGAAGGAAAACAAACAAACAAACACACACAAACTCAGCATGTGTCTCACTGTATACAATGCTCATCAGAAACAGCTGTGCCAACTTCAGGAGGGCAAAAATCAAATGGAAGAAAGAATTCAGCCTTCCTGGGAAATGGGGACCTCAAACACAATAACTCAAAAAAAAAAAAAAAAAAAAAGCAGAGGAATAATGCAAAAATAAAAGAGAAAAAAAAAATAGAAACTCATAAGTCCTAATAAATGAATATGAAATCAGAAAGTAACCTGAAAAATAATTCAGAAAAATGATAGAAAAGATGATTAAAAAAAAAACCTTGAAAAGAAAATGGAGAAAAAGTAAGAATCAGTTTACAGAGACCTAGAAGAATTAAAGAATAAGCATACAAAGACAAACACATAATCACTGAAATAAAAAATAATACTCTAGAAAGAATCAGTAACCGAATATCTGAAGCAGAATTATGAATTAGTGAGCTGGAAGATTAAAAAGTTGAAAATAAATTCTGAAGAGCAGAATAAAGAAAAGAACTGTGGACAGTCTGAGTCCTTTGAGAATGTATGATATGCACCAACATTAGAATTATAGGGGTCCCAGAAGAAGATGAGATAAAGAAACTGCATGAGAACATTTTTTAAAAGATTATAGTAAAAAAATTCCCCAACATGGAAAAGGAAGTAGCCAATCAAGTCCAAGAGGCACCAAGAGACCATTCAGGATGAATCCAAGGAGAAACACATCAAGACACATATTAATCAAACTAACAAAGGCTAAACCCAAAGAGAGGATATTAATAGCAGGAAGGGAGAAGCAACAAGTCACATACAAGCGAAAGCCCAAACGCTTAACAGCTGATCATTCAGCAGAAACTCTGCAGGCCAGAAGGGAAAGATTTATTTCAAGTACTAAAAGGGAAAAATATACAACCAAGATTACTGTACCCAGCAAGGATGTCACTCAAAGTTGATGAAGAATTCAAACACTTTTCAGATGAGAAAAAGGTAAGAGAATTCAGTACCACCAAACCAGCTCTATAGCAAATGAATAATGGAGTTTTATTGTCAAGAAATACAACAGAAGAAAAAAATACAGAATCTACCCCAAATGTTAGCAAATGGCAATAGGAACATATAAATATGTATATATGTATATATCAATAATTACTTTAAATATAAACGGATTAAATGCTCCAACCAAAGGACACAGACTGCTGATTGGGTACAAAAACAAGACCAATATATATGCTGTCTACAAGAAACCCACTTCAAGCCTCAAGACACATATGACTAAAAGTGAGGTGAAAGAAAAATATATTTCACACAAATGGGAAGCAAAAGAAAGCTGGAGTAGCTATCCTCACACAAAACAAAATAGACCTTAAAATAAAGAAGATTACAAGAAATATGGAAGAATTCTGCATCATGATCAAGGGATCAATTCAACAAGAGGATATAACAATTGTTAATATCTACGCAACCAAGATAGGAGCACCACAATACATAAGGCAAACACTAACAGACATAAAAGGAGAAATTTACAGTAACCCACTAATAGTAGGAGACTTTAAAACCCCATTCACACCAATGGGCAAATCATCAAAACAGAAAAGAAATAAGGAAGTGCAAGTCTTAAATGACACATTAGATGAGATGGATTTCTTTGATATCTTCAGGACATCCAAATACAGAAGAATACACCTTCTTCTCAAGGGCACATGGAACATTATCCATGATAGATCACATCTTGTGTCACAAATAAAACCTCAGTGAATTTAAGAAAATTGAAATCATATCAAGCATCTTCTCCAACCACAATGGTATGGGAATAGATATCACTTACAAAAAACAAAAACTGTAAGCAACACAAACATGTGGAGATTAAACAACATGCTTCTAAATACCTGAAAAGTTACAGAAGAAATCAAAAGGGAGAGCAAAAGATGTCTAGAAACAACTGACAATAAAAACATGACAACTCAAAACCAGCGGGATGCAGCAAAAGATGTTCTAAGAGAGAAGTTTATAGCAATACAATCCTACCTCAAGAAATAAGAAAAACATTGACTAGACAACCTAACTTTACACCTAAAGCAATTGGAAAAAGAAAAATAAATTAAAAAAAATAGTAGAAGGAATGAATTTATAAAGTTCTGAGCAGAAATAAATGGAAAAGAAAGAAGCAATAATAAAGAATAAAACTAAAAGCTGGTTCTTTGAGGAGATAAACAACATTGGCAAACCCTTAGCCAGACTTATCAAGAAAAAGAAAAAAAAAAAAGAGAGAAGAATCAACTCAAGAAAATTAGAAATGAAAAATTAGAGGTTACAACAGACAATGCAGAAATGCAAATGATTATAAGAAACTATTATGAACAACTCTATGGCAATAAAATAGATAACCTAGAAGGAATGGGCAGATTCTTAGAAAATTTCAATCTTCCAAGACTGAACCAGAAAGAAATAGAAATTATGAACAGCCCAATTACAAACACTTAAAATTGAAGTTGTGATAAAAAAATCTCCCCAAAAAAGAAAAGCCCAGGACCAGATGACTTCACAGGTGAATTCTTTCAAAAATTTAGAGAAAGGGTAATGCCTATCCTTCTAAAGCTCTTTCAAAAAATTGGAGAGGAAAGAACACTTCTAAATTCATTCTACGAGGGCACCATCAACCTCATACCAAAAGGAGCCAAAGACAACCCAAAAACAGAGAACTACAGTCCAATATCACTAATGAACATAGAAGCAAAAATCCTCTGTTTTAGCAAACAGAATTCAGAAACACATCAAAATGCTCATACACCATTATCAAATGAACTTCATTTCAGGGATGCAATGATTCTTCAATATATGGAAATCAAGCAATATGGTGCCCATATTAACAAATTGAAAGATAAAATCCATATGACCATCTCAATAGATGCAGGAAAAGGCTTTGACAAAATTCAGTACCTATTTATGATTAAAACTCTTTGAAAACTGGGCATAGAAGGACCTTGCCTCAACATAGTAAAGGCCATATATGATAAACCTACAGCAAACATTACTCTCAATGGTGAAAAACTGAAATGTTTGCCCCTAAGATCAGGCACAAGACAAGGGTATCCACTTTCACCACTATTACTCAACATAGTTATGGAAGTCCTAGCTGTATTAATTGGAGAAGAAAAAGAAATTAAAGTAATCCAGATTAGAAAAGAAGAAATAACACTGTCACTGTTTACAAATGGCATAATACTGTACATAGAAAACCCCAAAGATAGTATCAGAAAATTACTAGAGCTAGACAGTGCATTTAGCAAAGTTGCAGGATAGAGCATCAATACACAGAAATCACTTGCATTTCTACATACTAACAATGAAAAATCACTTGCATTTCTACATACTAACAATGAAAAATCAGAAAGAGCAATTAAGAAATCAATCCCGTTCACTATCACAACAAAAATAATTAAGTTATCTAGGAATAAACTAAGGAGATGAAACAGCTGTACACAGACTATTACAAGACACTATGAAAGAAATAAAAAGTGACATAAACAGATGGAGAGATATTCCATGTTGCTGGATAGGAAGAAACAATATTTTGAAAATGACTATAAAATCAAATGCCATCTACAGATCAATGCAATCCCTATCATATTACCAGTGACATTTTTCAGAGAAGCAAGAAGAAAAATTCACAATTCATATGGAAACACAAAAGACCCCTAACAGACAAAGCAGTTTTGAGAAAGAAGAATGGAGCTGCAGAAATCAAGCTTCCTGATTTGCAGTTATAACTACAAAGCTATAGTCATCAAGACAGTATGGAAACTGGCACAAAAACAGAAATATAGACCAGTGGAACAAGACAGAAAGTCCAAAAATAAACCCATGCACCTATGGGCACTTATTTTTGACAAAGGAGGCAAAAATATACAATGCAGGAAAGACAGCCTATTCAATAAATGGTACTGGGAAAACTGGACAGTTACATATAAAAGAATAAAATTAGAACATTTCCTAACACCATACACAAAGATACACCCAAAGTGGATGAAAGACCTAAATGTAAGACCAGAAACCATCAATATCTTAAAGAAAAACATAGGCAGAACACTTGGCATAAATCAAAACAAGATACTCCATGAACCACCTCATAGAGTAATGGAAATAAAAACAAAAGTAAACCAGTGAGACCTGATTAAACAAACAAACAAACAAAAAAAAACTTTTGTGCAGCAAAGGAAACTATAAGTAAGATGAAAATGCACCCCACAGAATGGGAGAAAATAATAGCAACTGATACAACTGACTAAGGATTAATTCCCGAAGTATACAAATACAATCAATCCTAGAAAAACAAACAGCCCAATCAAAAAGTAGGGAAAAGACCTAAAAAGACATATCTCAAAGAAGACATACAGATGGCTAACCACACATGATAAGATGATCAACATCCCTCATTTATTTGAGAAATGTACATCAAACCTACGCCGACATATCACCTCACACTGGTCAGAATGAACCTCATCAAAATGTTTACAAATAATAAATGCTGGAAAGGGTGTGGAAAAAAAAGTGAATCTTCCTGCACTCTTGATGAGAATGTAAATTGATACAACCACTATGGAAGATGGTATGGAGATTCCTTAAAAAAAACTAGGAGTAAAAACCACCACTTGACCCAGCAATCCCTCTCCTAGGCAAATATCCTAAGGAAACCAAAATTGAAAGAGACGCATGTATCCCATTGTATGGAAGCAACCTAGATGTCCATTGACAGGGGAATGGATAAAGTAGTTGATGTATATACACACAATGGAATATTAATTATACACACAATGGAATATTAATATTACTCAGCCATAAAAAGGAAAGCATTTGAGTCAGTTCTAACGAAGTGGATGGACCTAGAACTTATTATACAGAGTGAAGTGAATCAGAAAGAGAAAGATAAATATGGTGTTCTAACACATAGATAGCATATTAAAAAGCAAAGACATTACTTTGCCAACAAAGGCCCATCTAGTCAAGGCTACGGTTTTTTCAGTGGTCGTGTATGGATGTGACAGTTGGACTGTGAAGAAAGCTTAGCGTCGAAAAATTGATGCTTTTGAACTATGGTGCTGCAGAAGACTCTTGAGAGTCCCTGCAAGGAGATCCAACTAGTCCATCCTAGAGGAGATTAGTCCTGGGTGTTCACTGGAAGGACTGATCCTGAAGCTGAAACTCCAATATTTTGGCCACCTGATGTGAAGAGTTGACTCATTGGAAAAGACCCTGATGCTGGGAGGGATTGGGGGCAGGAGGAGAAGGGGATGACAGAGGATGAGATGGTTGGATGGCATCACCGACCTGATGGACATGGGTTTGAGTAAACTCCGGGAGTTGGTGATGGACAGGGAGCCCTGGCGATTCATGGGGTCGCAGAGTCGGGCATGACTGAGCGACTGAACTGAACACATATATATGGAATCTAGAAAAGTGATAGTGAAGAATTTATTTGCAGAGCAACAGACATAGAGAATAGATTGTGGTCCTGGGGAGAGGGAAGGAGAAGGTGAATTGTATGGAAAGAGTAACATGGAAACTTCCATTGCTGCTACTGCTACTGCTAAGTCACTTCAGTCGTGTCCAACTCTGTGTGACACCATCCCTGGGATTCTCCAGGCAAGAACACTGGAGTGGGTTGCCATTTCCTTCTCCAAAGCTGAAAAGTGAAAACTGAAAGTGAAGTCATTCAGTCAGTCTCCTCCGTCCATGGGATTTTCCAGGCAAGAGTACTGGAGTGGGGTGCCATTGCCTTCTCCGGGAAACTTCCATTACCATATGTCAAATAGATAGCCAAAAGAAATTTGCTGTATAGCTCAGGAAACTCAGACAATACCTAGTGCACTTGAGAGGGATGTGTAATCTTCAGTTCCTGCTATACGGAATATTCTGTCCATGTATGTTAAGTCCACTTGGTTTGTATTGTCATTTATGTTTTCTTTTAATTCAGAGGACTTATTTTCTTCTAGCATCATTTGGATATTGATTATTGGGCCATACTTCGTGTTCAAGTTTTGTAGTTTTTATACTTCATGTTTGTCAAAAGGCTGAGAAACAATTCAACATTTTTGAGTTTTGGATTCAGGTACCTGGAACTCTTTGTGATTTTATCACTAATATGTAAAATAATATGACAAAATATATAACTAACATAATATAATGATATATAATGTCCTGGGTGTTCATTGGAAGGTCTGATGTTGAAGATGAAACTACAATACTTTGGCCACCTGATGCAAAGAGGTGACTCATCTGAAAAGACCATGATTTTGGGAAAGATTGAAGGCAGGAGGAGTAGGGGATGACAGAGGATGAGATGGTTGGTTGGTATCACTGGCTCAATGGACATGGGTCTGCATGGATTCTGGGAGTTGGTGTTGGAAAGAGAGGCCTGGTGTGTTGCAGTTAATGGGGTCGCAAAGAGTCAGACATGACTGAGCGACTGAAATGACCTGAACTGACTGTCATTTCTCTAATATATTTTTAAATTTCATATCTCTTTTGTATCCCAGAAGTATAGTCACTATGACTTTTTTTTTATTGTTTGCATAAAAATGTCCTTGCAACCTAATTCTTAAAATCTATTCAATTCTAAGATTTGTCTCTTTGACATGATGGCATCTTTTAGTGTACTGCATTACTTGTTATTTGTTATCATTTTAGTCAATATATTTTAGTATGATTTTAAGAAGTAGCTCTAGAGACTTTGAATATTGCTGTCAGTCGGTCAGTTGTGTGCAACTCTTTTGTCACTTCATGGACTGCAACAGGACAGGTCTCCCTCTACTTCATACTCTCCCAGCATTTGCTCAAATTCATATCCACTGAATTTGTGATGCCATCCAACCATCTCAACCTCTGTCACCCCCTTCTCCTCCAGTCCTCAATCATTCACAGCATCTTGGTTTTTTCCAATGATTTGACTCTTGGTATTGGGTGGCCAAAATGCTGGAGTTTCAGCTTCAGAATTAGTGCTTCAAATGAATATTTAGGGTTGATTTCATTTAGGACTGATGAATTGATCTCTTTGTAGTCCAAGGGACTCTTAAGAATCTTCTGAAACATCACAGTTGAAGGCATCAATTCTTCAACTCAGCCTTCTTTGTGGTCCAAAAAGCAACCAGATATCAAATTGCCAACATCCATTTGATCATCAAAAAAGCAAGAGAGTTCCAGAGAAATCATCTATTTCTGCTATATTGACTATGTCAGGCCTTTGACTGTGTGGATCAAAATGAACTGTGGAAAATCTTGAAAGGTCTGGAATACCTGATCTCCCTCTTGAGAAAAATGTATGCAGGTCAGGAAGCAAGAGTTAGAACTGGACAAGAAACAATCGATTGGTTCCAAATAGGAAAAGGAGTACATCAAGGCTGTATATTGTCACCCTACTTATTTAACTTATATGCAGAGTACATCATAAGAAACGCTGGACTGGAGGTTGCACAACCTGGATCAAGATTGCCAGGAGAAATATCAATAACCTCAGATATGTAGACGACACCACCCTTATGGCAGAAAGTGAAGAAGAACTAAAAAACCTCTTGATGAAAGTGAAAGAGGAGAATGAAAATGTGGGCTTAAAGGTCAACATTCAGAAGACTAAGATGGTGGCATCTGGATCCATCAGTTCAGTTCAGTACAGTTCATGTTCAGTCATGACTGACTCTTTGTGACCCCATGAATTGCAGCAGGCCAGGCCTCCCTGTCCATCACCAACTCCTGGAGTTTACTCAAACCCATGTCCATTGGGTTGGTGATGCCAACCCAGCCATCTCATCCTCTGTCTTCCCCTTCTCCTCCTGCCCCCAATCCCTCCCAGCATCAGGGTCTTTTCCAATGAGTCAACCCTTCGTATGAGGTGGCCAAAGTATTGGAGTTTCAGCTTCAGCATCAGTCCTTCCAATGGACACCCAGGGATGATCTCCTTTAGGATGGACTGGTTGGATCTCCTTGCAGTCCAAGGGACTCTCAAGAGTATTCTCCAACAACACAGTTCAAAAGCATCAATTTTTCAGCGCTCAGGTTTCTTCACAGTCCAACGCTCACATTCATACATGACCACTTGAAAAACTTTAGCCTTGACAAGATTACCTTTGTTGACAAAGTAATGTCTCTGCTTTTTAATATGCTACCCAGTTTGCTCATAACCTTCCTTCCAAGGAGTAAGCGTCTTTTAATTTCATGTCTGCAGTCAACATCTGCAGTGATTTTAGAGCCCAAAAAGTAAAGTCTGACACTGTCCCCACTGTTTTCCCATCTATTTCCCATGAAATGATGGGACCAGATGCCATGATCATAGTTTTCTGAATGTTGAGCTTTAAGCCAACTTTTTCACTCTCCTCTTTCACCTTCATCAAGAGGCTTTTTAGTTCCTCTTCACTTTCTACCATAAGAGTGGTGTCATCTGCATATCTGAGGTTATTGATATTTCTCCCAGCAATCTTGATTTCAGCTTGTGTGTCCAGCCCAGCGTTTCTCATGATGTACTCTGCATGTAAGCTAAATAGCAGGGTGACACTATATAGCTTTGATGTACTCCTTTTCCTATTTGGAACCAAGCTGTTGTTCCATGTCCAGTTCTAACTGTTGCCTCCTGGCCTGCATTTAGGTCTCTCAAGAGGTAGGTCAGGTGGTCTGGTTCTCCCATCTTTCAGAATTTTCCACAGTTTATCGTGATCCACTCAGTCAAAGGCTTTGGCATCATCAATAAAGCAGAAATAAATGTTTTTCTGGAACACTCTTGCTTTTTCATGATCCAGAGGACGTTGGCAATTTGATCTCTGGTTCCTCTGTCTTTTCTAAAACCAGTTTGAACATCTGGAAGTTAACATTTCATGTGTTGCTGAAGTCTGGCTTGGAGAATTTTGAGCATTACTTTACTAGCATATGAGATGAGGGCAATTGTGTGGTAGTTTGAGCATTTTTTGTGATTGCCTTTCTTTGAAATTGGAATGAAAACTGACCTTTTAGTCCTGTGACCATTGCTGACTTTTCCAAATTTGCTGGCATTTTGAGTGCAGCACTTTGACAGCATCATCTTTCAGGATTTGTAATAGCTCAAGTGGAATTCCATCACACCCACTAGCCTTGTTCATACGGATGCTTTCTAAGGCCCTCTTCACTTCACATTCCAGGATGTCTGGCTCTAGGTGAGTGATCACACCATCGTGATTATCTGGGTCTTGAAGATCTTCTTTTGTACCGACCTTCTGTGTACTTTTGCCACCTCTTCTAAATATCTTCTGCTTCTGTTAGGTCCATACCATTTCTGTCCTTTATCGAACACTTCTCTTCATGAAATGTTCCCTTGGTATATCTAATTTTCTTGAAGAGATCTCTAGTCTTTCCCATTTTGTTGTTTTCCTCTATTTCTTTGCATTGATCACTAAGGAAGTCTTTCTTATCTCTCCATGCTATTCCTTGGGACCCTGCATTCAAATGGGAATAGCTTTCTTTTAATTCCTTTGCTTTTCACTTCTCTTCTTTTCAGCTATTTGTAAGGTCTCCTCTGACAACCATTTTGCCTTTTTGCATTTCTTTCCCATGGGGATGGTCTTAATCTCTGTCTCCTGTACAATGTCATGAACCTCCATCCATAGTTCATCATGCACTCTATCAGATCTAGTCCCTTAAATCTATTTCTCATTTCCACTGTATAGTCATACGGGATTTGATTTAGGTCATCCCTGAATAGTCGAGTGTTTTTCCCTGCTTTCTTCAATTTAAGTCTGAATTTGGCAATAAGGAGTTGATCTGAGCTACAGTCAACTCCCAGTCTTGTTTTTGCTGACTGTATAGAGCTTCTCCCTTTTTGGCTGCAAAGAATATAGTCAATCTGATTTCAGTGTTGACCATTTGGTGATGTCCATGTGTAAAATCTTCTCTTGTGTTGTTGGAAGAGGGTGTTAGCTGAGTTGTGTTCTCTTGGCAAAACTCTATTAGCATTTTCCATGCTTCATTCCATACTCCAACGCCAAATTTGCCTGTTACTCCAGGTGTTTCTTGACTTCTCACTTTTGAATTCCAGTCCCCTCTAATGAAAAGGACATCTTTTGGGGATCTTAGTTCTAAAAGGTCTTGTAGGTCTTCATAGAACCATTCAACTTCAGCTTCTTCAGCATTACTGGTTGGGGCATAGGCTTGGATTACAGTGATATTGAATGGTTTGCTTTGGAAATGAACAGAGATCATTCTGTCTTTTTTGAAATTGCATCCAAGAACTGCATTTCGGACTCTTTTGTTGACCATGATGGCTACTCCATTTCTTCCAAGGGATTCCTGCCCCCAGTAGTAGATATAATGGTCATCTGAGTTAAATTCACCCTTTCCAGTCCATTATTTAGTTCGCTGATTCCTAGAATGTCAAAATTCACACTTGCCATCTCCTGTTTGACCAGTTCCCTTTTGCCTTGATTCATGGACCTAATATTCCATATTCCTATGCAATATTGCTCTTTATAGCATTGGAACTTGCTTCTTTCACCAGTCACATCCACAACAGCATATTGTTTTTGCTTTGGCTCCATCCCATCATTCTTTCTGGGGTTATTTCTCCACTGATCTCTGGCAGCATATTGGGCACCTACCGACCTGGGGACCGCAAGGCAAGAACACTGAAGTGGTTTGCCATTCCCTTCTCCAGTGGGCCACATTCTGTCAGATCTCTCCACCATGACCCAATATCTTGGATGCCCCCACATGGCACAGCTTAGTTTCACTGAGTTAGACAAGGCTGTGGTCCGTGTGACTAGATTGACTAGTTTTCTGTGATTATGGTTTCTGTGTCTTCCCTCTGATGCCCTCTAGCCACACCTACCGTCTTACTTGGGTTTCTCTTACCTTAGATGTGGGGTATTTCTTTATGTCTGCTCCAGGAAAGTGCAGTCACTGCTCCTTACCTTGGACAAATGGTATCTCCTCACGGCTCCCCTCCTGACCTTCAACGTGGAGTAGCCCTCTTGACCCTCCTGCGACCACACAGTCGCCACTTTTTGGGAAATAGGTGGGGAAAGAGTGGCTGACTTAATTTTTCTGGGTTCCAAAATAACTGCTGATGGTGATAGCAGCCATGAAATTAAAAGATGCTTACACCTTGAAAGGAAATTTATGACCAACCTAGACAGCATATTAAAAAAGAGAGACATTACTTTGTCAACAAAGGTCAGTCTACTTTAGCTATGGTTTTTCCCAGTGATCATGTATGGATGTGAGAGTTGGACTATGAAGAAAGCTGAGCGCAGAAGAACTGGTGCTTTTGAACCGTGGTGTTGGAGAAGACTCTTGAGAGTCCCTTGTACTGCAAGGAGATCCAACCAGTCCAGTCCATCCTAAAGGAGATCAGTCCTGGTTGTTCATTGGAAGGATTGATGTTGAAGCTGAAACTCCAATATTTTGGCCACCTGATGTGAAGAACTGACTCATTTGAAAAGACTCTGATGCTGGGAAAGATTGAGGGCAGGGGACAAGGGGACGACAGAGGATGAGATGGTTGGATGGCATCACCGAGTCAATGGACATGGGTTTAGGTGGACTCCTGGAGTTGGTGATGGACAGGGAGGTCTGGCGTGCTGCAGTTCATGGGGCTGCAGAGTCAGACACAACTGAGCAGCTGAACTGAACTGAACTGTACATCTGAACATCTGTACGAGACTTCTGGATAAACTGTATATGCTTGTGACTGTGGGGGGCTTTCTAGTAAAGTGATGTCTCTTCTTTTTAATACAATGTGTAGGATTGTCATAGCTTTTTCTCCAAAGATTTTTTTTGTTGTTGTTGTTGTTGTTCCATGACTGCAGTCATCGTTTACAGTGAGTTTGGAGCCCAAGAAAATTAAGTCTTTCAGTGATTCCAAGTTTTCTCGTTTAATTTGCCAAGTAGTGATGAGACTAGATGCCATGATTTTTGTTTTTTAAAACTTGTGCTTTCAGCGAGATTTTTCTCTCTCCTCATTTGCCCTCATCAAGAGGCTCTTTAGTTCTGTTTCATTTTATCTTTTTTTAGAGTGTTACCATCTGTATTCTGAAGTTGTTGATGTTCCTCCTGCAAACACATTCCAGCTGTCATTGGAATCAGGCTTGTCATCCACCTTGGCATTTTGCTTACTATACCCTGAACATATTTAATACAAACAAAGTGACAGTATACAGCCTTGTCACACTCCTTTCCATGTCTTGAACTAGTCAACATTTCTGTGTCTACTTTCAACTCTTGCATCTTGACCTGCATACCTATTTCTCAGGAGACAGATTAGAAAGTCTGATACTTCCATCTCTTTTTGAATTGCCCACAGTTATTGTTATCCACAACAGTAAATGGCTTTAGTGGAGTCAAAGAAGCAGGTGTAATTTTTTTTTTTTTTCTGGAATTCCTTGTTTTCTCGGGATCCAAATTTTATTGGCAATTGTTCTCTGATTCCTCTATCTTTTCCAAAACTAGGCTGCACATCTTCAAATTTTTTGTTCACATATTGCTGAAAAATTTTGAATATTATCTTGCTAGCATATGAAAGGAGCACAATTGCCCAGTTTAAGTGTTCTTTGGCATCCATCTTTTTTGATATCAGAAATGAAAATTGACCTTTTCCAAACTCTTGGCCACTGATGTGTTTTTCAATTATGATAACATATGAAGTGCCACAGTTTTAAAGCATTGTTACAGTAACATATTCATGGTGATGAATTCTCTAAGTTATTGCTTAAAATTTTGGTTTCTCCTTTATATCTCTATAAGTTCCTTGTTGGTTGTAGATTTGACTCATTCATCACTTCGAGCATATGCTATCATTCTCTTCTGACCTGAAAAATTTCTATTGAAAGACCAACTGCTATCCTTATGGGGATTCACTTGTTTGTTATATATCTCTTTCCCCTTGCTGCTCCTAATGTTTGATTTTTGTGTTTAATATTTCTTTATCTGATTAATATGTGTTGTGTAATGTTTCACTCTGAATTTATCATCTTTGAGACTTTCTGGGGCTCTGGGCCTTGGAGAAATATTTCCTTCCACATTTAATGGAGATTTTCAACATTTATCTCCTCAAGAATTTTCTCATGATCCCGTTTTCTTTCTTTTCTCTCTCTCTCTCTCTCTGTTTTTTTGTTTTGTTTTTTTCTTTCTGGTGTGGCATGGCATTTAACATTGTCCCCAAAAGTCTCAGGGGTTTTCCACACTGCTTTCCTTTTTTCCAATTCTCTTTAATATGTTTCCATATAATTTGTCCTTTCTGCTGCCTTGGTTACTCTACTGTTGGTTCCCTCCAGAGTGTTTTTAATCTCAGTTATCACATTATTACTGATAGACTCTTCTTAAGTTCTTCTAGATCTTGTTAATTTTTTTTTTTTTTTTGCATCTTCTCAATCCATGTCTCCAGTGTATTTATCAGGGACTCCACATTATTTTTAAGATTATAGATCACCATCACTGTCTTTATTCTGAATTATTTTTCAGGCAGACCCCCTATGTCGTCTTTGTTTGGTTTGGTGGATTTTTATCATGTACCTTCACCAGTTGCATATTTCTCTTTCTTTCTTTCTTTTTTTTTTTTTTTGTTTACATTGCTGTGGTTTGGGTCCCCTTTCTGCAGGCTGGACAGTTATGGTTTCATTTTGTTGTGGAGTCTGCTCTTTGTGGATGGGGTAGGAGCAGTGACTTGTCAATGTTTAGTGCTTTGGGGAACTTCTGTCTGTGCTCTGCAGGTGGATCTGGATCTCTTCACTCTGGAGTGCAATGAAGTGTCCAGTTATGCATTTTTGATTGTTTGTGGGTTTGGTATGGCTGTGGGCAGTCCATATTATGGTATTCATTGTTGTTTTCCTATTTTGCTGGAGAAGAGTTGTGGGTTATCTTGCACTGAACTTTCTGGATTTTGTGTGGAGCTTTATTTCCTTGTAGATATGGACACTTTGTCTGTGTACTTCTCTTTTAATGTTCCTGGTGTCACGAGTTTGATGATGATTCAAAGTTCTGGAATTGACTTCCTGGTCTCTGGGCTTTGATTCCTTTGTTACAGTATTATCAAGAATTCCACATGCATACAGCACAGAAGATAAAAACCAAGGGTAAGGGGCGGTCCTAAGTTGGTGGAGGAATAGGACAGGAAGACCACTTTCTCCCCTAGGAATTCATTGAAAGATCATTTGCACACTGAGAGAATTCCACAAAACAACTTCTGAACACTGTCAGAGGACACCAGACACCCAGAAAGGCAGCCCATTCTCTCTGAAAGGAGGTATGACAAAATATAAAAGATAAAAAGAGAGACAAAAGAGTTAGGGACAGAGACCCATCCTGGGGAGGGAGTCATGAAGGAGGAGAAGTTTCCAAACACCAGGAAATCCTCTCACTGGTGGGTCTATGGGGAGTTTTGGAATCTCAGAGGGGAACACAAAGGAGGAAAAACAGAAACAAAAAAACCCCAGAGAATACGCACCTAACAACAGCCCTCAGTGGAGAAGTAGTGCGGAACATCACGAACACCACCAGCGAGTCGGGGTTGAACAGGAAGGCATGGGTTTCAGGCTTAAGGTATGGACCGGGCCTGAATGCCCTGAGGAAAGTCTGAGGGAGCTAACTTGGGATAGCATCCCACACTGTGGGATAGCCAGAGAGAGAGAGAGAACTTTCCCATGAAAAGCTCTAAGACACAGCCTGGACTGCTCACAGAGCAAAGGATTGAGTGAATATCAGAGGAGAGCTAGCCAATTGTGAACCGGCCCCTCCCCCAACAGAGGCAGAGACGCAGGTGGGTGACAGCAAGAGCCAGATGACAAGGGGCAATCTTGGCCCCAGAGAAGGCATCCTTTACCAAACTGTAAGCAGGATCCCAGTTGCTAACCAAGTCTTCCTGGGATCCTGGGTACTTGACATCTGCCAGGAGGGTCACAGTCAGAGATCAGCTCCCCAGAGGAGACACACAGCACACCTGAGATAGCGTTCTCACTGTAAATCCAGAAACTGAGCAGATGGGACCGGGGAGGTGATAAGATGCACCATACACCAGGGAGAGTGTGCTTGCCAAGCATACGGTCGCCTGAGCTGCTTGGGACTGAGAAGGGCACAAAAGGCAGGCCAACTGAGTCTTTGCTTTTGTGGAGTACCTGAAAACCTAAGCCTGAGCAGCTCCGTCCAGGAAGTGCATGCAATGCAGGACCCGCATTAGACAGTTCCCCAGCAGAGCAACCTGGAGCCTGAGCAGTGTAGACTGGGAAGGCACACCTGTCGTGAGTTGGGACAAATCCAATGTGGCCCAGACACTGCAAGCACTCCCCACAAATGCCAATGATATTTATTTGCAGTGGCCCTCCCTCCCCACAGCACAACTGAACAAGTGAGCCTAAATAAGTGACTACCTTTGCCCCCAGTGTATCAGGAGAGAAATTAGACACTGAAGAGCCTTGCAAACAGCAAATGCCAAAATAAACAATGAAGAGGGAATCACTTTGGATGTAACAGGTGCAAGAGATTAAAACCCTGAAGTTAGCACTGACTACATTGGAAGGGGTCTATAAACCTTGAGAAGAAGTAAAAGCTGGAACAAAACACTATCCAAAACAACTGACCCCACACTGCCATCAACTCCAGAGAAATTCCTAGATATATTTTACATTCTTAATTTTTTAAGTTCTTTATTACTGATTTAATTTTCACTTTTATAAACTGCCATTACTGGCAAAAAAAAAAAAAAAAACCTATTTTAAGACAAATTTCATATATATATTTATAATTTCTGTGATTTTTAAAAATACTTCATTTTTGAGAGTCTCACCTCTAGATTTTTTAAACTATGCTTTTTGGTATTTGTTAACAATTTTGTCCCTTTAAGAATTCAAACTTCAGTATCTATTTTTACTTAGGAGTGTGTTTGCTGGATTCATCACTCTCTCCCCCTTTTGACTCTCCTTTTTATCCCCCATGTCACCTCTATCTCTTCTTTCCCCCGCTCTTCTCTACCCAACTCTGTGAATCTATTTGGGTGTTCCATGCAGTGGAGAACACTTAGAGAACTGATTACTGGCTAGATCTCTCTCTCTATTTTTGACTTCTCCTTTTCTCCTCCTGGTCACCTCTATCTCCTTCCTCCCTCTTCTCTTCTCTATGTAACTCCGTGAACCTCTCTGTGTGTTCCTCATTGTGGAGTATCTTCTCACCATGAACCTAGATGTTTTATCATCAGTGCTGTATGCATGAAGTCTTGAGACCACAGAAACAATAAAACAGAAAGCCAGAGGTAGGAGGCTTAAATCCAAAACTTGAGAAGACCATAAAACTCCTGACTCTGGGGAACATTAATCAACAAGAGCTCATCCAAAAGCCTCCATACCTACACTGAAACCAAGCTCCACTCAAGAGCCAACAAGTTTCAGAGCAGGACATACCAAGAAAATTATCAAACAATGCAGGGACATAAACCTGAGCATTAACATGCAGGTGGTCAAAAGTCACACCAAACCCATAGACAACTCAAAACTCACTACTGGGCTGTTCATTGTGCTCCAGAGAGACGAGATCCACTTCCACCCGTCAGAACACAGACACAAGCTTCCCTAACCAGGAAACCTTAACAAGTAACTCTTCTAAATGCATCCATGGGGAGGAAACTCCACAATAAAGAGGAACCACAAGCTTTAGGATACAGAAAGGCCACCCCAAACACAGCAATCTAAATGAGATTAAAAGGCAGATAAATATTCAGCAGGTAAAGGAATATGATAAATGTCCACCCAACCAAACAAAAGAGGAGGATATAGGAAGTCTACCTGAAAAATAATACAGAATAATGATGGTAAGAATGATCCAAAATACTGATAAGAAAATCGAGTAACAGATAAATAGTCTGGAGACAAGGATTGAGAATATGCAAGAAATGCTTAACAAGGACCTAGAAGAAACAAAAGAGCTAATCAATAATGAATAATGCAATAACTGAGGTCAAAAACACTCTGAAGGCAATGAACAGTAGAATAAATGAGGCAGAAGATAGGGTAAGTGAGGTGGAAGATAGAATGGTGGAAATAAACTAAGCAGAGAAGAAAAAAGAAAAACGAATTAAAAGAAATGAGGACAAACTCAGAGACCTCTGGGACAATGTCAAATGCCCCAACATTCGAATCATAGGAGTCCCAGAAGAAGACAAAAAGAAAGGTCATGAGAGGATACTTGAGATAATAGCTGAAAACTTCCCTAAAATTGAGAAGGAAATAGCCACCTAAGTCCAAGAAACCAGAGTCCCAAACAGAATAAACAAGACACATATTAATCAATTAATGAAAGTCAAACATGAAGAACAAATATTTAAAGCTGCAAGCAAAAAAACAACATATAACACCCAAGGGGATGCCCATATGGATAACAGCTGACTTTTCAATAGAAACTCTTCAGGCCAGAAGGGAATGGAAGGATAGACTTAACGTGATGAAAGAGAAAAGCCTACAAACCAGATTACTGTACCCAGCAATGATCTCATTCAAAAAATGAAAGAGAATTCAAAAGCTTTATAGACAAGAAAAAGCTCAGAGAATACAACACCAGCAAACCAGCTCTTCAACAAATACTAAAGAATCCTCTCTATACAAGAAACACAGAAAAGGCATATAAACTCAAGCCCAAAATAACAAAGTAACTGGCAACGGGATCATACTTATCAATAATTACCTTAAAGGTAAATGGGTTGAATCCCCAAACCAAAAGACAAAGCCTGGCTGAATGGATATAAAAATAAGGCCCATTATATATGCTGTCTACAAGAGACCCACCTCAAAATAAGGGATGCATACAGACTAAACGTGAAGAGTTGGAAAAAGATATTTCATGCAAATGGAGAAAAAAAGGAAGCAGGAGTAGCAATACTCATATCTACTAAAATAGACTTTGAAATAAAGGCTGTGAAAAGAGACAAAGAAGGACACTAAATAATGATCCAAGGATCAATCCAAGAAGAAGATATAACAATTATAAATAAGTATGCAACCAACATATCTAGCACCAAATATGTAAGGCAAATGCTAACGAGTATGAAATGGGAAATTAACAGTAACACAATAAGAGTGAGAGACTTTAATACCCTACTAACAGCAATAGATAGATCAACTAAACAGAATACTAGCAAGGAAACTCAAACTTTAAATGGTACAATGGATCAGGTCAGTTCAGTCACTCAGTTATATTTGACTCTTTGTGGCCTTATGAACCGCAGCATGCTAGGCCTCCCTGTCTATCACCAACTCCTGGAGTTTACCCAAACTCACGTCCATTGAGTCGGTGATACCATCCAACCAACTTATTCTCTGTGGTCCCCTCCTCCTGCATCAGGGTCTTTTCCAATGAGTCAGCCCTTTGTATAAGGTGGCCAAATTATTGGAGTTTCAGCTTCAACATCAGTCCCTCCAATGAACACCCAGGACTGATCTCTTTTAGGATGGACTGGTTGGATCTCCTTTCAGGCCAAGGGACTCTCAAGAGTCTTCTCCAACACCAAAGTTCAAAAGCATGAGTTATTTGGTGCTCAGCTTTCCTTATAGTCCAACTCTCACATCCATACATGACTACTAGAGAAACCATAGCCTTGACTAGATGGACCTTTGTTGACAATGGATCAGTTAGACCTAATTGATATCTATGGGGCATTCCACCACAAACCATGAATTTCATCTTTTTCTCAGTGTGCACGGAACCTTCTCCAGGACATATCATATCCTGGGCCATAAATCTAGCCTTTGTAAATTCAGAAAATTTGAAACTACTCCAAACTTCTTTTCTGATGTCAATGCAGTAAGATTAGATGTCAACTACAGGGGGGGAAAAAAAAAAAAAAAACTATTAAAACTTTCAACATATGGAGGCTAAACAACACCCTTCAGGATAACGAACAAATCAGAGAAGAAATAAACAAATAAATCAAAGAATGCATAGAAATGAGTGAAAATGAAAGCACAACAACCCAAAACCTATGGGACATAGTAAAAGCAGTTTTAAAGGGAAAGTTCATAGCAATACAAGCCTACCTCAAAAAACAGGAGAGAAATCAAATAAATAACATAACTGTACACCTCAAGCAACTAGAAAATGAAGAACTGAAGAACAGCATGGTTAGTAGAAGGGAAGAAATCATAAAAATTAGGGCAGAAATAAATGTAAAAGAAACAAAAGAGACCATAGCAAAAATCAACAAAGCTAAAAGTTGGTTCTCTGAGAAGGTAAATAAAATAGACAAACCATTAGCAATACTCATCAAGGAACAAAGAAGAATCAAATCAACAAAATTAGAATGAAAATGAAATCGCAACTGACAACACAGAAATACAAAGCATCGTAAGCATCATCAGCAAATATATGCCAATATAATGGACAACTTGGAGGAAATGTACCAACTCCTAGAAATGTACAACTTTCCAAAACTGAACCAGGAAGAAATAGAAAATCTTAACAGATCTATCACAAACAGGGAAATCAAGACTGTAATTAGAAATATTCCAGCAAGCAAAAGCCCAGGACCAAACGGCTTCACAGCTGAATTCTACCAAAAATTTACAGAAGAGCTAACACCTATTCTTCTCAATCTCTCCCAGAAAATTGCAAAGGAAGGTAAATTTCCAAACTCATTTTATGAGGCTAAACTAGTATCACTCTAATATCAAAACCATACAAAGATGCCACAGAAAAGGAAAACTACTGGCCAATATCACTGATGTATAGACGCAAAAATCCTTAACAAAATCCTAGCAAACAGAATCCAACAACATATTTAAAAGATCATACATCATGACCAAGTGGGCAGGAATGCAGATATTCTTTAATATCTGCAAATCAATCAATGTACTACTCCACATTAACAAATTGAAAGATAAAAACCATATGATTATCCCAATAGATGCAGAGAAAGCCTTCGACAAAATTCAACATCCATTTATGATAAGTGGATTAAAAAAAAAAAAACCGCTGTAGAAAGCAGGAATAGAAGGAACAGACCTCACAAATAAAAAAGTATATATGATAAACTCACAGCAAACATAATCCTCAATGTTTCCATGAAAAATTGAAAGCATTTCCCATAAAGTCAGGAACAAGTGTGCTCACTCTCACCACTATTATTCAACATAGTTTTGGAGGTTTTATCCATAGGAATCAGAGAAGAAAAAGAAATAACAAGAACCCAGATTTGAAAAGTGGTAAAGCTCTCCATGTTTGCAGATGACATAGAAAACCTTAAAAACATCACCAGAAAATTACTAGAGCTAATCAATGAATATAGTAAAGTTGCAGGATATAAAATCAGCACACAGAAATCTCTTGCATTTCATATACTAACAATTAGAAAACACGAAATTGAAATTAAGGAAACAATCCCATTCACCATTGCAACAAAAAGAATAAAATATTTATGAATAACTCTACTGAAAGAAACAAAAGATCTATATATAGAAAATTATAGAACATTGATGAAAGAAATCAAAAAGGAAACAAATAGAGGCAGAAATATACCATGCTCTTGGATTGGAAGAGTCAATATAAAGAAAATGAGTATATTACCCAAAGCAATGTGTTAAATTCAGTGAAATCCCTATCAAGCTACCAATGGTATTTTTCAGAGAACTAGAACAAATAATTTCACAATTTGTGTAGAAATATAAAAAACTCAAATAGCCAAAGCAACCTTGAGAAACAATGGAACTGAAGGAATCAACCTGCCTGACTTCAGGCTATACTACAAAGCTACAGTCATCAAGACAGTGTTGTACTTGCACAAAAAACAGAAATATAGTTCAATGGAACAAAATAGAAAGCCTAGAGGTAAATCCACGCTCCTGTGGACACCTTATTTTTGACAAAGGAGACAAGAATATACAATGGAGAAAAGAGAATCTCTTTAACAAGTGGTGCTGGGAAAACTGGTCAACCACTTGTTGAAGAATGAAATTAGAACACTTTCTAACACCATACACAAAAATAAATTCAAAATGGATTAAAAGTCTAAACATAAGAGCAGAAACTGCAGAACTCTTGAGGAAAGCATAGGCAAACTGCTCTCTGGCAGAAATCACAGCAGGTTCTTCTTTGACCCACCTCCTATAGTAATGGAAATAAAAGCAAAAATAAACAAATGGGACCTAATTAATCTTAAAAACTATTGCACAACGAAGGAAACTGTAAGTAGCGGGGAAAGACAGCATTCAGAATTGGAGGAAATAATAGCAAATGAAGCAACTGATAAGAATTAATCTCAAAAATATGCAAACCACTCTTGAAGCTCAATACCAGAAAAACAAACGGCCCAATCCAAAAGTGGGCCAAAGAACTAAATCGCAATCTCAAAAATATAAAAGCCACACTTGAAGCTCAATCCCAGGAAAATAAACGACCCAATCCAAAAACGGCCCAAAGAACTAAACAGATATTTCTCCAAAGAAGACATACAGAAGTGTAGCAAACACAAGAAAAGATGCTCAACATCAATCATTATCAGAGAAATACAAATCAAAACCACAAAGTGGTACCATCTCATGTTGGTCAGAATGGCTGCTATCCAAAACTCTACAAACAATAAATGCTGAAGAGCGTGTGCAGAAAAGGGAACCCTCTTACACCATTCGTGGAAATGCAACCTAGTACAGCCGCTATGGAGCAGAGTGTGGAGATTCCATAAAAAAAAAAAAAAAAACCTGGACATAGAACTGCCATATGACCCAGCAATTCCATTGCTGAGCATACACACCAAAGAAACCAGAATTGAAAGAGACACATTTACCCCGATGTTCACCGCAGCATTGTTCATAATAGCCAGGATATGGAAGCAACCTACATGTCCATTGACAGATGAATTGATAAGAAAGCTGTGGTACACATACACAATGTAATATTACCTGGCCTTTAAAAAGAGTTCCTTTGAATAAATTCTAGTAAGGTGGACGAAACTGGGGCCTATTATAAGTCAGAAAGAAGAACACCAGTACAGTTTATTAATGCATTTACATTCAATTAAAAAGATGGTAACAACGACCCTATGTGCGAGACGGCAAAAGAGATATATATGTAAAGAACAGACTTTTGGACTCTGAGGGAGAAGCCGAGTGTGGGGGATTTGAAAAAATATCACTGAAACATGTATATTTTCATATGTGAAACAGATTGCCAGCCCAGGATCTAAGCATGAGACAGGTTGATCAGGACTGGAGCACTGGGATGACCCTGAGGGATGGGATGGAGAGGGATGTGGAAGGGGGGTTCAGGATGAGAAACATATATACAACTATGGCTGATTCATGTCTATGTATGGCAAAAACCAGTACAATATTGTAAAGTAGTGAGCCTCCAATTAAAAATTTTTAAAAAAGAAATGAAACAAAGAATGACATCTGGAATTCTCTTCCCACATGGTGGAACATGCCTTCCCATTGCCAAAGTGTATCAGACAGACAGTTAAAACAGACAAAACATATAACATGGTCCACATTCTTATTACATAATACCTTCAGTGTCCAAGCCTCACCCCACTGCCAAGTTGCCAAATATACATAACTTCTGGCTTCAGCTCTCTGTGTCCACTAGGCAATAAGAAATTTATCAGTGTATTTTTTTGAGATACACTGACAATGCATGCCTTTAAAAGGCCACATGTCTTAGGAGATAACAAAGTGAAAAATTTGTGCTTCCAGCCTTCATTTTATAGGGCTTCCAAATGCATTCACTACTTCCGGAATCCTCACCCTTCATCTGTAGACAAAAACTGAGATATTAAGAGGAGAAGAATGGCTTTTCACAGAGAAGGTAAGTTGGAAAGTAAAAATGGAGTGAGTAGCCTACCTCGCTCCATGCTCAGTAATGTAACCCATGTAAGTATGTTTAACAGCTACTAGGCATGCAAGGTCAAAGATGCTTCTCCCAGGATTACAGAGCTTGATTGAGAAGCCTTAGTTTTGTTTTACCTCTCATCTCTTTTCTCAGTTCACATGTAAGGCATGCTAATACATCAAAAATGGGAATGTCTAGGAGGTATTTAGAGACAATGCCTGCTGCTGCATAAGACCAAAGTTGTCCATTAAAGTGGCATGTGGGTTAAAGTGGCATGAGGTTTAAGGTTTCTATCATAACATTCTACTTGACTCTGCAGAAGTTCTCCATCCCCATGAAGCTCTCAAGAGACATTGTGGCAAGTATACTTTGAGGAAAGATAGGAAGGAAACTCACAAGGTCTGTGTGCTTTCTAACTGTCCTCAGTCTCACTTATCATCCCATGTATAAGGACAGATTAAGATGCTTTGTGAACCATCCCCCAGGCCCTGCCAACACCATTTTTTAATGTAGTTAAGTCACTCAGTTTTGTCAACACTTTGCAATTCCGTGTACAGCAAGAACTCCAGGCTTCCCTGTCCTTTAAATCGCCCAGAGTTCGCTGAATCTCATGGCGTTGATGAATTGCAATTATTTCATCTTCTGTTGTTCCCTTCTCCTGTACTCAATCTTTCACAGCATCAGGTTCTTTCCAGTGATTTGGCTCTTGGTCTTGGGCCAAGAACCAATTATTGGCTCTTCAGTCTTTCCATGAATTGTCAGGTTTGAGTGTCTTCACGGTTGGCTTGTTTCCGTCTCTCTGCTCTTCATAGAAGTCTCAAGATACTTCTCCAGCTCCACAGTTGTGAAGCACTGATGCTTTGACAGTTCTCATGGTCCCTCTCTCACCTTGATACATGACTAATGGATTAACAAGAGCTTTGTCTTTTGGATTTCGCCAGGGATGTCTTTACATTTTAATATATTGAATAGATTAGGCAAAGCTTTTTGTCCAAGGAAAAGTCTTTTAGTTTCATGGCTGTAGTCAATGCCCACAGTGATGTCAGAGGTCAAGAAAATAAAGTCTGTCACTGATTCCGTTTTATCTTCATTGATATGCCTTGAAACGATGGAATTAAATGCCATCATTTTAGTTGTTTTAATAGTGGGTTGTAATCCAGCTTTTCCACTCTCCTCTTTCTCCTTCATCAAGGGACTTTTTAGTTTCTAACGTCTTTCTGCCATTTGGGTGATGTCATCTGGATAACTAAGGTTATTCATATCTTCTACATAAAGTTTTTCTAGCTTGAGATTCATCTAGGATGTTATTTTTCATGATGTATTCTGCATAGAAGTTAAATTAGCAGGGTAACAGTATATAGCCTTGACATATTCCTTTCCCACTCTTACAACATGATCTGCATACATGTTTCCCAGGAGACTGGTAAGATGTTCTGGTGTTCTTATCTCTTTAAGAATTTTCCACAGCTTTTTTTTTTTTTTTATGATCCACACTGTCCAAGTCATTAGCAGAGAAAATTAAGCAGATGTAAATGATTTTATTGAATTCCCTTGCTTTTCTATGATCCAAACATCAATTAAAATGTACCTATTAAGATTAAATCATGAACTACACATGCCTCTTTTTTTTACATTGTTATTTCTTGTTGTTTCTCTCTTTTTCAAGTAGTCAACTACCAACTGGTAATTTCCAGTGAATTTGCCATCCTACTTCTACAAGAATTGAATTATGCCCATGGCAGTCTCCGACCTTTGACACCCACTGAATGGAGTTAAGCTTTGAGAGACAAAATGGAGCATCTATGCTCAGGGAAGAGGTTAGGATATTTCAACAAATGTCTAGATATATTCAGGAGCTGACTTTTTGAGCACAATTCTTGTATCATCTCTTATCAGGAAGAGAACTGCATTTTTTCATGCTGATGGCAATCACTCATTAACAGAAATTTCTGGGAAAACACACACCCACACACCCAAATATGTGCTTCATTGCATGTTGAAAGCCAAAAAATTACCAGTTATGTGTGTATGTATGGAATCTAATTTCAAACAAATTAATTCATATTAACTAATATTTGTTGCTTTACTGTCATGCACAAACAAATAACAGCTTGCCAGGAAAAAAAATCATAAGTTCCAAGAAGGATGAAGTGTAGGAGGACATGCAGTGCATCTCTCTCAATGAAAGGATCACAAATAATTTTTCTACACTGTTAACAGTTCTCCCAGAGCATCAGCTGAACACTAGCCGAATACTGTGTTCATCAGAGTGGCCTGTGTGGATTCCTGACATAGCTGGGTAGAATGGGTATAAAAAGGGAGAAGGGGGATGAGAGGAAGCAGGACAAAACCTGTGTCTTGAGATGAGGGAATGAGAAGCACAGAAGAGACTTCCAGATTAAGGCAAGACCCCTCACTAAAGTGTAATGTATTTTGGATAGAAAGGAAGCAAAGTGAAAGCTATGATAAAATATAATTTGTATAGCTTGAGAGTCACACAATGTGTGGTGTAGCCATACATGACCCAAACTGCAATGCAGATCAACCAGTGTGCATAAGGTCTGGAAGTTGGAACATGGGGTTTAGAGAACACTCCTGGGAGAGGACTGTCATTGAATATGTGGAGATGGCCTGATGGTGCATGAAGGAGTAGTTGTGTAGCAGAGAATTCCTTTTGAGAATTCCCAAACTGCCAAAGAGGCAGGGCCTTACTGCTGTATCACACACAGGAAGTGGAGACACCATTGGAATCCCCCTCTTCCCACATGTTAACACCTACTACCAGGCAATAGAGAAAGACCAGAAAGAAGTACCACTCATGCTCTTGCAAACACAAGCTAGGCCCATGGCTGCCGGATTGGCTGCCTAACAGGTACCACCAGGATTCCTGCAGTCCAAGAAACTGTACCACCTTGTCCTGCTCTCATCAAGGCAAACCCAAGTGCTCCACAAATGTCTCAGGCTAGGGAGAATGCAATGGACCCCACTCCAGTACTCTTGCCTAAAAAATCCCATGGATGGAGGTGCCTGGTAGGCTGCAGTCCATGGGGCGCTAAGAGTTGGACACAACTGAGTCAACAGGACATAAAGTGGCCCTAAAGTAATGTGAAAATACCTAATGCAGACTTACTACAAGTCTCAAAGAGAGAGACTGGAAGCAAAATATAAATGTGATGAACATGACCACTTCAAGAACAAGAACGGGTACATAGGAGGTAACGTGGTGTTTTCAAGTCATATATATATTTGTATATATGTATATATATGTACACGACTGAGCAACTGAACTGAACTGAACTGAACTGATATATATGTACGTATATATGTATGTATACATCAGTTCAGTCGCTCAGTCGTTTCTGAGTCTTTGCGACCCCATGAATCACAGCACGCCAGGCCTCCCTGTCCATCACCAAATCCCTGCGTTTACTCAAACCCATGTCCATCGGGTCAGCGATGCCATCCAGCCATCTCATCCTTGATTGTCCCCTTCTCCTCGTGCCCCCAATCCCTCCCAGCATCAGGGTCTTTTCCAATGAGTCAACTCTTCGCATGAGGTGGCCAAAGTATTGAAGTTTCAGCTTCAGTGTCAGTCCTTCCAGTGAACACCAAAGACTGATCTCCTTCAGGATGGACTGGTTGGATCTCCTTGCAGTCCAAGGGACGCTCAAGAGTCTTCTCCAACACCACAGTTCAAAAGCATCAATGTTTCAGTGCTCAGCTTTCTTCACAGTCCAACTCTCACATCTATACATGACCACTCAAAAAACCATAGCCTTGACTAGACGGACCTTTGTTGGAAAGTCATGTTTCTGCCTTTTAATATGCTATCTAGGTTGGTCATAACTTTCCTTCCAAGGAGTAAGCGTCTTTTAATTTCGTGGCTGCAATCACCATCTGCAGTGACTTTGGAGCCCCAAAAATTAGTCTGACACTGTTTCCACTGTTTCCCCAGCTATTTCCCATGAAGAGATGGACCAAATGCCATGATCTTAGTTTTCTGAATGTTTCTCTTAGTTTTCTGAATGTTTCTCTTAGTTTTCTTTAAGCCAACTTTTTCACTCTCCTCTTTCACTTTCATCAAAAGGTTTCTTAGTTCCTCTTCACTTTCTACCATAAGGGTGGTGTCATCTGCATATCTGAGGTTACATATGTATGAATATAAGTATGTATGTATGTATATATATATATATATATACTTAAATTTGTGTGCCCACACTGCTATATACACATAGGCATGTATACATATACTGTGTACATATTTGTCTCTACACATATGTGTATATATGTCATATGTGTAGAGACATATGTATATGTATATATAATATATATAAACACACACATAAATGTATCCACATGTATCTGAATATTCTCTTAAATTGTCCTAAAATATGCTTTATGTTAAATAGTAAAACAAGTCTTAATATTTTAAATCATACCAAGTATGTTCTCTGACCACCAAGAAGTGGAGTTAAAAATTAAAAATGGGATACATGTGTGCAAATTTGTCAATGTCTGGAAAATTAAACAAGACATTCCTAAAGTACCAATGAGTCAAAGAGTAAACCACAAGGCAAATTAGAATATACTCTATAGTGAATGAATGTGAAAGCACATTTTAACAAATCATTGAATACAGCAAAAGTACAACTTTTGTTACATACCTACAGTGAATATATGCCAATACTTATAGGCAGGAAAAGTATATACCTATACTTTAGACATAAGCATATGCATGCATATGAATAGGTATGTATATGTGTGTGTATATATATATATAATCTCAATATATAGATTTATATAATCTCAATATATAGATTTATATAATCTCAATATATAGATTTATATAATCTCAATAATGATTTACCAGGTAGCACTAGTAGTAAAGAAACCGCCTTCTAATGCAGAAGTCATAAGAGATGCAGGTTTGTTCCATAGGTCAGGAAGATCTCTTGGAGCTAGGCATGGCAACCCAATCCTATTTTGTAGCCTTGAGAATTCCCTGCACTGAGGAGCCAAGCAGATGACTGTCTGTTGGGTGCAGACTGTCATAAAGGAGTGTAGTGACTTAACACACAAAATATCACTTTAATGGATCGCTAGTATATATATAGTATAACTTTTCCTTTCAGTAATTGATTATTGATTGATAATATTGATTATTACTGATTGACTCTTCTTTAATCTCCTTGATCTTATTAACATTTTTGCACCTTCTTAATCTGTGTCTTCACTGTATTTATTGGTGACTCAAATTTGTTTGGAAGATTTTGGGTCCCCTTTTCCATCATTACTCTGAATTCTTTTTCAGGAAAACTTCTTATCATTTCCTCTTTTGTTTGGTTGGGTGGGTTTTTATCATTTACTCTTGGGGTCCTTTAATGGATCAGAACATGGTGGTCTCAAGTCGATGATAAGAAAGTAAAAGAGAGAAAGAGGCTGATATTCCCTGGTTTATGATGAAAACCAATAAAGCCCCCCCTGACACAGGACTTGCATCGCTCATGAAGGCACCAGGCGCCCCCTCAAGGGAGTGAAGTCACAGAGTGCCTTCTCAGGAAGGTCTTAGAAGCTAGGGCAGGAAAGTGAGCCAATGGGTCTCCACGCTCCAGAGAATCAGCCAGAGAGAGAGAAACAAAAAAGACACGGGGACCTAAGCTATGATGGAGCAAAGGTGCTTTAATGATTTTTCTGTGAGTATATATAGGCTGTGGTACAAGAAATTTCCTTCTACAATGATAGAGATCAGAAAACCAAATGTACAGCAACCGTTACCAAGGGAACAAGGGATAATAATGGCCACAAGATCAGGAGACAATCCATGTCTCAAGAAAGGAGAGTGAGTCTAAGCAGTTTTGTCGTAAAGAGAATGTTTACTAAAGGAGACCCAAGCCTGTCTCACACAATGGCCTCAGTTCCTGGGAGCAGCGTGCTGTCCCTCTTGAAGAGGGACAAAGGAATCATGAGAGACAGCACATAGGAATCTTCCTGTTAAACACTCCCTGACAATCTACCTTCACCTGCTGCATGTTTGTCTTCCTTTTCATTTCGTTTAGATTGCTGTAGTTAGGGTCTACTTTCTGCAGGCTGGAGCGATATGGATATTCTTCATTGTGGAGTTTGCTCTTTGTTTGTGGGGTTTGACAAATAACTTGTCAAGGTTGAATGCTTGAGGGAACTTGTGTCTGTGCTCTGTTGGGTGGAGCTGGATCACTTCTGTCTGGAGTGCAATGAATTGTCCTGTAATGCACTTTGTGGTGTCTGTGGTTTTTCGTATTGCTTTGAGGAACACCTTTTAAAACATGTGGAGAGGCGGCAGGCAGCTGAACCACCGTGGCATGAAGGGATAGAAAAGTTTGGTTCATCAACGCTTTCTATTGTAATATTTGGAACAAAAAGTTATTGATGAAGGTAAATTTTACATACTGAGATATGGAGAAGTGATTCTGATTTATATATCATTTCATTTCACTGTTAGGTTATCCATAAGAGCCTGATCATGTTCTATGCATTGTGCACTGTGCATTTGTTTTACCCATTAAAGGGAAATATATTTTCTAAAAATGGTGTAGTTGTTATCCCAATGCAACTAGGTGACAATTGAGGATGTGAATCAGATATGTTCCCATGTTAGTGGAATTTGAATGTTTAAAATTATATGCAATGTAAGAATAGATTCCTTTGAAGAATATCTTTAAGTAACTGGCGGTTGCAACTTTATGTGCTCGAGTTCTCTGCAGAAGTAGGAAACTGTCTCTTATTAGAGAAAGAATAGTGGAAGATGAGCCAGATAATGGTATAGACTTTATGCAAAAGTACCTATATTGTTAAGCCAGAAAGCTATTAACAAATTTTGAGTTGTCCGAATGTTTATTTATGCTCTTGGGGAGTGCAGATTGTTTGGCCAGCATACTAAAGATTCCTTAAAATATATTTTGATTAAAAAAAAAAAAAACTTGGATACCGATGGAAGTCCAGAAGACCCTTAAAGTAGTATCTTCTATATTATTTTTTATTTTCTTTAGAAAATTACAATATTTTATATTTTATTATATTTTATTTTATTATCTAGTCATAGCATATAATATAAAATATAACATATTGAAGTAATGTGTTAAATATCATATTCATTATATTTTATTATATTCTGTTTTATTTTTATATTCATATCTTTACTTGCAAGGCATAATTTTTATTAATATGTAAGTTTTTAAAGCTACTAATGGAAATGGATTATTTGATGCTATTAAAATCATATGACTAAAAGAATAATTTTTTTATCATTTAGCTTTGTTTTTCTAATTTACCTGGGTTTAAAATGCCACTAAATAATTCTCTCCTTTGATTTTTAGTTTCACTTCCGTCATATTCCTTACTTTAAATGAGGCTATCTCAAACTTTTAGCAAGGAAGAAAGTTCATTTCAGTTAAGTCACTCAATCTCAGTACTCCAGGCCACCCTGTCCATCACCAACTCCGGGAGTCCACCCAAACCCACGTCGGTGATGCCATCCAACCATCCCATCCTCTGTCATCCCCTTCTCCTCCTGCCCTCAATCTTTCCCAGCCTCAGGGTCTTTTCAAATGAGTCAGCTTTTGGCATCAGGAGGCCAAGGGATTGGAGTTTCAGCTTCAACATCAGTCCTTTCAATGAACACCCAGGACAGATCTCCTTTAGGATGGACTGGTTGGATTTCCTTGCAGTCCAAGAGACTCTCAAGAGTCTTCTCCAATACCACAGTTCAAAAGCATCAATTCTTTGGTGATCAGCTTGCTTTATAGTCCAACCCTCACATCCATACATGACCACTGGAAAAACCATAGGTACACTAGAAGACCTGTGTTGACAAAATAATGTCTCTGCTTTTTAATATGCTATTTAGTTTGATCATAACTTTCCTTCCAAGGTGTAAGTATCTTTTAATTTCATGGCTGCAATCAACATCTGTCACTGCTTCTGCCTTTTTCCCTTCTATTTCCCATGAAGTGATGGGACCAGATGCCATGATCTTAGCTTTCTGAATGTTGAGCTTTAAGCCATTTTTTTCACTCTCTTTTTCACTTTCATTGAGATTCTTTAGTTCTTCACTTTCTGCCATAAGGGTGGTATCTATCTGCATATCTGAGGTTATTGATATTTCTCCCAGCAATCTTGATTCCAGCGTGGACTTCCTCCAGCCCACTGTTTCTCATGACGTACTCTGCATGTAAGCTAAATAAGCAGAAAGACAATATACAGCCTTGATGTACTCCTTTACCTACGTGGAACCAGTCTGTTGTTCCATGTCCAGTTCTAACTGCTGCTTCCTGACCTGCAAACAGATATCTCAAGAGGCAGATCAGGTGGTCTGGTATGCCCATCTCTTTCAAAATTTTCCACAGTTTATGGTGATCCACACAGTCAATGGTTTTGACATAGTCAATAAAGCAGAAACAGATGTTTTTCTGGAACTCTCTTGCTTTTTGAATGATCCAGCAGATGTTGGCAATTTGATCTCTGGTTCCTCTGGCCTTTTCTTAAACAAGCTTGAAAATCTGGAAGTTTATTGTTCACATGTTGCTGAAACCTGGCTTGGAGAATTTTAAGTAGTACTTTACTAGCTTGTGAGATGAGTGCAATTGTGCAGTAGTTTGAGCAAGTTTTGGCATTGCATTTCTTTGGAATTGGAATGAAAACTGACCTTTTCCAGTCCTGTGGCCACTGCTGAGTTTTCCAAATTTGCTGGCATTTTGAGTGCAGCATTTTCACAGCATCACCTTTCAGAATTTGAAATATTCAACTGGGATTCCATCACCTCTCTAGATTTGTTCATTGGAGAAGGCAATTGCAACCCACTCTAATACTCTTGCCTGGAAAATCCCATGGTCGGAGGAGCCTGGTAGTCTGCAGTCCATGGGCTCGTGAAGAGTCGGACATGACTGAGCGACTTCACTTTCATTTTTTACTTCCAGGCATTGGAGATGGATATGACATTCCACTCCTGTTTTCCTGCCTGGGGAGTCCTGGGGACAGCAGAGCCTGGAGGCCTGCAGTCTATGTGATCGCACAGATTTGGACACAATGGAAGCGACTTAGCAGCAGCAGTAGCAGCAGCTTTGTTCATAGTGATGTCTCCTAAGGCCCACTTGACTTCACATTCCAGGATGGCTGGCTCTAGGTGAGTGATCACACCATTGTGATTATCTGGGTTGTGAAGATCTTTTTTGTACAATTTATCTGTGTATGCTTGCCACCTCTTCTTATCTTCTGCTTCTGTTAGGTCCATACAATTTCTATCCTTTATTGAGCCCATCTTTGCATGAAATATTCCCTTGGTATCTCTAATTTTCTTGAAGAGATCTCTAGTCCTTCCCACTCTATTGTTTTCCTCTATTTCTGTACAGTGATCGCTGAGGAAGGCTTTCTTATCTCTTGCTCTTCTTTGGAACTGTGCATTCAAATGGGTATATCTTTCCTTTTCTCCTTTGCTCTTCACTTCCCTTCTTTTCACAGCTATTTGTAAGGCTTCCTCTGACGGACATTGTGTTTTTTGCATTTGTTTTTCTTGGGGATGGTCTTGATTCCTGTCTGATGTACAATGTCACAAAACTCCACCCATAGTTCCTCAGGCACTCTGTCCATCAGATCTAGTTCCTTAAATCTATTTCTTACTTAAACTGCATAGTCATGAGGAATTTGATTTAGCTCATACCTGAGTGATCTAGTGGTTTTCTCGACTTTCTTCAATTTCAGTCTGAATGTGGCAATGAGTTCATGGTATGAGCCACAATCAGCTCCCTGTCTTTTTTTGTTGTTGTTGACTGTATAGAGCTTCTCCATCTTTGGCTGCAAAGAATATAATCAATCTAATTTCAGTGTTGACCATCCGGTGATGTCCATGTGTAGGGTTTTCTCTTGTGTTGTTGGAAGAAGGTGTTTGCTATGACCAGTGCATTCTCTTGGCAGAATTCTATTAGCCTTTGCCATGTTTCATTCTGTATCGCAATACCAAATTTGCCTTTTACTCCAGGTGTTTCTTGACTTCCTACTTTTGCATTCCAGTCCCTTATAATGAAAAGGACATCTTTTCTGGGTGTTGATTTTCAAAGGTTATGTAGGTCTTCATAAAACTATTCAACTTCAGCTTCTTCAGCGTTACTGGTCAGGGCATAGACTTGGATTACCGTGATATTGAATGGTTTACCTTAGAAACGAACAGAGATCATTCTGTTGTTTTTGAGATTGCATCCAAGTACTGCATTTCAGGCACTTTTGTTGACCATGATGGCTACTCCATGTCTCCCAAGGGAGTCCTGCCCACAGGAGTAGATATAGTGGTCATCTGAGTTAAATTAATACATTCCAGTCCATCTAAGTTCACTGATTCCTGTAACGTCGATGTTCACTCTTGTCATCTCCCGTTTGACCACTTCCCATTTGCTTTGATTCATGGATCTAACATTTCAGGTTCCTATGCAGTATTGCTCTTACAGCATTGAACCTTGCCTCTATCACCATTACAATCCACAACTGGGTTTTGTTTTTGCTTTGGCCCCATCCCTTCATTCTTTCTGGAGTAATTTCTCCACTGATCTCCAGTAGCATAATTGGGCACCTCCCGACCTGGGGAGTTCATCTTTCAGTGTCCTATGTTTTTGCCTTCTCATACTGTTCATGGGGTTCTCAAGGCAAGAATACTGAAGTGGTTTGCCATTCCCTTCTCCAGTGGACCACATTCTGTCAGACCTCTCCACCATGACCCGACTGTCTTGGGTGGCCCCACACGGCATGGCTTAATTTCATTGCGTTAGACAAGCTGTCGTCCGTGTGATCAGATTGACTAGTTGTCTGTGATTGTGGTTTCATTCTGTCTACCATATGATGCCCTCTCTCAGTGCCTCTTATGTACTTTCACCTACTGCATATTTTCTGTCTTTCATTTTGCTTAGATTGCTGTGGTTATGTTCCCTATTCTGCAGGCTGGAGGGTCTTGGATTCTCTTCATTGTGGGGTTTACTTTTGTAGGTGGGTTTGGAACAGTGACTTGTCAAGATTGAATGATTTGGGGAACTTTTGTCTATGTTTTGGCAGCTGGAGCTGTATCTCTTCTCTCTGAAGAGCAATGAAGGGTCCATAATGCACTCTGGGGTGTCTATGGATTTGGTTTGGCTTTGGGCAGCAGTTTTTAATGTTCAATATTGTGTTCCTCTTTTGCTGGACAATAGGTGTGGGTTGTCTTGCACTGAACTTGCTGGCTCACACGTGGAGCTTGGTTTCTGTGTAGACATTAACATTTTGGGTGTTTGCTTGTGTTTTAATATTCCCTGGAGTCAGGACTATGAGGATGATCCATAGTTCAGATGTTGGCTTCCTGGACTCTGGATTTCAGCCCCCTGTTACAGTAGCTTCAAGAATTCCACATCCTCACAGCATAAAAGATCAAACCCCAAGATTAATAGTTAAAGAACTCTTCACAGCCAGAAACAGCCACCAGCATTCAAAGAGCTGTAAAGGGCAGAAAAAATGGAGGAAGGAGATAGAGGTGCCTAGAAGAAGAAATAGAAGAGTTCAAAAGGGAAGAGACAAAAAACACAGGAATCAAATCGCTAAGTGGAAATACATCCCAAAGATTAGATTCCTAATGCTGTATCATTGAAAACAAGTTTCCAAAATCAAGGGTTAAAAACCTAGAACAGAGGTTAGACACCTCTCAATACTATAAAACAAACAAACAAAAAAAATAGAATCCAAATATACTTATAAAGAAATTTGTTTTAAAAATAGATTTTCATTTCTTTTTTTTTTAGAAAGGTAACAGTAATGTATAGAAATTAAATTAAGTGATTAATAAGGAACAATTTTTTTTTTTAATATTTTAAACCAGAATTAAGAAATAGATCTAGGAATGTCTCTGAAGTTGTGTGCTTTGTGGTGTCAGTTAAGTGTCAGATAATCTCTTGTTCAAATTTGATCTTGTTGTCAAAGGCTAATATTGTTCATCGATTGCACAGTGTCCCCATTAACTGCAGCGTTTTATTTTTCTACCTACGTCACTTCTGGGGCACTTCACTCTTCTTGACTTATTGTTAATTTCTCTGTATGCAAGTTTCTTCCGTGTCCAGTTTTCATTCTGAGGTAAGTGTGTAGCAGCCTCTTATTCAAGCTCAACTGCTTAGTGGTGCCATTGGAAGGGTGGGAACACTGAAAGTGGGGAAACATGGGGGTTCTTGAGCAGGATGGACTGCAGTGGGCTTGGCACTGACAAAAGTGGCATGTACTTTCTGGGTCCACCCTGTTAAGGCTCCCTGCTGCTTGCTCTGTGATGAACAATCCCAAGTGGGCCTTGTGTTTCATGCACTTCCCATGTGTAAGCCACTCAGGATCTCAGCTGCTCTGCAAGAGCACTGGCAATTATTGGCTATCACTTTGTGCCCTTTCCAGGTAAAAACAGCTCCGTTTGCCTCAGTGGGCAAGGCACTATCCCAGATGAGCCACGCATCTTACGTACCTCTCTTATCCCAGCAACTTGGTTTGCTGGCTGCACCAGAGGGCACTGTCTCATGTGTGCCTTGTGTCTCCTCAGGAGAGTTGATCTCAGGCTGTGACTCTCCTGGCCTATGTGAACTCTTCATGAACTCAGGATGTCATGGTTAGAAACTGGCAGCATGCTTAGAGCTTGGTGGGAGATGTCATCTCTGTTGCTGAGATAACAGTAGCCCCTTGCCTTCTCCCTCAGGCTGTCACACAAATTCTCTCTGCCTCCATAGAGGAAAGGGCCATAAATGGTAGCTGGCTGGTCTACTTTGTTATTTTCTAGTGTGCAATCTTTTGTTCTGTGAGCATCCCAGGGTTCACTATGTAGGCTTAGAGCCATTTCTCAGGCAAGTTCCTTTTGTAAATTTTTGTCTATGATGCTCCCATGTTTTAGGCAACTTTGTCACCTTAGCTTTCCCTGATTGTCCTCAGGGCATTAATGGCTGGTCTTTAGCACAGAGTGGATGATACAGCCTGGGCCTCCCTTCGAGGCTCCACTCAGTCATGGAGGACAGGAGCGTCTGAACTCCCTTGCTACTAGTAATTCCAGTTAGGCGTATGTGTTTTTGCTTTTTTTTTTTTTTTCTTTTTTCCTACTCCCTAGTTATGTTGCCCTCAACAATCCCAGAGGTCCCCACTGACACTGATGAGAGAGGGTTTCCTATGTTGTGTAAACTTCTCCTTTATGATTCCCTCTCCAAGATGGTTCTCAATCCCTAAATACTTTATCTCTCTTTATGTCTCTTATAGTTTTCCTAAGGATCAGGCTCTTCTCTAATGAGCCAGCTCATCATGGTCATTGCTTTGGAACCTCAGGTGGTCAAAGGTTTGAGGCCTCAGCTTTAGCATCAGACCTTCCAATGAATTTTCAGGGTTGATTTCCTTAAGATTGAGTGGTTTTATCTTTCTGCAGTCCATGGCACTCTCACAAGTCATCTCCTGCATAGCAATCCAAACCCACCAATTATTTGGTCTTTCCACACCTGTCTGTGTCTTTGGGAAAGACCAGAGTTGAGACACTATGGACTTCTATTGGCCAAGTCATGTCTTTGTTTTCTAAAACAATTTCTAGATTTGTCATAGCTTTTCTGTTGAGAAGAAATCATATTCAAAATCTATGGTTGCTGTCAACATCTGCAGTGAACTTAGAGACACAGAAGAGGAAATCTGTCACTGCTTCTGCCTTTTTCCCTTCTATTTTCCATGCAGTGGTGGGGCCAGATTCCATGATCTTACTTTTTGCAATTTTGAGAATGCAACATACTGTTTACCAAATGTTTCCATATCAAAATTGGCAATTATTGTTTTCTTATACTTTGTTTTCTCTCTGTCTTTAGCATAAGAAATTATGCTCTCAATTTTTTCAAAGACTTCAGTGATTCATTATATATAGTACTGTTGGTTTTAAATTTCCTAGTGGAAGCATTTGTGCTGTACTTCTGTGACAACCGGGTGAAATTTTTATAAAATACCCAGCCTATGAAACATTTCCCCATTAGCACAATGTATTGAGGCAATTCATATCTAGTTAATCTTCCCTAGTGTGGAAACTAGGCAATTACAAAAGAGTACAAGCTTGGACTGCAAGGAGATCCAACCAGTCTATCCTAAAGGAGATCAGTCCTGGGTGTTCATTGGAAGCACTGATGTTGAAGCTGAAACTCCAATGCTTTGGCCATCTGATGTGAAGCACTGACTCATTTGAAAAGGCCCTCATGTTGAGGAAAGATTGAGGGCAGGAGGAGAAGGGGACAACAGAGGATGAGATGGTCGGATGTCATCACCAACTCAGTGGACATGAGTTTAGGTAGACTCCGGGAGTTGGTGATGGACAGGGAGGCCTGGCACACTGTGGTTCATGGGGTTGCAAAGAGTCAGACACGACTGAAGGGCTGAACTGAACAAGCATCAAGAGATACGATGTGGAGAGGAGGTGACAGATAAACCACCGTGGCATGACGGAATAGGAATATTGACAATCAGCGCTTTCTACTGAAATAGTTGGAACCAAAAACTTTAAAGTGATGAAGTAAAATTTTACCTCCTGAGTTATGGGGAATTGATTATTTTTATACATCAGTTAATTTGAATTGTAGGCTAACCAGAAGAGCCTTATTAAGATCTATGCACTGTGTTGGTTTTACCCATTAAAGTGGAATACATTTAAAAGAGAAATGGGGTAGCTATTATTTTGATTGCAGCTAAGTGACCGTTATAGATGTGGTTGAGGTATGTCTCTATGTTACTGTGAACTTGAATGGCTATTTTTTTTTTAATTTTTATTTATTTTTTACAGTCTTTATTTATTTATTTATTTTCATTTGTTAGAGGCTAATTACTTTACAATTTTGTAGTGGTTTTTGCCATACATTGACATGAATCAGCCATGGATTTACATGTGTACCCCATCCCGATCCCCCCTCCCACCTCCCTCCCCATCCCGTCCTTCTGGGTCTTCCCAGTGCACCAGCCCTGAGCACTTGTCTCATGCATCCAACCTGGGCTGGTGGTCTGTTTCACCCTTGATAGTATACTTGTTTCAATGCTATTCTCTCAGAACATCCCACCCTTGCCTTCTCCCACAGAGTCCCAAAGTCTGTTCTGTACATCAGTGTCTCTTTTTCTGTTTTGCATATTGGGTTATCATTACCATCTTTTAAAATTCCATATATATGCATTAGTATACTGTATTGGTCTTTATCTTCCTGGCTTACTTCACTCTGTATAATGGGCTCCAGTTTCATCCATCTCATTAGAACTGATTCAAATGAATTCTTTTTAATGGCTGAGTAATATTCCATTGTGTATAAGTACCATAGCTTCCTTATCCATTGAATGGTTAAAAATTTATCCAATGTCAGGAGAGCAACAGCTTTCATAGATCAATACATTTAAACAACTGATAGTTTCAGCTTTATGGGCTCAAGGTCCCATCATAAGTAGAGATGAAACTCATCTCTAGTTGTAGAAAGAATAGTGGAGGATGAGCCAGATTAAATTATAGCCTTTCAGGAAAAGGAGCTAAATTATTCAGAAAGAAAGTTATTAACAAATATAGGTTTGCCCAAATAGCTCACTTACTCTCTTGAAAGTGTGCAAACTGTTTGGTCAAGTCAAAAAAGTTGCTTAATTTATATGTTGGCTATATATAGAGAGACATGTATACTGGCTTTCAATTCCTGTTATCTTTAACATCAATGGAAAAATTTAAGACAGAATAGAATGATTCAAAACCTGCTTGGTTGTTGAGTATATGAAAAGAGGTAATGCTTGACATTTTATTTTCTTGATTGCATCTAAAACATGAGGACTCTTTTGTATCACTCTCCTCCTTCTGTCTATTAACTTTCTAATGTTTGTCCAGGTTTCATGACAAAACAAAGAGAGCTATAATGTTGGCTTAACACAAAATAGTGATGCCAAGCTCAGATCACAGGATTATTTCCAACTCTTTTCAACAGGGAATATCCAAAGTTTTTGTTGACTCAATCCCTCCAAGACCTAGAGACATGTGAAACATAAATTAATCCTGCAAGTGAGATTTTATGCCACATTTGTTATCAAGCTCTCATTTCAAACTTCATTCCCTTTCTTGTTCGAAGCAGTCCCTGCATCAGATTGACAAAGATGAAAAGAGAGAGGGGGGGCGGATTTCAGACTTCACCAAATTCCAAGAGTAGCTTTAATCAGAGAAGGGAAAAAAGACAGAAACAAAGGAAAATTGTCAAGCAACGCAAAATAATAATGATTTAGCTATCATGCAAAGTCAAGGACTCTTAGTTCCTCCTCAAGGGCTATGGATAATATTCTGAGCCATATCCTGCGAGCAGTCTTATAGATGTTGAAACCCCAGCCATGCTGAAAACATTAAGTACACAGACACCAGGGTAGTTGGAGCCAGATGGCTGATGATGTTGTCTCTCAATTTCCTCAGTAACAGCCCATTAGAAGCATGTTCTAAAACTGATCACACACAGACACAATGGCCCATCGCCACTCTACCTTTAAAAGCCTTTCCCTGAAAGCCTTTGAGGTGTCTGGGCCTTTTAAGCACTAGCTGCTTGGACTCCTTACTTAGTCCTGCAATAAAGACTTCACCTGCCTTCACCACAACCCACAATCAGTTGATTGACTTTATTGCACAAAAGTGAGCAGACCCAAATTTGGTTTGGTATCAGTACTGACAACTAAGAGGGTGTGTATAAGTGTGTGTATTTAAGGGAGAAAAATCACTTTTATTTCAGGAAACAAGTATATTTACTGATGTGATTTGTTTGTGTAAAATATTCTTTAGGAATGAGATTTTGCATGTTTCATGTCTTTGGTTATTATTGAGTGAGTAACCTATATTTTAAATCGATACAGCTTTCTTCATTGAGAAATAAAAACTGGCTGAGTGTTACCATTTAATTTCAATGAAACCAGTGATTTTGTGATGTCACTCAGTTTGAAAACCACTGTGATGGTCTATACAGTTTATTAGTGTAGGTCAGCCAAGCAGGAGTTGAAGTTGCAGTGTGTAAAATCTGACAAATGGGGAAAGTCGCTGAAGAAAGATTTATTTGATATGGCACATATTTCTTCAGAAATTCAAGGTGTATATCCTAAAGATGAGTCAGTTGGTTCAGAAACCCCCATTAGACCTCCTTCGTGTGATTACACACTTACTGGGGACTCGGTCTTGAAATATATGACTCAAGATGATGCTTTTCAGGCTTTGTATGCAGAATCTGTGATCAAAAGGCCATGTTACACATTTTCTGTCTTTAAACCAGATGAATTGAATGATTTTCTTTCACTTACTTTTCCTCAGAAACAGGAATATATTTGAAAGTATCAGCTTAAATCTATTTGGTGGTATGAAAGTGGCACTTCTACAGTGATTAAGGAAGAACTCCTCAGGAAAGTAGTCTTGGGACAAAAGGCCCCATTTAGTATTTTTTTTAAACTAATAGTATAAAAAGTTTAGTTTGATAGCTTAACATTTATGTGTTTAGTTAAATGTGACAAAATTTTCAAAGATCTGCTTCACTAGCTGTTTTCCCAACAGAAGAAAAAGAAGTGTCTGTTTTGAGCAAGGTATTCCAAAATTTTCACTTATTTTAGGGAATATATGTTTTAATCCTGTGAACATTAAGTATCTTAACATAGGTAGTTAAAAGTGACTTTAAACTTCAGATAACACACTACTGAAAAAAAATTTATATTTTTCATGTTGAGAACAGCTGGATATTAAAACATTTGAGGTTTAACAAATTTTCCTAGCTACTTTGAACCAGATACAAGTCCTGAATCTCCTTCAAGGGGTATTTAGTGTACATATACAATAGATTTTCCTATGAGGAGCATACTTTATTCTAATAGGTAAATATTTAAAACTACTAATGCAGGTGTACTATTTAATGCTATTAACTTTGTATGCTTAAAGGAGTCAATATTTAGAGTTTTGGTTTTCTATTTTCCCTTTGTTTAAAAGGCACTAAATAATTTTCTTCCTTGGTTTTAGTTGCAGTTCTATCATAATCCAAATTTTAAGTGATGCTATCCCCTACTTTGAGTAAGAATGAAAAGAAGAGTTGAGATTTAAATTTTCTATTATCTTCATTCGTCTGAGATTACAAGATAAGTGTGTTAAGTAAGGGGTCATGTGGATTTCTTCCTGAATCCTGGGTTTCTTCCTGAATCTAGAGAATAGAGTGTATTTCCACTCTACAAGTTTAAGTGTGCTTTTCATATGAAAGTCTTCTACTAGCCACATAGTTGCTAATACATGAACCCCAACTCGAGGGTATTTTTTTCTTAATTGTCAATGTCAGTTAGACCGAAAGAGAAAATTGTGATAGATCAACCCTATGTTTAAACAATTGACCTTTTTTCATTGGCACTCACAGAGCAGCTACACTCAAGCAAATGGCCACATTGAGAATTTTGCTACTATGGCTACTTCTATTTCTCAGTACCGCATAGTATCTCCATTACAGAGAAGTTATTTTAGACTGATGGTCAAGTCTTCTACCTTCCCAGTTAGGTACGGCAGTATGTCAGCCCATGAAGTTACTTTCTCTAACCTGCAACAGGTAGGTAATACGTGATTATAAGTGAAAGTGATCAGTGATGCATCTGCTACTTCTCTTTTAAGGTTAACTCATCAGCTATCTTCATTAGATGAAAATCATCCTAATTACAACTGATGTACCAAACAGGTGCCAGATTATGCAGGATAATGAAGATTAAAATTTATATTGGCTGATGTCAACAAATTCCTATATTTCTCTCATTTGAGCAATAAAATTTCATGTTCATCTTCATAGTTTCATTTTCTATTCTGAAATAATTAAGAGTAAATTGAGGCTTTCTTTCTATTCCTGGATCTTATATTGTACTTTTATAAAACTCTTCAGTTCAAGGAAACATTTGGTAAGTACCCTAGGTAAATTAAAAGAAAAGAAAATGAGAACAAAAATAAAAAAGGTGGAAGTAAATGGACATCAGAAATCATGAAGGCTGAGTTGAATGGATGTCTAAATAAGGATGGTATGGGAAAAGGAACAGACCCAAATCAAATCAACAAAAATCAAATGCACAATGTGTACTTTAGCACTTTCTCACTTACCTCCTGTTCAATCAGTTATCAGAGAGAATCTAAGAGGTTAGACAACAGGTTGACTCCATTAAAAAATGTTTCATACTTGAAAATATAAGTGTTGTAGCCTGCCCAGTAATCATGATCATCATCATACCATCACTGGGATACTATAGGTAACATGATATAATCAAAGATTAAATATATATAATCAAAGACATAATTAAACATTGTACCACAGTCACCACAAGATAGGTATTTTGCAAGTGGTATTATTAAAGGTCACTTTTGCTCTGCTGTTCTTAAGGCATGCCATTATTTCCTCCCACCCAGATTCCATTCTGTTGGTCCTTTAATGGGCCGGAACCTGGTGGTCCGGATTTGAGGATGAGAAAGTGAATGAAGGAAAGAGGCTAATATTCCCTGAGTTACACAGCCGGCTTTCACGTGCCAGGGAATCAGCCAGAAATAGAGATATAAAGAGGGAGAAGAAAGAAAGACATGGGGCCTAAAGCTCTGATGGAGCAAAGGTGTTTTAATCAGCATGGAGTGGGCATATATACTGTCTTACAAGGTAGTTATTCTCAACAAAGACAAAGATTAAAATTCCAGACTTACAAAACATAAGGCGATCCCTATCAAAGACAGAGAGTTGTAAATAATCACTTTTTACCATATGGTTCATAAGAAGGAAGAGGATACGTATCACTGTATTGAAAAACAAATGAAGAAAATGCCTGGATTCCTCAGCCCGGGGAAAGGTGTGCCTCTCGTCTTAATTCCTGAATATTTAGGAATCAAACAGGACCAGAGGATTCCTGACAGATCCAAAACAGCACACAGGAAGCCTCCTGTTTAATGCTTCCTGACTCCATCCTATATTTCCTCTTGAATATTCTGATGTTGTTTTCCTATTCTAACCATGACAGACATAAATCCTAGTGGGGAACGCAGCACCTCAGCATGGCTAACATGCTCTTGAAAGACATGATATCTAATTCTCATAGTAGCTTCATTATCTTCATGTTTCACTCTTCTTCTGGAGCTACAACCAGGCAAATTTCTTTCAGTCATGGTAAGCTCCATCTCACAAGTTTCACTCAGTTCTCTCATAGAGTTCGAACGAAACTCTGTTTGCCTACTTAAGCACAGATATCAGGTCTTCTAGATGTTTTGGGTCTAACCACTTTTTCTTGTGTAACTTTTACAACAGCCAAGACTTAGTGCTTGCCAAAGGATGTATTTTAAGTAAGAGATAAGCATTTGCAGCAATTTTGAGAGTTACTGAAATTGGTGTCCTTATTTATCACTTCAAGCACTGTGTTCAATGGCTTCATTCTAGATTTCAGCCGTCTTTCTATGTAGGCAATTGTTCATGCTTGGAGCAATAACACCTTAAAAGTGCTAACACCTTCTATTTTATTGCCATGTGCTTTTTATTCCTTCTGACTCCCTTTTAACACCTTTTCATGCTCTGCTTTTAGTGGCAAGATTTTCCCAAATAGAACATAATTAATCCAGTTCATTCTAAGATAACCTGTAAAGTGTGTGAATATGGACTTGCAGATATCTCATTTTGACAAACTACTCTTTTGTTCCTTCCTATTAACATATTATCAAATTATGGCTCACTTTCTCTGTGCAGAGAACCCTGGTTACATGACACGTTACAATGGTGATTTATTCCCATATGATTTTAACATATCAGTACTTTAAATTCTCAAAATTATGTGAAGAATGTAGCTCAACACAGTAGTTAAACATTTTTAATGAGTTCAATTTTATTTTTTTAACATTGGTGCCTAAAATAGTAAAAGTGATATAAAAAATTTAAGTGAGATAAATGCAGAAGATTGGAGCAAAAAGATATAAAAGATGAAGGGAGAAGTTCAGAGGATGAAATCAGATGTTTAAAGTGTAACAGGCCAATGGCTAAATGCAGGACATGAAGAGGCCAGTATGACTTCAAGATTGTTTCCCTACAACATAGTTTAAATTTAAACAATTCACAGAATAGTCTTACATGCAAATATTCTAAGACCCTCTGAGACGTAGGTCAAAGGTATATCATTTAAAGCATTCTTATTTAGGATGTCACGAGGGTGAAATGATTCAACTGCAAAAAATAGCTTCCAACATTTGGCCCAGAAACAAGAACTAGAGTACTACTATGGAGTTAATAAAAGTCTCTTGGCTTATCTTTTCCTTTTGTTATTTGTGATTTGGGCATGTAAGATTGTGACTGTGCTTGTGTGTGTCATTGGAGTAAGTATGTGCTTGTGAAGTGTATGTCTGGGTTTTCGTTTTGCCTTGCATATTAAAGAGTTCAGCCTGATGAAATGGTTAAGCATAAATATAAATAGGTACTAATTAAAATGTCCTTACAAAAGTCTACTTTCTCTATTCAAAGTGAAAGATAAAGTGGTGAGTTACAAAGATTGAAATCATTTAGATATTAACCAAGCTACTTCAGCCAAACACAGCTTAAAACTGTGGTGCTCTCCCAGTCAGCCCAGCAAAAGCTAAGTGGGACCTCAGATCTCTATTATATCCAAAAATAACAAAACATCTACCCTCTAATACGGCAGTTCCAGATAAGCCTACATAGATGCCTGGAGTTTCAACCAGGCCTTCCTGAAATGGGATACTTCCTACCATCCTAAACAGTAAGGTACATGTAAGAAATAATGAGGACCAGGGAGGCTGCACTAACAAAAACAATTAAAAAGAATCTTGAGAACCAAATGAAACTAAGGATGAAATTAGGAATTTTATTCCCACATGTATGGAATACACCTCCCACTTGTGAAAGTGTATCAGATAGGCAATTAAAATAGAAGAAAGTTATAACATAGTCCACATTCTTCTTAACTAATAACTTCAGTGTCCATGCCTCATTCCACTGCTAATGTTACTGTTGACTATCCAGGACAGCTGGCTTTAGCTCTGTGTGGCAAGCAGCCAATAGGAATTTTATGAGTATAATATTCTGAGACACGTTGACAGTGCATATCTAAAATGTCCACTAGTCTTGAGACATGACTTAAAATGTAAAACTTGTACACCATGTCTTCAGTTTTATAGAATTTTCATGGGCACTAACTCACATTTCCCCAATCATCAACCTTCATCTGAAGATAAAAACTGTGACATTAAGACATTAACAGGAGAAAATGACCTATTCAAAGAGAAGGCAATTGTCAAAGTCAAAATGGAGCCAGTAGACTACCTCATTTTGTACTCAGTATTGTAAACCCCTTGTAAGTATTCCTAAGGGCTACTATGATGCACAAGTCAAAGATGATGTTCTCAGGATTACAGAGCTTGATGGAGAAGCTTTAATTTTGTATTACCTCTCACCCTCTTCCTAAAATCACATACCAGGCTTGTTAACAGCTCAGAAGATGGGCAGGTCTAGCAGGCATTTAAAGACAGTGACTGCTCCTGCCTGCTGCTGCATCAGACCAAGGTTGTAGATCCAAGTGGTATGTGGGGTAAGGTTTATATCTTAGGATACCACATGACTCCTCAGAAGTTCCCCCTCACTGGAAAGCTCTCAAAAGACATTTTGACATTTTGGGGGAAGAAAAGAAGGAAACAGACAAGAGCTGTATGCTTTCAAGTTGTCCTCAATCGCACTTATCATCCCATGTACAGTAACAATTTTAACATGCAATCTGAACCATCTCCCAGGCCATGCCAACACCAATTTCTAATGTTGTTCATTCACTCAGATTTGTCTGACTCTGCAGCTCCATGTAGAGAAGGACTCACTGGGCAGCACTGTGCTTCAAATCACCCAGAGTTTCCTCAAACACATATCAAATGAGTCTGTGATGTTTTGCAACTGTCTCATCCTCTGTCCTTCCCTTCTCCTCCTGCACTAATTCTTTCCCAGCATCAGTGTCTTTCCAGTGATTTGTCTTTGGGCCTCAGCTTGTCAAATTGTTGGGTCTTGAGGTTCAGGATCAGTTTTGTGGATATTCAGGATTGATTTCCTTCAGGAAAGCATCAGTGCTGTGGTACTCAATTCTTATGGTCTCTCTCTCACATTCAGACATGACTCCTGGAAAATCCATAGCTTTAATAATTTGTATCTTTACCAGTCATGTCCCTGCTTTTTAATAAGGTGACTAGATTGGTCATAGCTTTTTCTCCAAGGAGCAAGTGTCTTTTAATTTCATGGCTGCAGTCACCACCCACAGTGTTATCAGAGGTCAAGGAAGTAAAATCTGTCACTGATTCCGTTTTATCTCTATCAATATGCTTGGAAATTATGGAGCCTAATGATCTTATTTTTTTGAATATTAAGATTTAATCCAGTTTTTCCTACCCCCTCTATCACCTTTATCAATAAGCTCTTTACCTCCTATTGTCTTTTTGCCATTTTGTGGTGTCATCAGTAAAACTAAGTTGTTTCGTATTTCTCACATTAATTTTCTTTCTAACTTTACATTCATCCAGCATGTTACTTTCCATGATGCACTTTGCAAAGAAGTTAAGTAAGCTGGGTGACAACATATAGCTTATTGTGTTTGTTTACAATTTTGAACCACTTCATTGTTCTGTCTCCAGTTCTAACTGCTGTATCTTGGCCTGCATACACGTTTCCCAGGAGACAGGTGATGTGGTCTGGTATTCCTATCTCTTTAAGAGCTTTCCACTTGTTTTGTGATCCTCAGAGTCCAAGACATTTGCATACAAAATGAAGCAGATATATCTTTGTTTTATGGAATCCTCTTACTTCTTCTATGAGTCCCAGCACCAATTAAGGCTTACCTACTAAGATTAGTTCACAAACTACACAGACCTGTATATATTCTTTATTTTTCTATTTCTCTCTTTTTCAAGTAAAATCAACTACAGACTGGTACTTTCCTGGGCATTTGCCATCTACTTCTAAAAGAATTAAGTCATTTCCATGCCATTCCTTGGCCTTTGACACCCACTGAAAAGATATAATTTTTGAGAGCTGAAATGAGGTATCTGTGCTCTGGGAAAATGTTAGAATAGTTTTACAAATATCTAGATATTTTCAAGAATGACTTTTTGAGCCCAATTCCTGTATGATCACTTATCTTGAAAAGAACTGCATTACTTCATGCTGTTGATAATTTCTCATTAGCATAATTTTGGGGGAAATACAATATATGCTTAATTGTATGTTGGAAGTCAAAGAAGTACCAGTTATGTGTGTATGTATGGAGCCTCCCAACAAGCAGATTAATTCATATCAGCTAATGCTTGGTACTTCACTGTCATGCAAAAGGGAAACATAGAGCTTGCCTGAAAAAAACCAGAATTTCTGAGATGGCTGAATAGCAGGAGTATATGGAGTTTATCTCTCTACATGAATGCATCACAAATACTTCTACAACAGTTAGAACTGGCAACAGTTCTCACAGAGTTTCAGTAGAAAACTCTCAGAAGATCTTGGTCATCAAAGAGTCCTATGTGGATTACAAATATAACTGGATAGAATGGAGGTTATATGGGAGGAAAAGGCAAAGAGGAAGTAAGGCCAAAACTGGGCCCTGGGGTAGGAGATGGAGAAGCAGGGAAGAATTTAGGAAATAGGTAAGCCCCCTCACTACAGTGTGAAATACTTTAACAGAATGGAAGCAAGTAAAGAAGCTGATTAAATATAGCTTTTATAGAGTAGGAATCACACAGAGAATATGTCAGTAGCCCTACATGCCACTACCTGCAATTCAGATTAATCAGTGTGCATGGGGCCTGGAAGCTGGAATATAGCATTTAGAGAGCTATCCTGAGAGAACACTGAGATTGGCTGCGTGGGGATGCCCATGGAGATGGCCTGATGAGGCAGAGAGGAGGGAGTGTGTAGAAGAGAATTCCTTTTGAGGTATCCCAAACTGAAAAACAATCAGGACCTTAGTGGTGAGTCACACACAGGAGGTGGAGACACCATTATAGCCCCCCTCTTCCCACATGCTAACACCTTATACCAGGCCATAGAAAAAGACTTGCCAGAACTAGTATTCACACTCCTACCACCACAGGGTAGAAAAGGATACCATTAGGGCCAGAACTTTTCCACCCATGGCTGCTGGCTCCTCTGCATAACTGGTACCACTGAGTTTCCTAAAGTCCAAGTAGTGGTATCACCTCTTGTGTTCACCAAAGCAGACCCGTGTTCCACAAGAGTCTTGGGGCAGACTCCTCTTGTGACCACTTGCAGAGGTAGTGATAAAAATACATTTGGGTCAAGGAGCAGAACCAATAATGAAGAGGATGGAAAACTTTCCCAACAGCTGAGAAAGGTGAAGATTAAATCTACATGGTCAACTATGCAGACTCTGTGTTTATGGAATATATAAAATCACATTCATTGTTATCATGAAAGAAAATACCCTTGGGGAGGCATGTGTAAGAAGACAGAGGAGTTATACCAGATAAGAATCTTAGCTATCCCTACAGCAGATCCAGAAGCCAGTTCTCCCCAGCATGGATGAACTATCTGAAGAGGTGGAGTTGTGTTGTGGCTCATTTCGGGGGCCAGGGAACTGACAGCTGAGATCCTAGGAAACATTAATTATTCTTATGATATTTTGATTTATTCTGTTGTCAGTTCACTGTTGTTTGTTTGTTTGTTTTCAGATAGAGAAATATGTTGCAGGAAAAGGAACAAGGTAAAAATCCACAAAACATAATGAAAGAGGAAATAGGTACTGCTCCTGAAACAAAAAAAAAAATGAGATATACTTACTAAAGATAATCAAATAGCTCAAAAATAGAATGGAGAAAATACAAGAAATGATTTAGAAGGGCCTGTAACAACAACAAATTATTAACAACACAATAGCTGTCATATGTATACTGTAGACTGATTCATGTTCATGTACAGTAGAAGCCAAAACAACATTAAAATTTGATTACCCTCCAGTTTAAAATGAATCTTAAAAGGATGCACAAGCCTTAAATGACACATCAAGCCTGAAGAGCTTAATTGATATTTTTAGGATTTTCCATCCAAAACCAGGGGAATACACTTTCTTCTTAAGGGCAAATGAAATATCTCAAGGATAAATCTGGATCACAAGCAAGTCGGCAAATTTAGGATAATGGAAATTATATCAAACATTTTGTTTTATTTTGTTTTGTTTTTTCTGACCATGATCCTCTGATTACCATGCAATAATTGGGGGAGAAAAAAGAAACTGTAGAAAACTTGAAGAAGTGGAGGATAATGGATACATTTCTACACGACCAAGAAATCACTGAAGATATTAGAGAGAAAATTTAAAACAAATGACAATTGAAACATGTTACCCAAAACATATGGAAGAGGGCTAAAGCAGTAAGAGGTAAGTTTATAAATAAGAAATGTCTGAGTAATCCTCCTAACCTTAGAGCTAAATCAATTAGAGATAGAAAAACAAACAAATTCCCGAATATTCACAGGAGAAAAAAATCACAAAGAATAGAGCAGAAATAAAAGGGAAAAAATGATGAAAACAACAGCAAAGTTCAGTAACACTAAAGGGGAACATTTGGAGATCATAAACAAAACAGATAAATCATGAGCCAGACTCATCAAGAAAAAAGGGAGAACACCCATATCAATAAAATTAGATATGAAAATGGATAACTGATACCACAGAAATATCAAAGGAACTTAGCAGATTAAAAAAACAAACAAACAAAAACTATAATCCAAAAAAATGTAGAACCTGGAATCCATGGACAAATTCTTAGAAACTCAACTAAGAAGAAAGAGAAAATTTGAAGACAGAAATCACAAACAGTAATACTGAAACTGTGTTGGAAAATGTTTAGGTAACAAAACTAAAGGGCCAGCTGGCTTCACAGGCAAGTTTTATGAATCAAAGAAGTGTTAACACCTCTACGTCTGAAGCACTTTGAAAACATTGCAGTGGAGGGAAAACCTAAACTCATCCTACAACATCACCATCACTTGGTACCAAAACCACAGATAGCAGAGAAAATTAAAATCGCAGATCAATATCACATGAATGAACATAGATGCAAAAACCCTCAACAAAATGCTAGCAAGAGCAATTCAACAACACATTAAAAGGATCAAACATCATTATTAAGTTGGGTTTATTCCAGATTTACAAACATTCTTCAGTAGCTGCATAATCAATACATATTGAAGGAGTACCACCATATATTCACCTAAATAAATGAAAAAAAAAAAAAAAAAAGCCTTTTATAAAATTCAGGAAGCACTTTTGGTTTTAAGAAAAAAACAAAAACAAAAACAAAAAAAAAACACTCTCTGAAACTGAGCATAGCTAAAACTACCTCATTGTAATAAAGGTACACAAATCAAAAATACAATGAAGTATCACCTCACACCTTTCTGAATGGCTACCATTATAAAAATCAACAAGAGTGTCTTCCCTGCTGGTCCAGTGTCTAAGACCCCACGATCCCAATGCATGGATCCCAGGTTTGATCCCCAACCGGTGAACTGGATACCACATGTGGCAAAAGAGTCCTGGTGCAACCAGGCAAAGAAATGTGTAATCTTACATCCAAAAATGAAGTAGATGGTGTGGAGAAAAGGGAATCATCTGCACTGTTGTTAGGAATGTAAATAAATGCTACAGGATGCAGAAGACTAAGCAAGTTCTTTGGAAACTTAGGAATAAAACTACCACATGACACACAAAAAAACCACTATTTGGAATATAGCCAAAGGAAACCACAATTGAAAGACATATGTACCCCCAGGGTCCATTGAAATGCCATTTACTAGTAACAAAGATATGGAGGCAACCTAGGTGTCCATCAACCATGGAATGGATGAAGAATTTGTAGTACATGTATAGGATAGGAACGGAGAAGATAATGGCAACCTACTCCAGTACTCTTGCCTGGAAAATCCCATGGATTGAGGAGCCTGGTAGGCTGCAGTTCGTGGGGTCACTAAGAGTCAGACACGACCAACCGTTTTCACTTTCACTTTACACATTCTTGCATTGGAGAGGGAATGGCAACCCACTCTGGTGTTCTTGCCTGAAGAATTCCAGGGACGGGGGAGCCTCATGGGCTGCCGTCTATGGGGTCGCACAGAGTCAGACATGACTGAAGCAACTTAGCAGCAGCAGCAGCATAAGATGGGAAATTTCCCACCCATAGTAGTAACAAAATTGGATGATTTGTAGAGACACAGCTACACCTAGACCCTGTAATACAGGGAAGTAATTAAAAAAGAGAAAGGTCAATATTCTACATTAATGCACATAAGTGGAATCTAGAAAAATAGTACTGAAGATGCATTTGGAAAGGGGGAAAAGAAATGCAGAGGTGGAAAACAGACTTGTGGACACTGAGGTATAGAGAATGGAATGAATTGAGCAAGTTCGGTTCAGTCGCTCAGTTGTGTCCTACTCTTTGCAACCCCATGAATTGCAGGGCACTAGGCCTCCCTGTCTAACACCAATTCCCAAAGCCCACCCAAACCCACCCATGTCCATTGAGTAGGTGATGCCATCCAACCGTCTCATCCTCTGTCGTCCTCTTCTCCTGCCCTTAATCTTTCCCAGCATCAGGGTCTTTTCAAACGAGTCAGCTTTTTGCATCAGGTGGCCAAAGTACTGGAACTTCAGCTTCAACATCAGTCTTTCCAATGAACGTCCAAGACTGATCTCCTTCAGGATGGACTGGTTGGATCTCCTTGAAGTCCAAGGGACTCTCAAGATTCTTCTCCAACACCACAGTTCAAAAGCATCCATTCTTCGGCGATCAGCTTTCTTTATAGTCCAATTCTCACAGTCATGCATGACAACTGGAAAAACCATAGCCTTGACTAATGGACTTTTGTTGGCAGAGTAATGTCTCTGCTTTTCAATATGCCGTCTAGGTTAGTCATAACTTTCCTTCCAAGGAAAGTAAAATCTTTAAATTTCATGGCAGAAATCACCATCTGCAGTGATTGTGGAAACCAAGGAAATAAACTCAGCCACTGTTTCCCCATCTATTTGCCATGAAGTGATGGGATAGGATGCCATGATCTTAGTTTTCTGAATGTTGAGCTTTAAGCCAACTTTTTCACTCTCCACTTTCACTTTCATCAAGAGGCTCTTTAGTTCTTCACTTTTTGCCAGAAGTGTGGTGTCATCTGCATATCTGAGGTTATTGATATTTCTCCCAGCAATCTTGATACCAGCTTGCGCCTCTTCCAGCCTAGCGTTTCTCATGATGTCCTCTGAACATAAGTTAAATAAGCAGGGTGACAATATGCAGCCTTGGCATACCCCTTTTCCTATTTGGAACCAGTCTGCTGTTTCATGTCCAGTTCTAACTGTTGCTTCCTGGCCTGCATACAGGTTTCTCAAGAGGCAGGTCAAGCGGTCTGGTTTGCCCATCTCTTTCAGAATTTTCCACAGTTTATTGTGAACCCACAGTCAAAGGCTTTAGCATAGTCAATAAAGCAGAACTGGACGCTTTTCTTGGATGCTTTTGCTTTTTTGATGATCCAGCGGATGTTGGCAATTTGTTTGTTTGTTTGTTTTGTTTTGGAGGCTAATTACTTTACAATATTGTAGTGGTTTTTGCCATACATTGATCTGAATCAGCCATGGAGTTACATGGGTTCCCCATCCCGATCCCCTCTCCTACCTCTCTCTCCATCCCATCCCTCTGGGGCTTCCCAGTGTTGAGCTTTTTTGATGATCCAGCGGTTGTTGGCAATTTGATCTCTGGTTCCTGTGCCTTTTCTAAAACCATTTGATCATCTGGAAGTTCTTGATTCACATATTTCTGAACTCTGGCTTGGAGAATTTTGAGCATTACTTTACTAGTGTGTGAAATGAGTGCAGTTGTGAGGTAATTTGATCACTCTTTGGCATTGCCTTTCTTTGGGATTAGAATGAAAACTGACGTTTTCTAGTCCTGTGGCCACTGCTGAATTTTCCATATTTGTAGACATACTGACTACAGCACTTTCACAAAATCATCTTTTAGGATTTGAAACAGTTCAACTGGTATACCATCACATCCACTAGCTTTGTTCATAGTGATGTTTCCTAAGGCCCACTTGACTTCACATTCCAGAATGTCTGGCTCTAGTTGAGTGACCACACCATCGTGATTATGTAAATCATGAAAATCCTATTTGTACAGTTTTTCTGTGCACTCTTTCCAACTCATCTTAATATCCTCTGATTCTGTTAGATCCATGCTGTTTCTGTCCTTTATTGTGCCCATCATTGCTTGAAAAGTTCCTACATGCAATGTTGCTGTCTCTAATTGGCTTGAAGAGATCTCTAGTCTTTCCCATTCTATTATTTTCCTTTATTTCTTTGCATTTATCTCTGAAGAAGGCTTTCTTATCTCTCTTTGCTATTCTTTGGAACTCTGTTTTCAAATGGGTATATCTTTCCTTTTCTCCTTGCTTTTTGCTTCTCTTCTTTTCACAGCTATTTGTAAGGCCTTCTCAGACAGCCATTTTGCTTTCTGAATTTCTTTTTCTTGGGGATGGTCTTGATACCTGTCTCCTGTACAATGTCACGAACCTTCTTCCATAGGTCATCAGACACTCTATGAGATCTAGTCCCTTAAAGCTATTTCTCATTTCAACTACATAATCATAAGGAATTTGATATAGGTCATACCTGAATGGTTTAATAGTTTTCCCCACTCTCTTCAATTTCAGTCTGAATTTGGCAATAAAGAGTTCATGATCTGAGCCACAGTTTCAGCTCCCAGTCTTGTTTTTGCTGACTGCATAGAGCTTCTCCATCTTTGATTACAAAGAATATAACCAATCTGATTTCGCCATTGCACTCTCAAGTAATCAACCTAACCTTAAATCTAAAGCATTTAGAGAAAGAGAAAGCAAACATAATTCCCCAAAGTGAACATAAGGGGGGGGAAATGATAAAGAACAGAGCAGAAATAAAAGAAAAAAGAAGTGATGAAAACAATAGCCAAAATCAATAACACTAAAAGGGAGCTCTTGGAGAGCATAAACAAGAGATAAATCATGCACCAGATTTAGTTTAAAAAGAGAAAACACTCATCAATAAATCTAGACATGAAAAGGAGACAATATAACTGATACCATAGCAATAATAAAGAATCATAAGAGACTACAACAAAAAACTATTTGACAATAAAATTTAAAATTTGAAATCCAAGGACAAATGCACCGAAACTCAACTAAGAAGAAACAGAAAATATAAGCACAGAAATTACAAGCACTAATATTGTAACTGTGATGAAAAATTTCCAGTTAATAGAATTCAAGGGCCAAATGGCTTCATCGGGAAATTTTATGAATCATTCAGAGAACTGCTAACACATGCAGTTCTGAAACTCTTCCAATATACTACAGTAGGCAGGAAATCCACAAACTCATCCTATAAGATCATCATCACCATGATACCAACACCAAGATAACAGAGAAAATGAAAGGTAGAGACCAATATCACATAGATGAACAGAGGTAAACATCCTTAACAAAATACGAGCAAAAAAATCCATCAATACCTTAAAACGATCAAATGTCATTATTACATGGGGTTTATCCCAGATACGCAAACATTCTTCAGTAGTTGAAAATCAATCCATCAGATACACTGTAACAAATTGAAGGGTTAAAACCATGTGATCCCATCAATAGATGCCAAAAAAACACTTTGATATAATTCAACATTTACTTTGATAAAAACTTTCCAGATACTGAGCATAGTAAAAACTACCTCAACCTAGCAAAGGCATACAAATCAAAACTACAATGAAGTATCACTTCACCCATTCCAAATGGCCATTATTAAAAAACATCTACAAGAGGGGACTTCCATGGTGGTCCACTGGCTAACACCATGATCCCCATGCAGGGGTCTCAGGTTTTATCCCTGGTCATGGAACTAGATTCAACATGCAAGAACTGAGGCCTGTGGCAACCAAATAAAGAAGTTATATATAACTATACTATATAGTATATTATTACTACATATTACATTAATATATATATATATATATATATATATATATTATATATATGCATATATATAGACACATACATATCATTATAAAATGATATATGAAGGAGATGGTGCAGAGAAAAGGGAATCCTCCTGCCCTCTGGCACTATTGTCAGGAATGTAAATGAATACTGCCATGATACAGAACAGTATTGAAGTTCTTTAGATAACTAGGAATAAAACTACCATATAACCCAACAATCCCACTATTTGTCATGTACAAAAAGGAGACCATAATTGAAAAGGACATATGTACCCAATTATCCATTGCAACACCATTTACAGTAGCCAATAGAAGGAAGAAATCTCAGTGTCCATCAAATGAAGAATGGATAAAGAAGCTGTGGTACACATATAAAGTGAACAATTACTCACCCATTAAAAGGAACACAATTGGATTATTTGCACAGTTACAGATCATTCTAGAGCCTATTATATACCGAGTGAAGTAATTAAACAAGGGAAATACCAATGTTGCACATTAATGCATATAACTGGAATCTAGAAAACAGGTACTGAAGGACCCATTTGGAGGCAGGGAAGAGATGAAGTCGTAGAAAACAGACTTGTGGACATAGAGTGGGAAGGACAGAATGGAAAGAATTGAACAAGGTCCACTGACATATGTAAAATATTAAGTATGTAGTAGATAGCTAGTGAGAAGTTCCTGGTCAGTGCTATGGGTTGATCTGGCAGAGTGGGTTGTGGGGTAGGAGCGGAGACTCTAGAGGGAAATGGGAGGACTGCTCAAAAGGGAGGCTCAGCTATATATACTAATAACTGATTTACCTTGCTATGCAGCAGAAACTAACACAACATTGTCAATCAATTATACTCCAAATTTTAATCATTTTTTCCAAGAGAAGAAAGAAAATCAGTCCATGGTCAACTTGTGCAAGTGACAAGAAAAGCATCACAGTGCATGTGTCCAGTAAAATGTGTACCAAGGACTGCTTTTGTGTGTACAGACAAAGCAACAACTTAAAATGCGGAGCTGAGTTGGCCAGAATACATTCAGACTTAAATGTTTTTTCATGTCACTCATTTGTCATTGTTCGTAAAAGTAAAGAAGCTGTAACAATTGATGTCACCAATTTAGGAAAACATTAATTCCCTCAAGTTTTAATAAGGAAAACAAACTTTTCACTTTCAGAACTATGCTAAGTAGGAATTAGTATTGGTTAAAACTGAGATGCTGCACAAGAATCCCTTATTTTGCAATTCTAGAATGTGTGCAGTCTAGAATTCTAGACTGGGAAAAATACATAGGCTAAAAGTGGAGAATTATGATTTATTCATCAGGATTTTCATCCTAAGAAGGATTTAATCATGCAGAGCAACTTCTCAAGTATTGCAAAAAGACTGCAGTGAAGAAGGATAGGGGGAGCCAGGTTTTACAGAAGTTTTGGGAAAATGATCAAATATGCAGAATGTCCAAATATTATGGTTAATTAAAGAAAAACTGGATACCTCAAGTGAATGGATTTAGATATTTTCTACCTATGGGGAGATGCAAGAATCTAGATTCCTTGAAATGATACCTTTGAAAAGAACATTAACTGCAGCTATCATCTCTTCTTTCTTTCTCAAGACAGATTTGGGCAACACTGGTAGCAGCTGTGCTAACTGAAGACTTGATGACGGGCAACCTGATTTCATCCAGAGTCCCCTCAACATTCGCCTTAAATGATGGCTGCAATGGTTTATGACTTGATGACTTCAGCATCTTTTGTTTACTGATATGGCTGGTAACATTCTTGGTACAAGTGTGCTCTATTCTCTAAAACCTCAGAAAAAGTTACTGTCTATAGACAGATTCTTGTATCCTAACAGAAGTTGACTACAGGCTTCTACATCAACGGGACTTAAAGTGGCCCTAAAGTAATGTGAAAATTCCTGATACTGTTTACTACGGTTCCCAAAGAGAGAGGAGACTGGAAGCAAAATATGAATTTGAAAAACATGACCAGAAACACTTCAAGATCAAGGAAGGGTAAACATGAGGACGGATAGCGTTGCATTTTCAACATTCATATATATATATTTACATTTATATACCTACATTGATATATTCAAATAGACATGTATACATACACTGTGTATATACTTATCTACACACACACACACACACACATATATATGTACACAAACACATATATATCCATATATATCTGAATATTCTCTGAAATATTCTCTAAAATAGACCTTAGATTAAGACATAACACAAGACTTAGCATTTTAAATCATACCAAATTCTCTGAAAACTAAGAAATGGAGCTAAAAGTTAAAAATGGGATACATGTTTGCAAATTTGTCAATGTACGGAAAATTAAACAAGACATTTCTAAAGAACCAATGAATCAAAGTTTAAGTCACAGGGAGAGTAAAAAAAAATACTCTGAGGTGAAAGTAAGTGCAAGCATATTTTAGCAAACAGTCTGATACTGCAAAAGTATATACCTGCAATTATATACCCACTATGAAATGTATATCAATACCCAAACAAAAGAAAAGTATGCACCTATACATTAGACATATACATAGGCATGTATAAATATAGATGTATGCATATACATGCATAAGCAAAATGGCTGTCTGAGGAGGTCTTACAAATAACTGAAAAGAAGAGAAGTGAAAAGCAAAGGAGAAAAGGAAAGATATTCCCATTTGAACGCAGAGTTCCAAAGAATAGCACGGAGAGATAGGAAAGCCTTCCCCAGCAATCAATGCAAAGAAATAGATGAAAACATAAGAATGGGAAAGACTAGAGATATCTTCAAGAAAATTAGTGATACCAAGGTAATATTTCATGCAAAGATGGGCTCAATAAAGGACAGAAAAGATATGGACCTAATAAAAGCAGAACATATTAAGAAGAGGTGGCAATAATACACAGAAGAACTATACATAAAAGATTTTCACGACCAAGATAATCATGATGGTGTGATCGCTCACAGTCACCTAGAACCAGGCGTTCAGGAATGTGAAGTCAAATGAGCCTCAGAAGCATCACTATGAACAAAGCTAGTGGAGGTGTTGGAATTCCAGTTGAGCTATTTCAAATCCTAAAAGGTGATGCTGTGAAAGTGCTGCACACAATATGTTTGCAAATGTGGAAAACTCAGCAGTGGACACAGGGCTGGAAAAGGTCAGTTTCTACTTCCAGTCCTAAAGAAAGGCAAAGCCAAAGAGTGCTCAAACTACTGCACAATTATACTCATCTCACGCGCTAGTAAAGTAATGCTCAAAATTCTCCAAGCCAGAGTTCAGAAATACGTGAAATCATGAAATTCGAAATGTTCAAGCTGGCTTTAGAAAAGGCAGAGGAACCAGAGATCAAATTGGAAGCATCCATTGGATCATTGAAAAAGCAAGAGAGTTACAGAAAAAGATTAATTTCTGCTTTATTAACTATGCTAAAGCCTTTGTGTGGCTCACAATAAACTATAGAAAATTCTGAAAGAGATGGGAATACCAGATCACCTGTCGTGCCTCTTGAGAAACCTGTATGCAGGTCAGGAAGCAACAGTTAGAACTGGACATGGAACAACAGACTGATTACAAATAGGAAAAGGAGTACATCAAGGCTGTATATTGTCACCCTGCTTATTTAACTTAAATGCCGAGTACATCATGAGAAATGCTGGACTGGAGGAAACACAAGCTGGAATCAAGATTGCTGGGAGAAATATCAAGAAAGTGAAGAAGAAAGTGAAGAATAACTAAAGAGCCTTTTGGTGCAAGTGAAAGAAGAGAGTGAGAAAGTTGGCTTAAAGCTCAACATTCGGAAAACTAAGATCATGGCATATGGTCCCATTGCTTCACGGGAAATAGATGGGGAAACAGTGGATGGCTTTATTTGGAGGGACTCCACAATCACTGCAGACGGTGAATGCAGCCATGAAATTAAAAGATGATTACTCCTTGGAATGAAAGTTATGACCAATGTAGACAGCATATTAAAAAAGCAGAGACATAACTTTGTCAACAAAAATCCTTCTAGCCAAGGCTAAAGTTTTTTCAGTGGTCATGTATGGATGTGAGATTTGGACTATAAAAAAAGCTGAGCATGGATGAATCAATTCTTTTAAACTATGGTGTTGGAGAAGACTCCTGAGATTCCCTTGGGCTGCAAGGAGATACAACCAGTCCATCCTAAAGAAGATCAGTCCTGGGTGATCATTGGAAGGACTGATGTCAAGGCTGAAACTCCAATATTTTGGCCACTTGATGTGAAGAACTGACTCATTGGAAAAGACCCTGATGCTAGGAAAGATTGAGTACAGGAGGAGAAGGGGACAACAGAGGATGAGATGGTTGGATGACATCACTGATTCAATGAATATCAGTTTATGTGGACTCTGGGAGTTGGTGATGGACAGGGCAGCATGGATTGATGCTGTTCATGGGGTCACAAAGATTTGGACACATCTGAGCGACTGAACTGAACTGATTGCCAATTCAACCTCTTTTATATGAGTCTTCTCATTTTTTTCCGATTTTTAAAACTGTTTTAGTCACTCTTATTCTACCAATTTGATTGCTTCACATAGATTGAAACTTTCATTGAGAGAAATTCCTGTCCTAAAAACCTAACATTCCTCCTTATTTAGTATGTTTCATAGCAATGACATCTTATTCATTCTCATTTCTGTAACTAAATCTCTTTTTATTTGTTCCGTTTACCTAATATTCTTTTGCTTTTTTGTTCAGTTTTCTCTATTTTTATACTATTTATATTATTTTATTCCCATATCAATATTTATTGATTTCCTCTTTGTCCTTGCTGTGAATTTAGATTTTTTTTTCAACTTTTGAAGACGTCATTAGCTTCTTCACAGGATTGGAAAGCTTCCTTTTTATGTAAGCTTAGATATAAAAGGATTCTGCTTTTGCTGTATCTGATGACCTGATTCATTATGTTTCCATTTTGATTCACCTTAGAATATATTTTCATTTCCCCTGTGAGTTATTCTTTGACTCATTGATCCCTTTGGAATATGTTGTTTAATTTTCCACACATTATTATGTGTCAAGTTTTTCTCCTGTTGTGGGTTTCAATTTACATGTTTTGGATGCCAGAGACCATATTTGGTATAATTTAAATTACAAATGGTTTTTTCATGGCTTCATATAAACCCAATTTGTGAGAATATATTGGGGAATATTCCAAGTGCAGTTGACAAAAATGTGTATTCTTCTGTTCCTTTTGGGCGGAATGTTCTGCACATTTGTGTTTGGCCCACTGGTTTTTATTGTTGTTTAGGTTTTCTCTTCCCTCAATGGTCTTATCTTCTTGAATTATTTCGATATTTATTCTTGGACTAGACTTCTTGCTCATGTTTTGCAGTTTTTACATGTCATGTTAACCTGAAGGCAGAGCAACAATTCAAATATTAGGTAACTGTAACTCTTTGGTGATGTGAACTTATGTGTGTGTGAGAGAGAGAGAGAGAGAAAGAGAGAGAGAGAGAGATACCCTTATATCATTAATATAAAAATAATATGACAAAATATGTAATTAATATAACAATTGGAATGACTGATGCTGAAGCCACAACTCCAATATTTTGGTCACCTGATGTGAAGAACTGACTCATTTGGGAAGATTCTGCTGCTGGGAAAGATTGAAGGCAAGAGGAGAAGGGGACGACAGAGGATGAATGGTTGGATGGCCTCACCAACTCAACGGAGAGGAGTTTGAGTAAACTCCAGGAGTTGGTGATGGATAGGGAGGCCTGGTGTGCTGCAGTCCTTGTGGTTGCAAAGAATTAGATAAGACTGTGAGACTGAACTAAATGATACTTAATGTCATTTGTTTCATACCATTTTTTATTTAAAGTCATTTTGTCTACTAGTCGTATAGTCACTATAGCTGTTTATTGCTTGCAGAAAATTTTCATTACAACCTAATTCTGAAAATCTATTCAAATCTAAGCTTTGTCTCTTTGACAGCCTGTAGCTGCCATATATTTTTTAAATCCGTTATCCCAAATTCTAGAATACCACTATAATACTTTTGTTATTGTTGTTGTTATTTCTTTTAGTAAATGTATTTTAGAGTGATTTTAAGAAGTAGCTCTAGAGACTTTGATTGTTATAGTTCAGTCATCTAGTGATGTTCAACTCTTGTGACTTCCTGGACTGCAGCACAGACCTCCCTCTCTTTCACTGTCTCCCAGAATTTGCTCAAATGCATGTCAATTGAATTAATGATGATTAGGGTCCTAAGATAGCAGAGAAATAGGACAGGGAGGCTACTTGCTCCCCCACAAATTTATCAAAAGATCATTTGAACACTGAGCAAATACCACAAAATGACTTCTGAACACTGGGAGAGGACACCATGTACCCAGAAAGGCAGCCCATTTTATTCAAAAGGAGGTAGGACAAAATATATATGATAAAAAGAGATACAAAGAGTAGTGATGGAGACCCATCCTGGGAAGGGAGTCTTAAAAGAGAAATTTCCAAACACCAGGAAACCTTGTCACCAGCGGGTCTGTGGGGAGATTTGGAATCTCAGAGGGCAACATAAACGGGAGGAAACAATAAATAAATAACACCCACAGATTACGTGCCTAAACTGCAACTCCCACTGGAGAAGTAGCACAGACGCTTGCATCTGCTACCAGCAAGAGGGAGCTGAACAGGGAAGCACGGGCTGCATTGCTTATGGTAAGGACCAGGCTTGAATGCCCTGACGGCAATATGAGGGAGCTAACATGAATTAGCTCAAACTGTGAGATAGCCAGAGAGGAAAAAATAAAAAGGAGGAAAGAGAGAGTGAGAGAACTTTCCCACAAAAACCTCTAACCTAAGTCACTTCCAGGTGCACTCACAGAACAAAGGACTGAACGAATACCAGAGGAGAGTTATCCAGCTGTGGACCAGCCCATCCCCCACTGGAGGCACGGAGGCAGGCAGGCGACAGCCAGGGCATAAAGGCAAGGGGCAAACTCAGCCCCGGAGATGGCATCCCCTACCAAAAGTGAGCAGGCTCCCCGTTGCTCACCAAGTCCTCCTGGGATCCTGGATGGTTGAAATCCATCAAGAGGGTTTCAGCCAGAGATTAGTGCCCCAGGAGAGACACACAGCACACCTGAGAGGGCAGTCCCACTGACACCCAGGAAATTGAGTGGCTGGGATGGGGGAGGTAATAAGATGCACCACCCAGCTGGGGAGAGTGTGCTTGCTAAGCACCTTGTAGCCTGAGATGTGCGGACCTGGGAAGGGCACAAAACGCAGGCCCAACTGAGTTTGTGCCTTTGTGGAATGCCCAAGGACATACACACAGAGGAAAACAGAACTGCAAGAGACACCTGTACCCCAATGTTCATCACAGCACTGTTTACAATAACCAGGATATGGAAGCAACCTAGATGTCCATAGACAGACAAATGGATAAGAAAACTTGGGTACATATACACAGTGTAATATTACTCAGCTATTAAAAAGAATGCATTTGAATCTAGCCTAATGAGGTGGATGAAACTGGAGCCTTTTTTTTTTTTTTTTTAAACTGGAGCCTATTATACAGAGTGAAGTAAGTCAGAAAGAAAGACACCAATACAGTAGAGTAATACATGTCTATATATGGAATTTAGAAAGACGGTAATGATGACCCTATATGGAGACAGAAAAAGATACACAGATGTGTAACAGTCTTTTGGGCTCTGTGGGAGAAGGCAAGGGTGGGATAATTGAGAGAACAGCATTGAAACATGTACATTATCATATGCGAAACAGATTACCAGTCCAGGTTCCATGTATGAAAGAGGGTACTCAGGGCTGGTGCACTGGAATGACGCTGAGGGATGGAATGGGGAGAGAGGTGGAAGAGGGATTCAGGATGGGAAACACATGTACACCCATGGCTGATTCATGTTACTGTATGGCAAAAAAAAACAACAACATAATATTGTAAAGTAAATAGCCTCCAATTAAAACAAATTAATTAATCAAATAAAAATAGAAGAAAAAAAAAAAAAGAAATTGTTGCCCTTAGCTATAATTTCAAGCCCAAAGTTCAATGGCCTCATTTTATATGTAGTCAAATTTGCTACTTTCTATGTAGTCAAATTTGCATGCTTCGAGCAATATCAACTTAGAGGCAACTATACCTTCTATTTCATTGCTGCTGCTGCTGTTACTTGTAAGTCGCTTCAGTCGTGTCTGACTCTGTGCAGCCCCATAGATGACTGCCCAACAGGCTCCACCGTCACTGAGATTCTCCAGGCAAGAACACTGGAGTGGGTTTCCATTTCCTTCTCCAATACATGAAAGGGAAAAGTGAAAGTGCTAGGTACTGATTATTCTTTCTCACTCCCTTTTAACTTCTTTTCATATTCTGCTTTAAGTGGCAGGTACTTCTCAAAGAGAACAAGATTAATCCCCTTTTCCTTTGAGATATCTGGGAAAAGATATGGTTATGGACATCCAGTATATCATGCTGAAAAACTACTGTTTTAATGCAAAAAAACAAAAAAAAAACAAAAAAAACACACATTATTAAACCGCACCTCATTGCCTTACCAAGGGAAGCCTGGTTACATGATACATTACCTTGGTGATTAATTCCCATTTGGCTTTAATAAATCAATATCTTTAATTCTCAAAAAATTGTACAGAATATAGCTCAATGCATTAGTAATCATTATACATGAATTCAATTTTCTTTCCTTTACTTATTTATTTTATAATTGGTGCCTAAATAGTAAAAGTTAAAACAAAAATTTAAGTGAGGTAAGTGGAGAAGATTGGGGCAAAAGGTAGAAAACTTGATGGGAGAAGGTCAGAGGATGGAATTAGATGTTTAAAGCTTAACAAGGAAATGTGTAACTGCAGAGCCTAAAGAGGTCAATATGACTTCAATATTCTTACCTACAACATTGTTTTTATTTTAGCAAATCACAGAATAGTCTTACATACAAAATATATAAGATCTCCTGAGATTCCAAACAAAGGAATATCTTAAAGCATTCTGATTTAAAATGTCATTAGAGAGAAATCATTCAACCACAAAATAACTTCCAACATTAGTCCCTATGTTTTCTTTTCCTTTCCTTAATTGCATTTCAAGCATATAAGATTGTCTCTGTGCTTGTATGTGTCCATCAGAGTAAGAATGTTTTCATAAGTCTATGTCTGTGTTTTCATTTTATGTATTTCAGGGTAAATAGTTTGTTGAAAAGTACATGTGAAACGGCACACAGGTAAACTCAGAGAGAGTTGACCCTTGCAATTGGGAGAGTTGACCCTCCCTCCTTGCAATCTTTTTGCCTATACCCTCTAGTTCCCTGGAGATTTTCTCAGTTATTTAAATTTCTTAATTTAAGTAATCTTTGTCCAGTAGCTAAAAAGGGGAAATTTACACTTTGTAGAAAAATTCATTCATGGGTAAATTAATAATAAACAAAGAATTATAAAATGACAATTGAAAAATATTTGGAAGGTAGCTGACAAAGGGCACATTTGCCCAATTTATACAGAGTTCAAAATTAAAAATAAGAAGATGAAACACCTGATAGAAGACAAACAAGCAGTAAAAAAAAGGAACAAAGAAATACAAATTACTCAGAAGAAAAATAAGCAAAATTAACAAAAAACAGGAGGAAAATTTGAACCTAATTGGTAATAAAACAAGTGGAAACCAAAACAATAATGGAAGACAATTTCTTACCATGCAAATTGCCAGAAGTTCAAATAAAGCATTGAGTGATACCAACTTTTTCCTACAAATTGAGGATGAGAGGTGAGGAAATGAGTGCTCATGCATTGTTGTGAAAGCATAAAGTGATACAACTTTCTGAAAGACAATGTGACAGTATCTAGCAAACTTATACATTTATGGAGCCACTTAACAAGACCTTGTTTGGAATTTTCATTGCAGAAGCATATATGCAATTTCACCAAGATTATATACATGATGTTCATGGCAATATTTTTTCCCATCATCCTAGAGAATCTCTTGGGCCCCTTTCTCACACAGCCCTTTGCCCACGAAACACAAGTTTTCAGTTCTATCAGTATAGATTAGTTTTGACTCATCTAGAATTTTCTATAGTTGGATCATAGAGGATGTTCACACCTTGTTGCTTTAAAATGTTGTGTGACTTTCTTCTGTACAGCAAAGTAAATCAATTGTGAGTAAGTTTCCTTCCCACTTCACTCACCGAAAAGCATTGAGGACAGTTACCTGTGCTACACTGATAGTTCTCATTAGTTATCAAGGCATTATTCTCCAAAATACACAAAGAGCATATATAGCCAGTTATCAATTAAAAAAAAAAAAAGTCAGTAAAAACAGGCAGATCTAAATAGATTTATTTTCAAAGAAGACATACAGGTGACCAACAAGAATGTGAAAAGAAGCTCAAAATCCCTAATTATTAAGGAAATGCAAATCAAAACTACAATCACTTCACATCAACATGGATAGCCATCAACAAAAACTCTACAAACATTAATTGAGAGAGGGTGTGGGGAACGGGAACCCTCGAACTGTCAGTGGGCATATAAATTGGTACCATATCTATAGTGAACTGTATGGCAGCTCCTTAAAAACCTAAAAATAAAATCACCATATGACCTACTCCTGGGCATTTTCCAGGATAAAACTAATTCAAATGATGCAGGCAAATTAACACACAGAAATCCCTTGCATTCCTATACATCAACAATGAGAAAACAGAAAGAGAAATTAAGGAAACAATTCCACTCACCATTGCAGCAGAAAGAGTAAAATACTTAGGAATATATCTACCTAAAGAAACAAAAGACCTATATATAGAAATCTATGAAACACTGATGAAAGAAATCAAAGAGGACACAAATAGATGGAGAAATATACCATGTACATGGATCAAAATAATCAATATAGTTAAAATGAGTATACTACCCAAAGCAATCTATAGATTCAATGCAATCTCATTCAAGCTACCAAAAGTATTTTTCACAGAACTAGAGCAAATAATTTCACAATTTGTATGGAAATACAAAAAACCTCAAATAACCAAAGAGATCTTGAGAAAGAAGAATAGAAGTGGAGGAGTCAACCTGCCTGGCTTCAAGCCACAGTCATCAAGACAGTATGGTACTTGCACAAAGACAGAAATATACATCAATGGAACAAAATAGAAAGCCCAGAGATAATCCACATACCTATAAGCGGGCCTTGACACCACAAAGCCTCATCCTGACCCCTCTAGGGGAGGATGTGAAGCAGCTCTGTTGATTTGGTGAGAGAAATAAGGCATTTATATTGCAGGGTTCATCATCTGACACTGTATGTTTCATACCTATAAGATGAAATTGAGTCTATTTTTATGATTTCTATGTCTCTGCTTTATTAAAGAACATACAAAACACAACTCTTCCAAGTATTTTAATGTCTCTGTCTGAAAGTTCTAAAAGCTATGCACTCTGCATATAAGTTAGATAATCAGGGTGACAATATATAGCCTCACATTCACAGTATTCAGGCTTGCGTTCTGTTATATCTCACCTTTCACCATTACCTAGTTTTTAATATCTTGCCTAAAATACCACTAGACCATTCAGATGTGACTGAAATCAAATCCCTTATGACTATACAGTGAAAGTGAGAAATAGATTTAAGGGACTACATCTGATAGACAGAGAGCCTGATCAACTATGGACGGAGGTTCCTGACATTGTACAGGAGACAAGGATCAAGACCATCCCCATGGAAAAGAAATGCGAAAAGGCAAAATGGTTGTCTGAGGAGACCCTTACAAATAGCTCTGAAATGAAGAGAAGCAAAAAACAAAGGAGAAAAAGAAAGATATTCCCATTTGAATGCAGGGTTCCAAAGAATAGCACAGAGAGATAAGAAAGACTTCCTCAGTGATCAATGCAAAGAAATAGAGGAAAACAGTAGAATGGGAAAGACTAGAGATCTCTTCAGGAAAATTAGAGATACCAAGGGAATATTTCATGCAAAAATGGGCTCAATAAAGGAGAGAAATGGTATGGACCTAACAGAAGCAGAACATATTAAGAAGAGGTGGCAAGAATACACAAAAGAACTCTCCAAAAAAGATCTTCATGACCCAGATAATCATGATGGTGTGATCACTCACCTAGAGCGAGATAGCCTGGAATGTGAAGTCGGGTGGGCCTTAGAAAGCATCACTATGAACAAAGATAGTGGATGTGATGTAATTCCAGTTGAGCTATTTCAAATCCTAAAAGATGATGCTGTGAAAGTGCTACACTCAATATGCCAGTAAACTTGGAAACCTCAGCAGTGGCCATAGGACTGGAAAAAGGTCAGTTTTCACTCCAGTCCCTAAGAAAGGCAATCCCAAACATGGCTCAAACTACTGCACAGTTGCACTCATCTCACACGCTAGTAAAGTAATGCTCAAAATTCTCCAAGCCAGGCTTCAGCAATATGCGAACCAAGAACTTCCAGATGTTCAAGCTGGTTTTAGAAAAGGCAGAGGAACCAGAGATCAAATTGTCAACATCTGCTGGATCATCAAAAAAGCAAGAGAGTTCCAGAAAAACACCTATTTCTGCTTTATTGACTATGCCAAAGCCTTCAACTGTGTGGATCACAATAAACTGTGGAACATTCTGAAAGTGATGGGAATACCAGAATACCTGACCTGCCTCTTGAGAAACCTGTATTCAGGTCAGGAAGCAACAGTTAGAACTGGACATGGAACAACAGACTGGTTCCAAATAGGAAAAAGAGTACTCAAGGCTGTATATTGTCACCCTGCTTATTTAGCTTACATGCAGAATACCTCATGAGAAACGCTGGGCTGGAAGAAGCACAAGCTGGAATCAAGATTACCAGGAGAAATATTAATAACTTCAGATATGCAGATGACACCACCCTTATGGCAGAAAGTGAAGAGGAACTAAAAAGCTTCTTGATGAAAGTGAAAGAGGAGAGTAAAAAAGTTGGCTTAAAGCTTAACATTCAGAAAAGTAAGATCATGGCATCTAGTCCCATCACTTCATGGGAAATAGATGGGGAAACACTGGAAACAGTGTCAGACTTTATTTTGGGGGGCTCCAAAATCACTGCAGATGGTGACTGCAGCCATGAAATTATAAGACACTTACTCCTTGGGAGGAAAGTTATGACCAAACTAGATGGCACATTAAAAAGCAGAGACATTACTTTGCCAGCAAAGGTCCATCTAGTCAAGGCTATGGTTTTTCCAGTGGTCATGTATGGATGTGAGTTGGACTGTGAAGAAAGCTGAGCACTGAAACATTGATGCTTTTGAACTGTGGTGTTGGAGAAGACTCTTGAGCGTCCCTTGGACTGCAAGGAGATCCAACCAGACCATCCTAAAGGAGATCAGTCCTGGGTGTTCATTGGAATGACTGATCCTGAAGTTGAAACTCCAATACTTTGGCCACCTCATGTGAAGAGTTGACTCACTGGAAAAGACCCTGTTGCTGGGAGGAACTAGGGGCAGGAGGAGAAGGGGACGACAGAGGATGAGATGGCTGGTTGGCATCACCGACTCGATGGGCATGAGTTTGAGGAAACTCCGGGAGTTTGTGATGGATAGGGAGGCCTGGCATGCTGCGATTCATGGGGTCACAGAGTCAGACACGACTGAGTGACTGAACTGAAAATATGTCCATGATAATTTGGTTGTGTTGAATTGTCTGTGGAAATGAGAATCCTTCCACTTTTCTCCCATAAGGTGCTATTAAAGCACCTTAAAGACCACCTAATTTGGGGCCATCTACCAAAACCTTTTTCCATCCCACCTCCTTTGCTCAGTGTTCACATAACTCTCCTCAGTTTTCTACTTTCCCGTCTGAAACCCCTGTTTTCAGGCTGTGAGGCTGCACTAAATACTCTTGCCTTTGCTCCACTTGGAGTTGTCTTGGTTCAAGTCTATGACTCATGGTGTAGTACACAGGCTTGTGTTTTAACATGGTGATGTGGTTGCGGCAGATAAATACATGATTCAAATTGTGCTGGGTGATCCCAAGAAGCAAATGACCACCTGCAACTCATTAGTATCCACAAGAAGGGTTGAAATTTGCCCAGAGGTGTGTGAGCCTCCTTTGCAAAGGTCTTCTCAACACGTGCCCTTACAAACCTCCTTTCTCATCTTGTTTTCCTGCTGGCACCTCAATTGGAAGTGGAGGCCATGATAGAATTCATTTCCATGAATAAATACCATAAACTTCCTGCTTCTTGGAGGAAACGCTAAGTATTCATGTCGTATCCATCTAGTTCCCAAATCCTCTCATAGTTGTGTTTGCTCTGGAGGAAAAGGGAATGAGCTGCTTGCTTCACCAGAGTTCTTGTGTTCCTAATTGATAAGCAGGGTCTGCCAGACTGAGGTGTGGCCCCTGGGGACTCAGTTTTTTTGTCTTAGTGGGACTTCCTGGGTTTCCTGTGAAATGCTTACATCCTGGTGTCCACTGGTTGCTTATTCATCCAGGATGTATCACACTGCTTAAAAGTTTATGAGCTAGAACAAAGCACACCATAAATTAACACAAAGGATAACTCTTAAAATTTTTAGAACAAAGAACCTAAAACATGACAGAAAAATGTGAAAAAGACATGAGTCAACAGTGTTACATCTTCACAATTGGCTGCTCACTTTGTTAAGCAATGTTCAAAAGACATGATCAGCCAATTGACAAGAGAGATATGGAACTAGACACTAACAATATTGAAAATATATTTAATCTCACTAAGGTAAGGAAAATCATATTAAAATTCCCTTGAGAAATCAAACTGATCCAGAAGTGGCATAGATTTCAGAAATTGCAAACAGGAACATTGAAAAACTTCAAATAACTGAGTTTGTTATGTTGTAAAGTTAAGTAGAGACACGAAAATCATCAAATGGACAGACTTTCATTTTGTAGATATGAAAACTACAGAATCAGATGACAAACACAATGCATATAATAAATAACAGATTATACAGGGCAGCAGGAGAAAATTGTGCACTTGCACAGGTAGCAACAGAAAGTGTTCAGAATGAAGCACAGACTACACCAGTACACACAAAGTATGACACAGCATAATCTATTGATCTTTGTCCCCTGAAGAATCCAGCATCGATTAAGCATTTGAAACTCAAACAGCATAATTCAACTTACTAAAAACTAAAAATGAAACACAGTAGACTTATCTCGATAAATGCTAAAAAATAATTTCATGAAATCTAATTTATGTTCCTTTGTTGGGAATATCCCCTGGAGAAGGGCATGGCATCCCACTGAAGTATTCTTGACTGGAGAATCCCCAAGGCCAGAGGAGTCTGTTAGGCTTATTCTCCATGAGGTCACAAACAGCTGTGCACAACTGAGTGACTGAGCACATTCTGTAAAAATAGAAAAAAAAAAAAAAAGAAAAGGAAAAAATGAAAAGAAAACTCTTAACAAACTAGAAACAGAAAACTTCCTCAACCTGATGAAGGTAATAAACAATATAGTTAACATCACACTTTAGGGAAAAAACAATGAGAATTTTACTTCTAAGATCAGAATTAACAAAAAGATGTCCAGTCTCATTATATTGAATTTCTCTCCATGAATTTTTAGAAAATGATAGAGAAGTTATGCAGTTTGTGAAAGAAGAATTAAACTGTTTTCATTTGTCAGTGACATCTATGGAGAATATTTAATGGAATATATAGCAACAAAATAAGTAAAACTGAATGGAGTAGGTCATATGCCTAGGAGTAGGTCATATGGTGACTACATTTTTACTTTTTTTAAGTAGCTTCAATATGGTTCACCATCATGGTAGTACCAATTTTCATGCCCAATGACAGTGCAAGAGGGTCCCCTTCTTGCCACAATGTCTCCAAATTATTGTTTGTAGAATGTTTGATGATGGCTTATTTTGAGTGGTGTGAAGTAGTACCTTGTTGTAGTTTTGATTTGCATTTCTCTAATAGCTAGTGGTGTTGAGCATCTTTTCCTGTGTCTGTTGGCCATATGTATGACTTCTTTGGGGAAAAAAAATGCCTACTTAGATATGCCCATTTATTGATTGAGGTTTTTTGTTTGTTTGCTTAAATTGGGATACACGTGCTGTTTGCAAATTATGGAGACTAATGCCTTGATAACTAATGAGAACTATCTATATAGCACAGGTAACTATCCTCAATGCTCTTTGGTGACCTAAATGGAAGTAAACATAAAAAGGATGCACACCCGAATTACTTTGCTGTAGAACAGGAAATAACACAACATTGTAAAGCAATTACATGTTTACATAATGTATGCTCCATTTATAGAAAGTTCTAGGTGAGGCAAAACTAATCTATACTGATAAAACTGAGAAAAGGGTTTGCATGGGGGAAGAGCAGTGTGGGAAAGGGACCCAAGAGATTTTCTAGGATAATAGGAAAGAAAGAGCACAGTGAGCATCATATATATAATTTTGGTGAAATTGCATAAATAGTTCTGCAATGTAAACTGCAAATAAGCCTAAGTAGATCCATGCATTTATAAATTTACGAGAAACAGTCAAACTGTCCTTCAGAAAGTTGCATCAATTTATTCTTTCAAAACAATGTATGAGCACGCATTTTCCAACCTCTTATCCTCAATTTGGAGGAAATATTTTTTTATCACTCAACGGTTTCATTGAACTTTTGGCAATTTGCATTGTGAGAAATCATATTCCTTTATTGTTTTTGTTTGCATTTGTTTTATAACCAATTACATTTGACATTCCCTCCTGCTTTCTGGTCATTTTTCTTCTTTTTCTTCTGAGTAAGTTGCATTTCTTTGTTCCCTTTGTTTCCTTTATGTCCTTTATGATTTTCATGTTCTTTTCTTATTTTAACTTTTGAATTCTGTATAAATTAGGTAAATGTGTGCTTTGTCAGCTATCTTCAAAATATTTCTCAATTGTCATTTTATAATTCCTTGTTTATTATGTATTTACCCATGCAGGACTTTTTCTACAAAGTGTAAGTTTTCTCATTTTAGCTACTTGACAAAGATCACTTAAATTAAGAAATTTAAACAACCATGAAAACTCCAGGGAGATAGAGGGTGTAGGTTGAAAGATTGTTGGGAGAGCACAACTCTCTCTGAATTCATCTGTGTGCCTTTCCACATGTACTTTTCAATAAACTATTTAATATACCCTGAAATATATATAGAGAGAGAAGAAAGTAAGTGATGTTGGGTAGCACCCGAAAGGGACATGATGAAGCCAAGACTGGTGGAGCTGCACCTGGGACTCCAAAGAAAGGAGTCAGCCATAGGCTTGGTCAGCCCTGGGAAGCCAATGGGGGCACGTCTCTACAGCTGTGATTGGAGGACTCTGGGAGCCCTAGTAGGTACTCAAAACCAAGATCACCAGGAGGGGGGAGCACAAGCAGAGTGATGAGGCTACCCATTAGGCCTGTCTCCCTTGGGCCAGAGGAAAAATTATGCTACTCTTATTATGGAAAATGTAGTCTTTGGATATTGTGAAAAGAACTAAGTGCATGGAGAGAAAGTAAATAAAAACCGGGTTCAATTTCACTACTGTTCATATTTTGTGGCTTCCTTGGTGACTCAGTGGTAAAGAACCCACCTGCCAATGCAGGGGTCACATCCCGGGGTCAGGAAGATACCTTGGAGAAAGGATTGGTAACCCACTCCAGTATTCTTGCCTGGAGAGAGGAGACTCATGGGTACAGTCTATAGGGTTGCAAAAGAATCATACCTGACTGACTAAGCACACAGTATTTTAGCCTATCTGATCCACATCTTTTTTCAGCTCATGTTTTTAAATTGAAATTATATTTCATGTGCATTTTAGTTTTCATTGTTCTTTGCTCTGTACATTCCTGAACATTTTGTGGTAAAATTTTTCAAACACTGAACAAAGTAGAAATTTTTTTCTAGCTAATACACAAAGACTTACAACCTAGATTCTACTGTAACCATCTCACAATACTTTTTTTTCTCATGTGTCTATCCATTGTCAATCCCTCTATCCATCCATAAATCTATCTTATTCCTTTGTCTATTTTGTGGTAAATTGAACATACCAGTATGCATCTCCATAATTATTTCAGCAAGCCTGGCATGAAGTAGTGAGCTATATTTCTTCACAACACTTTTCTTTAGATATAAACTTTACATATAATGAAAAATACTAATCAGTTTTTCCCATGTATGTTATTTTTAATTGAAGTATAAAATACTGTGGTAATTTCTGATTTACAGCAAAGTGATTAATCTATACACATATATGTGTATATATACATTATTTGGGTGTGTATATACATATATAAATATACACATATATATGTATACATATATGTATATATTTAAATCTTTTTTTTCTTTATTTTCTTTCTTTACATTTTTTTTTTTTTTTGGCTATTCTGCAAAGAGTATGTGGAGTTGGTTTCCTGACGAGAGAGTGAACCTCTGTAGCCTTAATCACTGGACCACCAAGGAAGTCCCATATATATAATTTTTAATATTCTCTTCCAATATAGTTTATCATAGGATACTGAATGTAATTCTCTGTGCTCTACAGTCGGACCTTGTTGTTTATGCATTCCATATGTAATAGTATACATCTGTTAATCCCAACCTCCTATTCCTCCTAACTGTCAACCCCCTCCTTGGAAACCATAGGTCTGTTTTCTGTTTCCATGAATCTGTTTCTGTTTCATAGATATGTTCATGTGTCATTCTTAGATTTCACATATAAGTAATATAATTTGGTATTTTTCCTTGACTTATTTCACTTCATTTGATAAAATCTCAGTCCATGCATATTGCTGCTTGTGGCATCATTTCAATTTTTATGCCTGACAACTATTCCATTTTATATATGCACCACTTCTTCTTTATTCATTCATCTGTCAGTGGATATTTAGGATGTGTTTATATTTTGGATTTTGTGAATAGTGCTTCTAGGAACATCAGAGTGCTTGTATTCTCTGAGATTACAGTTCTGTCAGGGTTTATGCCCACAAATGGATCATATGATAATTCTATGTATTACTTTTCTGAGGAACTTCCATACTGTTTTCTATAGTGGCTGCCCCAACTTACATTCCCACCAAATGTGTGGGAGGGCTCTCTTTTATCCATATCCTCTCCAGCCTTTGTTATTTGTAGACATTTTGATGGTGACCATTATGACTGGTGTGACATGATACCTCATTGTAGTGTTGATTTGCATTTCTTTAATAATTAGGGATGCCAAGCATCTTTACATATACCTCTTGGCCATCTGTATGTCTTCTTTGGAGAAATGTATATTTAGATCTTCTGCCCATTTTAAAAAATTATTTGTTTTTTGCTGCACTGTGTCTCCCTGCCATGCATGAGCTTTTCTGTAGTTGTGGTGAGTGGGGGTTACTATCTAGTTGAGTACGAGGAGTTCTCGTTGTGGTGGCTTCTCTTCTTGAAGAGCAAGGGATCTAGGGTATGCAGGTTTCAGTTGTTGAACAGTGAGGGCTCAGTAGTTGTGGTGCATTGGCTTAACTGATCCTTGGCATGTGGAATCTTCAAAAAGCAGGAATCAAACCCTTGTTTCCTGCATTGTCAATGGGATTCTTAACCATTGGACCACCAGTGGTGTCCTTACCCATTTTTTCATTGGTTGGTTTGTTTGTTTTTTGATATTGAGCTACATGAGCACTTTGTATACTTTGAAGATGAATCCTTTGTTACTATGTAAATAATTTCTTCCATTCTGAGGGTTGTGTTGTAATTTTGTTTATGGTTTGCTTCTTTGTGCAAAGCTTTGAAGTTTAATTATGTCCCATTTGTTTGCTTTTATTTTCATTTCTCTATGAGATGGCTCAGAAAAGATCTGTGAGATGGCTCAAAAAAGATCTGTGGTTTAGGTCAAATAGCGTTTTTCCTGTTTTTCCCTAAGTCTTTTATAAAGTGTCTGGTCTTACATTAGGTCTTTGATCCATTTTGAGGTTTTGATTTTGGTTTTGTTTTTTGAGGTTTTTTTGTTTGTTTGTTTTTTGGTATTGATACCAGGTAGTGTTCTAATTTTATGGAGGAGCTTGTTAGGCCGCAGTCCATGGGGTCACTAAGAGTCGCACACGACTGAGGGACTTCACTTTCACTTTTCACTTTCATGCTTCGGAGAAGGACATGGCAAGCCACTCCAGTGTTCTTGCCTGGAGAATCCCAGGGACAGGGGATCCTGGTGGACTGCCGTCTATGGGGTCGCACAGAGTCAGACCCAACTGAAGTGACTTAGCAGCAGCAGCAGGAGCAGCAGCGTTCTAATTTAATTCTTTGGCATGTAGCTGTCCACTTTTCCTGGCACCACTTACTGAAGAGACAGTCTTCTCTCAACTGTATATTTCAGCCTTCTTTATTATTGATTAAGTGACCATAGGTGTATAGATTTATCTCTGAGCTTTCCTTTTTGCAATGTTGAGGATAGTTCCCTGTGCTACACAGATGGTTCTCATAGTTATCAAGCTATTCTCCAAAATATACAAAAAGCTCATGTAGCCCAATATAAAAATGAATAAATAAATAAATAAAACAATGGGCACATCTAAATAAACTCTTCTCCAAAGATGACACAATGATCACCAACAAACACATGAAAAGAAACTCAACATCACTAATTATTAGAGAAATGCAATGCAAAACTACAATGATGTATCACTTCACACCAGTCCAGATAGTCATCATCAAAAATTCTATAAACAATAATTCCTGTATAGGGTGTGGAGAAAAGGAGACCCTCTGTACTGTCTGGGGGCATCTACATTGGTACAGCCGCTATGGTGAACACTATGGCAGCTCTTTTGAAAACTAAAACTGGAATTACCATATGTCCCAGCAATCCTACTCCTGGGCATATTTCTGGAGAAAACCTTAATTCCAAATGATTCATGCAACCCAATGTTCACTGTAGCACAATTTACCATAGCCAAGACATGCTAACTTTTTTTTTAATCATAGAAAATATGGAAAAGAAAAAAAATAAATCACCTTGAAGCAAGCAGTCTCTAAACAGGGTGTCAAACTCCTAGGTATTTGTAAAAGTAGAAGCTTAAAGATAAGTAAACAAAGCAAGTATCAAAACTAAGTCCTTTGTTAGCATTCTAACAGCAGAAAAGATGATTTCTACTAAAAGAGCTAGTGCACTGTAATCTTTTTATCTCCCCATTCAGGAACTAAGAATTCTGAGCTAAAGGTAAAATGAAATCATGGGTAGTATTTTTTTCTTTGTATTTTTCTGGCAAATTTACATTTTCTGTTCTGAGCACATATTAATTTTTAATAAAGTTATATAGTATCTTTTTCAACATGTAAAGGCTACATCTGGATTTAATAAATTTCATTCATAAGCATTCTTTCTTTCTCCATGAGAGGGGAGCATAAGTGCAATAAATATTTATTTATACCCACATATACTCTGGATAGTACCTTGGACTGCAAGTAGAGTAAACCAGGCAATCCTATAGAAAATCTGAATATGCATCGAAAGGACTGATGCTGAAGATGAAACTCCAGTAATTTAGCTACCTTATGCAAAGAACTGACTCACTGGTAAAAAGTCTGATGATGTTGGAAAAGACTGAAGGCAGGAGTAAAAGGGGACGAGAGGATGAGATAGTTGGTTAGCGCCATCGGCTCGATGGATATCAGTTTTAGCAAGCTCTAGAAGTTGGTGATGGACAGGAACAGGGAAGTCTGAGGTACAGCAGTCCACGGGATCACCAAAATCAGACACGACTAAGCGCCTAAACTTAATATTCCATTGTGTATATATATACCACAACTTCTTTATCCATTCATCTGTCCATAGACATCTAGTTTGTTTCCATGTTCTACCAATTATAAGTAGTACTGCAATGAACAATGACATACCTGTGCCTTTTTCTGTTTGGTTTCCTCAGGGTATATGCCTAGGAGTGGCTATTTCTGGCTCATATATTTATCCCTAGCTTTTTAAGGAATCTCTATAACATCTTCCATAGTGGCTGTATCAGTTTACATTGACACCAACAGTACAAGAGGTTTCCCTTTGCTTCACAACCTGCTCCAGAACTTACTGTTTGCAGACTTTTTGATAATATTCTGACTGGTGTTGGGTGATATCTTATTGTAGTTTTGATTTGTATTTCTCTAATAATGAGTGATATTGAGCATCTTTTCATGTTTTTATTAGCCATCCACATGTATTCTTTGGAAAAATGTCTTTTTCTCCACTTTTTAATTTTCCCACTATTTGATTGCATTGTTTCTTTTCCTGGTATTGAGTTGTATAAGCTGCTTTTATATTTTGGAAATTACTCCTTTGTCAGTTGTTTCATTGCTATTATTTTCTCCCATTCTGAGGATTGTCTTTTCACATTGCTTATGGTTTCTCTTGCAGGATTTAAGTTTAATTAGGTCCCACTTATTTACTTTTGTTTATATTTCCATTACTTTAGGAGGTGGGTCATAGTAGATCTTGCTTTTATTTATGTCTTTGACTCTTCTTCCTATGTTTTCCTCTAAGTGTTTTACAGTTTCTGGTCTTACATTTAGGTCTTTAGCCTATTTTGAGTTGATCTTCATATACTGTGTTAGGAAGTGTTCTAATTTCATTCTTTTACATGTAGCTGTCCAGTTTTGCTGGAACCACTTATTGAAAGGCTGTATTTTCCCCATTGTATATTCTTAACCTCCTTTGTCAAAAATAAGGTACCCATAGGTGCATGAGTTTATTTCTATGCTTTCTATCTTGTTCCATAGATTTCTGTTTCTGTTCCAGTAACACACTTTTTTGTTTATTTATTTATTTTTTATGTGCTTTTTTTTTATTAGTTGGAGGCTAATTACTTCACAACATTTCAGTGGGTTATGTCATACATTGACATGAATCAGCCGAGGAGTTACATGTATTCCCCTTCCTGATCTCCCCTCCCACCTCCCTCTCCACCCGATTCATCTGGGTCTTCCCAGTGCACCTGGCCCGAGCACTTGTCTCATGCATCCAGCAACATACTTTTTTGATGACTGCAGTTTTGTAGTATAATCTGAAGTCAAGAAGGTTGATTCCCCCAGCTCCATTCCTCTGTCTCGGGATTGCTTTGGTTATTTGGGGTGTTTTGTGTTTCCATATGAATTGTGAAATGTTTTGTTCTGGTGCTGTTAAAAAATCATTGGTAATTTGGTATAGTTCTCAGTGACTCTGCATTTTGTAGTATAGTCATTTTTCATATTGATTCTTCCTACATAGGAACATGGAATTTCTGTCCATCTGTTTATGTCATCTTTGATTTCTTTCTTCAGTTTCTTATAGTTTTCTGTATGCAGTTCTTTCCCCTCCCAAACTCTTAAGTAAGTTTTTCCTGGATATTTTGTTCTTTTTATTGTAATGGTGAATGGGACTGATTCCTTAATTTCTATTTCTGATTTTTCATGGTTAGCATATGGGAATGCAAGTGATTTCTGTGTTATGTATTTGTATCCTGTGACTTTGCAGAATTCACTGATTAGCTCTAGTAATTCTCTGATAGTATATTTAGGGCTTTCTGTGTCATCTCCAGTATTGTGTCATCTACAAACAGTGAGAGCTTTACTTCTTCTTTTCCGATTTATCTCTGATTTCTTTTTCTTCTCTGATTGCTGAGGAAGGACTTCCAAAACTATCTGGAATAATAGTGGTGAAAGCAGACACCCTTGTCTTGTTCACAATTATAGGGGGAAAGCTTTCTGTGTTTCACCACTGAGAATAATGCTCGTTGTGATCTTTTCACATATAGCCTTTACTATGTGAAGGTAGATTCCTTCTAAGCCCTTTTTTTTTTTCTTTTTTAAGAGTGTTCATCATAAATGGCTGTTAAATTCTGTCAAAGGCTTTTTCTGCATCTATTGAGATGATCATATGTTTTTTATCTTTCCATTGGTTAATATTATGTATCACATTGATTGATTTGCCTATGTTGAAGAATCCTTTTGTTCTTGGAATAAACCCATCTTGATCATGGTGTGTGAGCTTTTAGATGTGTTGTTGAATTCGGCTTGATAAAAATTTTTTGAGGATTTTTGCATCTACATTCATCAGTGATATTGGCCTGTAGTTTTCTTTTGTGGTGTTGTCTGTTACATTTTGTTATCAGGCTGACAGTGGCCTTGGAGAATGAGTTTGGAAGTGTTTCTTCCTCTTCAATTTTCTGATAGAGTTTTAGAAGTATAGGCATTAGTTCATCTCTAAATGTTTGTCAGAATTCATATGTGAAATCATCTGCTCCTGAGCTTTTGTATTTTGGGAGATTTTATTTTATTTTATTTTATTTTGTTGCAACATCTATTTAGAGCTTGTAACTGGATTTTTCTTAATTTCTACTTCTTCCTGGTTCAGCCTTGGAAGATCAAGCTTTTCTAAGAACCTGTCCATTTCTTCCAGATTATCCATTTTATTTCCATAATATTGTTCATAATAATCTCTTAAAATCCTTTGTATTTTTGAACCGTCTGTTGTAACGTCTACCTTTCTGTTTCTAATTTTGTTGTGTGATTCTTCTCTCTTTTTATCTTGATGACTCTGGTTAAAGGTTTGTCAATTTTGCTTATCTTCTCAAGGAACCAGCTTTTATTTTATTAGTCTTTACAATTATTTCTTTTGTTTCTTTTTCTTCTATTTCTGCTTGGATCTTTATGATTTATTTCCTTCTACTTACTTTGGTTTTTGTTGTTGTTGTTGTTCGTTTTCCAGTTGTTTTAAGTGTCAAGTTAGGTTATCTATTCAATAGATAGTTTTTATTGTTTCTTAGGTAGACTTATATTGCTATAAATTTCGCACTTAGAAATGCTTTTGCTGCATCCCATAGGTTTTGAGTTGTGTTTTTATTGTCATTTGTTTCTATGATTTTTTTTTTCCAAAGTAACCTGTGGTTATTTAGAAACATGTTGTCTAACCTGAATGTGCTTCTGTTTCTTACAGTGTGTTTCTTGTAATTGGTATGTAGTTTCATAGGACTGTAGTCAGAAAAGATGCTTGATATGATTTCAATTTTTCCAATTTACTGAGGTTTGATTAGTGGCCAATGTGTGGTTTATCCTAGAGAATGTTCCACATGCTCTTGAGAAAGTGTGTTCTTTTTCATTTGGATGGGATGTCCTGAAGATATCAATGAGATCCAACTCATCTAATGTATCATGGAAGACATGTGTCTCCTTACTAATTTTGTTTTCATTATGCGTCCATTGGTGTGAATGGGGTGTTAAAGTTTCCTGCTGTGAATTTGTTGTCAGTTTCTCCTTTTATATCTGTTAATGGTTTGTCTTATGGATTCAGGGGCTCCGATGTAGGGTTCATAGATATTTACAATTGTTATCGCTTCATCTTGGATAGATCCCTTGATCATTATGCAGTGTCCTACCTTATCTCTTACAATCTTAAATTTAAGGTCTCTATTGCCTGATATGAAGATTGCAACTGCAGCTCTCTTTGCTTCCCTTTTACATGTAACATATTTTTCCATCCTCTCACTTTCAGTCTACATGTGGCTTCAGGTATGAAATTGGTTCTTGTAAACAACATATATATGGGTCTTGCTTTTGCATCCACTCAGCCAGTCTGTGGTTTTTGGCTGGAGCATTTAATACATTTACATTTAAGGTAATTACTGATATATATGTTCCTATTGCCATTTTCTTAACTGTTTGAGGTTGACTTTGTAGATCTTTTTTCTTCTCTCCTATTTCTTGACTATATAGGTCACTTTAACCTTTGTTGTAGAGCAGATTTGGTGATAGTGAATTGTCTTAACTTATGCTTTTCTGAACAGCTTTTGTTTCTCCATCAATTTTGAATGAGATCCTTCCTGGGTACAGTAATCTTGGATGTATATATATTTTTTTCTTTTCAGTAGTTTTAAAACATTCTGCTTTTCACTTCTGACCTTCAGAGTTTCTGCTGAAAGAACAGCTGTTAAGTGTATGGCGTTTCCCGTCTATGTTCCTTTGTGCTTCAGCTTTGCTGCTTTTAATATTCTTTCTCTGTGCTTTGTATTTGTTAATTTGATTCGCATGTGTCTTGCCTTGTTTCTCCTTGGTTTGTCCTCTTTGTGCCTCTTGAACTTGATGACTATTTATTTTCCTTGTTCAGGAAATTTTCAACAATAATATCTTCAAAAATTTTCTCATAGCCTTTCTTCTTCTCTTCTTCTGGGACCCCAGTAAATTGAGTGTTGGTGTGTTTGATATTGTCCCTGTGATCTCTGAGACTTTCCTCTGTTCTTGTCAGTCTGTTTCCTTTATTCAGCTCTTCAGCAGTTAGTTCCACCATTTTATCTCCAAGCTCACTGTTTGGTTATCTGCTTCATATGTTCTATGCTATTGATTTCTTTTAGAGTATTTTTAACTTCAGTAATTATGTTGTTTGTCTCTGTATGTTTATTCTTTAATTTTTGTAGCTTTCTAATCAATGATTGTTGCATTTTCTCCATTTTGTTTTCAAGCTATTTGATCATCTTTACTTTCACTATTGTGAATTCTTTTTCAGGTAGTTTTTGTAAACTACCTCTTCATTTCCTCTTCATTTATTTGGATTTTGTGTTTCTAACTTGTTACTTCATTTGTGTAGTATTTCTCTGCCTTTTCATTGTCTTTTTTTTTTTTTAACTTATTGTGTTTGGGGTCTCTTTTCCCAGGTTGAAGGTTGAATTCAAGGTTGAACTGTTTGTTCCTTTTGGTTTCTGCTGTCCTAATGTTGGTCCAGTGGGGTTTCATATAGGGTAGGATTTGTACTGAGTTTTTTTGTTGTTTTTCCTTTTTCAGGCAAAGCTGAGTGAGGTGGTAATCATGTCTGCGCATGATTGGGATTTTATTTTTGTTTTGTCTGTTTTTTGGATGAGTTGTCCTGCACAGAGTGCTACTGGTGGTTGGGTGATGCCAGGTCATGTATTCAAGTGGTCTCCATTGTGTGAGTTCTCACTATTTGATAGTCCCTGGTATTCATTCTCTGGTAGTCTAGGATCTTGCAATCTATGCTCTCACACCAATGGTTCAGGGCTTGATCTCTGGTCAAGAAAGAAGATTCCACAAGAGGCATTTTAATGGCATTAAATGAGATTATAAGAAATATTAAAAAATGATAAACCAAAGATGGAGCCCAAACAAATGGCATTTGCACAATTGGGCAAATAATAATGAAAATAAATGAATATACACCCATGTGCAAAATGAAAAGATTCCAACAAAAATAAAAAACTGTCGATTGAGCCAGCAAACAAAATAAATAAAAATTATATTAACCAGTTAAGAGTATGTGTACCAGAACTAAAATAACTAAAGCACAAACTGGAAAAGAAAGTTAGAGCATGTTTTTAAAAGGGGAATAACTCAATGAAAACAAACCTTACAAATATGTTGAATGGAAAGGAAAGAAAGAAAAGAAAGAATACATATGGAATGGTAAAAGAAGGAGATGAGGAATATATATATATATATATATATATATATATACCTGCAAGGGGAAAAGAAGAGTAAGAAAGGCAAACAAAGGAATAAATGTAAAAAATACAATAAGTTTAAAAAATTAAAAATTAAATTTATAAGAAAGAGAAATAAAATGGAAGAAAAAAGTAAAAAAGAAAGAAAGAACACTCCACAGAATGGCAAAAGACCAACGCAGAGGCAGAAGTTTATAGCGACAATAAAAACTGTAATGAAATATACACTTATACATATACACCCATAAGAAAAGTCAACAGTCCAACAAAAATAAAGTTCAAAGAATTGATCCGGCAAACGAAGAAAACCAAAATTATGTCAACCAGAACACAACTAACTAAACCACAAACTGGAAAACAAAACTAGAGCAAAGTTGTAATTGGGGAATAAAGCAATGAAAATAAAACTAACAAATATGTTCAGAGGAAAGGAAAGAAAGTAAAGAGAGAAATAATAGATGCACAAAGTTAAACAGAGGTAGATAAAGATTTATCTACATTAAAGATGAACTGCAAGTGGTAAAGAACAGTAAGAAAAGCAAACGAAGTAATAAATGTAGAAAAAATAACAATAGGTTTAAAAATTTTAAATTAGAAAAAGACCAAAAAAAAGAGAGAGAGAGAGAAAACAAAATCCAAGAAGTGCAAAACCAAAGTAGAAGCAGTGATTTATAACAACAATTTAAAATGTGACTGGTGGGGGTTGGGAGGGGAGGTCATGGCTGCAATCACTATCTGCCATGATTTTGGAACCCCCCAAAATTAAATCAGCCACTTCTCCCACTGTTTCTCATTTCATACTTGTTAGCATTTGCCTTATATGTTGAGGTGCTCCTATGTTGGGTGCATATAGATGTATAATTGTTATATCTTCTTCGTGGATTGATCCTTTGAATGTTTTATAGTGTCCTTCTTTGTCTCTTTTCTTGGCGTTTATTTCAAAGTCTATTTTATTTGATATGAGCATTGTTACTCCTGCTTTCTTTTGGTCTTCATTTGCATGAAATATGAAGGACTTCTCCAGTCCTTCACTTTCACTATTCCTTGGTTTGAGGTGTGTCTCTTGTAGACATCCTATGTAGAGGTCTTGTTTTTGTAATCATTTTACAATTCTTCCTTTGTCACCTGTCTATCCCTTTATCATCAATTGATCTTTTTCCTTGGTGAATTTTGTGGCAAATTGCAAACTTCAGTATGTGTCTCCTTAAGTATTTCAGCAATGTTGTCATGAAGTAGTGAGCCGTGTTTATTTACAGCAATTTTCTTTCAAGATAAACTTTACATACAATGAAACATACCAATCTTTTTTCCCCAATCATGTTATTTTTATCTGAAGTAGAGTTCATTTACAATGTTATGTTAATTTCTGATTTACAGCAAAGTGATTCAGTTATACAAATACACGTGTATATATACATTGTGTGCAGGTATATGTTATTTCATTTAGGTTTTTTTTTTTTTTTTTGGCGACCCAGTGCAGCATGTGAGATTAGTTCCCTGATCAGTTATTGAACCTGCATCCCTTCAACTGGAAATGTGGAGTCTTAACCACTGGACTGCCAGGGAAATTATATATATGTAATTATATTATATACATATATACATATACATATAATTATATACATATAATATAATATATATATATATATATATATTTCATTATAATTTATCATTTCATACTGAATATGGTTCTCTGTGATCTACATTAGGAGCTAGTTTATCCATGCTAGGTACTCCGGTTTATATCTCTTAACCCCAATTTCTTACTCCACCAATTCTCTCTGCCTTGGAAGCCACAACTCTTCTCTATGCCCAGGAGTTTGTTTCTGTTTCATACAGATGTTCATTTGTGTCATATCTTAAATTCCACATTTAAGTGATATTCGGTGTTTGTCTTTCTCTGTGTGACTCATTTAATTTAGTATGATCATCTCTCAGTCAAAGCACGTTGCCTCAAAAGGCCTTATTGTTATAGCTGTACAGATTTTAGGATTCTTTTAACCATACACAGAGGTATTGATCTGTGGTAATTTTTGTGAATATATTAAAATGTGTTTAGTAAAAAAAAAATATGTTTAGTATAGTACTCTTGGTATAGTACATCCATTTTGAGGCTGTGTTATGATTTTATGTGTATGTCAGTCCAGTTCAGTCGTTCAGTGCTGTCTGACTCTGCAACCCCATGGGCTTTAGCCAGACCTCCCTATCCATCAACAACTCCTGGAGCTTGCTCAAACTCAGGTCCATCAACTGGGTGATGCCATTCAACCATCTCATCCTCTGCAATCCCCTTCTCCTCCTGCCTACAGTCTTTCCCAGTCTTTCTAATGAATCAGTTGTTCACATCAATTGGCCAAAGTGTTGGAGTTTCAGTTTCAGCATCAGTCCTTCCAATGACTATTCAGGACTGATTTGCTTTAGGATTGACTGGTTTGAGCTGCTTGCAGTCCAAGGTACTCTTCAGAGTATATGTGGAGAGGAAATGGTAACCCACTCCAGTATTCTTGCCTGGAGAATCCCATGGACAGAGGAGCCTGGCAGGCTACAGTCCATGGGGTCGTAAGAGTCGGATATGACTTAGTGACTAGAAAATCCAGATATATTCTCTCAAATGAATATACATGTATGAGTAAATATTTACTGTGCTTTTGCTGTCCTCTCATGGTGAAATAGAAGAATGCTTATGAATGTAATTTATAAAATCTAAATGTATTCTACTCATGTTGGAAAACATATTGTATAGCTGTATTAAAAATTGATACATGCTCATAACAGAAAATTTAAGTTCCTAGAAAAGTACAAAGAAAAAAAAGTCACCCATGATCTCAATTTACCATTGGCTCAGAATTCTGAGTCCCCGGGATGGGGAGATGAGGGTATGCTAACTCTTTAAGTATAAAATAATCTTTTCTGCAAATTAAATGTTAACATGAAACTTGGTTTTGATATTTGGTTATTGCTTTGCTTCTCTTTAAGTCTTTACATTTACAAATACTTAGTAATTTGATCCCCGGTTTAGAGTTTGTTTTCTTCAAGGTTTTGATTTTCTTTTTTTTCCCATTTTTGCTATGATTAAAAAATGTTGAATAGTTTGGGTACAATAGATAGTGCAGCAATGAAGACTGGAGTGCATGTAGTTTGAGGTAAAGGTTTTCTCCAGGAATATGCCCAAGTGGGGTTGCTGAATCATATGGTATTTCTGTTTTTAGTTTGTTTTTTTTTTAAGGAGCTGACCTACTGTTCACAATAGTGGTTCTACTGGTTTACATATCCACTGATGGTGCAAAAGGATTCCCTTTTCTCCACACAGTCTCCAGAAAATATTGTTTGTAGAATTTTTGGTGATGGCTATTCTGACTGGAGTGAAGTCAGAACTACCTCATTGTAGTTCTGATGTGCATTTTGCTAATAATTAATGATGATGAGCATATTTTCATGTGTTTTATGATCATCTGTATGTCTTCTTTGGAAAAGTGTCTATTTAGATCTGCCCATTTTTTATTGAGTTGTGTTTCTTTCTTTTTTTTAACACTGGCCTGCATGAGCTATTTGTATATTTTGGAGAATAATGCCTTGATAACTAATGAGGTTTGTGACATTGTATAGGAGGCAGTGATTAAGCACATCAATATGAAAAGTGTATACAAAAAGACAAATTAACCCATTTGAATGCAGAGTTCCAAAGAATAGCAAGGGGAGATAAGAAAACTTTCCTCAGTGATTAGTGCAAAGAATTAGAGGAATACAAGAGAATGGGAAAGACTAGCAATCTCTTCAAGAAAATGAGAGATCACAAGGAACTTTCATGCAAAGATGAGCACAATGAAGGACAGAAATGGTATGGACCTAACAGAAGCAGAAGATATTAAGAAGAAGTGGCAAGAATACACAGAACTAAAAGAGAGATCTTCATGGACCAGATCACTCACCTAGGTCCAAACATCCTGGAATGTGAAGTCAAGTGGGCCTTGAGCAAAGCTAGTGGAGGTGATGGAATTCCAGGTGAGCTATTTCAAATCCTAAAAGATGATGCTGTTAAAGTGCTGCTGCACTCAATATGCCAGGAAATCTGGAAGTCTCAGCAGTGCCCACAGGATTGGAAAAGATCAGTTATCATTTCAATACAAAAAAAGCCAATGCTAAAGAATGTTCAAACTACCACACAATTGCATTCATCTTACACAATAGCAAGTTCAGTTCAGTTCAGTTGCTCTGTAGTGTCCAACTCTGCGACCCTATGAATCGCAGCATGCCAGGCCTCCCTGTCCATCACCAACTCCTGGAGTTTACTCAAACTCATGTCCATCGAGTCAGTGATGACATCCATCCATCCACTCTGTCATCCCCTTTAGTCCTCTTTCCTCTTAGTTCTTCTTCACTTTCTGCCATAAGATTGGTGTCATCTGCATATCTGAGGTTACTGATATTTCTCGTGGCAATCTTGATTTCAGCTTGTGCTTCTTCCAGTCCAGCCTTTCTCATGATGTACTCTGCAAGTAGGCTAAATAAGCAGGCTGACAATATACAGCCTTGATGTACTTCTTTTCCTATTTGGAACCAGTCTGCTGTTCCATGTCCAGGTCTCACTGTTGCTTCCTGACCTGCATACAGGTTTCTCAAGAGGCAGGTCATGTCGTCTGGTATTCCCATCTCTTTCAAAATTTTCCACAGTTTATTGTGATCCACACAGCCAAAGGCTTTGGCATAGTCAATAAAGCACACACATGTTTTTCTGTGAGTATTTTTTAGCATTCTTAGACATAAACTACCAAACAATGTGCCTTTATTTATGTCTAGATAAGTGAAATAAAGTTTTCATGCAAAGTACAAGATTTTTTAGCTGAACAATACAAAATCTTCTTATATTGGAACATAAAGTATCTTGCTTAACTTGAAAATGTTTTAAAGTGAAGTTCACTCTTAATTGTCAGTTATTTTGAAACAGTGGCCCAAAGAAAATAAAATTCGGTTAATTTGGGTTGCTTGAACTGTATCTTTCACAGATTATTTTTTCTTAAAATGTCCCTTACACTTTTACAGTCATAATTAGATATAAAATGATCAATCAATTTTATACTATGTTTATTTGCTGCACATTTTTATTTCCTTTAATTTATGAGTGTAACTAGAAAGATGTTCTATGGAATGGCTATTAAAAATGATTCCTCTCTATTCTGTGAAGCATACTGTTTACACTACAGTTGGAGACTTTCATTGCCTAAAAGCTCTCGTGATTCAGCTCTACTGTCTAGGATTTTGTTCACTTTGTTTAGGCTCAGAATTTTCTCATCTATTTCTAGTATCTTAAGAATCTTTGTAGGAATGTTTGTATGTTGATGTTTAGTTGCTAAGTCTTGCCCAACTCTTTACCACTCCATGGATTATAAGCCTACCAGGCTCCTCTGTCCATGGGAATTTTCCTGGAAAGAATATTGGAGTGGGTTGCCACGTGCTCCTCCAGGGGATCTTCCTGACCCAGGGATGGAACTTGTGTCTGCTATAGCTCTAGCATTGCCGGCTGGTTCTTTACCGTTTAGCCAAATATATCTTTGCACAGTAAACAGACTTTAATTATTAAGATTGATAATCAGTGAAAAATAAAGATGGAGAAGTACAAACAAACATACACCAATTAATAAGAGGGAAACTTTCATTTTATTTTGGTTTCTTTTAATTTTTATGACACTCTTTCTTAGCTCATAGTTTATCTTTGTCATCATCTTAGTCTGTGTAAATAACTACTTCTTCCATTTCTTACAGACCAGATATCTGCTGAGAATGAGTTCCCCAAATTTTTGTTTGTTTGAGAGTATCTCCTCCTGCTTTGTGTTTGAAAGATTATTTTCCTGGACATAGAAGATAAGTTAGTAGTTATCTTCAAAAAAAGCTTTTTATTTATTGTCATGTTGTTCATGTACCATGAATTTACTAGCTAATGTGTATAATTCATTGTTTGGATTCATAGGATGCATAACCATAACCACTTCTTCATTCTATAATATTTTCATGACTACAATGGGAAACACTGTCCAGTTGGCAGACATTTTTCATTTCCCCCTTCATCTGGGACTTGGCATCCACATCTCTATTTTCTGTCTTAAGATAATTACCTAATCTGGGGCATATTCATTCACATGAACAGAGTAATGCAATATGCAGCATTTTGTGCCTGATTTATTTTAATTAACATAATCATTCCAGAGCTGTAGCATGTTCTAGCATGTATCAGAACTACATTCATTTGATGAATAATATTACACTGCACATTTTATTTTTTCTGTCACCAGTTGATTGACATTTGAATCATTTCAACTTTTTTCTTGTTTTAATATCATGTTAACTTTATTTACTTTTAATTTAATAATTTTAAATTTTTTAATGTATGGCTATTAAATAAAATGTAAATAAAAACTTAATTTAATGGCTTTACAAAACTTTGTTGTTTTCTGTCAAACCTCAATAAGAATCAGATACAGGTATACATACATCCCCTCCCTCTTAAATAATCCTCACATGTCCCTGACCCCTTAGGTTGATACAGAGCCCCTGTTTGAGTTTCCTGAGGCATACAGTAAATTTCTGCTGGATGTCTATTTTACATACGGTAATGTAAGTTTCCATGCTACTCTCTCCATACAACTCACCCTCCCGTTCCCTTGCCACAAGTCCATTTTTCTGTTCTCTATGTCCTTCTCATTAATATTCCTGCAAATAAATTCTTCTGTACCATATTTCCAGATTCTATATATATGCATTGCAATACAATTTGTATGTTATGCTTTCTGATGTACTTCACTCTGCTATAGGCTCTAGATTCATTCATCTCATTAGAAATGATTCAAATATTTCCCTTTTTATGACTGAGTAATATTCCATTGACTTCCCTTATGGTTCAGATGGTAAAGTGTCTGCCTGCAATGAAGGAGACATGGGTTCAATCCCTAGGCCAGGAATATCCTTTGGAGAAGGAAAGGCAACCCACTCCAGTACTCCCACCTGGAAAATCCCATGGACAGAGAAGCATAGTAGGCTAGAGTCCATGGGGTACCAAAGAGTTGATCACGACTGAGCAACTTCATTTTAACTTTCCACTTTAAACTTTCCATTTAAAACTGACCTTTTCCAATCCTGTCTTTAGTATTCCCTCCACTCCCAAAGAAAAGCAATACCAAAGAATGTACAAACTACTGCATAACTTCACCTACCTCACACGCTAGTGAAGTAATGTTCAAAGTTCTCCAAGTGAGGCTTTAACAATATGTGAACAGAGAAATTCCAGATTTTGAAGCTGGATTTAGAAAAGGCAGAGAAACCAGAGATCAAATTGTCAACGTCTGTTGGATCATAGAAAAAGCAAGGGAATTCCAGGAAAACATCTACTTCTGCTTTATTAATTACGCCAATGCCTTGACTGTTTTCAGTTCAGCTCAGTTCAGTTGCTCAGTCGTGTCCAATTCTTCTTGACTCCATGGGCTGAAGCACACCAGAATCAATGCAAGCTGTGGAAAGTTCTTCAAGAGATGGGAATACCAGGCCACCTTACCTGCCTTCTGAGAAATCTGTATGCAGATCAAGAAGCAGCTGTTAGAACCAGACATGGAACAACAGTCTGTTTCCAAATTGGGAAAGGAGTACGTCAAGGCTGTATATCTTCACCCTGCTTATTTATCTTATAGGCAGAGCACATCATGTGAAATGCCAGGCTGGATGAAGCACAAACTGGAATCAAGATTTTTGGTAGAAATATCAATAACCTGAGAAATTCAGTTGACACCGCCAGTATTGGAAAAAATGATAAGGAAATAAAGAACCTAAGAGAGTGAAAAAGCTGGCTTAAACCTCAACATTTGAAAACTAAATTCAAGGAATCTGGTCCCACAACTTCATGGCAAATAGATGGGGAAATAGCGGAAACAGCGACAAACTTAATTTTCATCGGCTCCAATATCACTGGAAATGATGAATGCAGCCATGAAATTAAAAGCCATTGCTCCTTGGAAGAAAAGCTATAACCAACTTAGACAGCATATTAAAAAGCAGAGACATTTTTTTGGCAACAAAGGTACATCTAGATAAAGGTATGTTTTTTTAAAGCACTCAAGTATGGATGAAAGAAAATAGGGAGAAGAAATGGTTCCAAACCGAGCCCCAAAGATACCCTTCCCATGGGAGAAGAGGAAGAGGACTTGGTGTTTCTGTGTGTGAGTGCAGAGGTGGGAACATAGCTGTGGAGCTGTGTCATGTGTGTGGTGGCAGTGCCATTGGTTAGAAGGCTTAAAAAATAGTTGACCCTAGGGCTCCTACCTCATAGTAGTGTTTATTACACCTCAAGATATGATGTTAGCCACCAACAGCATCAAATACTCAAACTTGCTTACTAAAAGAGAGCCCTTGGTATACTGTAAAATAATGGTGGTTTTCAGTATGGAAATTTCTCAGAAAACCAAACAAAGAAATACATATGAACCACCAGTATCTTTCTAGTATGTATATATGTATATATATATATACACATGGAACATATGTGTGTGTATATATACATATATATATATATATACAATGTTATTTAAAAAGGCACACATGCCCCAATGTCCTTGAAGCACACCATTCTCCAAGACATGAAATCAACATAAAAGTCCATCAGAAAGTAGATGAATGGATAAAGATGTCATTGTATCTACAATGGGACACTTGTAATTGTTCAGTCACTAAGTAATATCCCACCCTTTGCAACCCTATAGACTCTATCCCTCCAGGCTCCTCTGTCCATGGAATTTTCCAGGCAAGAATAATTCAGTGAGTTACCATTTCCTTTTCCAAGGTATCTTCCTTATATAGGTATTAAACACACATCTCTTGCTTCACAGGCAGATTCTTTGCCACTGAGTCACCAAGGAAGATCTATAGGATGATACTCAGCCATAAAAAGAATGCAATATTGCCATTTGCAGTAACATGGAAGGTAAAATACTAAGGATAACAAGAAAGAAAAAATACTGCATGATGTCACATATAGAATCTTAAAATACCACAAAGTAGAGAACATGAGAAAGAGAGAGGCTCACAGATTTAGAGAACCACCTACTGGTTACTACTGGGGAGGGAGGAGGGGGTGGGGCAATACAGAGGTTGGGGAGTGGGAGGTACAAAATATTAACTGTACCATGAACTCAAGGATGTATTGTTCAACATGGGGAATAGAACCAGTATTTTATAATAAGTATAAATGTAAAGCAAACTTAAGCAATTGTATAATAAGAAAGAAAAGGAAAGAACGAGGGAGAAAGAAAGGAAGGGAAAGAATGACGGTTTTGGGAGGTCACAAAAGCAATATTGATTAAGCACTTTTTAGCTAAGGAATTTAGAATAGAGCAGTATGCCGATCACATGAGGGGCAGAAGAAGTGGCCCACATCCAGTGCAGGAAATACTGGGGCAGTGCCCACGAAGAGGTTTTTACAAAAATAAAACCAAGTTAAAGCTGGTTCTGTTTTTATTACCATCTCCATACTCCAGTATTCTAAAATAATGTCAGAAATTGAATATGTTTTCCCTGTAAATCCAAATGTTGTTGGTTTAATTTCTAAAAGTTTCTTGTCATTTAGGTCAGGTTTTAATAATTTATTATTCACAAGGTACAGATTTTTGCTATATATATATATATACATAGGCATGCACTTATGTGTATATGATTTTTCCAGGGGTTGTGTATAGATGTGGGAATTGGACTGTGAAGAAAGCTGAGCACTGAAGAATTGATGCTTTTGAACTGTGGTGTTGGAGAAGACTGTTGAGAGTCCCTTGGACTGCAAGGAGATTCAACCAGCCCATCCATAAAGGAGGTCAGTCCTGGGTGTTCACTGGAAGAACTGATGAAGAAGCTGAAACTCCAATACTTTGGCCACCTCAAGTGAAGAGTTGACTCATTGGAAAAGACCCTGATGCTGGGAGGGATTGGAGGCAGGAGGAGAAGGGGATGACAGAGGATGAGATGGCTGGATGACATCACCGACTCGATGCACATGAGTTTCAGTAAACACCGGGAGTTGGTGATGGACAGGGAGGCCTGGCATGATGCGAATCATGTGATCACAAGGAGTCGGACACGACTGAGTGACTGAACTGAACTGATGTGTATATAGGAGTCAACCTATACATATAATTTCATAGGGCCACAGTTTTACTACTTATCCTTAAAGATTGTCTTCCATGAGGAATTTAATTAAGAGAAGAACCTCTTAAACAGTTGTCACCAACACAGGCTGCCATGGATATCACTGCTCCACTCCATAGAGTTTCTTTAATTGCTTGGAAGGCCTTGAAAACACTTTTTCCACAACCTACAGTCCCTGGGGGAACCCACTAATACATATCCCATGTTCAAACAGTTGATTCTAAATACACAGTGATACCACAAGGTTATCAAGGTAAAGACACACAATGTGCTTTTATTTATGACTAAATCAGTGAAACAAAGAATTCACTGCAAGGTACAAATATTTTTAGCTTGAAAAATACAAAATCTTCTTATATTTGAACGTAAAATATCCTGATAAACTTGAAAAATATGTTTTAAAGTGAAATTCATTCTTATTTGTAAATGAGTTTTGGAACTATGGAAAAATGAAAATAAAATGACATTAATTGGGAGCCTAAAACTGTATCTTTTGTAGCTGCTTTGTTTTAAAATTCTTTTCCAGTTTTCATCTTAATTAGATATAAAATACGGAAAACATTTTATACTATGTTTACTTCTGGACGATTTTATTTCCTTTAATTTATGAACATATCTAGTAAGTTGTTCTATTAGTCCTCTCTCTTATGTGGAAGACAATGTTTACAATACTGTAAGGGACATTTTTATTGCCTAAAATCTTGTATTATTCAGCTCTAGTATTTAGCTTTTTGTAATTCAGCTCTACTGTCTAGGCATTTTGTTTTGCTTTGTTTAGGTTGAGGCTTTTCACATCTATTTGTAGTATCTTCAGAGTTTCTGTTAGGAATGTGTGCCTGTTGTTTAGTTGCTCAGTCCTATCCAACTCTTTGCCACCCCATTGGGTGTAAGCGCACCAGTTTCCTCTGTCTTTGGGATTTTTCAGGCAAGAATAATGGAGTGGGTTGCCATGGTCTCCTGAGGGGATCTTTCTGAGACAGAGATGGATTTTGCATCTTGTTATCACAATAAACTATGGAAAATTCTGAAAGAGATGGAAATACCAGACCTCCTGACCTGTCTCTTGAGAAACCTATATGCAGGTCTGGAAGCAACAGTTAGAACTGGACCTGGAACAACAGAGTGACTCCAAACAGGAAAAGAAGTATGTCAAGGGTGTATGTTGTCACCCTATTTATTTAACTCATATGCAGAGTATATCATGGGAAATGCTGGGCTGGAAGAAGCAAAAACTGGAATCAAGATTGCCGGGAGGTATATCAATAACCTCAGATATGCAGATGACACCACCCTTATGGCAGAAAATGAAGAGGAACCAAAAAGCCTCTTGATGAAAGTGAAAGAGGAGAGTGAAAAGGTTGCCTTAAAGCTCAACATTCAGAAAACTAAGATCATGGCATCTAGTCCCATCACTTTATGGGAAATAGATGGGTGAACACTGGAAACAGTGTCAGACTTTATTTTGGGGGGCTCCAAAGTCACTGCAGATGGTGATTGCAGCCTTGAAATTAAAAGACGCTCATTCCTTGGGAGGAAAGTTATGACCAACCTAGATAGCATATTAAAAAGCCGAGACATTACTTTGCCAACAAAGGTCCATCTAGTCAAGGCTATGGTTTTTCCAGTGGTCATGTATGGGTGTGAGACTCGTGCAAAGTGTTGACTCATTGGAAAAGACCCTGATTCTGGGAGGGTGGGGGTAGCAGGAGAATGGGATGACAGAGGATGAGATGGCTGGATGGCATCAATGACTCGATGGACATAAGTCTGGGTAAACTCCAGGAGTTGGTGATGGACAGGGAGGCCTGGCGAGCTGCGATTCATGTGGTCACAAGGAGTCAGCCACGACTGAGCGGCTGAAATGAACTGAACTGAATGGATCCTGCATTGCAATTGAAGTCTTTACTTCCAAACCAAACTATATCTTGTGTACATGAAACTCACTTTAATAATAAAGATTCATAATCAGTGAAACATAAAGCTACAGAAGCCCAAACAAGCCTTTATCTTTTACCAATTTTTTTTTCAGATTGATTGTATTCTTTTTTTAAGATTTTAATTGCAGGCTAATTACAGTATTATGGTATTTTTTGCCATACATTCCTATGAATCAGCTGTGGGTGTACATGTGTGCCCCATCCAGAGTCTCACTCCCACCTTCTTCCCCATCATCTCTCAGGGTAATCCCAGTGTACCAGCCTCATGCGTCAGATCTGGACTGGTGATAAATTGCACGTATGATAATACACATGTTTCAATACTTTTCTCTCAAATCATGCCACCATCGCCTTCTCCCAGAGAGTCCAAACATCTGTTTTTACATTGATGTCTCTTTTGCTGTTTCGCATATAGGGTCATCATTGCCATCTTTCATATTTCCAAATATATGTGTTAATATACTCTATTGGTGTTTTTCTTTCTGACTCAGTTCACTCTATATAATACGCTCAAGTTTCATCCAACTCATTAGAACTGATTCAAATGCATTCTAGAACACTTTCTAACACCATACACAAAAATAAACTCAAAATGGATTAAAGATCTAAATGTGCCATAGCTTTCTTATCCATTCACCTGCCAATGGACATCTAGGTTGCTTCCATGTCCTGGCTATTGTAAACAGTGCTGTGATGAACATTGGTGTACACGGGTCTCTTTCAAATCTGGTTTCCTCCGTGTGTATGCCCAGCAGTGGGATTGCTGGGACAGATGGCTGTTCTATTTTCAGCTTTTTAAGGAATCTTCACACAACTCTCTAAAGAGGTTGTACTAGTTTGCATTCCCACGAACAGTGTAAGAGGGTTCCTTTTTCTCTGCACCCTCTCCAGCATTTATTATGTGTCGACTTTTCGATAGCAGCCATTCTGACCAGTATGAAATGGTACCTCATTGTGGTTTTGATTTGCATGTCAATGATAATGAGTGATGTTGAGCATCTTTGCATATGTTGGTTATTCACTTGTAGGACTTCTTTGGAGAAATGTCTGTTTAGTTCTTTGACCTATTTTTGGATTGGGCCACTTATTTTTCTGGAATTGAGCTGCAGGAGCTGCTAGTATATTTTTGAGATTAATTCTTTGTTGGTTGCTTCGTTTGCATTTGTTGCTCTCATTCTGAAGGCTGTCTTTTCACCTTGTTTTATAATTTGCTTCATTGCACAAAAGATTTTAAGTTTAGTTGGGTTCCATTTATTTAGTTTTGCTTTTATTTCCATTACTCTAGGAGTTCTGTCATAAAGATCCTGCTATGAATTATGTCAGAGATATTTTGCCTATGTTTTCCTTGAGGAATTTCATTGTCTCTGACCTTACATTTTGATCTTTAATCCATTTTGAGTTTATTTTCGTGTATGGTGTTTGAAAGTGTTCTAGTTTCATTCTTTTACACGTGGATGACCAGTTTTCCCAGCACCACTTGTTAAAGAGATTGTCTTTCCTTCATTGTTTATTCTTGCATCCTTTGTCAAAGATAAGGTGTCCATAGGTGTGTCAATTTATCTCTGGTTTTTCTATTTTGTTCTATTGATATATATTTCTGTCTTTGTGCCAGTACCAAACTGTCTTGATGACTGTTGCTATGTACTATAGCCTGAAGTCAAGCAGGTTAATTTCTCCAGTTCCATTCTTCTTCCTCAAGCTTGTTTTGACTATTCAAGGCTTTTTGTAATTCCATACAAATTTTGAAATTATTTGTTCTAATTCTCTGAAAAATACCATTGGTAGCTTGATAGAGATTGCATGGAATCTGTGGATTATTTTGAATAATATACTCATTTTCAGTATATTTATTCTTCCAATCCATAAACCTGATATATTTCCCAATCGATTTGTGTCATCTTTTATTTTTTTTTTCATCAGTGTCTTATAGTTTTCTACATATAGGTCTTTTGTTTCTTTAGGTAGATTTATTTCTAAATATTTTATCTTTTTCATTGCAATGGTGAATGGAATTATTTCCTTAATTTCTCTTTCTGTTTTCTCATTGTTCGTGAATAGGGTTGCAAGGGATTTTGGTGTGTTAATCTTATATATGGCAATTTTACTGCATTCATTCATTAGTTGTAATAATTATCTGGCGGATTCTTTAGGGTTTTCTACATAAAGGATCATGTCGTGTGCCAACAGTGAGAGTTTTACTTATTTTCCAATCTGGATTCCTTTTATTTCTTTTTCTGCTCTGATTGCTGTGGCCAAAACTTCCAAAACTATGTTGAATAGTAGTGGTGAGAGTGGGCATCCTTGTCTTGTTCTTAGAGGAAATGCTTTAAATTTTTCACCATTGAGGGTAATGTTTGCTGTGGGTTTATCATACATGCCTTTTATTATGTTGAGGTATGTTCCTTCTACGCCTCCTTTCTGGATAATTTTTATCGTAAATAGATGTTGAATTTTGTCACAGGCTTTCTCTGCATCTATTGAGATAATCATATGGTTTTTATCATTCAATTTGTTAATGCGGCATATGACATTTATTGGCGAATATTGAAGAATCCTTGAATTCCTAGGATAAAGCCCACTTGGTCATGATGCATAATCTTTTTAATATGTTGTTGAGTTCTGTTTGCTAGAATTTTGTTAAGGATTTTTGCATTTATGTTCATCTGTGATTTGCCCTGTAGTTTTATTTTTCTGTGGCATCTTTGTTTGGCTTTGGTATTAGGGTGATGGTAGCCTCATAGAATGACTTTGGAAATTTACCTTCCTCTGCAATTTTCTGTAAGAGTTTGAGTTAGATAAGTGTTAGCTCTTCACTAAATTTTTGGTAGAATTCAGCTGTGAAGCCATGTGGTTCCAGGCTTTTGTTTGTTGGAAGATTTCTGATTATGGTTTTTATTTCTGTGGTTGTGATGGTTTTGTTAACGTTTTCTGTTTCTTCTGGGTTCAGATTCGGAAAGTTATGCTCCTCTAAGGATTTTTCCATTTCTTCTAGGTTGTCCATTTTATTGGCATATAGTTGCTGATAGTAATCTTTTATGATCCTTTGCATTTCTGTGTTGTTTGTTGTGATTTCTCCATTTTCATTCTAATTTTATTGATTTGATTCTTCTTTTGTTTCTTAATCAGTCTGGCTAATGGTTTCTCTATTTTGTTTATCTTCTCAAAGAACCAGCTTTTAGCTTTGTTGAGTTTTGCTATGATCTCTTTTGTTTCTTTTGCATTTATTTCTGCCCTAATTTATGTGATTTCTTTCCTTCTACTAACTCTGGGGTTCCTTATTTCTTCCTTTTCTAGTTGCTTTAGCTGTACAGTTGGGTTATTTATCTGATTTCTCTCTTCTTTCTTGAGGTAGGCTTATATTGCTATGAACCTTCCTTTTAACACTGCTTTCACTGAATCTTGTGGGTTGTTGTATTTTCTTTTTCATTCATTTCTGTGCATATTTTGATTTCTTTTTTTAATATCTTCTGTGATTTGTTGGTTATTCAGATGTATGTAGTTTAGACTCCATATGTTTGTATTTTTCAGATCTTTTTATTCCTGCAGTTGGCTTCTAATCTTACCGCATTGTGATCAGAAAAGATGCTTCAGATGATCTTCAATTTTTTGAATTTACCAAGGCTAGATTTATGGCCTATGTTGTAATCTATCCTGGAGAAGGTTTCATGTGACCTTGAGAAAAATTTGAAATTCGTTGTTTTAAGGTGAAATGTCCTATCAATATTAATTAGGTCTAGCCGGTTCATTGTATCATTTAAAGTTTGTGTTTTCTTGCTAGTTTTCTATTTAGTTGATCTGTACATAGGTGCAAATGGGGTATTAAATTCTGTCAGGAAGCATTTAACAGGAGGCTTCCCGTGTGCTATTCTGGATCTGTCATGAGTCCTCTGTTCCTTATTAACTCCTGAATATTCAGGAATTCAGAGGAGTGGCATGCTGCTCCCAAGACTGAGAAATGCATGCATTTCCTTAATTAGTTTCTCCATACAGTGATAAGTAGCTATTTAAGACCCTCTTCCTTTTTATGAACCATACGGTAAAAGTGATTCTTTACAACCCTCTCTCTTTGATATGGATTGTCTTATGTCTCCTTGATAATTTTTAAGTCTGACTTTTGCTTTTTATCTTTGCTGAAAATAGCTACCTTGTGAGACATATGTACCCACACTATGTTGAATAAACACTTTGCTCCATCAGAGCTTGTGTCCCCATGTCTTTCTTCCTTCTCTCTCTCTCTCTCTCTCTCAGGCTAATTCTTTGAATCCCAGAAGCCTGCTGAGCTCACCTTCTTACCCAGGCTTCTAAGACCTTCTCAAGAAGGTACAATGTGTCTTCACCCCCTTGAGAAGGCACCTGGTGCCTACATGAAGCTGTTCAAGCTCTGTATCAGGAACTTTATTGATTTTCTGCATAAACCAGGGAATACCAGCCTCTTTCACTCTCGCTTTTACTTTCTTATTGTCAACTCTGGACCATCAAGTTCTGGTCCATTAAAGGGCCTCACAAAACTCTCCCACTATTTTTTGTGTTACTGTTAATTTCCCCATTCATACTTGTTAGCATTTGCCTTACATATTTTGGTGCTCCCATGTTGGGTGGATATATATTTATAATTGTTATATCCTCTTGGAATGATCCTTTGATCATTACGTAGTGTCGTCCTCTGCCTCTTTTCATGGCCTTTATTTCAAAGTCTACTTTATCTGATATGAGTGTTGCTACTCCTGCTTTCTTTGGTCTCCATTTGTGTGAAATACCTTTTTCCAACCCTTCACTTTCAGTTTGTATATGTCCCTAGGCTTGAGGTGGGTCTCTTGTAGACAGCATATATATATATGGGGTCTTGATTTTTGTATACATCGGCCAGTCTTTGTATTTTGGGTGGGGCAATCAACCCACTTACATTTAAGATGATTATTGATAAGTATGATCCTGATGCCATTTACTTTGTTGTTTTGCTTTCAAGTTTATAAACCATTTCCTGTCTAGAGCAGAATCTCTAGCATTTGTTGAAGAGCTGCTTTGCTGGTTCTGAATTCTCTCAGCTTTTTCTTGTCTGTAAAGCTTTTGATTTCTCCTTAATATTTGAATGAGATCCTTGCTGGGTGCAGTAATTTGGGTGTAGGTTTTTCTCTTTCATTGTTTTAAGGATGTCCTGCCCTTCTCTTCTGGTCTGAAGAGTTTCTACTGAAAAATCAGCTGTTATGCTTATGGGGATCCCCTTGTGGGTTAATTGTTGTTTTACCCTTGCTGGTTTTAATATTTGTTCTTTGTGTTTGATCTTCGTTAATTTGATAAATATGTGTCTTGGGGTGTTTCACCTTGGGTTTATCCTGTTTGGGACTTTCTGCACTTCTTGGACTTGGGTGGTTATTTCCTTTCCCATTTTAGGGAAGTTTTCAACTATTATCTCCTCAAGTATTTTCTCATGGTCTTTCTTTTTGTCTTCTTCTTCTGGGACTCCTTTGATTTGAATGTTGGGCATTAAACATTGTCCCAGAGGTCTCTGAGTTGTCCTCATTTCTCTTATTTATTTTTTTTTCTTTTTTCCTCTCAGCTTCGTTAATTTCCACCATTTTATCTTCCACCTCACTTATCCTACCTTGTGTCTTAGTTATTCTATTGTTGCTTCCCTCCAGAGTGCTTTTGATTTCAGCTATTGCATTCCTCATTATTGATTGACTCTTTTATATTTCTTCTAGGTCCTTGTTAAGCATTTCTTGCATCTTCTCAATTCTTGTCTCCAGACTATCTGTAACTTCATTTTGTTTTCAAGATTTTGGATCATTTTTATTATCATTATTCTGAATTGTTTTTTCAGTTAGACTCCCTATCTCCTCCTTTTTTGTTTGGTTTGGTTGGCTTTTATTATGTTCCTTTACCTGCTGAATATTTCTCTGCCTTTTCATCTTGTTTAGTTTGCTGTGTTTGGGCTGGCCTTTCTGTATGCTGGAAGTTTGTTATTCCTCTTTATTGTGGCGGTTCCTCCCTTTGGGTGGTGTTAGACGAGTGGCTTGTCAAGATTTCCTGGTTAGGGAAGCTTTCATAGGTGTTCTGGTGGGTGAACCTGGATCTCTTCTCTCTGAACTGCAATAAAGTGTCCAGTAGTGTGTTTTGAGGTGTTTAGGGGTTTGGTGTTACTTTAGCTGCCTGTATTTTTGTGCTCAGGTTTATGTTCCTGCTTTGTTGGAGAATTAGCTTGGTATGTCTTGCCCTGAAACTTTTTGGCTTTTGGGTATAGCATGGTGTCATTGTAGGTATGGAGGCTTTTGGATGAGCTTTTGTCAATTAATGGTCCTTGTAGTCAGGAGATTTCTGGTGATCTCAAGTTTTGGATTTAGGCCTCCTACCTCTGGCTTTCAGTCTTATTCTTGCAGTAGCCTGAAGATTTCTCCATCCATACAGCACCGATGACAAAACATCTAGATTAATGGTGAAAAGATTCTCCAAAGTGAGGGACACCCAGAGAGGTTCACAGAGTTACTTGAAGAAGAGAAGAGGGAGGAGTGAGATGGAGGTGACCAGGAGGAGAAGAGGGGGAATCAAAATGGGAGCAAGCACTCTAGCCAGTAACCAGTTCCCTATTTACTGTCCACAGTCTGGAATACTCAGAGAGGTTCATGGAGTTTCATAGAGAAGAGAAAAGGGAGGAAGGAGACAGAGGTGACCAGGAGGAGAGGACTGGGAGTCAAAAGGAAAGAGACCACTCTAGCCTCTGATCAGTTCCCTAAATTGTCTCCACAGCCCAGAACATCCAAAGAGATTCACAGATTTAAGTAGAGAAGAGAAGGTGGAGGGAGGAGTCACAGGTGACCGGGGGGAGAAGAATGAGAGTCAAAAGGTGAGAGAACAATCAAGCTGGTAATCACACTCCTAAGTAAAAATGGGTACTGAAGATTGGATTCTTTAAGGTTCAAAATTGATAACAAATATCAAAAAGCAAAGGTTAAAAATTTACAGTAGAGTTTAGACTCTCAAACATACAATATTAAAAAAAAATCCAAAAAGTTATATTTTTAAAAATATGAAATTTGCTTTAAAAATAGGGTCTTTTTTCAAGGTAATAGTAGGTTTTAAGAGCAAGAAGTATTAATAAAGAACTTAAAATTTTTAAAAATTAAAAATACATTTAAAAATAACAATAGTATAATATATCTAGGATTTTCTCTGGAGCTGTTGAGGGCAATGTGGGGTCAGTTCAGTTTCAGAGAGTTCGTGTTCCACCTTATACTTCTTCTTAAGTTCTATAGGTCCCTTCCAGTGTAGTCAGTGTTAACTACAGGATTTTACTCTGTTGCACACAACCCTTCCAGAGCCATTCCCTCTTCTTTGTTTATTTCTTTGTTTTGGCTTCCTCTGTTTGCAAGTCTCTTCAGTATTTAACTTCCACCTCAACACAAGGAGGCAAAGGCGGTCATTTATTTAGGTTCATTTGTTCAATTGTGCTGCAGGGAGGGAGGAGCACTGCAAAAAAAATATCACTGGCGGGTGTGGGGAGTGCTCACAGTGTCTCAGCCACACCGGGTTTGCCCCTGCTCATGGTGTGTGTGCTTTCCCGGTCTACTCTGCTCAGGCTCCAGGTTGCTCTGCTCTTCCAGGAACCTGTCTGAGACGGACCCTGGCTTGTGTGCACTTCCCAGATCTATGTTGCTCAGGTTCAGGTTCTCAGGTACTCCACAAAGGCACAGACTCAGTTGAGCCTGCGTTTTGTGCCCTTCCCAGGTCTGAGTCGCTCAGGCAACCAGGTGCTTGGAAAGCTCACACTCCCCAGGTGAAGTGTGTCTTATCACTTCCCTGGTCCCAGCTGCTTGTTTTCTGGTTGCGCAGCTGCATCTCAGGTGTGTCTCTGCTGGGGAGCCGAAGATAAGAATACCACAGGAGATAAGGGAGACACGACATAATGGTCAACTGATCAATCCAAAAGGAAGATATCACAATTGTAAATACCTGTGCACTGAACACCTTATTGTGAAATTCACACTTAAGTTGATGAATGTAGAGAAAACCACAATATCATTCAGGGGTGAACTAAATCAAATCCCTTATGTTTATACAGATTCAAGGGAAGAGATCTGGCAGAGTGCCTGATGAACTATGGACATAGATTCATCACATTGAGCAGGAGAGAGTGATCAAGCCATCTCCAAGAAAAATAAATGCAAAAATGTAAAATGGTTGTGTTGGGAGGACTTACAAATAGTTGGGAATAAAAGAGAAGCAAAAGGCAAAGGAGAAAAGGAAAGATATAAGCATTTGAATCCAGGGTTCCAAAGAAGAGCAAAGAGAGATAAGAAAGAGTTCCTCAGTGATCAGTGCAAAGAAACAGAGGAAAATATTACAATGGGAAAGACTAGATAGCTCTTCAAGAAAATTAGAGATATCAAAAGAACATTTCACGTACAGATGGGCACAATAAATGATAAAAAAAAGTATGTACCCAAGGGAAGCAAACATTATTAAGAAGTGGTGGCAACAATACACAGAACTATACAAAACAGATCTTCATGGCCCAGATAACCACGATGGTGTGATCACTCACCTAGTGTCAGGCATCCTGGAGTGCAAAGTCAAGTGGGCATTAGGAAGCATCACTGTGAACAAAGCTAGTGGACATGATGGAATTCCAGTTGAGCTATTTCAAATTCTAAGAGAATATGTTGTTAAATTGCTATATTCACTATGCCAGCAAACTTGGAAAACAACAGAGGCCACAGGACTGCTAAATTTTCATTCCAATCCCAAATAAAGGCAATGCCAAAGAATGTTCAAAATACTGCACAATTGTACTCATATCACAAGCTAGCAAAGAGAGTCTCAAAATTCTCCAAGCCAGACTTCCACAGTACATAAACTGGAAACTCCTCACGTACAAGCTGGGTTTAGTAAAGCATAGGAACCAGAAATGAAATTACCAACATCTCCTGGAGCATCAAAAAAGCAAGAGAGTTAAAGAAAAACATCTACTTCTGCTGTATTGACTATGTGAAAGGCTTTGTGTGAAATGCAACAAACTGTGAAAAATTTTTTCAAGACTTGGGAATAACAGACCACATGACCTGCCTCCTGAAAAATCTGTATGAAGGTCAAGAAGCAACAGTTAGAACTGAACATGGAACAACAGATTGGTTGTAAATAGGGAAAGGAGTATGTCAAGGCTGTATTTCACCACCTTGCTTATTTTGAACATTACTTTGGTAATGTGTGAGATGAATGTGGTTGTGCAATGGTTTGAACATTCTTTGGCATTGCCCTTCTTTGGGACTGGAATGAAAACTGACCATAGGACTGGAAAAGATTAGTTTTCAATGGAATATTACTCATTCATAAAAAGGGACAAATTTGAGTCAGTTCTAATGAGGTGGATGAATTTAGAGTCTATTACAGAGTGAAGTATGTCAGAAAGAAAAGTTAAATGCTTTATATACGAATGCATATATACAGAATCTAGAAAAATGATACCGAAGAATTTATTTGCAGAGCTGTAAATAAGAAAAGGACATAGAGAACAGAATAATGGGCATGGGGAGACAGAAGGAGGGTAAGATGTATGGAGAGAGTAACATGAAAACTGACCCAATTTTATATATTACCATATATAAAATAGATAGCAAACAGAAATGTGGTGTATGTCTCAAGAAACACAAACAGGGGCTCTGTATCAACATTGAGGGGAGGTATAAGCAGGGAGATGCAAGGAAGGATCAACAGGGAAGGGATATATGTATACCTATGACTGATTCATATTAAGGTTTGACAGAAAACAAAATTCTGTAAAGTCATTACATTAAAATTATATTTCCATTTTATTTAATAGCCACTAATTTTTTAATTATTAAATTTAAAAATAAAATTTAAAAAGAAATTAATTATAAAAGAGAAAATAAAATGACTCAAATGTCCATCAACTGGTGATCAAATAAAACATGCAATGCAATATTAATAAGCCATCAAATGAATGGATTTCTGCTACACGTTATAACATGATATAGCACTGAAATGATTATGTTAATTAAAAGAAGTAAGAAACAAAAGGTTGCCTGTTGCATTATTTCATTCATGTCCAAGATCAGGTAATTCTCTGAAGACAAAAAACAGAGAAGTCTATGCCAGGGCCCAGATGAAGGGGGAAATGGAAAATGTCCAATGTCCCATTGGAGTCATGAAAATATTCTAGAATGTGGCAGTGGTTATGGTTATGCAACCTGGGAATAAATTACAATCAATGAATTATACATGTAAACTGGTAAATTCATGGTACATGAGCAACATGTCAATAAATTAAAAAGTGCCTTTTAAAACAAAACTGAACATAACTTCTTTTTTTTTTTTATTATTAGTTGGAGGCTAATTACTTTACAATATTGTAGTGGTTTTTGTCATACATTGACATGAATCAGCCATGGATTTACATGTATTCCCCACCCTTATCCCCCGACCCACCTCCCTCTCTACCCGATCCTTCTGGGTTTTCCCAGTGCACAGGTCCGAGCACTTGTCTCATGCATCCAAACTGGGTTGGTGATCAGTTTCACCATAGATATTATACATGTTTCAATACTTATCTCTCGAAACATCCACCCTTGCCTTCTCCCACAGAGTCCAAAAGTCTGTTCTGTACATCTGTGTCTCTTTTTCTGTTTTGCATATAGGGTTATCGTTAATATCTTTCTAAATTCCATATATATGTGTTAGTATACTGCGATGGTCTTTATCTTTCTGGCTTACTTCACTCTGTATAATGGGCTCCAGTTTCATCCATCTCATTAGAACTGATTCAAATGAATTCTTTATAATGGCTAAGTAATATTCCACGGTGTATATGTACCACAGCTTCCTTACCCATTCATCTGCGGATGGGCATCTAGGTTGCTTCCATGTCCTGGCTATTATAAACAGTGCTGCGATGAACTTTGGGGTGCATGTGTCTCTTTCAGATCTGGTTTCCTTGGTGTGTATGCCAAGAAGTGGGATTACTGGGTCATATGGCAGTTCTATTTCCAGGTTTTTAAGAAATCTCCACACTGTTCTCCACAGCAGCTATACTAGTTTGCATTCCCACCAACAGTGTAAGAGGGTTCCCTTTTCTCCACACCGTCTCCAGAATTTATTGCTTATAGACTTTTGGATAGCAGCCATCCTGACTGGCGTGTAATGGTACCTCATTGTGGTTTTGATTTGCATTTCTCTGATAATGAGTGATGTTGAGCATCTTTTCATGTGTTTGTTAGCCATCTGTATATCTTCTTTGGAGAAAGGTCTGTTTAGTTCTTTGGCCCATTTTTTGATTGGGTCATTTATTTTTCTGGAAATGAGTTGCAGAAGTTGCTTGTATATTTTTGAAATTAATCCTTTGTCTGTTGCTTCATTTGCTATTATTTTCTCCCAATCTAAGGGCTTTCTTTCCACCTTTCTTATAGTTTCCTTTGTTGTGCAAAAGCTTTTAAGTTTCATTAGGTCCCATTTGTTTATTTTTGTTTTATTTCCAATATTCTGTGAGGTGGGCCATAGGGGATCCTGCTGTGATTTATGTAGGAGAGTGTTTTACCTATGTTCTCCTCTAGGAGTTTTATAGTTTCTGGTCTTACATTAGATCTTTAATCCACTTTGAGTTTATTTCTGTGTATGGTGTTAGAAAGTGTTCTAGTTTCATTCTTTTACAAGTGGTTGACCAGTTTTCCCAGCACCACTTGTTAAAGAGGTTGTCTTTTTACCATTGTATATCCTTGCCTCCTTTGTTGAAGATAAGGTGTCCATAGGTTCGTGGATTTATCTCTGGGCTTTCTATTCTGTTCCATTGAGCTATATTTCTGTCTTTGTGCCAGTGCCATACTTTCTTGATGACTGTGGCTTTGTAGTATAGTCTGAAGTCAGGCAGGTTGATTCCTCCAGTTCCATTCTTCTTTCTCAAGATTACTTTGGCTATTCGAGGTTTTTTGTATTTCCATACAAACTGTGAAATTATTTGTTCTAGTTCTGTGAAAAATACCGTTGGTAGCTTGATAAGGATTGCATTGAATCTATAGATTGCTTTGGGTAGAATAGCCATTTTGACAATACTGATTCTTCCAATCCATGAACACGGTATGTTTCTCCATCTGTTTGTGTCCTCTTTGATTTCTTTCATCAGTGTTTTATAGTTTTCTATGTATAGGTCTTTTGTTTCTTTAGGTAGATATATTCCTAAGTATTTTATTCTTTTTGTTGCAATGGTGCATGGTATTGTTTCCTTAATTTCTCTTTCTGTTTTTTCATTGTTAGTGTATAGGAATGCAAGGGATTTCTGTGTGTAAATTTTATATCCTGTAAATTTACTATATTCGTTGATTAGCGCTAGTAGTTTTATGGTAGAGTCTTTAGGGTTTTCTATGTAGAGGATCATGTCATCTGCAAACAGCAAGAGTTTCATTTCTTCTTTTCTTATCTGGATTCGTTTTACTTCTTTTTCTGCTCTGATTGCTGGAGCCAAAACTTCCAAAACTATGTTGAATAGTAGTGGTGAGAGTGGGCACCCTTGTCTTGTTCCTGATTTCAGGGGAAATGCTTTCAATTCTTCACCATTGAGGGTAATGCTTGCTGTAGGTTTGTCATATATAGATTTTACTATGTTGAGGTGTGTTCCTTCTATTCCTGCTTTCTGGAGAGTTTTAATCATAAACGGGTGTTGAACTTTGTCAAAGGTTTTTTTCTGCATCTATTGAGATAATCATATATTTTTTATCTTCCAATTTGTTAATGTGGTGTATTACATTGATTAATTTGTGGATATTAAAGAATTCTTGCAATCCTGGGATAAAGCCACTTGGTCAAGGTGTATGATTTCTTTTAAATATGTTGTTGGATTCTGTTTGCTAGAAGTTTGTTAAGGATTTTTGCATCTATGTTCATCAGTGATATTGGCCTGTAGTTTTCTCTCTTTTTTTTTTGTGGCATCTTTGTCTGGTTTTGGAATTACGGTTATGGTGGCCGCATAGAATGAGTTTGGAGCTTTACCTTCTTCTGCAATTTTCCGGAAGAGTTTGAGTAAGATCGGTTTTAGCTCTTCTCTAAAATTTTGGTAGAATTCAGCTGTGAAGCCATCTGGTCCTCGGCTTTTGTTTCCTGGAAGATTTCTGATTACAGTTTCGATTTCCGTGCTTGTGATGGGACTGTTAAGATCTTCTATTTCTTTCTGGTTCAGTTTTGGAGAGTTATACTTTTCTAAGAACTTGTCCATTTCTTCCAAGTTGTCCATCTTAATGGCTGGTAGTAGTCTCTTATGATCCTTTGTATTTCAGTGTTTGTTGTGATCTCTCCATTTTCATTTCTTTGTCCTGTTTGGGACTCTCTGGGTTTCTTGGACTTCGGTGGCTATTTCCTTCCCCATTTGGGGGAAATTTTCAGCTATTATCTCCTCGAGTCTTCTCATGGTCTTTCTTTTTGTCTTCTTCTTCTGGGACTCCTATGATTCGAATGTTGGGGCGTTTCACATTGTCCCAGAGGTCCCTGAGGTTGTCCTCATTTCTTTTAATTTTTTTTTCTTTTTTTCTCTCTGCTTCTTTTATTTCCACTATTTTATCTTCTACCTCACTTATCCTATCTTCTGTCTCCTTTATTCTACTCTTGGTTCCCTCCAGAGTGTTTTTAATCTCATTTATTGCATTATTCATTGTTAATTGACTCTTTTTTATTTCTTCTAGGTCCTTATTGAACATTTCTTGCATCTTCTCAATCTTTGTCTCCAGGCTATTTATCTGTAACTCCATTTTGTTTTCAAGATTTTGGATCATTTTTATTATCACTATTCTAAATTCTTTTTCAGGTAGATTCCCTATCTCCTCCTCTTTTGTTTGACTTGGTGGGCCTTTTTCACGTTCTTTTACCTATTGGATATTTCTCTGCCTTTTCATCTTGTTTAGATTGCTGTGTCTGGCGTGGGCTTTCTGTATTCTGGTGATCTGTGGTTCCTTTTTATTGTGGTGGTTTCACCCAGTGGGTGGGGTTGGACGATTGGTTTGCCAAGGTTTCCTGGTTAGGGAAGCTTGTGTCGGTGCTCTGGTTCATGGAACTGGATTTCTTCTCTCTGGAGTGCAATGGAGTGTCCAGTAATGCGTTTTGAGTTGGGTCTATGTTAGGTTTGACTTTGGGCAGCCTTTATGTTGCTGCTCAGGGCTATGTTCCTGTGTTGCTGGAGAATTTGCATGGTATGTCTTTCTCTGGAACTTATTGGCCCTTGGGTGGTGGTTGGTTTCAGTGTAGGTATGGAGGCTTTTGGATGGTCTCTTATTACTTAATGTCCCGTGTAGTCAGGAGTTCTCTGGTGTTCTCAGGTTTTGGGCTTAAGTCTCCTGCCTCTGGATTTCAGTCTTATTCTTATAGTAGCCTCAAGACTTCTCCAACTATGCAGCACTGATAATAAAACTTCTAGGTTAATGGTGAAAAGATTCTCCACCATGAGGGAGAATTGAATTCTCCTTCATATCTGAATGAGATCCTGGTTGGGTACAGTAATCTAGGTTGTAGGTTATTCTCTTTCATTACTTTAAGTATGTCCTGCCATTCCCTTCTGACCTGAAGGGTTTCTATTGATAGATCAGCTGTTATCCTTATGGGATACTCTTCACAGAGTTACATGAAAAAGAGGAGAGGGAGGAGGCAGATAGAGATGAGCAGCTGGAGAAAAAGGGGAACTCATGAGGAGAGAGACAGATCTACGCAGTTCTCTGTTCCCAAAGTGTTCTCCATAGCCCAGACACCCACAAAGATTCACAGAATTGGATTGGGAAGAGAAGGGGAAGGGAGGAAATAGAGGTGTTCTGAGGTAGAAAATAGAGAGTCAAAAGTGGGAGAGAGTAATCAACACACTCCTGAATAAAAATGGGTACTGAATATTGGATTCTTAAATGTCCAAAACTTATATCACATACTGAAAAACAAATATTAAAAATCCAGAGTAAAGGTTAGACTCCTAAAAATACAATATTAAAAACAAAATCAAAACAAAATATTTTAGAAATATATATGAAGTTCGATTTAAAAATAGGGCTTCTCTCTTTTTTCTTGCAAGTTTATAGTGAAATGAAAATGAAAATTAAGGAGTAATAGAGGAGTAATAGAGGACTTTAAAAGAAAATAAGAGAAAAAACAAGAAAAGAAAAACAAGAAAAAAAATTTTCCTAATTAAATACATTGTAAAAATATATGAAAATGAAAGTTAAGGAGTAATGGGGGAGTAATAGGGAATTTTAAAAGAAAATAAAGAAAAAATAAAAAAGAAAAGAAAAGAAAAAAATTAATTAAAAAAAAAAAAAAGGTGAATATAGATCTCGGAATTTCTCTGGAGCTGTGGAGGTCAGTGTGGGATCAGTTCAGTTTCAAATAGCTCCTCTTTGTAGCTTACACTTCTTGATATCTATAGGCCCCTTCTTGTGTAGTCAGTGTTATCTACAGGGATTTTAATTTGTTGCACCGGTCCCTTCTGAAGTGGATCCCTTTGTTTATTTGGCTTCTGTTTGCTGGTCTCTTCAGTGTCTAATTTCCACCCTGACACAGGTGGGTGGAGGTGGTCCCTTGTTCAGGTTTGCTAGTTCAGTCCTGCTGCGGGGAGGGAGGGGCGTTGCAGACAGATATCACTGTGTGTGGGTAGCACACACAGTGTTCCAGACACACTGGGTTTACCCCGCTCATGGGTGTGTGTGCTTTCCCCATCTACACTGCTCAGGCTCCTGGCTGCTCTATATGGAGCAGGCCCTGCGTGTGTGCGGTTCCAGTTTTTGGGTATTCCACAAAAGCACGGACTCGGTTGTGGCTGCGTTTTGTGCCTTCCCTGGCCCAAGCAGCTCAAGCAGCCAGGAGCTTGATGGGTGCACTCTCCTCAAGTGCAGTGCACCTTCTCCCCTCTGCGGTCCCAGCCTCAGCACACCCGCGCCAGTCGGGTGCGTGCACCTTGTGTTTAGCCATGACCCTCCCAGTGGATGTCGACCACCCAGAATCTCAGGAAGTCTTTGGTTGGAAACTGGAGGCCTGTTTGCAGTGTGGTAGGGGGTGCTGTCTCTGGGGCCGAGTTTGCCCGTTTCCCCTCCCCCCTGCCTCCTGCCTCTGGCAGGGATGGGCCGGGTCTGCCACCAGCTAGCTCTTCTCTGCAGTTGCTCACTCCCTTTGTTCTGAGAACGGCTGGTAGTGTGTTCGGGCTGGTTAATTTTCTCTCTCTCTCTCTTGCCATCCCACAGTTTAAGCTGCTATCTCACAAAGCTCCCTCCAATTGCCCTCAGGGCATTCAGGCCCAGTCCTTACTGAAAGCAATGCTGCCTGCTCCTCTCCATTCCACCCCCACTTGCTGTTGGTGGATGCGGGCGTCTAGGGTACTTTTCTGCTGGGAGTTGCTTTTAGGCATGTAATCTGTGGGTTTTCTTTATTTTTCCTCCCAGTTAGGTTGCCCTCCGAGATTCAAAAACTTCCCCCAGACCCACCAGTGTGAGGGTTTCCTGGTGTTTGGAAACTTCCTCTATTAAGACTCCCTTCCCAGAACGGGTCTCCATCCCTAGCTCTTTTGTCTCTCTTTTTATCTTTTATGTTTTGTCCTACCTCCTTTTGAAGACAATGGGCTGCTTTTCTGGGCGCCTGATGTCCTCCGCTAGCGATCAGAAGTTGTTTTGTGAAGTTTGCTCTTCAGCGTTCAATTGTTCTTTCAATGAATTTGTAGGGGAGAAAGTGGTCTCCCCGTCCTATTCCTCCAGCATCTTGGCTCCTCCCCACTGAACATCACTTCTATGTTCAGGATATTATCCTTAAAAGTAAAGAAGTTGTTTATTCTCCTATGAACCAAAAATTAGGGAAGATATTCTCAGCAGATATCTGGTCTGTAAGAAATGTTAAAAGATGTTGTTAACACAGAATGAGTTGATATTGAAGAGGAACTATGAGGTAAGACAGAGTGTCATGTTGAAGTTCAACAGAAAACCACAAAATTCTAAAAAGCAATTATCCTTCAGTGGAAAATTAAAAAATAAATAAATGAAGGCAAATTGAAATGAAGGATTTTACTTATTAGTAGTTGGTAAAAGATAAATGCTTGTTTGGGCTTCTGCATCTTTACTTTTCACTGATTATGAATCTTCATAATTTAACTGGGTTTCATCTATACAAATATATTTTGGCTCAGTGGTAAAGAATCCACCTGCAATGCAGGAACTGTAGCAGACTCGAATTCCATCTCTGGGTCAGGAAGATCCCCTGCAGGAGAGCATGGCAACCCAGTATTCTTGCCAGGAGAATCCCTGTGGACAGAAGAGACTGGTAGGCTTACAATCCATGGGGTGGCAAAGAGTTGGATACAACTGAACAACTAAATAACAACAGATACACATTCCTAACAGAAACTCTGAAGATACTAGAAATAGATGAGAAAATTGTCAGCCAAAGCAAAGCAAAACAAAACGCCTAGACAGTAGAGCTGAATTATAAAAAACCTACACACTATATCTGAATTATGAAAGATTTTAGGAAATAAAATATCTCCCAACAATTGTGTAAACAGTGTGTTCCACACAATACAGAGAGACAATTTTTAATAATTACTCAATAGAACAATTTTCTGATTACATTCTTAAAGGAAAAAAATCCAGAAATTAAACATGATATTAAATCTATTGATCATTTTATATCTAATTAAGATTTTAAAACTGTAAGGGAACTTTTAAGAAAAACACATTTTCAAAATGTGCTTTGCAGTATTAGCTGCACAATTTCATTTTCATTTATCCATAGTCTCAAAATAACTGACAATTAAGAATGAATTTCATTTCAAAATGTAATTTTCAAATTTATCAAGATATTGTATGTTCAAATAAAATGATATTTTATACTTTTCAAGGTTCAAGTTTGAACCTTGCAGTGAATATTTTATTTCACTGATTTAGACATAAATAAAAGCACTTGTGTTAATTCTTTACTCTGACAATCTTTGCGGTATCACTGTGCATTTAGAATCAATTGAAGATGGGTTCTGTATTAGTACATTCCCTCAGGGACTGCAGGGTGTGCAGGAAGTGACTTCAAGGCCTTCAAAACCATTATGGATATTCCACGGAGTGGAGCAGGGATAGCCATGACAGCCTATGATGGCAAAAACTGGTTAAAAGAGTCTTCTCTTAATAAAATCTGCATCAGTTCAGTTCAGTTGCTCTGCTCTGTCTGACTCTTTGTGACCCCATGAATTGCAGCACGCCAGGCCTTCCTGTCCATCATCAACTGCCAAAATGTATGGAAACTCATGCCAATCGAGTTGGTGATGCCATCCAGCCATCTCATCCTCTGAGGTCCTCTTCTCCTCTTCACCGCAATCACTCCCAACAACAGGGTCTTTTACAATGAGTCAGCTCTTCACATGAGGTGGCCAAAATATTGGGTTTCAGCTTCACCATCAGTCCTTCCAATGAACACTCAGGAGTGAGCTCCTTTATGATGGACTGGTTGGATCTCCTTGCAGTCCAAGGGACTCTCAAGAGTCTTCTCCAACACCACAGTTCAAAAGAATCAATTTTTCGGTACTCAGCTGTCTTCACAGTCCAACTCTCACATCCATACATGACCACTGGAAAAACCATAGCCTTGACTAGACGGACCTTTGTTGGCAAAGTAATGTCTCTGCTTCTTAATATGCTATCTAGTTTGGTCATAACTTTCCTTCCAAGGAGTAAGCATCTTTTAATTTCAAGGCTGCAATCACCATCTGCAGTGATGTTTGAGCCACCAAAAATAGCCTGACACTCTTTCCACTGTTTCCCCATCAATTTTCCATGAAGTGATGGGACCAGGTGTCAAGATCTTAGTTTTCTGATTGTTGAGCTGTAAGCCAACTTTTTCACTCTTGCATTTTCATGAAGAGACTTTTTAGTTCCTCTATGTTTTCTGCCATAAGGGTGGTATCATCTGCATATCTGAGAATATTGATTTTTTCCCGGCAATCTTGATTCCGGCTTGTGCTTCTTCCAGCCCAGTGTTTCTCATGATGTACTCTGCATATAAGTTTAATAAGCAGGGTGAACAATATACATCCTTGACGTACTCCTTTTCCCATTTGGAACCAGTCTGTTGTTCCATGTCCAGTTCTTACTGTTTCTTCCTGAACTGCATATAAGCTTCTCAAGAGGCAGGTCAGGTGGTCTGGTATTCCCATCTGTTTCAGAATTTTCCACAGTTGATTGTGATACACACAGTCAAACGCTTTGGCAAAGTCAATAAAGCAGAAATAGATGTTTTTCTGGAACTCTCTTGCTTTTTCAATGATCTGGCAGATGCTGGCAATCTGATCTATGGTTCCTCTGCCTTTTCTAAAACCAGTATTAATGAAATCTGGCTTGGAGAATTTTGAGCAGTACTTTACTAGCATGAGATGACTGCAATTGTGCAGTAAGTTGAGCATTCTTTGGGATTGCCTTTCTTTGGGATTGGAATGAAAACTGACCTTTTCCAGTTCTTTGGCCACTGCTGAGTTTTCCAAATTTGCTGGCATATTGAGCGCAGCACTCTCATAGCATCATCTTTCAGGATTTGAAATAAATCAACTGGAATTCCATCACCTCTACTAGCTTTGTTCATAGTGATGTTTTCTAAGGCCCACTTGACTTCACATTCCAGGATGCCTGGCTCTAGGTGAGTGATCACACCATCATGATTATCTGGGTCATCTTTTTCATACAGTTCTTCTGTGTATTCTTGTCACCTCTTAATATCTCCTTCTTCTGTTAGGTTCTTACCATTTCTGTCCTTTATTGAACCCAGTTTTGCACGAAATGTTCCCACTGGGGAGTTCCAGAAAAACATTTATTTCTGCTTTATTGGCTATGTCAAAGCTTTTGAATGTGTTGATCACAAAAGCCTGTGGAAGATTCTGAGAGATGGGAATACCAGACCACCTGACCTGCCTCTTGAGAAACCTGTATGCAGGTCAGGAAGCAACAGTTAGAACTGGTCATGAAACAACAGACTTTTAAAAATAGGAAAAAAGTATGTTAATGCTGTATGTTGTCACCCTGCTTATTTAACTTATTTAACATCTGTTAGTTTAATGACTTGAACTGTTTAACTAAATTAAATTAACTAAATAAGTTAATAATTTATTTTAATTATTGCTAGTTAATATTATTAACCAATTGTTATTCAATTATTTATTGTTGTTAATTATTTATTATTATGAAAAATTCTGAGCTAAAGGAAGCACAAGCTGCAATCAAGATTGCTGGGAGAAATATCAATAACCTCAGATATGCAGATGATACTGCCCTCATGGTAGAAAGTGAAGAAGAAATAAAGAGCCTTTTGATGAAAGTGCAAGAGGAGAGTAAATGTTGACTTAAAATTCAACATTCAGAAAACTAAGATCATTGCATCTGATCCCATCAGTTCATGGCAAATATGAGGGGAAACAGTGGAAACAATGTGACTTTATTTTTGGGGGGCTCCAAAATCACCCAGATGGTGATTGCAAGCATGAAATTAAAAGATGCTTACTCCTTGGAAGGAAAGTTATGACCAACCTAGACAGAATAGTAAAAAGCAGGTACATCACTTTGTCAGCAAAGGTCCTTCTAGGCAAGGCTATGTTTTTTTCCAGTACTCAGGTATGGATGAGTGAGTTTGACTATAAAGAAAGCTGAGCACCGAAAATTGATGCTTTTGAACTGTGGTGTTGGAGAAGACTCTTCAGAGTCGCTTGTACTACAAGGAGAGCAAGCCAGTCCATCCTAAAGGAGATCAGTCTTGGGTGTTCACTGTTAGGACTGATGTTGAAACTGAAACTCCAGTACTTTGATAACCTGATACATTTGAAAGCTGACTCATTTGGCAGGCTGGCTCATTTAAAAAGACCCTGATGCTGGGAAAGACTGAGGGCAGGAGGAAAAGGGGAAGACAGAGGATGAGGTGTTTGTATGGCATCACCAAGTCAATGGACATGACTTTGGGTAGGCTCTGGAAATTGGTGTTAGACTGGGAGGCCTGGCGTGCTGCAGTTCATGAGGTTGCAAAGAGTCAGACATTACTGAACCACTGAACTGAGTGGAAGCTAAACAACACGCTTCTAAATAAACAACAAGTCATAGAAGAAATAAAAAAAATAAATCATAATATGCATAGAAACGAATGAATTTAAAGGAGAAAAACCAAAATCCTATGGATGACTGTAAAGGCAGTCCTAATAAGAAGTTTTGTAGCAGTACAGGCTTACATCAAGTAACAGAAAAAAAGTAAAATAAATTAACTATAAACCTAAAGCAACTAGAAAAGAAAGAAATGAATCCCAAGATTAGTCAAAGGAAAAACAAATATTTAAAATTAGGGCAGAAATAAATTCAAAAGGAACAAAAGAAACCATAGCAAAAAAAAAAAAAAAAAAAAAAAAAAAAAAAAATTAAACTAAACTAAAAGCTGTTTTTTTGAGGAGATAAATAAAATTGACCAACCAATATCCAGACACATGAAGAAACAAAAGGAGAAGAATAAATCAACATAATTAGAAATGAAAATGGAGAAATCACAACAGACAACACAGAAATAAAAAGGATCATAAGAGATTACTATCAGTAACTATATGCCAATAAAATGGACAACTTGGAGGAAATGGACCAATTATTAGAAAAGTATAACTTTCCAAAACTGAACCAGGAAGAAATAGAAAACCTTAACATACCCATCACAAGCATGGAAATTGAAACTGTAATCTGAACTCTTCCAGAAAAAAAAAAAAAGCCCAAGACCAGACAGCTTCACAGCTGAATTCCACCAAAAATTTACAGAAGACCTAATACCTATCCTTCTCAAGCTCTTTTAGAAAATTTCATAGGAAGATTAATTTCCAAACTCATTCTATGAGGCCACTGTCACCCTAATACCAAAATGAGAAAAAGATGCCACAAAACAAGGAAACTACAGGCCAATATCACTGATGAACATATATGCAAAAATCCTTAAAAATTATAGCAAACAGAATCAAACAACATATTTAGAAGATCATGCATCATGAACAAGTTGACTTCATCCTGGTAATGCAAGGATTCTTTAATATCCACAAATAAAACAACATTTATTTGTGATTTATTAACAAATTAACAAACTGAAAGATAAACCCTATGATTATATCAATAGATGCAGAGAAAGCCTTTGACAAAATTCAGCATCCATTTATGATTAAAAAAACAAACCTCCAGAAAGAATGAACAGAACTCGACATAATAAAAGCTATATATGACAACTCTACAGCAAACATTATCCTCAAAGGTGAAAAACTGAAAGCATTACCCCTAAGGCCAGGAACACAACAAGGGTGTCCACTCTCACCACTACTATTCAACATAGTTTTAGAAGTTTTGGGCACAGCAATCAGAGAAGAAAAAGCAATAAAAGGAATCCAAGTTGGAGAAGAAGAAGTAAAACTCTCACTGTTTGCAGATGAGATGATTCTCTACATAGAAAACCCTAAAGACTCTACCAGAAAGTTACTAGAGCTTATCAATGAATATTGTAAATTTGCAGGATATAAAATTAACACACAGAGATCCCTTGCATTCCTATACACTAACAATGAGAAAACAGAAAGAGAAATTAAGGAAACAATTCCATTCAACATTAAAACAAAAATAATAAAATACTTGAGAATATATCCACCTAAAGAAACAGGAAACTTATATATATATATAAAACTATAAAAAGCTAATGGAAGAAATCAAACAGAACACAAAAAGATTGAGAAATATAACATGTTCATGGATTGACAGAATCAATACAGTAAAAATGAGTATACTACCCAAAGCAGTCTATAGAGTCAATTCAATCCCTATCAAGCTACCAACAGTATTTTTCACAGAACTAGAAGAAATAATTTCACAATTTGTATGAAAACACAAAAAGCCTCGAATAAGCAAAACAATCTTGAGAAAGAAGAATGGAACAGGAGGAATCAACCAGCCTGACTTCAGGCTCTACTACTTAGCTACAGTCATCAAGAAAGTAGGGCATTGGCACAAATACAGAAATATAGATCAGAGGAACAAAATAGACAGCCAAGAGATAAATCCACAGGCAAAGATAAGGACACTTTATCTTTGACAAAGGAGGCAAGAATATACAATAGAGAACAGACAATCTCTTTAAGAAGTGATGCTGGTAAAACTGGTCAACCACTTGTAAAAGAATGAAACTAGAACACTTTCTAACACCATATACAAAAATAAACTCAAAATGGATTAAATATCTCATAAGACCAGAAACTATAAAACTCCTAGAGGAAAACATAGGCAAAACTTTCTCTGACATAAATCACAGCAGGATCCTCTCTGACCCACTTCCCAGAGTACTGGGAATAAAATAAAAAATATCCAAATGGGACCTAATTCAACTTACAAGCTTTTACACAATGAAAGAAATAAGAAAAGTGAAAAGATAGCGTTCAAAATGAGAGAAAATAATAGCAAATGAGGAAACCGAGAGAAAATTAATCTCAAAAATATACAAGAAACTCCTGCAACTCAATTCCAGAAAAATAAATGACTCAACAAAAAATGGGCCAAAGAACTAAACAGACCTTTCTCCAAAGAAGACATACAGATGTCTAACAAACTCATGAAAAGATGCTCAACATCACTCATTATCAGAGAAATGCAAATCAAAACCACCATGAGGTACCATCTCACACTGGTCAGAATGGCTGCTATCTAAAAGTCTACAAGCAAAAATGCTGGAGAGGGTGTGGAGAAAAGGGAACCCTCTTACACTGTTGGTGGGAATGCAAATTAGTACAGCCACTGTGGAGAACAGTGTGGAGATTCCTTTAAAAATTGGAAATAGAGTTGCCATATGACCTAGCAATCCCCTGCTGCCCATAAACACTGCAGAAACCAGAATTGAAAGAGACACGTGTACCCCAATGTTCATCACATCACTGTTTATAATAGCCAGGACATGGAAGCAACCTAGATGTCCATCCACAGACGAATGGAAGAGAAAGCTGTGGTACATGCACACAATGGAATATTATGCAGCCATTAACAAGAATACATTTTAATCAGTTCTAATGAGGTGGATGAAACTGGAGCCTATTGTAAAGAGTGAAATAAGCCAGAAATAAAAACACCAATACAGTATACTACTGCATATAAATGGAATTTAGAAAGATGGTAACGATAACCCTATATGTGAGATAGCAAAAAAGACACAGCTGTATGGAACAGTCTTTTGGACTCTGTAGAAGAAGGCGAAGGTGAGTTTATCTGACAGAATAGCATTGAAACATGTATATTAACATATGTGAAACACATCACCAGTCCAGGTTTGATGCGTGAGACAGGGTGCTCAGCGCTGGTGCACTGGGATGACACAAAGGGATGGGATGGGGAGGGCTGCGGGACGGTGGTTCAGGATGGGAAACATGTAAACCCACAGCTGATTCATATTAAAATATGACAAAAACCACTACTATATTTAAAGTAATTAGCCCCAATTAAAATAATTCCTTTCTTTCTTTCTTTTTTTTTTTTAATAAGCTCTAGCCCATTGAATCTCTAAAGAAACAGTGAAAATTCTTAGGGAACATTAAGAATCTGTGAATATTTTCAGTTGGTGGATAAGAGAGCAATTTACCAGTTTCCTAACCTAGCGAACCTTGATAAGAGAAAGGAGGCCTCTTTTAATTTTGAAATTAAAAGTCTTTCCTCAAGAGGAAGTGGGTGTATTAGTTGGCTAGGGTTGTGATAACAATGTGCCCCACACCAGGTAGCTTCAATAAATATTTTCTCAAACTTCTGGGGATCAAGTCTGTCATTAGCAGATTTGTTTTCTTCTGAGGCCTCCTTTGGATTTTTACCAGTCATCTTCTGGCTTCGTCTTCAGATAGTAACATCTCTGGGTTGCCTGTGTCTGATCTCCTTTCCTTATAAAGCCCCAGTCCTATTAACCCAGCTACTTATTTAGAGGCCCTATATACATATATAGTTTTTGCAGTCTTTTAGTAGTTTGCTTATCATGTGCTTCCAATTATTGTTTGATACTTATTCAATAATAGAAACATTTTCCTTCCTTTATGTCTTTGTAGAGAAGATTTCTAGACTGGTAAGAAATTTTGAATTTTGTTTTTGTATGTACTACTCCCACACAACCCATTTTTTTCGTAACAAGGGGTTTTCTGGGGTGGGTAGACCTGGTTAGTGGTGTGAACTCGGGGAGAGAGTTGAATATACAGTGGTACTAGGTGAAAAGAGGAAAATCAATATTATGGAATGAATTATATCCTCTCAAAATATGTATGTTGAAGCCCTAACTCTCTGTCCTTTTTATTTAGTCAGATGTGAGTAATGTATAATTTCTTTCTGGCCACATTTAAAAATAGGGCCTCTAAATAAGTAGCTGGGTTAATAGGGCTGGGGCTTTATAAGAAAAGGAGATCAGACACAAGAAAATCAGTGCATAACAAAATTTTCAGGATAATAAGTAGTACTCTAATAGACTTGATGACATTTGTCACAGTCATTCTTGTCCTCAATTCACCTGGTAATTGGGGGAACCATCAGTGTTTGTTCATTTGCCTTATGAAGAAGGATAAGCTTTCATACTCATGAGAGAATGTGTCTTTAGAATGAGGCATTCTCCCCTCCACAGAATTGAGAGATAAGGAGCATGTGTTAACAGATACCCAAGGATCCAGTATACTGAGACCAAGCATTGGAGTTTAAAGCAGAGAGGTTCTTATCGTGGGGCCATGCAAGGAGATGGATGGCTTATGCCTTTAAATATCCCAGGATGTGGTTCAAGATGGCTTAGGAATGGGACAGGGAGACCACTTTCTCTCCCACAAATTCATCGAAAGATCATCTGAATGCTGAGCAGATTACAGAAAACAACTTTAGTGTGCTGGTGGAGGACAACAGGCACCCAGAAAGGAAGCCCATTCTATTCAAAAGGAGGTAGAACAAAATATAAAAGATAAAAAGGGAGGCAAAAGGGTTAGGGACAGAGAACCATCTCAGGGAGGGAGTCGTGAAGAAGTTTCCAAACTCCAGGAAGTCCTTGCACTCTTGGGCGGGGGGCGGGTCTGTAGGGGAGTTTTAGAATCACAGAGGGCACCATAATTCAGTTCAGTTCAGTCGCTCAGTCATGTCTGATTCTTTGTGACCACCGTGAACCACAGCACACAAGCCGTCTCTGTCCATCACCAACTCCCGGAGTCTATTCAAACTTCTGTCCATCCAGTCGGTGATGCCATCCAACCATCTCACCCTCTGTCGTCCCCTTCTCATCAGGGTCTTTTCCAATGAATCAACTCTCCAGATGAGGTAGCCAAAGTATTGGAGTCTCAGCTTCAGCATCAGTCCTTCCAATGAACACCCAGGACTGATCTCCGTTAGGATGGACTGTTTGGATCTCCTTGCAGCCCAAGGGCCTCTCAAGAGTCTTCTCCAACACCACAGTTTAAAAGCATCAATTCTTTGGTGCTCGTCTTTCTTCACACGTAGTGATTAGGAGGGGGGAAAAAATTCCACAGACTACATGCCTAACCACAACTCTCAGCAGAGATGTGGCCCAGACACTCATGTCCACCAGCAGCCAGTAGCAGCTGAACAGAGAGGTTTGTGCCGCATGCTTAGTGTAAGAAACATGCCTGAATGGCCAGAGGAAAATCTGAGGGAGGGACATGAAATAGCAACCCAAACTATGGGATAGCCAGAGAGAGGGAAAAAGAGAGAGAGAGAACATTTCCACGAAAAGCTCTGAGGCACAGCCTGGCCTGCTCACAGAACAAAGGATGGAGCAAATACCAGAGGAGAGCTAGTTGGCTGCGGACTGGCCCCTCCTCCCACTGGAGACAGAGAGGCAGGGGGATGAGCCAGAGCCAGAAGGCAAGCGGCAATCTCAGCTCCAGAGACGGCATCCACCACCAAACTGTGAGCAGGCCTCCAGTTGCTAACCAAGTCTTCCTGGGATCCTGAGTGGTTGACATCTGCCAGGAGGGTCGCAGTCAGAGATTACTTCCCCAGAGGAGACACACAGAACACTTGGAATGATGCTCTCACTGCAGACCCAGGAAACTGAGCGGCTGGGACCAGGGTGGTGATAAGACACAATGGGCCCCTGGGAGAGTGTGCTTGCCATGAACCTGGTCACCTCAGCTGCTCAGGGAAGGGCACAAAAATGCAGGCCCAACTGAATCTTTGACTTTATGGAGTATCTGAGAACCTGAACCTGAGCAGCTTAGACTTGGGAAGTGCATGTAGCCCAGGGCCCTCTTTAGACAGTTACCCTGCAGAGCTACTGGGTGCCTGAGCAGCGTAGACTGAGAAAGCATAAGTGCTGTGAGCTGGGGCAAACCCAGTGTGGTCCAAACACTATAAGCATTCCCCACACATGCCAGTGATATTTGTTTGCAGTGTTCCTCTCTCCCCACAGCACAACTGAACAAGAGAGCCAAAATAAGTGACCACCTTTGGCCCTTTGTGTCAGGGGGAAAAAATGATATTGAAGAGTCTTGCAATCAGAGGAAGCCAAAGTAAATAAACAAGAGGGGGCCACTTTGGAAGTGACGGGCGCAACAGATTAAAACCCTGTAGTTATCACGGACTATATTGGAATGGGCCTATAGACCTTAAGAGGAAGTATAAGCTGGAACAAGGAACCATCAAACTGAACTGACCCCATACTGCCCTCAACAACTCCAGAGAAATTGCTAGATACATTTTCCAATTATCATTTTTAAATTTTTATTTTTTAAAAAAATTTTAAGTTCTTTATTACTACTTTAATTTTCACTTTTATAACCTACTATTATCTTGTACCCCAAAAGACCCTATTTGTAAAGCAAATTTCATATATATATTTTAATAATTTTTGTGATTTTGTGAGTTTTTTTTTTTTTTTAATATTGTATTTCTGAGAGTCTAATCTCTACTCTAGATTTTTACTCTTTGCTTTTTGGTATTTGTTATCAATTTTGAACCTTTAAGAATACAATCTTCAGTACCCATTTTTACTTGGGAGTGTGATTACTGACTTGATTGCTCTCTTCCCCTTTTGACTCTCCTTTTTCTCCCTCAGGTCTCCTCGATCTTCTCCCTCCCCCTTATGTTTTCTATCCAAATCTGTGAATCTCTTTGGGCGTTCTGGGATGTTCAGAACACTTAGGAACCTGATTATTGGTTAGATCTGTCTCTATCCTTTGACTTCTCCTCTTCTCCTCCTGGTCACCTCGATTTTCCATCCTCCCACTTCTCTTCACTATGTAACTCTGTGAACCTCTCTGAGTGTTCCAGACTGAGGAGAGCACATCAGGCATTGATTACTGGCTAGATTTCTCTTTCCCCTTTTGATTTCCCCACTTCTCCTGGTCACCTCTATTTCCTTCCTCCCTCTTCTCTTCTCTGTGTAACTCTGTGACCCTCTCTGGGTGTCGCTCATTGTGGAGGATCTTTTCACCATTAACATAGATGTATTATCATTGGTGCTGTATGGATGGAGAAGCCTTGAGGCTACTGTAAGAATAAGACTGAAAACCAGAGGCAGGAGTCTTAAATCTAAAACTTGAGAATGCCAGTAAACTCCTGGTTGCAGGAAACATTAATCAACAAGAGCTCATCCAAAAGCCTCCATACCTACACTGAAACCAAACTCCACCCAAGAGTCAACAAGTTTCAGAGCAAGCTAATTCTCAAACAATGCAGGAACATAACTTGAGCGTTAAAATACAGGCAGCCAAAGGTCAAACCAAACCCATGGAGAACTCAGAACTCACTGCAAGACACTTCATTGCACTCCAGAGAGAAGAGATCCAGTTCCACCAAAGAGAACACTGACACCAGCTTCCCTAACCAACCTTGATAAGCCACTCGTCCAACCCCACCCACAGGGAGAAACCTCCACAATAAAGAGGAACCTCAAACTGCTAGAAAAAAGAAAGGCCACCCTCAACACAGCAATCTAAACAAGATGAAAAGGCAGAGAAATATTCTGCAGATAAAGGAACATGACAAGTGCCCACCAAACCAAACAATAGAGGAGGAGATGGGAAATCTACCTGAAAAAGAATACATAATAATTATAGTAAAAATGATCCAAAATATTGAAAACAAAATGGAGTTATAGATAAATAGCTGGTGACAAGGATTGGGAAGATGCAAGATATGTTTAGCAAGGACCTAGAAGAAATAAAAGAGTCAATCAATAATGAAAATGCAATATCTGAGAACAGAAGCACTCTGGAGTGAAACAACAGTAAAATGAATACCTGAGGCAGAAGATAGGATAACTGAGGTGGAAGAGAGAATAGTGGAAATATATGAATCAGAGATGAAAAAAGGAAAAGATAATTAAAAGTAATGACCACAACCTCAGAGACCTCTGGGACAATGTCAAACGCCCCAACATTGGAAATACAAGAGTCCCAGAAGACAAAAAGAAAGGCTCTGCGAAAACACTTGAGGAGATAATAGTTGAGAACTTCCCTAAAATGGGGAAAGAAATAGCCACCCAAGTCCAAGAAATCCAGGGAGTACCTACCAAACAGGATAAAACCAAGGCAAAACACCCCCAAGACACGTATTAATCAAATTAACAAGGATCAAACACAAAAACAATTATTAAAAGCAGCAACGGACAAACAACAAATAACACCCAAGGGGATTCCCATAAGGATAACTGCTGCTTTTTCAATAGAAACTCTTCAGGCCAGAAGGGAATGCCAGGATGTACTTAAGCAGTGAAAGAGGAAATACCTACAACCCAGATTACTATACCCAGCAAGAATCTCATTCAAATGTGAAGTAGAAATTAACATCTTAACAAACAAGCAAAGGCTGAGAGAATTCAGCACCATCAAACCAACTCTTCAACAGATGCTAAAGAGTCTTCTCTAGGCAGGAAACACAGAAAATGTGTATAAACTTGAACCCAAAACAACAAAGTAAATGGCAATGGGATCATATGTATCAATAATTCCCTTAAATCTAAGTTTGTCTGAAACAAAAGACAAGACTGGCTGAACAGATACAAGGACAAGACCCCTATATAGACTGAAAGTGAAGGGCTGTAAAAAGATATTTCATGCAAATGAAGACCAAAAGAAAGCAGGAGTAGCAAAACTCATATCAGAAAAAAAATACACGTTGAAATAAAGGCTATGAAAAGAGACAAAAACCGACACTACATAATAACCAAAGGATCAATCCAAGAAGAAGATATAACAATTATAAATATATATGCATTTAACGTAGGAGCACTGCAATATGTAAGGTAAATGCTACGAGTATGAAAGGGGAAATTAACAGTAATACAATAATATTGGGGTACTTTAATACCCCACTCACACCTATGGATAGATCAACTTAACAGAAAATTAACAAGGAAGCACAAACTTTAAATGATACAATGGACTAACTAGACCTAATTGATATCTAGAGGACATTTCACCACAAAACAATGAATTTCACCTTTTTCTCAAGTGCACATGGAACACTCTCCAGGATAGATCACATCCTGGGCCATAAATCTAGCCTTAGTACAATAAAATTATTTTAATCATTCCAATCATCTTTTCTGATCACAATGTGGTAAGATAAGATGTCAACTACAGGAAAAAAAAACTATTAAAAACACAAATATGTCGAGGCTTAAAAGCATGCTTCTGAATAATCACAGAATCTGAAAATCACAGAAGAAATTTTTCAAAAAGAAGTCAAAGTATGCATAGAAATGAATGAAAATGAAAACACGACATCCCAAAACCTATGGGATTCAGTAGAAGCAGTACTATGGGGAAGGTTTGTACCAATACAAGTTTACTGCAAGAAACAGGAGAAAAATCAAATAAATAAGCTAACTCTACACCTAAAGCAACTAGGAAAAGAAAACCATGAAGCTCAGGGTGAGCAGAAGGAAAGAAATCATAAAAATTAGGGCAAAAATAAATTAAAAGTAAACAAAGGAGACCATAGCAAATATCAACAAAGGTAGAAGCTGGTTCTTTGAGAAGATAAATAAAATAATGAACTAGGTTCAGAAAGAAAAAAAAGATAGAAGAATCAAATCAATAAAATTAGAAATGAAAATGAAGAAATCACAACAGACAACACAGAAATACAAAGGATCATAAAAGATTACTATCAGCAACTATATGCCAATAAAGTGGACAACTTGAAAGAAATGGACAATTCATAGAGAAATATAACTTAACAAAACTGAATCAGGAAGAAATAGGAAATTTTAACAGACCCATCACAAGCATGGAAATTGAATCTGTAATCAGACATCTTTTGTTCCCTTCTCTCTGAAGAATCAGGAATCCAGATTTTTGTGTTAGGTGAATGTAAGGCAGAATCTTCCTGACACCAGCATGGACTGGTGGGGATATATTTATACTTATGGCTGACTCATATGGTATAGAAGAAACCAGTAAATCAGTTAAAATTTTTGAAAGCCTATAAGCAATAAACGTGGAGAAGGTATGGAGTAAGTAAATCCTCTTACACTGTTGGTGGGAATGCAAATTGATGCAGCCACTATGTAAAACAGTTTGGCGATTCTTTAAAAATCTAAAGATAGAACAACCATATGACCCAGCAACCCCACTTCTAGACATATACCCTAAGAAAACAATAACTCAAAAAGACACGTGTTCATTGCAGCACTGTTTACAATAGCTAGTACATGGAAGCAGCCTAGATGTTATTAGACAGAGGATGAATAAATAATATATGGTACAAATATACAATGCAATATTATTCAGCCATTAAAAGGATTGAATGTGAGACAGTTGGACTGAGGTGGATGAACCTAGAGCCTGTTTTTCAGGGTGACGAAACTCAGAAAGAGAAATGAAACATTATATATTAACACACACATCACATACAAATACTACACACACATACATATCCACATGTATACATATGCATAGGGAATCTAGAAAAATGATATGGATGAACATATTTGCATATGTTCCTGCAGGGCAGGAATAGAGATGCATATGTAAGGAACTGACTTGTGAACCCAACAGGGGAAGGAAAGTGTGGGAAGAATTGAGGGAGTTGGGTTGACATGTATACACCATTACATGCAAAATAGATAGCTAGTTGGAAACTGCTCTATAGCACAGAGAACTCAGCTCAGTGCTTGTGATGACCTAGAGAGTGAGATGAGGACGTGGGAGAGAGGCTCAAGAGGATGGAGAGAAAGTATATTTATGGCTGATTGATGTAGAAACCAACCAACAATGTAAATCAACTATACTTAAAGTAAGAGAAAGAGAAATAAACAACAAATGAAATGGCCATCTATGAAATGGGAGAAGATGCTGATATTTATCAGTCATATGTCTAATAGGCGTTAGCATACAAGATATGTGAAGAACTCATACAACTCAATACCAAAAAATTAAATTTTGAGATTAAACGTTGGGTGGAAAAACTAAATAGAAATTTTACCTAGAGGATAGAAAATGGCCAACAGGAACATGGCAAGATAACATTGGTAGTCATTATAGAAATGCAAACTAGAAATGCTCAATAAAGATGAATTATTATCTCATACATTTTAGGATGGCTACCATATGCAGAACCAACAGAATACTGTAAAACAATTATCCTCCAATAAAAAGGCAAGATATCAAGTGCTAGAGAGGAGGTATACCAGAGAATCTGCCTACATGCTTGGTGGGAATGTAAATTGGTACAGTTACTATGCAGAACAATATGGAGGTTCCTCAGAAAACTATAAATAACACTACCATAAAATCTAGAAATAGCTTGTGTGGATATACAACAGAAAATACAAGACAGTATCACTAATAGTAGAGATATGAAAACAGGGGCTTACCTGGTAGTCCAGGGACTAGGACTCTGCATTTCCAATGCATGGTGCACAGGTTCTCTCTCTGCTTTGGGAACTAGGATCTTGCTTGTTGCATGGAGCTGCCAAAAAAGAGAAAGAGAGATACAGAAACAACCTTATGCCTGCTTATGGGATGAATGATATGTCATGTCTGTATTCATTCATCCTTGTTATCTATCAGTTTATCTGTCTGTCTGCCTATCCCATCTATGTGCCTGTCTGTCCATCCATTGTATCTGTCTATCTATCTGTCTGTGTGTCTGTCTATCTCTCTATATCTATACGTGTACCATCTATCTGTCTATCAACCTATCCAGGGCTATTCAGCCATGATGGAGAAAGGCATTCTGTCAGTTTGGTCAGGCAACAAAAATGAGCCATGAGAGTGATACTAAGTCAGGCAGAGAAAGATAAATCACATAATTACTTAAATGTGGAAACTAGAAAAGGTGATTTCATAGTAACAGGTAGTAAAGGTGCAGTTGCCAGGTTGAGGGAGTGGGGGAAACTTCTAGTGAAAGCGGGAATTACTTATGGCAGGATTAAGATGCAATGCAACATGGTTACTGTAATTAATATAGTGTATTTGAAACTTTCTAAAACAGTAGATCACAGCTGTTCTCACCACAAAAAGCAATGTCACATGATGAACGCGTTAGGTAACACTTTGGTGGAAATCAACTCCAGTACCTGTTTATTAACTCAGCATACAGTACACTTGAACCTGTTGTTATATACCAAACCCAATTATGTTGAAAAATGCAAGTGTTTGCCAAATCAGTCTGAAAGTTTATTTCAGTGTGGTTAGGTTTCTGGAGACTTATTTTGTTCTTTTTAATAGGTCATACTTTCCTGTTCTGTTTTGTCTCATCTTTGTTTTTTATTTCTTCTGTTGAAAATTGCATTTCAGATAAACACTGCAGTCTGCTTTGATGCAGAATAAGACTTGTATTAATTATTGTAAATAGAAGAGTTAGACATTCTCAGGTCTTTTCTGGGTACATGCCTTCTCTAGGCTTCCTCATATAGTTTTTTTCTTTAATTATTCAGTTGTTCACACTACCCATGTGGCTTTACATGTCTTATTTTTCTCATACATAGTTGTTTTTCCCTTAATTTTCTTAGATTTTCCATTTTCCACTTCCAATAATCTCTTGTAACCAGGCATTTGCAGGTCTCTATTCTTCCTGAAGTTTTCACATGTTGTGCACCTGTCATTGTTCAGTGGACTCCAACATATATCCAAACTATGTTTTCAAACCTTTCTGAGCTTTTTGAGTCAATCAGGAAAGAAACCAATCTTTTGGCAACGCTCAGGCCATAAAGTGGCCCCCAACATGCATTTTTCTCTCCCATCCTGTAGGAAGAATGAGGAGTGGGGTATGTATTTATAATGACAGGGTCTTGAGACTAGCAGGGGCTGGAACAAGAGCAAATATTTAAATTGCTGTGAATTTTTTAAAATTATTCTGGCTGTGAATTTTGGTGACTGTGCACTTGTTTGGTTGTTGTAGATCCTAACTGATTTCTAGAGCTCCACCAAATGTACGGTAAACAATATACTGTTGTTTAATTGGTGTCAGAATATAGGATGCGATCCTTAAACTTCCCAGTCTACTGTCTTGAATTATCACCTCAGTCCTTGAGTATTTCTCTCAGTCACTTTTTAGAATAAGTGAAAACCCAATAATCCAGGATCACTGTTAAAAGAAGAGGTGGGTGCTATGCATTTCTCACAGGGTTATTTGAGTAGTTATCTCTTCTCCACATGCACATTGCTTCTCTCATTCTAGTTATCTTTACGTTCTTTGACTTGATTACTTTGGTTACAACATACTCTTTATCCTCAAAATATGTTATTTCAAGAGTAGAAACTAATTTCTTGTATTTTGTTGCTTGATTTTTACTCATCCTTCAGATTTTAATTCAAGCTTAAGTTTATAACTGATGATTTTCCATCATTCACTGTTATATCATTGTTCTCCTCTCATTTGGATTATTAATATGTGAATGTTCATTTTAATAATTAAATGCATTTATTTCTTAATTGAAAGATAATTGTGTTACAATATTGTATTCGTTTCTGCCAAACATCAACATGAATTAGCCATCAGTGTCCCCTCCCTCTTGAACCTCACTCCCAACTCCCTCCCCATCCCATCCCTCCAGCTTGTAACAGAGCCCTGGTTTCTGTTCCCTGAGTCACACAGCAAATTCCCCTTGGCTATATATTTTACATATGGTAATATTAGCTTCCATGTTAGTCTCTCCATACCTTCCACACTCTCCTTTACCCCACCCCCAGAGTCCATAAATTTGTTCTCGATGTCTGTGTCTCCATTGCTGCCCTGCATATAAATTCATCAGTACTGTCTTTCTAGATTCCATATATATATACACACACACACATCAGTATGTATTTTTTTCTTTCTGACTTACTGCACTCTGTATAACAGGCTCCAGGCTCATCCAGATCATTAGAACAGATTCAAATAAATGTGCTCCTTTTTATGACTGAGTAATATTACATTGTATATATGTACCCATAGCTTCTTTATCCATTCATCTGTCGATGGACAGCTAGGGTGCTTCCATGTCCTAACTATTGCAAATAGTGCTGCAAAGAACATTGCAGTACAGACGTCTTTTTCAATTTTAGTTTTCTCAGGGTATATGCCTTGCAGTGGGATTGCTGAGTCGTATGGAGGTTTTATTCCTAGTTTTTAAAGGAATATCCATACTCTTTTCCATAATGGTAATATCAATTTACATTTCCACCAATAGGACAAGAGGGTTCCCTTTTCTCCACACCAGCATTTTTTTTTTTTTTTTGTAGATTTACAATTGATGGCCATTCAGACTGGTGTGAGGTGATATGCCATTTTAGTTTTGATTTGCAAAACTACAATAATGAGTGATCTTAGCATCTTATCATGTTTTTATTAGCCATCTGCATGTTTTTGTTTTTGTTTTCAAGAAATGTCTGTTTAGGTCTCCTGCCCACTTTTTGATTGGTTTGTTTGTTTATCTAGTATTCAGTTGTATGAGCTGCTTTTATATTTTGGAAATTAATCCTTTGTCAGTTGTTTCCATTACTACAGTTTTTCCCACTCTAAGGGTTTTCTTTTCACATTGCTTATAGTTTCCTTTGCTGTGCAAAACCTTTATAAGTTAAATTATGTTCTTATTTATTTTTGTTTTTATTTCCTTCACTCTAGCAGGTGGGTCATAGAGGATCTTGCTGTGACTTATATCATCAAGGGTTCTGTCTACATTTTCCTCTAAGAGTTTTATAGTTTCTGGTCTTACATTTACACCTTCAATCCACTTTAAATTCATTTTTGTGTGTGGTGTTAGAAAGTGTTCCAATTTCATTCTTCTTAGAAGTAGCTACCCATTTCCCTCAACAGCACTTATTGAAGATGCTGTCTTTACCTCTTTGTACATGTTTGCCTCCTTTGTCAAAAATAAGGTACCAATAGCTGTGTGGGTTTGTCTCTAGGTTTCTATTTTGTTCCATTGGTCTATGTTTCTTTTTGTCTAAGTACTATACTATCTAAAGCTCTGTAGCTTTGTAGTATAATCTGAAGTCAGGAAGGTTGATTCCTCCAGCCCCATTCTTCTTTCTCAAGATGACTTTGGCTTTTCTGGGTCTTTTGTGTTTCCATATGAAATGTAAGATTTTTTTCCCCTTCTAATTATGTGAAAAATACCACTGGTAATACAATAGGAATTTCATTGAATCTGTAGATTGCATTTAGTAGTATAGTCATTTTCCCCATATTGATCCTTCCAACTGAGGAACATGGAATACCTCTCCATCTGTATAAACATCCATTTTATATATCATTTTTTTATTTCCATCAGCAATGTCTTATTGTTTTCAATATACAGCTCTTTTTGTTTGTCTACTTAGGTAGGTTTATTGCAAAATGTTTTCTTTCTGCTGCAGTGGTAAATGGGGTGGATTCCTTAGCTTGCCTTTCATTGTTAGTATATAGGAATTCAAGTGATTCTGTGCACTGGTTTTTTTATCATGCAACTTTACTGTATTCATTAATTAGTTCTAGTAATTTCCTGATAGTACCTTTAGAGTTTTCTATGTATAGTATCATGTCATCTACAAACAGTGAGAATTTATTTCTTCTTTCCCAATCTGGATTCCTTTAATTTCTTTTTCTTCTCTGATTGCCATAGCTAGGACTTCCACTACTGTGTTGAATAATAGTCATGAAAGTGGAAATCCTTTTCTTGTTCCTGTTCTTAAGAATGAATGCAAAAAAAAAAAAAAAAAAAAAAATGAATGCTTTCAGTTTTTCCCCTTTGAGAATAACGTTTGCTATGGGTTTATCATTCATGGCCTTTATGATGTTGAGATAAGGTTCCTCCTATGCCCATTTTCTTTTGAAGAGTACCATAAACACGTACTGAATTTGGCCAAAGGCTTTTTCTGCATCTATTGAGATTCTCATATGATTAAATGGTTTTTATCTTCAATTTATTAATGTGGTGTCTTACATTGGTTAATTTGCATAAATTGAAGAATTATTGCATAACTCAGACCAATTTGACTTGATCATGCTGTATGAACTGTTTACGTGTTGTTGAATTCCATTTGCTAGAATTTTGTTGAGGAATTTTTCGTCAATGTTCATCAGTGATGAACCTATAATTTTTATTTTTTGAGTTGTGTTTGTCTAATTTTGGTATCACAGTCATGATGGCCTTGTAGAATGACTTTGAAAGTGTTCCTTTTGTGCAATTTTTTGGAAAGAGTTTTAGTAGGATTGGTATTAGCTCTTCTCTTTCTGTTTGATATAATTCCCCTGTGAAGCCATCTGGCCCTGGGCTTTTTGTTTTGGGGGGAGATTTTTGATAACAGTTTCTATTTTGGTGCTTGTAATCGATGTGATTGTATTTTATTTATTCCCGATTCAGTCAGAGAATTTAACTTTTCTAAGAATGTGTCCATTTCCTCATTTGTCCATTTTATTTATTTATTTTTTTTTTGCTGTATAGTTGCCCATAATAGTCTCTTATGATCCCTTGTATTTCTGTTTTGTCTTTTGTTACTTCTACATTTTCAAGCCTAGGTTTGTTTTGTTGGTGTTTGTTTTTTAATTTGATTCTTCTCACTCTCTTTTTTTCCTTGATGAATCTGACTAGTTGTTTGTTAATATTGCTTATCTTCTCAAATAACCAGCTTCTAGCTTTATTAATCTTTACTATCCTTTCCTTCATTTCTTTTTCATTTATTTCTGTTTGGCTCTTTCTGATTACTTTATTCTGCTAATTTTATTTGTTGTTCTTTTTCTTTTTCCAGTTTCTTTAGGTGTAGAGTTGTGTTGCCTATTTGATGTTTTTCTTGTTTCTTGAGGCAGGATTGTATTGTTATAAACTCTCTTCCAGCTGTTTCGGCTGCATCACATATTCTGGGGACATTGTGTTTTCATTTTCATTTGTTTCTAGGAATCCTCTGATTGCCCTTCTTACTTCTTCAGTAGCTTCCCTATTACTTAGGGATGTTTTGTTTAATTTCCATGTGTTTGTTTGTATATATTTTCCTGAAATAAAATCTAGTCTCATGGTGTGGTCAGAGAATGTGTTTGATATGATTTCAGTTTTCTTAGATTTACTGAGGTGTGATTTGTGATCCAAGATGTGGTCTACTCTGGAGAAAATTGCATGTACACTTGAGAAAAAAAAATTTTTTTCTTCATTTTGATGAAATGTCCTGAAGATATTAGTTAGGCCAATCTTATCTAATATGACATTTAAGGCCTATGCTTCATTATTAATTTTTTGTTTTGATGACCAGTCAATTGGTGTCACTGGGGTGTTAGTTTCTCCTACTATTATTGTGTTTCTGTAAATTTCTCCTTTTAGGTCTGTTAGTGTTTTTCTGATGTATCAAGGTGTTCCTATGTTGGGTACATAACTATTTACAATTATTATGTCTCAGTCTTGAATTGATCCCTTGATAATTATATAGCATCTTTCCTGATCTCTTCTAATATCTTTATTTTAAGGTCTGATTTTTCTTCTGTGAGTATTGCCACTCTGGAATTTTTTTAATTTTCCTTTGCATGGAATATCATTTTCCATCCACACTTTCAGTCTATATGTGTCTTTAGCTCTGAAGTGGGTATCCCTGTGGACAGCATAATATGGGTCTTGGTTTTGGGTCGTTTGGTTGGGTCATTTAATCCATTTACATTTAAAGTAATTATTAATATATATATTCCTTAATTTTCAGGGGTTTGTCATTATAGGTTTTTCATCCTCTTGTGTTTCTTGTCTATATAAGTCCCTTTAACATGTGTTGCAAAGCTGGTTTAGTGGCACTAAATTATCTTAACTTTGCTTGTAAAAGTTTTTAATTTTCCATCAATTTTGAATGAGATCCTTGCTGAGTAGAATAATCTTGGTGGTAGATTTTTCCCTTTCAGTACTTTAAATATATCCTGCCATTCCCTTCAGGCCTGCAGAGTTTCTGCTGAAAGATCAGCTGTTAATCACATGGGTTTTCCCTTGTATGTTACTTGCTGGTTTTCCCTTGCTGGTTTTAGTATTATTTCTTTGTGCTTAATCTGCTTTATTTGATTAGTATGCCTCTGGACATGTTTCTACTTGTGTTTATCCTATATGAGATTCTGTGTTCTTCTTGAACCTGATTGACTGTTTCCTTTCCTATACTGTGGAAATTTTGACTAAAATCTCTTCAAAATTTCTCAGACACTTTCTTTTTCTTTTCTTCTTTGGGACCCTTATAATTCAAATGCTGGTGTGTTTAATACTGTGTCAGAGGTCTGCACTTATCGCCACTATTCTATCTTCCAGCTCACTTGTCCATTCTGCCTCAAATTTTGTGCTGTTTATTCCTTCTAGAGTATTTTTAATTTCAGTAGTCATGTTGTTCATCTCTCTTTTGTCTTTATTTCACCTAGGTACTTGTTAAATGTGTTAATTGATTCTTGTATTTTCTCCTTTCCATTTTTGAGGTTTTGCATTATCTTTACTATCATTACTCTGAATTGTTTCTCAGTTAGTTTGCCTATTTCCTCTTTGGTTATTTGGTCTTCTGCGATTCTAGCATATTCCTTCATTGTGCAATATTTCTGTGGCATTTCATTCCTTTTAAATTATTATGTTTCTTTTTTCTCATACTTGAAGGTCAAATTCATTTTTTCCTTGGTTTCAGTGTGAAAGGCTTATCCAATGGCCTCTGTAGGCTTCATGTTGGCTATGACTTGTGCTTGTGTTCTGGTGATAGGAAGTGAGCTTTTCCCCCTCTGATGGTCAGTACTGTTTGAACTGGTAGTCATTTCTGCTGATGATTGAGTGTGTATTTTTGTCTTGTTTGTTGTTTGGCTGAGGCAGCCTCCAATGGGTGCTGCTGACATTTGGGTCATGCCAGGCCTTGTATACAGGTGGAGGCCTTTGTGGGAATTATCACTAATTAATATTCATAGGATTTGAAGTTTTCTGGCAGTCTAGGGTCTTGGAGTCAACGCTCCCACTCCAAAGGCTCAAGGCCCAATATCTAGCTGGGGAATGGAGGTTTCACCCATGGTCTATTATGGTACTAAATGGGATTTAAGAAAACATAAAAAGCACAAAGATCAAAACAAGAAACAAATGATGAGTCCCAGAAAATGGTAAATACAAAATCAGGCAAATAATAGCAAAAATAAAAGAATACACACAGAAAAACACATATACACAGATAAACAAAACCAAAACATTGAAAAAAAGAATGTACAATAGATTTACCCAGTGAACAAAGGAAACTTACAATAGTATGAATTCCAGTCAAAAACAAAACTAACTAAAAACTGAAGGAAAAAAAAAAAAAATTCCGAAGCAAGATGACAGCCAGGGAATAAAGCGCCAAAAACGAAACTAACAGACATGATGAGAAAAAGGTAGAGAAAAAAGAATAGAAAGACAATGTTAAACAGAGGTAGAAAAAAAAGATCTATATGTGCTAAAGAATAACTACAGCAGGGAAATCACAATAAGAACAGCAAACCAAAGAATAAATATAAATATATATATATATTTTTAAATTAAAAAAAAACACATAACCACTAAAGGCCAAGGTACAGGTGGATGTATATAAAGGAAATTAAAAGTGTGGTTAAGAATTTTTCAAAAGCTTTAGATCCAATAGTACTAATAAAATCAACAAATACAGCAACATGGGGAAAATGAACAAAGAGGAAAAAAAGAAAAAAATATCAAGAAGGAACTACTGAACAAGTCAAAATTTAAGAATAGTGTTTTTCTTGAGTCTCTGCTGTCAGTGTCCTCTCCCTTGCTGGGAATCACAGCACACCTGGTCTTCCTAGAATGCCCTTCAACACTGGGGTGGTCTCTGGACCAACTGTGGGGGCATCTCAAACTCTAATCTGCTCTTATCTGTGTATTCTTTTCTCCAGCGTTCACAGTTTCCAGAGATATTTTATTTTCCTTTGTGGGATTTCTCATTGTTTTTTGATTCATTCCATAGACACAGAGTTTGCCTAGTTGATTGTGTGGGTTTAATCTGCAACATGTACAGCTGGTGGGAAGGTTTGGGGTCCTCTTCCTTAGCAGTGCTGCTCCTGTGTTTCAACTGTGACTTTTTTCTCCACATCTGCATGTGAGTTGTCCACAGGGGGTTGCTCCCAAGGTTGTCCTGGAGGACTTGGGTCTGACCCAGTGAGGACCAAGTGTGGATGTGTCACAGTTGCTTGGATTACACAGGCGCCGACAGCACCAGGTACTCAAGGGAGCCAGTGGCTAGGGAAGTATCTCTAAGGGTTTTTCTAGCCTCTGGCTGCTCCTCCCCAGTAAGGATCAAGCACGCATGTGATCTGGTTGTTTGGATCACAGAGACCATGGCAATGAAGTGTACACAGGGGTGCCTACAGTGTCTATTGTGCTCTTAGGGCTTTTTCTAGACTCTGGCATCTGGCAATGACAGGGTTTCTTTGGCTGGACCTTCTTGATTGCTCAACCCATTCAGGTACTTAAGTGGTCACTTTGCCTGGGGTCCTTCTCTGTTGCTCAGTGCATCAGGCACTTAAAAGTCTCCCCTGACTGGGGTCCTTCTCTATTGTTCAGCTGCCAGGTGCTGACACTTGGCGAGAGAGAAACTAAGGTGATGGCTCCTCTCCCTATGCCTGACTTGTCAGTATTGTCTTGTCTCCATGACTACCTGGGGTTCCTCCACATCATTTCCCACCACAGTTTCCTCCCTCACAACCTCTTGGGCCATCTCCCTGCTGTCAGCACTGGACCTTGCCCTGGAATTACTCTCCAGGCCCTATGCTCCAGCTTGCAACTGCTGTGCTTTCTGGGGGACTATCGTCCCTGTGCAGGATATGTATAGCTGTGGCAGGAATTGTCTGTGTGTTTCTCACTCTATTCAGACTGTCACTGATCAGTTGTCTCACTCTCCCACATCCCCAACCACTACCCCTTTTTTCCAAAACAGTTACACTGATATGGGTTTATGGGCCCTGCTTTTGTTCCCCCACCCCTTTGTTTCAGTTCTGCTCACTCTCCTCTTTTTTCCCCTCCTTCCTTCATCCTACTGACATTCGTGTGGATCTGTAAATACTTTCTAGCGGCCTGGAACTCTTGCCCCCTCTCAGCTGGTTTTCTGTGAGATCTTCCGTGCCTGAGATGTATTCCTGAAGTATGTGTGAAGAGAGACACACTCCATGTGCACCTATTCCTCTACCATCCACTTCTGTCATGCTATTCTTTATTATTTTTATAACAAACTTTTTCCATTTTAAAAACACCTTACTTTAAATTAATTAACTTTTTTTAAACAGTTAGTCATATTGCATTTCTCCATGTGTTTTTTTTATTTTGCAGTTTTGATGTTTCAGTTCAGCTGAAACAGTAGTTTGTAGTGTTTCAGTTCAGTTCAGTCACTCAGTCGTGCCCAGTCGTGCCTCTTTGTGACCCCACAGGCTTCAGCTTGCCACGCTTCTCTGTTTTCCATCACCAACTCCTGGAGCTTGCTCAGACGCATGTTCATTGAATTGGTGATGCCATCCAGCCATCTCATCCTCTGTCTTTAGTATTCATTTTCATTTGCATGCATGCGTTTGTGCTCAGCTGTGTCTGACTCATTGTAACTCCACTGACTGTAGCCCACCAGGTTCTTCTGTCTAAGAAATTTAGGGAAGACTTAAGAAGCACTGAAGAAGATAGCCATTTCTTTCTCCAGAAGGTCTTTCCAACCCAGATATCAAATCTGCATCTCTTGAGTCTCTGGCATTAGCAGGTGGATTCTTAACCATCTGAGCCATCTTAGGGACTTGTTTCTTGACTTCTTAAACCTGCTTTATCTTTTCTTTCTTTCAATTTTCTTTCTTTTTCACTCTCATGTTGTTCTTTTCTAATTATTCCTTTAACATTTATTTTCATAACCTGTTTTTTGCATTTCTAAAATATTTTTAAATAAATTCATAATCTTTTCCCTATTTTTACAGAAATACTTAGTTATTCTGCATTTCCCCCATGTTTTTGATTTTGTATTTTTGCTAGTCTAATTTTTGGTATTCATTTCCAATTAGGAGTTGCTTTATTAACTTGATTGCTTTCTTTAAAAAAAAAAAAAAACTCCTTTTTTATACATGGTTTTTTTTTTTTTTTTTTTTTTTTTTTATTTGTATGTCAGCCTTTGTGTATTCTTAGCTATTCATTATTGCTTTTGCTACTCAACTTGGAGTATTGTCTTCTATGCTACGCAGTCTGTGAAAACTTGGTGCCACATTAAGGAGCTGGGCATGAACCCCTGAAGTGGGAAATCTGAGGCCAGAACTTTGGGCCACTAGAGAATTTAAAACCCCAACAAACATTAATCAGTGAGAGCTCTCCCAAAGGCCTCCATGTCAAAATGAAGGCCAAGCCTCACTCAAAAGCCAAACCTTTGGGAAAACAGGAATACAACCCTGCTGACTAGAAGTGATGTCCAAAGTTATGCCAAGCTCATAGACACCCCCAAATTTAACTCTGTACACTAGAAAACAGGCAGCAATCCACCAGCCAGGACACTTTTACAAGTCCAACCTCACATTTGGGGGAGAAGACTCCACAATTAAGAGTAACTATGACATTTCAACCTGTAGATAGGAGAGCCAAACACTGTAAATTAAACTGAGGAAATTCTGAGATACCTGGAGCAGATGAAGGAACATGGTTAAAGTGAAATGTGAAACAAATGAATGTGGAACAAATGAAATGTGAAATGTGAAACAAACACTGTGAAACAAGTGAATGTGTAACAAATGAAATGTGAAATGTGAAACAAACAATGTGAATCAAATGAAGAGGAAATAAGAAGTCTACCTGAAAAATATTTCAGAGTAATGTTAGTAAAGATGACCCAAAGTCATGGAAATAAAACAGAGGCACATATCAACAGACTGGAGACATGGATTTAGAAAATACAAAAAATATTTAACAAGGACCTATAAGAATTAAAGAATAGACAATAATCAATGAAAAACACAATAACTGAGATTAAAAAAAAAAAAAAAACCTAAAAGGACGAATAACATACTTAGGCAGAAAAACAAATAAGTGAACTGGAAGATAGAATGGTGGAAATACTGAGGCAAAGCAGAATAAAGAAAAAATAAATGAGAACAATCTCAAAGACCTTTGGGACAACATTAAATATACCAACATTATACCAACTTTAAAATTATAGAGATCCCAGAAAAACAAAAGAAGAAGAGTATGTGAAAATATTTGAGTAGATTACAGTACTAAGGTTAACAGATGAACTTTCAACAGAAACTGCTGAAAGAATATACTGAAATTGATGAAATGAGAATTTTTAAAAATACAACTAAGATTACTCTATTCAGCAAGGATCCCATAGAGATTTAATGCAGAGATCAAAAACTTTACACATAAGTAAAATTTAAGTGAATTCAGCATGACAAAGCAAGCTTTGCAACAAAAACTAAAGGACTCCTTTAGATAGGACACACAAACAAAAGAGAAAGTCTGGAAACAAGCAAAACGAAAACAAGACAATAAGGTAAAAAATAGAATCATACATATCAATAGTCACATTAAATATACATGTACTCAATGCTCCAACCAAAACATCCAGATTGGTTGAATGGATACAAAAGCAAGACTACTATATATGCTGTCTAAAAGGGACTTGCCTCAGACCTAAGGACACATGCAGACAGAAAATTAGGGTCTAGAGAAAGGTATTTCATTCAAACCAAAATCCAAAGAAGGCAAGAGCAGCAATACCTATACCAGGTATGTTAGAGTTTAAAATAAAGACTGCCACAGGGACGTGGAAGGACACTACCTAGTGACCAAGGGATCAATCTTAGAAGAAGATTTAACAATGATAAATATATATGTACCCAAAATATGAACACCTCAATACAGAAGGCTAACAACAATTAAAGGAGAAATTGACAATGACACAATAATAGTGTGAGTTTTATTACCCCCTCTCACATCAATGGACATGTCCAGACAGAAAGTTAATAAGGAAATACAAGCTTTAAATGATTCACTGCACCAGTTGGGCTTAACTGATATCTACAAGGCATTCCATCAAAAATTGTAGATCTCACTTTTTTCTCAAGTGCACATAGGACATTCTACAGAATAGGTTGTAGCTTGATTTACATATCAAACCTTGGTAAGTTTGAGAGAAATTGAAATCATGTCAAGAATCTTTGTCACCATGATGCTAAAAGATTACATACCAACTACTGGGGGGAAATTATAAAAATTTCCCAACAAACAAAATCCCAGGTCTAGATGTCTTGACAAGTGAATGTTACCAAAAACTTAGAGAACAGCTAGCACCTATCCTACTCAAACTCTTCCAGAAAATTGCTGAGGAAGGAAAACCCCTAAACTCATTTTATGAGACCACAATCACACTGATACTAAAACCAAAGGTGCCATGAGAAAGAAATCTAAAGACCAATATCACTGATTAACATAGATGCAAAAATCCTCAACACAATTCTAGCAAACAGAATCCAACAACACAGGAAATGGATCTTATATCATGATCAAGTGGGCTTTAAACCAAGGGTGAAAGAATTCTTAAATAAATGCAAATCAAACTATGTGATAACATCATGCTAACAAACTGAAAGATAAAAACCGTATCATTATCTCAATAGATGCAGAGAAAGTTTTTAACAAAACCATTTATGTTACTTTCTCCAGAAAGTAGCCAGAGATGGAACATACCTCAACATAATGAAGGCCATATGTGACATACAGCAAGCATTATTCTCTATGGTGAGAAACTGAAAACATTTCCTCTAATATCAGGAATAAGACATGGGGGGCCACTCTTGCTGCTATTATTCAACAGAGTTTTGCAAATCCTAGCCTCAGCACCCAAAGAAGAAAAGTAAATAAGATGATTCCAGATTGGAAAAGAAGTAAAATTTTTACTCTTTGCAAATGACTTGACACCATACATAGAAAATCCTGTATTTACCAGCAGAAAATTACCATCAATAATTAATGAATATAATCAATGAGTAAAGTTGGGGATAAGAAATTGATGTACAGAATGTTCCTTCATTCCTATACACAAATAATGAAAAATTAGATACAGAAATTAAGGAAAAGATCCCATTCACCATAGTAAGAAAAGGTATTAATAACCTATTCAATATAGGGAAAGGAGTATGTAAAGGCTGTATGTAGGTACCCTGTTTATTTAATACATATGCAGAGCACATCATGTGAAACTCAGACTTGATGAAACACAAGTTGGAATTACCATAGTGAAGAGATTGTGAAGAGAAACTAAAAAGCTCCTTGATGAAATTGAAAAAGGAGCATGGAAAAGCTTGCTTAAATCTCAACATTCAAAAACTAAGATCATGACATCCAATCCCATTATTTTATATCAAATAGATAAGGGGAAAGAGGAAACAGTGGCAATTTTTTTTTTCAAGGGCTCCAAAATTACTGCGGATGGTGATTGCAGCCATGCAATTAAAAGACAATTATTCCTGGGAAGGACTTAATCACCAATCTAGACAGCATATTAAAAAGCAGAGACATTGCTTTGACCACAAAGGTTCACCTAGTCAAGGGTTTCGTTTTTCCCGTGGTCATGTATGAATGTGAGATTTGGACTATAAAGAAAGTTGAGTGCAGAATAACTGAAGCTTTTGAACTGTGGTGTTGGAGAAGATACTCGAGAGTCCCTTGGACTGCAAGGAGATCCAACCAGTCCATCCTAAAGGAGATCAGTCCTGGGTGTTCACTGACGTTTTTTGAAGTTGAAACCCTATGCTTTGGTCACCTGATGCGAAGAGCTGACTCATTAAAAAGTCCCCAATGCTGGGAGGGATGAGGGCAGGTGTAAAAGGGGATGACAGAGGATGAGACGGTTGGATGGCGTCACTGACTCGATGGACATGGTTTTGGGTGGACTCCAGGAGTTGGTGATGGATAAGGAGGCCTGTAGTGCTGCAGTTCATGGGATGGCAAAGAGTCGGACATGACTGAGTGACTGAACTGAACTGAGGAAGCATATTAAAAAGCAGAGACATTTGTTTGCCAATAAAGGTCTTTCTATTCAAGGCTACAGTTTTTCCAGTAATCATGTATGGGTGTGAGTGTTGGACCATGATTAAATACGAGACACTGAGAAGATTCATGTTTTAATTTCAACCCTGTTCAGTTGCTCAGTTGTGTCTGACACTTGGCAACTCCATGGACTCCGCACGTCGTTCCTCCTTGCTATCACCAATTCCTGAAGCTTGCTCAACTCATGCTCATTGCGTTCATGTTGCCATCCAACCGTCTCATCCTCTGCCGTCCCCTTCTTCTACTGTCTTCAACCTTGCCAAACATCAGGGGCTTTTTCCAATGAGTCAGTTCTTTGCATCAGGTGGCCAAAGTAATAGAGCTTCAACTTCAGAATCAGTCATTTCAATGAATACGCAGGACTGATTTATTTGAGAATTGACTGGTGCAATTGGCTTGCAGTCCAAAGAACTCTCAAGAGCCTTTTCCAGCACATCAGCTGGAAAGCATCAATTCTTCAGTGCTCAAATGAGAGTATTACAATGTCTTGTTGGCCTGGGTAGGATGGGAAGCAGCAAAAACTTTAGTTACATCTCAAAGAAAGAGAAGAAACCCAAACTGCACATGATAGAATTCTTTGTAAAAGAACAAGATTCGAGGGGAACAAACAAAGCTGGAGGAGTACCTTGCACACTTTTCTTTGGGGGGGGGTGGGGGGTTATGTCATGTGGGCCTGACTTTGAGGGACTGAAAAGGGAACTGTAAGATTCTAATTTCTAGAGAACTAAAAAGGAGGGAGTGATGTCCCAAATAAAATTCAAGTTCACTAAGAAGCAACAGCGTGTTTTAAGGGTGTATTCTTCCGGCTACAAAGAAGTCATTAATCTAATTTCAGTATTGGTCATCTGCTGACATCCATGTGTAAAGTCATCTCTTGTCTTGTTGGAAGATGGGATTTGCTATGACAAGTGTTTTCTCATGGTAAAACTCTGTTAGCATTTGCTCTGCTTCATTTTGTACTCCAAGGCCAAAGTTGTCAGCTACTCCAGGTATCTCTTGCCTTCCTACTTTTGCATTCTAGTCCCCTATGTTAAAATGGACAGTTTTCATTGTTAGTTGAAGAAGGACTTGTAAGTCATCATAGAACAATTCATCTTCTGCTTCTTCAGCATTAGGGATTGGGACATAGACTTGTATTGTTGTGATATTAAATTGTTTGCCTTGGTAATGACAGATCATCCTGTCATTTTTGAGATTACACCCAAGTACTGCATTTTGGACTCCTTTCCTTGACTAAGAGGGATACTCCATTTCTTCTAAGGGATTCTTGCCCACAGTAGTAGATTTAATGATCATCTGAATTAAATTTGCCCATTCCAGCCCATTTTAGTTCACTGATTCCTAAAATGTCAGTGTTCACTCTTGACATCTCTTGTTTGACCACTTACACTTTACCTTGATCCATGGATGAGGACTGATGTTGAGGGTTAAACTCCAATAATTTGTTCACCTGATGCAAAGAGATGACTCATTTGAAAAGACCGAGATGTTGGGGAAGATTGAAGGCAGGAGGAGAAGGGGGCAACAGAGGATGAGATGGTTAGGTGGCATCATCAACTCAATGGACGTGAGTTTGGGTAAACTCCAGGAGTTGGTGATGGACAGGGAGGCATGGCGTGCTGCAGTTCATGGGGTCTCAAAGAGTCAGACACGACTGAGCAACCGAACTAATTTCATTCTTTATGGAGTTACTTCCCCACTGTTACCCAGCAGTATATTGGGCACCTACTGACCTGGGGCACTCATCTTTCAGTGTCATATCTTTTTGACTTTTCATACTGTTCATGGGGTTCTCAAGGCAAGAATACTGAAGTGGTTTGCCGTCCTTTACCGCAGTGAACACTTTGTCAAATCTCTCTATTGTGACCCGTCCATCTAAGATATCCGTGTATGGCATGGCTCATACTTTCATTGATGTAAACAAGGCTGTGGTCCAAGTGATCCATTTGGTTAGTTTTCTGTATTGTGGTTTTCATTCTGTCTGCCTTCTGATGGGTAGGGATAGGCTCCTGGAAGCTTCCTTATGGGAAATACTGACTTGTTCCAATGGGTGTGGCCAACCTCAGTAAATCTTTAGTCCAATTTTCGGTTGATGGGCAGGGCTGTGTTCTCTTCCTGTTGTTTGGCCTGAGGTTGAACCATGGTAGAAATCATTACTATAATAGTGCTCCTTCAGAAAGCCTTGAATATATGTATTGTTGAATACATTGTTGTATTCAGTGTCCCTGACCCTGCAGCAGGCCACTGTCAACTCACACCTCTGCCAGAGACTTCTGGACACTCACAGGCAAGTTTGGGTCAGTTTTTTGTGGGTTGTCTGCTCCTTTCTCGTGGTTCCTGGTGGACACAAGCTTTTGTTTGTGCTCTCCAAGAGTTTGTTGCCCCTGTCCTGTGGAAGTTCTATAATCCTGGTGATTACAGAAAAGTTCCGTAATCTTTTAAATTCCACTGGCCTCCAAAGTCAAATTCCCTGGCGGTGTTCCATCCCTTTCCTGGATCCCCAGGTTGGGAAATCTGTTTTTGGTCCTCGAGCTTTCTTAATGGTGTGAGAGTTTCCTTGGTATAATTGCTCTACACTTTGTGGGTCGTCTGCTCTGTGCCTCAGTAGTTGGGCTAACAGTGACCTCCTGAAAGAGGGCTTATGCCACACACTGCATGACCCCATGTGTACTACAACCAGAGCTCTGGTCTCCATGGCAGGCCACTGCCACCTGTGCCTTTGCAAGAGACAGACACTCAAAGGCAGTTCTGGTTCAGTCTCTGTGGGTTTTCTAGGTCCTGGTGCACACAAGGTTTTGTTTGAGCTCTCTGAACATCTCTGGTGGGTATGGTTTGACTCTAAATGTGATTTTTGCCCCTCATACCACCACCTTGTTGGGGTTTTTCCTTTCCTCGTGGACCTGGGGTATCTTTATATGGCGGGATCCAACATTCTTCTGTTGATGGTCGTTCAGCAGCAAGTTGAAATTTTGGAGTTCTAAGAGGGGAAGATGAGCATATATCCTTCAACTCTATCATCTTAGCAATTCATGTTTTACGTGTGTGTGTGTATGTGTGTGTGATATGAATCTGCATTAATTTTGCATATGTGATTTAGAGAAAATTTTATATTTAATATATAGCAAAATTTCACATCTCATATAAAACCCATTAATTGCTTTGATATTAGTTTGAGATACATGAAAAGTTTCACATTTGATATGAATACCTCTGTAATTTTAATATTATGACATAAACAAATATATGTATTTCATATGTAATATGTGTGCCCAGAATTTCAAATATGACATAGACAAAATTCCATACTTCAATATAGGAAATTGTGCACAGATTTTTGAGTATGAAATACAGAAATTTCCTTATTTCACATATATGATGATCTGTACCTAGATTTCAATATATGATAAGGAGAACATTTCTTATTTAATATACCTGAGACTCTACATCCAGATTCTGATATGTGACATAGGCAAATTTCCATATTTCCTATGAATGAATATCTGCACAAAGATACTTAAAATCTCGTATTTGACACATCTAAAATTCATATTTCTGAAAATTTACACAAAAGCTATCCTATTGAGAGAGTCAATTTATAGGTATGTTGATAAGGAGTCTGGTGCTCTCAAAGAGGAAGGGGTCCAGGGCCTTCAGGAGGAGAAAGGAATCTGGGTCCCTCCAGGAGGAGAGAGGGGTTTAGAGTTCTCAAGAAAGAGAAAAGAACAAACTTGTTTTTCTTTAAGTGAGAGTTGATGGTTGCACAGGGAACGTCTGATCTTGCTCAAGGAAATGTTTTTCCTTAAACTCTGAACCAATGATTATATAACAACAATGTATCCTTCTTGAGGACATGTTTCTCCTTCTTGAAAACCTTCTGACTATTCCTGTCATCTTTAAATGTATATTACGGGAATGGGTCTGGTAAGATCTTTCTATTGTTAGTTCGAATCTCATTATTTTAAAGTGTAAATTGTGGGACTGAGTCTGGTAAGACTTTTGCAATCTTGAGACAGTCTTCTGATATGGTGTAATAACAAACTGAAAAAGTATATATATCTCTCGCTAAGACTAGCAAGGGGTGCACTCTCTGATCCCCTTCTGATGGCTTTGCCTGTCCCTTTTTATTCTTTAATAAACCTCTGCTACACAAAAGCTCTTGAGTAATCAAGCCTGGTCACTGTTCCCAAAGCTAAATCTTCTTCTCAGAGATCACAAATCAGACAACATTCACTGTAAGCTATCATGATATGACATGGAGAATATTCCATATTATATACAAAAGAATATTTTGGTCCAAATTCTCAGAGGTGAGAGGAGAACACTCTATATCTTACATGTATATACCTGAAAAAGATTCTCATAAGTGACACAGATAAAAGTCCATCTTTACTACAAAAGAAAAATTGTGCCTATATTATCATGTGGCATACTCACAATTTTATATTTAATATATATGGAAATCTGCACTCTGATTGCTGCGTATGATATAGAAAAACTTATATTTCACATGTATGGTAATCTGCACCTAGATTCTCACAGGTGACCCAGGGAAATAAAGAAAGATCTGTATTTCATACAGAAAATCTGAACCCAGAAACACATACAAGTCAAATAGAAAATTCAATATTTCATACATGTCAAAATCTGCATTCAGATATCCATATGTGAGAGAGAAAAAGTCATATCTCATATATATTAAAATGTGCACTTAGATTTTCATATATGCAGAGAGAAATTTACATATTTCATATATATGAAAATTTGAGCCCAGATTTTCATCTGGGACACAGAGAAAGTTACATGTTTCACACATTTATATTAAAACCTGATTTGAGATTTACATGTGTGACAAAAGAAATCCTTCGTTCATATATATATACAGATTTGTACCCAGACTTTCATATTTGACATCTATAAAATACCATATATTTCATATATTTAAACATATATTTATATATTTTACCTGTTATATACATTTTATATATTTATATTTGAAAATATATGTTTACACTATATAAATATACTATAACTTAATGTTATACTTTAACATATGTTTATAAATACATACTTATATGTAATATATTATGTTAATATATTTAAAAATCTACAACATGTCCTAATACCTATCATAGAACAAATTTTTTATTTAAGACATTCAAAAATTTGGGCAGTGATTTTGATATGTGAGAAAAAGAAAATCCAGATTTCATATATCTGAATCCAGACAATCATATATGATATAGTGAAGATTCCATATTTCATACATATGAAAATTTGCGTCCAGAATTTAATATATGACATGGGAAAATTCCATGTTATATGTAACACTGTGCTGAGATTTTCATATATCACATAGAGAAAGTTTCACTTTTCTTATTTCCTAAATTCTGTACTCCAATAGCTGTATATGATATAAAGATCAGATTCTCACATATAATGAATAGAAATGCTGTGTTATTTTATTAATGCTGCATTATAAATGAAAATCTGAACCTTGATCTCATGTTAATATATAAAATTCCATGTTTCATATATATGACACTAACCCAGATTCTTTCATGTGATAAAATGAAAATTCCATATTTAATATATGTGAAAACCTGCACCCAGAGCCTCATATATAACACAGAAAATCTTTTACATTTTTATATACAAAAATCCTCAGTCAGATCCCATATATGATATAGAATTTCATATTTCATATAAGCAATATCACAAAAAACAGTGGAAAATTCTTAAAGAGGTGGGAATACCAGACCGTCTTACCTGCCTCCTGAGAAATCTGTTTGCAGGTCAAGAAGCAACAATGGTTAGAACTGGACATGGGAAAATGGACTGCTTCAGCATTGGGAAGGGAGAACAACCAGGATGTATATTGTCCCTCTGTAGATTTAACTTATATACAATGCATCCTGAGATGCCAGGCTGGATGAAGCTCAAGCTGAAATCAAGATGGTTGGAAAAGATATCAATAACTTCAGATATGCAATGATAATGCCCTTATGGCAAAAAGCTAAAAGGAACTAAATAGCCTCTTGATGAAGCTGAAAGAGAGTGAAAACCCTGGCTTAAAGCTGAACATTCAGAAAACTGAGATCATGGCATCCAGTTCCATCATTTCATGGCAACTAGATGGTGAAACAATGGAAACAGTGGCATACTCTTATTTTGGAGGGCTCCAAAATCAGGGCAGATTGTGATTGCAGTAGTGAAGTTAAAAAAACGCTTGCTCCTTGAAAGAAAAGTTATGACCAACGTAGATGTCAAGTCTGTATGTTGTCACCTTGCTTGTTTAACTTATATGCATGAGAAACACTGGGCTAGATGAAGCACAATCTGGAATCAAGACTGCCTGGAGAAATATCAACAACCTCAGATGACACCACCCTTATGGCAGAAAGTGAAGAACTAGAGCCTCTTGATGAAAGTACAAGAGGAGAGTGAAAAAAACTGGCTTAAAGCTCAACATTCAGAAAACAAAGATCATGGCAGCCATTCCCATCACTTCATGGCAAATAGATGGAGAAACAGTGAAAACAGTGGCAGACTTCATATTTGGGGGGCTGCAAAATCCCCGCAGATGGTGACTGCAGCCATGAAATTAAAAGGTGCTCACTCCTTGGAAGGAACGTTAATGACCAACCTAGACAGTGTATTAAAAAGCAGAGACATTACTTTGTCGACAAAGGTCCGTCTCGTAAGGGCCATGGTTTTTCCAGTAATCATGTATGGATGTGAGGGTTGGACTATAAAGAAAGCTGAGTGCCAAAGAAGGGATGCTTTTGAACTGTGTTGTTGGAGAAGACTCTTGAGAGTCCCTTGGACTGAAGGGATTGAAGGCAGGAGGTAAAGGGGGCAATAGAGGATGAGATGGTTGGATGGCATCACTGACTCAATGGACATGAGTTTTAGTAAACTGTGGGAGTTGGTGATGGACAGGGAGGCCTGGCATGCTACAGTCCATGGGGCTGCAAAGAGTCGGACATAACTGAGGGATTCAACTGAACTGAACTGAGCTGAGACAGCATATTAAAGAGCAGTGACATTACTTTATGACAGATGTCTATCTAGTCACAGCTATTGTTTTTCCAGAAGTTATGTATGGATGTGAAAACTGGACTATAATGAAGGCTGTTCCCCAAAGAGTTGATGCTTTTGAACAGTGGTGTAGGAGAAGATTCTTGAGAGTCCCTTGGACTGCCAGGGGATCCAACCAGTCTATCCTAATGGAAATCAGATCTGAACGTTCACTGCAAGGACTGATGCTGAAGCTGAAGCTCCAATCCTTTGGCCACCTGATGAGAGAAACTGACTCCTTAGAAAATACCCTGATGCTGGGGAAGGTTGGAGACTGGGGGAGAAGGTTATGATGGAGGACCAGAATATTGGGTATCATCATCAACATATAAGGAGTTGAGTTTGAGCAACCCCTGGGAGTTGGTGATGGATGGGAAAGCCTGGCGTGCTGCACTCCACCGTGTTGCAAAGAGTCGAACAAAACTGAATGACTGAACTTTCTAACATGTGATATCTATACACAAATTATGCATGTGAAATTTGAAACAAGCATATATGCATGAATATTATAGTATAAATATATGCTGCCAGAATTTCATATATGACAGAGAAAATTGCATATGTCATGAAAGTAAACACAAAGACCCTCAGCAGACTTAGGGAAAGTTCCCTATTTCACATGTATGAAGATATGGCCCTAGGTTCTCATATTGACAGAGGGAATATCTATATTTAATACATATGAAAATTAACATCCAGATTCTCATATCAGAATTAATAAAATTTTGTATTTCATATATATTAAGGTTATGTATGATATAGAGAAAATTCAGTATTTTCTGTAATGTTCATCTGCACACAAACACTTATATTTCATTTAGAAAAAATTACATATTTCATATGTGTTTAAATCCAGATATAGATTGACATATATGTAATGGGGAGAACAACACATTTATATATAGAAATATCTTTGACCAGATATACCTTGTGAAATAGAGAAAATTTCATTTTATATATATGTCAATCTGAAACAGTTTTCATATGTGACATAGAAAAAATTATGTGACATAGAAAAATTCCCTATTCCATATATATATATATATATATATTTACTTACCTGAATTTGAGGAAAAATTATATTATATACCTGAAAATCTTTGGCCAGACTGGTATGTGATACAGAAAATAGTCCATATACACTCTATATTGGTAAATCTGCACCTAGAGTCTCACAAAAGATATATAAAAAATTGCAGATTTCATATATATGAAAATCTGCACGCAGATTTTCACATGACACACTGAGAAACATCCATATTTCATATGTATAAAGATTTACTTCCAAATCTTCATCTATGACATAGAATAAATTGTATATTGCATTTATATCAGAATCTGTGTTCAAATGTCCATACCTGGTAGGAGAAAATACTGTATCTCATATATACTAGTATCAGCACTGAGATTTCTATATAGAAGCTAAGAAAATTCCTGATTTTATGTATATGAAAATGTGAGCCCAGGTTTTTACATGTAACATACAGAAATATTCATAGTTCACATATATGAAAATCTTCATCAAGATTTACTTGTTGTTGTTCAGTCAGTAAATCACATTTGACTCTTAGTGTCCCTGTGGTCTTCAGCTCCCCAGGCTTCCCAGTCCTTCACTACCTCCCACAGTTTGCTCAAACTTATGTTAATTGACTCAGTGATGCCATTCAACCATCCAGCATATACATCTGTCTTTCCAGTGAATATTCAGGGTCGATTTCCTTTAGAATAGACTGGCTCAATCTCTTAGCAGTCTAAGGGACTCCTGAGTCTTCTCTAGCATCACATCTGAAAGCATCAGTTCTTCATTTCTCAGCCTTCTTTATGGTCCAACTTTTACATCTGTACAAAATCCCTATTTCAATTATCAGGAAAATACCATAGTTAACATATTTAATTACCTGCAGCAAGATTCTCATATGTGACATAGGGAAAATTAATTTTTCATATATATTAAATATATGCAACCAGATATCAATAATGACACACTTGAAGTTCTAGATCATATACATATATATGTATTATAATCTGTGTCTAGTTTTTCATATATGACATAGAGAAAAGTCCATATTTTACGTATATGAAGACCTGTAGTCAGATTATTATATATGACTTAGAGAAAGAAAATTGTTTATTTTCTTTTATTTTCTCTGGATATATGATAATCTCCATCCAGATTCTCATATATAGTATAACAAGAACAGCATCTTTCAAATATTTCCAAATCTGCCTTCAGATTTGCATATGTGACATAGAGAAAATTATATATAAACATACACACACACACACACATATATGCCAAGATTCACCTGAATGATGAGAAAAGTTCATATTTTGTACATCTGAAAAATCTTTCTTCAAGTTTGTTTGTGACATAGAAAAATTTTATTATAGTATATATTGGGAATCTGCACTCACAGTCTCATATCTGACCCAGAGAAACTTACCTGTTTCAAATGTATGAAAATAGATTTTCATATGTAAGATAGAGACATTTCTATATTTCATCTATATAAGAGCCCACACCCTGATTCTTGTATCCAGGAGGGAATAAACAGTATGAATTGTGTTTTTAAAAATCTGTCCCCAGATTTTCAAATGTGACATAGAGGAGATTGCATATCATATATTACACAAAGAAAACTCTCTATACCATAAATCTTAAATATGGATGCAGATTCTCATATGTCATATAAAGAAAATTCCATGTTTCGTATACATGAAACAGTGCACCCAGATTCTTATATAGAGAAAACTCAATGTTTTTAATCATGAAAAGCTGCACACTGATTCTCCTATGAGATATAGATAAATTTCCATAATTAATATACATGAAAATCTGCATTCTGCCCTTAATATACAGAACAGAGAAAATTCTATATGTGAAATACGTAAAAGCCCATATCCTCAAATATCATAAAGAGAAAATTCCATATTTCTTAGACATGAAAATCTTCACCTAAATTTCTCTGGATGATAGAGAAAATCTCTTTTCATATAAATATATTATAAAAATTTGAACCCAGGTTTTCATATATAACATCAATAAAATTCATATTTAATACTGAAAAATATGCACCCAGATTCTCTTACGTTACATTTAGAAAATTCCATGTTTCATATGAATGAATGTCTGCACACATATATTGCATATATGTGCAGTATTGAATTTTCCCAATGTCATGTATGAGAATTTGGGTGCAGATTTTTACATGTATGAAAATATGCATCAGGACAGAGTGATCTCTGTTCTTTTCCAAAACAAATCAATCAATATCATGGTAATCCAAGTCTATGCCCTGGCCAGTAATGCTGAAGAAGTGGAAGCTGAGTGATTCTTTGAAAGCTTACAAGACCTTCTGAAACTAACACCTCCAAAAGATGTCCTTTTCATTATAGGGCACTGGAATGCAAAAGTAGGAAGTGAAAAAAACACCTGGAGTAATAGGTAAATTTGGCCTTGGAGTACAGAATGAAGCTGGGGAAAGGCTAATATAGTCCTGCCAAGAGAATGCAGTGGTCATAGCAAACACTGTCTTTCAACAACGCAAGAGAAGACTCTACACATGGACATCTCCAGATGGACAACACCGAAATCAGATTGATTATATTCTTTACAGCCAAGGATGGAGAAGTTCTATACAATCAGCAAAAAAAGACTAGGAGCTGACTGTGGCTCAGATCATGAACTTCTTTTTGCCAAATTCACACTTTAATAGAAGGAAGAGGAGGAAACCACTAGACCGTTCAGGTATGACCTATGTCAATCCCTTATGACTCTACAGTGGGAGGGAGAAATAGATTTAAGATAGATTTGTATTTAAGAATAGATCTGATAGACAGGGTGCCTGATGAATTATGGTCAGAGGTTTGTGACATTGTACAGGAGACAAGAATCAAGACCACCCCAAGAAAAAGAATTGCAAGAAAGCAGAATGCCTGTCTGAGGAGGCCTTATAAATAGGTGTGAAAAGAAGAGAAGTGAAAAGCAATGTAGAAAAGGAAATACATACCCATCTGAATGCAGAGTTCCAAAGAATACAGGGAGAGAAAAAAAAAAAAAGCCCTCCTCAGTGACCAATGCAAAGAAACAGAAGAAAACAATAGAATGGTAATGACTAGAGATCTCCTCGAGAAAATTAGAGATAACAAGGGAACATTTAATGCAAAGATGGGCTCAGGAAAGGATAGAAATCATATGGACCTAAAAGAAGCAGAAGCTATTAAGAAGAGGTGGCAAGAGTACATAGAAGAACTATACAAAAAATATCTTCACGACCAAGATAATCCAGATGGAGTGATCACTCAAACTCATCCAGTGCCAAATATCCTGGAGAGTGAAGTCAAGTGGGCCTTAGGAATAATCACTACAAACAAAGCTAGTGGAGGGATGGAATTCCAGTTGAGCTATTTCATTTTTTTTTCATTTATTTTTATTAGTTGGAGGCTAATTACTTTACAATATTGTAGTGGTTTTTGCCATACATTGACATGAATCAGCCATGGATTTACATGTGTTAAGATGGCGGAGGAATAGGATGGGGAGACCACTTTCTCTCCTACAAATTCATTGAAAGAACAATTGAACGCTGAGCAAACTTCACAAAACAACTTCTGGCCGCTAGCAGAAGACATCAGGTGCCCAGAAAATCAGCCCATCATCTTCAAAAGGAGGTAGGACAAAATATAAAAGATAAAAAGAGAGACAAAAGAGCAAGGGATGGAGACCCATCCCAGGAAGGGAGTTGTAATAGAGGAAGTTTCCAAACACCAGGAAACCCTCTCACTGGTGGGTCTGGAGGAAGTTTTTGAATCTCAGAGGGCAACGTAACTGGGAGGAAAAATGAATAAAACCCACAGATTATATGCCTAAAAGCAACTCCCAGCAGAAAAGTACCCCAGACACCCGCATCCACCACCAGCAAGTGGGGGCAGAACAGAGAGGAGCGGGCAGCATTACTCTCGGTAAGGACCAGGCCCGAATGACCTGAGGGCAATTGGAGGGAGCTAACATGAGACAACAGCTTAAACTGTGGGGTAGCAAGAGAGAGAGGGAGAGAATTAACCGACCTGAACACACTGCAGGCCATTTGCAGAACAAAGGGACTAAGCAATTCCAGAGAAGAGCTAGCCAGCAGCAGACCAGCCCATCCCCCACCAGAGGCAGGAGGCAGTGGGGAGGAGAAAGGGGCAAACTCAGCCCCAGAGATGGCACCTGTTACCAAACTGCAAACAGGCCTCCAGTTTCTAATGAAAGACTTCCTGAGATTCTGGGTGGTTGACATCCGCCGGGAGGGTTGTGGCCAGAGGCCAGTTCTAGAGACCAGACACAAGGTGCATGCACCCGACTGGCATGGGCAGAAACAGGCTGGGACCACGGAGGGGATAAGGCACACCGCACCAAGGGAGAGTGTGCCCATCAAGCTCATGACTGCCTGAGCTGCTCAGGCCGGGGAAGGCACAAAATGCAAGCCCAACAGAGTCCGTGCTTTTACAGAATACCCCATAAATTGGAACCGCATGCAACGCAGGGCCCACTCCATATAGAGCAGCCGGGAGCCTGAGCAGTGTAGATGGGGAAAGCACACACCCATGAGCAGGGGCAAATCCAATGTGGCCAGAACACTGTGGGTCCTCCCACACAGGCCAGTGACATTTGTTTACAGCGCTCCTCCCTCCCGCAGCACAACTGAACCAGAGAACCTAAACAAGAGATCGACTCTGCCTGCCTGGATCAGGGCGGAAATTAGACAATCAAGAGACCGGCAAACAGAAACCAAAATAAACAAAGGGAACCACTTCAGAAGTGACCAGTGCAACAGATTAAAATCCCTGTAGGTAAGACCAACTACACCGGAAGGGGCCTATAGATATCCAGAAGTGTAAGCTGGAACGAGGAGCTATCTGAAACTGAACCAAACCCACACTGACCACAACTGCTCCAGAGAAATTCCTAGATATATTTTACTTTATTTTTCTTAATTAAAAAAAAATTTTTTCTTCTTTACTTTTCTTTTTTAATTTTTCTCCTTTATTTTGTTTTAAAATTCCCTATTACTCCTCCATCACTCCTTAACTTTAATTTTCATATATTTTTACTATTTTTTTAATTAGGAAATTTTTTTTGTTGTTTTATTGCTTTTCTCTTATTTTCTTTTAAAGTCCTCTATTACTCCTCTATTACTCCTTAATTTTCATTTTTATTTCACTATAACCTTGAAAAAAAAGGAAAAGCCCTATTTTTTAAACTGAACTTCATATATATTTTTAAATTTTTGTGTGTTTTTGGTTTTGTTTTTAATATTGTATTTTTAAGAGTCTAACCTGTACTCTAGATTTTTGATCTTTGTTTATCAGTATTTGATATCAATTTTGGACATTTAAGAATCCAATATTCAGTACCCATTTTTACTCAGGAATGTGTTGATTACCCTCTCCCACTTTTGACTCTCCATTTTCTACCTCAGATCACCTCTATTTCCTCCCTCCCCCTTCTCTTCCCAATCCAATTCTGTGAATCTCTGTGGGTGTCTGGGCTACAGAGAACACTTCAGGAACAGAGAACTGTGTAGATCTGTCTCTCTCCTCTTGAGTCCCCCTTTTCTCCTCCTGCTCATCTCTATCTCCCTCCTTCCTCTCCTCTTCTTCATGTAACTCTGTAAACATCTCTGGGTGTCCCTCATGGTGGAGAATCTTTTCACCATTAACCTAGAAGTCTTACTATCAGTGCTGTATAGTTGGAGAAGTCTTGAGACTACTAGAAGAATAAGACTGAAATCCAGAGGCAGGAGACTTAAGCCCAAAACCGGAGAACACCAGAAAACTCCTGACTACAGGAAACATTAAGTAATAAGAGACTATCCAAAAACCTCCATACCTACACTGAAACCAACTCCCACCCAAGAGCCAATAAGTCCCAGAGCAAGACATACCATGCAAATTCTCCAGCAATGCAGGAACATAGCCCTGAGTGTCAACATAAAGGCTGTCCAAAGTCACACCTATCACATAGACCCATCTCAAAACTCATTACTGGACACTCCATTGCACTCCAGAGAGAAGAAATCCAGTTCCACGAACCAGAACACCGACACAAGCTTCCCTAACCAGGAAACCTTGGCACACCAATCGTCCAACCCCACCCACTGGGTGAAACCTCCACTGTAAAAAGGAACCACAGACCACCAGAATACAGAAAGCCCACTCCAGACACAGCAATCTAAACAAGATGAAAAGGCAGGAAAATACCCAATAGGTAAAAGAACATGAAAAAGGCCCACCAAGTCAAACAAAAGAGGAGGAGATAGGGAATCTACCTGAAAAAGAATTTAGAATAATGATAATAAAAATGATCCAAAATCTTGAAAACAAAATGGAGTTACAGATAAATAGCCTGGAGACAAAGATTGAGAAGTGCAAGAAATTTCTCTGGATGATATAGAAAATCTCTTTTCATATAAATATATAATAAAAATTTGAACCCAGGGTTTCGTATATAACATCAATAAAATTCATATTTAACACTGAAAAATATGCACCCAGATTCTCTTACTTTACAGTTAGAAAATTCCATGTTTCATATGAATGAATATCTGTACACATATATCTCATATATGTTCAGTATTGAATTTTCCCAATGTCATGTATGAGAATTTGGGTGCAGATTTTTACATGCATGAAAATATGCATCCAGATCTTCACATATTATAGAGGCATTTCTATATTATGTGTATATTATAATATATTCTATAATATATAATATTAATATTAGTAATATGTAATTTTTTGTCTTAATTTCATATATGACAGAAAACTTTCCATTTTTCATATCCAGAGTCTAGATATTCCTGTGTCACAGAGATACTTTAATATTTCATTTATGTGAAAGCCTTACCCAGGCTTACGTATTTGACAGAGAAAATTCCATATTTCATGTCTGAATATAAATCTGCATTCAGATTACTGTGTGTGACATTGAGAAAATTCCAAATGAATTCTTTTTAATGGCTGAGTAATATTCCTCAGCTGTACCACAGCTTCCTTATCCATTCATCTGCTGATAGGCATCTAGGTTGCTTCCATGTCCTGGCTATTATAAACAGTGCTGCGATGAACATTGGGGTGCACGTGTCTCTTTCTTTAAAAAATCTGTATGCAGATTCTCTTATGTGTCAGAAGGAAAATTCCATATATCATATGTGTGAAAATTTGCACCCAAATTCTGATATATGTCTCAAGGAAAATTCAATGTTTCATATATATGATTACCTGCACACAGAATCTCATATAAGACAGAGACAAAATATCACATTTTACATCTATGAAAACCTGTGCCCAGATTCCCATGTATGATGTAAGTATGTCCATATTGTATATATTTAAAAGTCTGAGTCACATTTCTCATGTGTGACAGAGGCAATTCTCAATTCAACATATACTGTCATCCGAACCCAGGTTCTGATAGGTGACATAAAATTCCACATTACGTATACATGAAACTTTCATCACATTCTTTCATATGACTTAGAGAAAAATCTCTGTTTCACATATAGGAAAATCAGTACCCAGATCTTTGTATGTGACAGACAATATTTCAAATTCATGTATATGAAAATTCTCATTCAGATTATGTGTGTAGGATAGTGAAAATCCATATTTCACATATGTAAAATTCTCTACTCAGGTTTTCATATGTGAACTCAAGTACATTCCATATAAAAATAATTAAAATGGTATAGCCAGATTTTCATGTATGGGATAGGCAATTCATTGTTTCAAGTATATGAAAACTTATACCTAGATTCACATACACTAAACAGAGAAAATTCTTTACATTATAGGTATTATAATCTTCACCCAGATTCTGTGCTGAGGTTTTCACAAGTGACACAAAGAATCCTCTATTTGATATCCTCTATTTGAGAGTCTGCACCCAGATTTGCATATGTAAGCAAGATTCTATTATGTGACATATAGGAAATTCCACATTTCATACATATAATCAGCACTTCGATTTTCACATTTGGCATATATAAATTTTCATATTTCTGAATGTTCAGTTCAGTTCAGTTGCTGAGTCCTGTCTGACTGTGCGACCCTATGAACCGCAGCATGCCAGGCCTCTCTGTCCATCACCAACTCCCGGAGCCCATCCAAACCCACTTCCATTGTGTCGGTGATGCCATCCAACCATCTCACACACCTGTCATCCATTTCTCTTCCTACCTTCAATCTTTCCCAGCATCAGGGTCTTTTCAAATGAGTCAGCTCTCCTCATCAGGTGGCCAAAGTATTGGAGTTTCAGCCTCAACAATCAGTGAAAACCCAGGACTGGTCTCCTTTAGGATGGACTAGCTGGATCTCCTTGCAGCCCAAGTGACTCTCAAGGGTCTTCTTCAACACCACAGTTCAAAGCCATCAATTCTTTGGTACTCAGCTACATATATATCTGCATGCAAATTTCATATATGGCATAGAGAATATCTCATATAACCTACACATAAAAATTTAGGTCAAATTCTCATATGGGACATAGATAATATTCCTTCAGTTATATATGTGAAATATGCACCCTGGGTTTCATATTCCATCTCATATATATATATATATGTAAAATCTTCATCCAGATCCCATATGTGGCATAGAATGTTTCATATTTCATATAAATATAATGTATGCAGAAATACTCATATTTCAAATGCAGGCAAGTATATATTTCACACAAATGAAAATCTGCCATCATATTACCATATATAACTTAGAGGAGTTTTCCTATTTCATATATGAAAAGATACACTAGGTGCCTCTCATAGGTGACATAAGGAAAATTCCCTATTTCGTATGTATGAAAATATGCCCCTAGTTTCTCACATTGACAGGAGGAAAATCTATAATATTAAAATTTACATCCAGATTCTCAATTGTTAAAGTGGTAAAATTCCATATTTCATATACCTTAATGTCTGCATGTAGATTATTGTATATGACACAGAAGAAATTCCATATTTTTATATAGGATAATTTGCACAATGATACTCTGATTTAGGGAGAATTTGATATTTCATATATGTGAAAATCAGTGCCCAGATTTTCATATGCTACCTAGAGTAAAGGGAATATTTCAAATATTTGAAAAACTCTGTCATATTCTTGTATGTGAGACACGAAAACTCCAAATGTTAAGTAAGAAATTTGTGCATACAGATTGTCAAATGTAAGACTGTGAAAATTACATCTTTTCACTTAAATAAAAATCTACATATGTATTTGCATATGTAACAGAGAAGACCTCATATATCATATATTAAAATCTATACTAAAGTTGTCATAAATGTCATAGAGAAAAATCCATACATTATTATGTGATTATCAGTGGCCCATATTATGTTTTTGACATAGAGAAAATTCCATATGACGTGCACGTAAAAATCTGTGTTCAGATTTCCATTCGTGACGTGGAGGAAATTCTCTATTTCGTAAGCATTAACATGTGGACTGATTCTATATATGCCATCAGGAAAACTGATACCAACCTAGACACTATATTTAAAAGCAGAGACACTCCTTTGCCAACAAAGGTCTGGATAGTCAAGGCTAATGGTTTTTCCAGTAGTTATGTATGGATGTGAGAGTTGACAACTGTTGACTCTAAAGTAAGCTGTAAAGAAAGCTGAGCACTGAAGAATTGATGCTTTTGAACTGTGGTGTTGGAGAAGACTCTTGTGAGTCCCTTGGACTGAAGGGATTGAAGGCAGGAGGAGAAGGGGAATGACAGAGGATGAGATGGTTGGATGGCATCACCGACTCAATGGACATGAGTTTGGGTCAACTCTGGGAGTTGGTGATGGACGGGGAGGCCTAGTTGCTGCAGGCCATGGGGTTGCAAAGAATCGGACATGTCTGAGTGACTGAACTGAACTGATTCACGTATATTGAATATGAACTTTTCATATTTTTGTAAAATCAGGGTTAAGGTTGTCATTATATGAAATATATAGTTTTATCTATAATGATTACAAGAATTATGGTGCAGGTTTTCACTTTACATGGTGATTTCTCTGTGTCAGCTATAAGAATATGATGTTTATTTTATATATAAGCATCTGAGTGTGTATTTTAAGACATGAAATATGAAAATTTATATATGTTATATATGTGAACCCAAGTGCAAAATATTATACTATAAAATATGGACTATCCCATAGATGATAGAGAAAAGAATCTGGTTAAAGATTTGCATATACAAGAAAGTTAGAATGCTATCTATATCAGATGAGCATCTGGAATCAGATATTTGGGTGTATGAAATAATGGAATTTTCTTTTTGTCACATAAAAATCACAACACAAATTTTAAGATATATTAAATACTAAATTTCTATATGTGAGATATTAGAACATGGGTGCAGCATTTTAAATATATTTAGTAGGGCATTAGAGTTTCCCTGGAGAGTCCCTTGGATTGCAAGGAGATCCAGCCAGTCCATCCCAAAGGAGATAAGTCCTGGGTGTTCATTGGAAGGACTGATGCTGAAGCTGAAACTCCAATACTTTGGCCACCTCATGTGAAGAGTTAACTCACTGGAAAAGACCCTGCTGCTGGGAGGGACTGGGGGCAGAGGGTGAGATGGCTGGATGGCATCACCGACTCAATGGACATGAGTTTGGGTAATCTCCAGGAGTTGGTGACGGACAGAGATGCCTGGCATGCTGTGAATCACGGGGTCACAAAGAGTTGGACACGACTGAGCAACTGAACTGAACTGAGGGTTTCCCTGATAGCCCAGTTGTTAAAGAACCTGCCTGCAATGCAGGAGGTTGGAGTTCAGTTCCTGGGTACAAAAGATCCCCTGGAGAAGGGAAAGTCTACCCAGTCCAGTATTCTGGCTGACAGAATTCCATGGACTCTATGACCTACGGGGTAGCAAAGAGCCAGACACAACTGAGCAACTTTCACTTCACTTAGAACATCAATTGATGTTAAATGGGAAGGTTTACTTTTGACTCTCAATTTTCACTCATTGATCTTTGTTTATCCTCTTGCTAATACAACACTGTCCTGATTATTGTCCTGATCACCTGACTGGCTTTCATTTTCACTTTCAATATGGTATTATCTAGATGTCACATGTGATACGCTGCTGCTGCTGCTAAGTTGCCTCAGTCGTGTCTGACTCTGTGCGACACCACAGACGGCAGCCCAGCAGGCTGGTCTGTCCCTGGAGTTCTCCAGGCAAGAATGCTGGGGTGGGGCTCCATTTCCTTCTCCAATGCATGTGTGCTTGCTATATTGCTTCAGTCGTGTCTGACTCTGTGCGACCCTATGGACAGCAGCCCACCAGGCTTCTCTGTCCGCAGGATTCTCTAGGCAAGAATCCTGGAGTGGGTGGCCCTTTCCTTCTCCAATTCGTGTGTGCATGCTAGGTCGCTTCAGTCATGTCCGAGACTGTGTGACCCTATGGACAGCAGCCCACCAGGCTCCTCTGTCCACAGGATTCTCTAGGCAAGAACACTGGGTTGGGTTGCCATTTCCTTCTCCGCACATATGATATACATGGATACAAATTTTTATACGTGTGTAATAAGGAATTTCCCTTCTCTCAGACACTTAAAATTGGCTAAGATTTTAATATAACCTACAAAACATGCAATTTCACTGTATTCCCAATGAAAATCTCAGCTCATATTTTTATATATAGTTTAATGCATAATTTTCTCTCTGTCATACACAAAAATATATATTATTATCCACCCACATTTATCTTATCTGAGCTTCTGGGGTGGTTCAGCTGGTAAAGAAACCACTGGCAATACAGGAGACCTCCATTTGATCACTGGGTCAGGAAGATCCCCTGGAGAAGGGAATGGAGATTTGCTCTAGTGTTCCTGCCTGGAGAGTCCAAAGGGCAGAGGAACTTGGCAGGTCACGGGGTCGCAAAGAATAGGACATGACTGAGTGACTGAACAATATTTTATCCAAAATTTGCACAGCTTATGGCAGTGAAACGTCAAGATGATAGTATAATAATGACACTGTCTTGGCAGGAAAATATAATTGCACACTTTAATATATATGAGATACAAGTTTTTCTCCAAGACACATATTGAAATCTGAACGCAGATATTTACCTGTATGAAATATGGAATTTTGTTCTTGACCCGTATGAGGTTTGGGCTCAGATTCATGTATATGAAATATGGAATTTTCTATGTCAAATGTGAGAAATGCTGTATATTTTCATGTGTATGTATATAAATGATACATGTATACATATAATAAACACATGTATATTTCCACATAGAGAAAATATAAAATTTCTCGATGTCATATTGAATATCTGTGTCCTCATTTTCATATGCATGAAATATGTAATCTTATACATGTTAAATATGTGTATCTGGTGCAGATTTCCATATATAGGATATGTGAAGATTTCTCTCTGTTATACAGGAGACTCTGGGTGGAGATTACATATTATAGTCTAGATAAGATATAGAATATTCTCTATATCATTTATGATAATTTGGATGCATATATGTCTATATATATTTGAAAAATGGAATTTTCTTTGTGTCACATATCAAAATCTAGTTACAGATTTTTAATTATATTAAATATGATATATACCTGATATATGAAACAGCGTTTTGTATGATTGTGAGTTGTTTTTCAGTCAGTCATGTCTCACTCTTTGTGACCCCATGTACTGCCACACTCCAGGCTTCCCTGTCTTTCACTATCTCCATAGTGTGCTCAGACTCTTTTCCATTAAGTCAGTGATGCCATCCAATCATCTCATCCTGTCATCCCCTTCTCCTGCCCTCAGTCTTTCCCAGCATCAGAGTCTTTTCCAACGAGTCAGTTCTTCACATGAGGTGGCCAAAGTATTAGAACCTCAGCTTCAATCCTTCCAAAGAACATTCAGAAGAGTAGTGGTAGCTCACTGTTTTAATTTTCATTTCCCTAATTACATGATGTGGAGTATCTCTTTATATGTTTTTTGCCACCTGTAGTTCTTTGGTGCGGTGTCTGTCTAGCTCTTAGGTTCATTTTTTAGATTTAAGTGCTTGTTTTCTTGTTGAGTTTTGAGAGTTCTTTGTATGTTTTGGATAATAGTCCATTATCAGGCTGTTTTTGCAAATATTTTCTCCCAAATTATTGCTTATCTTCTCATCTTCTTACAGATTTGTAACAAGAAATCACTTATTTTTTTTAATGAGTCACTTTAAAGAGAAATATTTGGGAAATGATAGTCAAAACAGTTAGAATGTAACAAAACAAAGGAAACTATAGCCAAGGGACTCAGATTTTGTTATTACCAATGATACACAAAGAGCCTGGTACACAGTTTTGCTCCCAAGCTTCGATACCTGGCAATTATTATGCCTATCTTACCATTTGAACAGTATTGGCAGCTATTGCTGATTTTCTTGCTACTATAATATGGCATATTACTTTGGCTAATACTATTATTATTGTTAATTTTTGTAATGTATTATTTTGATGAACCTCAGTATTGCTTGTATCTCACTTGTTTCTCTGTGTGACCTGTGGTTATCTAGGTGTAGATTTTCATATATATATGTGACACAAGTTTTTCTAACTCATATATGACAATCTGGGTGCTGATTTCCACATGTATGAAATAAACAATTGTCTCTGTGTTACATGTGATAATCTAGTCACAATTTTTCATAAATATAACTCATGGAATTTTGTCTATGTCATATATGGAGAATCTGGGTACAACTTATCATATCATAACATATAGAGTGTATACTATTCACATAAAAGAGTTAGAACCAATATTTTCATGGGAATGTCATATAGAATGCTCTGCATGTCACAGATAAAAATCTGGGGCAAATTAAGAAACATAACATTTTATATATGCAACTCTTGGGCCATTATTATTACTGTTATCTTAATATTTAACCGGCATAAGTTGTGCAAAATTTGGATAGAATGTTGTTGTTTTGCTCAGTCACATGTGACTCTTTGTGACCCAGTGGGTTGTAGCCCACCAGGCTCCTCTGTCCATGGGATTCTCCAGGCAAGAATACTAGGGCAGGTTTCCATTTCCTTCTCCACGGGATCTTCCTGACAGGGATGAAATGGAGGTCTCCTGCCTTCAAAGTGGATTCTTGACTGGCTGAGCCACCATGGAAGTCCAGATATAATGAATGCTGATGGATAATAATAGCCCCCTGGCAGATAGGGGACGGGTTGACTCAGGTGCCTCCGCCTCAGAACCAGAGGAATCATTCAGGGTCAGTGCCTGTCGGCCACAAGTTCCCAGCATACCCAGGTTATGGACCCACACTGGGTGGCGCCTATCCTGCCCCCGAAGCTCGCTCTGACCACAGTGGCAGCAGTACCCTGGGCCCCCTGTTGGGAGGAGAGGGTGCAAGAGACCTAATGTTGCATGGAAGCGGGAGGGCAGTGTGAGGGTGGAGGTGTGAGAGCCAGGCATTGAGATGGGCTGAGAGATGCAGCACATCCAACAGAAACAGTGGGAGAGAGGTGGAGGTGCTGGAGCTAAGGAAGGCACACTCAGCAACACCAGGTAAGAGGGAACAGGGTACATACAGCCGTTGGGGCTCTGGCAGTGTGGAGGGGTGTGAGGAAGGAGTAAGTGCTTGGTTGGGGTAGGGTGCCAGATGGAACAAAAATCCAAGATGCCCAGTTAAATTTCAGACAAATAACCAATACTTAGGAAACATACATGTGTCCCCAGTATTGCATGGGTCATGCCCATATTAAAAAGTTCTGATTATTCTCCTGAAGTTACAGTCTAACTGGGCGTCCTGTAATTTTATCTGGCAACTCTAGCAGGAGAGGTGAGAGGTGGGAGTAGGGAGTATGGGCTACTGTTGTGGGAGCGGGGTGGGAGGAGGGGGTTTACAAGGCAAATGGAGTGGGTGTTGAGAAACACAAGAAGGGCTTGAAGTGAAGGTACAGTGACACTAGAGAGAGGACACCAACTGGGTGGCCCCTGGATTTTTACTTGTTAGACAAATGGCACCCTACCCCAGTCAAAGCTGGGGATGTGGCAGGAACAGGCTCAAACTTGGACAGGTGGGTGGGGCTGTGGGGTGGGAGTTCCTGGTGCATAGGTGGGTAATGCATTACTGTGGCCTCAGTGCCAGACTGTGGCCATAGGCACTAGGGTCTAGGGCATACTTTTTAACCAGACACCACCCACCCCCCACCAGCAGCGTGGTATCCCCCAGGTTCTGAACTTAAGAGTTCAGTTTTGTTCAGTCACTAGTGGAAATGGTTCCATTTTTGTTTTTATCTTTTTAGAAAAGTGCTTTATTTATTTATTTCTGGCTGCACTGGGTCTTCAGTAGTTGTGACACTATCAGTTAGTGCTTTGAGCAACAGTGAGGCCCGTGTCCACTTCACTGGAAGGTGGATTCTTAACTACTGGACCACTAGGGAAGCCACCTATCCTTTTTAAATTCTAGGGACAATCTTTTCACACCCACTGGAGTAGTCGTTGTTCAGTTCCCTCTGACTTTTTGCTCACCTGCAGACTGTAACCCTCCAGGCTTCACTGTCCTTTGCTATCTCCCAGAGCTTGCCCAAATTCATGGCTGTTCATGGCCACAACTTGGTGATACCATCAAATCATCTCATCCCCTTCTCCTCCTGCTATCAGTCTTTCCCAGCAGTTGGGTCTTTTCCAAGGAGTCAGCCTTTTCACATCAGATGGCCAAAGTATTGGAGCTTAAGCTCCAGCAACAGTCCTTCCAATGAATATTAAATATTGATTATTAATATTCAGGGATGTCTCCCACTGGAAATGAAAATCTAAATTCTGTCACCATGTCAAGTGGATATGATTTAACTTTGTCGGGAGAAGAGGGATTTTTTTATTTGTTTGACTGTGGCAGGTGTCAGGGAGTGCAGTAGTAAAGCATCTGCCTGCCAATGCAAGAGATGCTGGAGACACAGGTCAGAAAGCTCCCCTAGAAGAGGAAATGGAAACCCATTCCAATATTCTTGCCTAGAAAATTCCATGGGTGGAGGAGCCTAGTGGGCTCCAAAGAGTCATGTGGGCTCCAAAGAGTCAGACATGACTGAGAGACTGATCACGCAGATCTTAAACAGGTCTTATTTGCTGGAGGCGGAATCTCCCTTGTCGTGTCTCTTAGAATATTTCTATGTGGGAAGATTCATGGGGGCAGAGCCAGGCTCTCTAGTTATAGTAAGTAGGTTAGTTTCAACTGGACATATGGGATCTTTTGTTCCCCAACCAGGGTTTGAACTCACATCCCTTGCATTGTAAGGCAGATTCTTTACCTCTGGGCCAGCCGGAAAGTCCTGAGAAGAATAGTTGACTGAACCCCTCTCCCTGGAGACCTGAGGCGAACTTCCTTCAGGAACTTATACTTTAAAGAGAGTACCTTGAAAGAATTAAAAATTGAAGGCACCTAGCATTTACTGGGGCTTCCCTGGTGGCTCAGTGCTAAAGAATCTGCCTGTAGTGCAGATGCATGTTCCATCCTTGGGTCAGGAAAATTCTCTGAAGAAATGGCAACCCACTCAAAGATTCTTGCCTTGGAAATCACATGGACAGCAGAGCCTGATGGGCCACAGTCTATGGAGTTGTAAAAATTTGTATACATCTGAGCAACTGAACAACACCACTTGCTGAGCAACAGTGTACTCTGTGAGCTGAGTGTCTCATTCAGTGTGATTTCTGGTTCTCTGCCCTAGAGTAAGGTCTGTGCTCAGCTGATGGGAAGAATATAGCTCAGAGAGGTGTGGGCTTTGGCCAGCCAAGGTGACCCAGGAGAATTTGGAGATGGGCAATCCCCTCGCTTCTAACTCCATGCTTCTTGCCACAAACTTAAGTGACAAATGGTGGGAGTTCAGGTAACACAAAGGAAAAAGTAATTTTGGATGTGTGTGTGTGCTCAGTCATGTCTGACTCTCTGAGACGCTATGGAATGTAGCTCACCAGTGTCCTCAGTTCATGGGATTCTGCAGGCAAGAATACTGGAGTGGGTGATCGCTTCCTTCTCCAGGGGGTCCCCCGAACCCAGGGATTGAACTCAAGTCTCCTGAGGCTCCTACATTGCAGGCGGATTCTTCACCCACGGAGCTACCTGGGAAGCGCAATTTTGGATGTGGTGTCTTCCTAGATCATGGCAAATGAGATCCCTCCAGATTAAACTCACAGCAGGACTCTGTTAGGAATGCTTTTGAATTCGTCTGCTTACCAAGCAGAGAGCACTTACAGCCTTTAAGTCATTCAGAATGTGGGACCGAGGTTCTTGGTGGAGCTGCATCCACAGCACCCCCTGCCCCGACCACCACCCTGTCACAGTGCAGGAATCGAGGCTCAGAAAGCGGAGTAGGCAGAGCAGCCCATGGTACTTTCCCATAGTTTCACCCAAGCTCACAGAATCACACGATATTATCAACTCCCCAGAGGTTCCAACTGTATGAACAGCTCGGGCTGGTGAGCCCAGCAGCCTCAAATCTTCGGCTGTTTCTTTCAGAAGGCATCAAGAAGGCAGTAGGTCTATGATCTCCCCTCTTGTCTAGGATGAGACGAGCCAAGGCATTTTGAATAGACCCAGGAAAAGGTCAATTTTCTGCCTCCTGGGGTAGAAGAGCAGAAAGGAGACATGAGGACCTGTTAGGAGGCAAGATATATACACATATGTATATATATATAATTTCTGAGTGATTTGGGTGATAAGGTTGACTGACTTCAACAACTGGTTGTGGTAAAGAGAGGTGTTGAGGGCGGCTTTAAAAGTCCAGTAACATGTACTGGATGTTTATGTGCCCAGAGGTACTGTTTTATGTGCCTTTCTTTAAAATTAATTTTTAAAACTTTTACTTCGGGTGGTTTAAAGTAATTGTCTCCTTTCAGCCTTATAACAGCCCAGTGGAGTAGGCAGTGTTATCACGCCCATTTTAGAGATGAGGCAAGCAGACAAGAAGAGGTGATACCTAGTTCCAACTTGCTTGGCTATGAAGCAGCAGATCTTGCATTTGAAACCTGGCAGTCACTAGTGGCTCAGACAGTAAAGAATCTGCCTGCAATATAGGACAGCCTGGGTCAGAAAGATTGCCTGGAGAGGGCCATGGCAACCCGTTCCAGTATTCTTGCCTGGAGAATCCCATGGACAGAGGAGCTTGGTGGGCTGTAATCATGGTATCGCCAATAGTGGGACACCACTGAGCAACTAACACTCACTTTTACCTTTGCAGTCTGGCTCCAGAGTATGATACCATATGGTGGCTTGAGAATGGGAGGGGCTTGAATCTATTAAGGCAGGGAAGTTGATCCCACAGGTGAAATGGGAGAACTTGACATCGCCCACCCTCGATTCAGTTATATTGCTGGCTACCTGCTGTGTACCCAGCTCAGCTGGGAGCAGTAAGGGTCAGAGGGGGACTCTGGTTCCCCTCTTGTATTCTAATTTTCGGGAGAGAAGGTGGAAGTGGAAGAAAAACAAACAATCTCAGTCAGTGCAAAATGAGGCTTGGAAATGATCAGTGAGACTTGGGTGGAGGAAAGGAGAGGATGGAGCTGGAGTGGCTAGTAAATTCTTAAAGGGTAGACTCCACTGCCACATATTTTTCAAGTTCCCTACTGAATGTTTCAATTATTTTATGCCCTTTAATTCTCAGTTCAATCCTGGAAGAATCAAAGCCGCTATTTACACACTAATGTTCTCATTGTACTAGTCAGTACATTGAGGGTTGTGACAGACTCGTATTCAGTTCAGCTCAGTGACTCAGTCATGTCCGACTCGTTGCGACCCCATGAACTGCAGTATGCCAGGCCTCCCTGTCCATCACCAAGGCCCAGAGTCCACCCAAACCCACGTCCATTGTTGGTGATGCCATCCAACCATCTCATCCTCTGGCGTCTCCTCTTCCTGCCCTCAATCTTTCCCAGCATCAGGGTCTTTTCAAATGAGTCAGCTCTCCACATCAGGTGGCCAAAGTGTTGGAGTTGCAGCTTCAACATCAGTCCCTCCAGTGAACACCCAGGACTGATCTCCCTTAGGATAGATGAGTTGGATCTCCTCACAGTCCAAAGGACTCTCAAGAGTCTTCTCCAACACCACGGTTCAAAAGCATCAATTCTTCTGTGCTCAGCTTTCTTTATAGTCCAACACTCACATCCCTACATGGCCACTGGAAAAACCATAGCCTTGACTAGACAAGACATTTTTTGGCAAAGGAACGTCTCTGCTTTTTAATATGCTGTCTAGATTGGTCATAACTTTCCTTCCAAGGAGCAAGCATCTTTTAATTTCATGGCTGCACTCACCATCCACAGTGATTTGATTTTGGAGCCCAGAAAAATAAAGTCAGCCACTGTTTCCACTATTTCCCCATCTATTTGCAATGGAGTGAAGGGACCAGATGCCATGATCTTTGTTTTCTGAATGTTGAGCTGTAAGGCAACTTTTTCACTCTCTTCTTGCACTGTCAGCAAGAGGCTCTTTAGTTCTTCTTCTCTTTGTGCCATAAGGGTGGTGTCATCTGCATATCTGAGGTTATTGAAATTTCTCCCAGCAATCTTGGTGCTTCATCCATGTGCTTCATCCAGCCCAGCATTTCTCATGACGTGCTCTGCATATAAGTTAAATAAGCAGGGTGACAATATACAGCCTTGACCTACTCCTTTTCCTATTTGGAAGCAGCCTGTTGTTCCATGTCCAGTTCTAACTGTTGATTCCTGACCTGCATACAGGTTTCTCAAGAGGCAGGTCAGGTGGTCTGGTATTCCCACCTCTTTCAGAATTTTCCACAGTTTATTGTGGTCCACACAGTCAAAGGCTTTGGTATAGTAAATACAGCAGAAACAGACGTCTTTATGGAACTCGCTGCTTTTTTGATGATCCAGCAGATGTTGGCAATTTGATCTCTGGTTCCTCTGCCTTTTCTAAAACCAGCTTGAACATCTGGAATTTCATAGTTCATGTATTTCTGAAGTCTGGCTTGGAGAATTTTGAGCATTACTTTGCTAGCGTGTGAGATGAGTGCAATTGTGCAGTCATTTGAGCATTTTTTGGGATTACCTTTCTTTGGGATTGGAATGAAAATTGACTTTTTTCCAGCCCTGTGGCCACTGCTGAGTTTTCCAAATTTGCTGGCATGTTGAGTGCAGCACTTTCATAGCATCATCTTTTAGAATTTGAAACAGCTAAACTGGAGTTCCATTGCCTGCACTAGCTTTGTTCATAGACTCCTATTACTTAACCTAAGAAAGGAAAGTATTGGTACGGAAAACAATTCATGGGTTCTGGCTTCACACACAGCTGGATCCAGGGACTCCAAGGATGTTGGCAGAACCCCCCACCTTTTAGCTCTACTTGTGTTAGCTTGAATCTCATGCACGCCATCACCTGAGTATTGACAAAAATAGGATTCAGTAACTCTAGATTGGTGTCCTAGTGGAATGGCAGGTCATTTTCCTAGTTATTCCAGTCAAACCCCTCAGGATGGTTCTCATAGGCCCAGTTTGGGATGCGTGCTCGTTCCTGACCCAATAAATCCCAGCCCTAGGGTGAGGGAATACGTCAATTGGTCATGTCTGGGTCACATTCTCAATCCCGGGAACAAGAATGTGAGGTCAGGTTCGTCCAAAGTATGTGGACTGAGTGTGGAGAGGGTGGTTCTTCAAAAGCAAGCCAAAGGGATGTTACCAGAAGATGGGGGTGAGGAGGCTGGGACAGCAATGGCAGCTCCCCACTTCTGTGGGGGCCCCTGCATTTCAAGTAAAGTGAAAGTGTTAGTTGCTCAGTCCTGTCTGATTCCTTGTGACTCCATAGACTGTAGTCCACCAGGCTCCCTCTGTCCATGGGATTCTCCAGGCAAGAATATTGGAATGGGTTGCAGTGCGCCCCTCCAAGGGGCCTTCTCAACCCAGGGATGGAACTTAGGTCTCCTGCATTGCAGGTGGATTCTTTAGCATTTGAGCCACCAGGAAAGACCCAAAGTAAAAGTGTGCTGAGACATCAAATAGGAGGAGGAAGCAGGGCCTAAGTGTAGATACATTGCAAGAACACTTTGATTTTCAACCACTGGACCTGGGTGTTTCTGATTCACTATCACAGAAGACCTTTTGTGAAACCACATCAATAGGAGACAGGATCCACTAAAGAATATCAGGCGACAGGCCAGAAATGTATTACAGAAAAAAAAATTTGGTAGAAAGTGAGGAGGATGGATGGTCAGGGAAGTGGGCAGTGAAGTTCAGAGAAGAAACGGGTTGAGATTGTCCAGAAAAGCATTTCCTTATGAGCCTGGGTCGGTTGGAGTCGCGGAAGAAGGATGCAAGGGGACTGTGTGAAGTTTAGTCTGGCTCCAGCAGGCATGACTTGCATGATGTTATTTGGGTGCCCAAGGCTGGAAGGGCAACTGCAAAACCCTTTTCAGCTGTGCTGATAGGCTAGAACTCCTTTTCTTGGGAAAAGGGGGAACGGGCTTTGTTTTGAGAAACACCGCCATCTGGTGGTAGCTTTGTGCAATGACAACTATTTCCTTTGTTACTAGGGCATGATGTGCTCATTCAGAGCTCAATGACTCATCACTTACTTGGTCCCTGTATGTCAGGCAGTGTGATTGATTTGGGAACTCAGGTGGGAACAAGGCCTCTGCATCAATGGAGCTGACGTTCTTGTTTAGGAGGCTCACAAGCTATGAATATTCACATGACGGTACATCTATGATGTCATCAAGCAACATGGAAAGAATATACCCAGAGCAGTGTCTGCCTAAATTGCTGCAAAATCTCTGACCTTCCTGGCAGGGGATCACTGAGATTTTGGTGCTCCCCCTTGGTCCAGGTTCCTGGCCAGTACCTGAATATGGTCTGCAGTTCCCTGCCAGGTTGTCCAACCACTGTTTGAACACTTCCAGTGACATGAAAATCTTTTTTTTTTTTTTTTTTTACTAGCAGTATTCTTTCCTTCTTTCTTCCTGCCTTTCTTTCTTTCTTTTTCCCACTGTATGTTACTCTTTCTCCTGGACAAGTGCAGTCGCATTTTTCTTGGTTTCCCTCCCTCTGTCCAGCCCTCAGCCAGCAGCAAGAGACATCCTGTTAAAAGGTCAAATAATGATAATATCCCTTCTCTGCTTGAAACTTGGAAATGGCCTTTGTTTTCTTAATAATAAAAACAATATTTTTGCTTGCACTGAGTCTTTGTTGCTCTGTATGGGCTTTCTCTATTTGTAAGCAGGGACTTCTCACCTCTGTGGCTTTTCTTACTATGGAGAACAGGCCATAGGATGCTTAGGCTTCATTAGTTGTGACTCTCAGGCCCTGGAGCATGGGCTTAGTAGTTGTAGGGGGCAGGCTTAGTAGTTGTAGGGGGCAGGCTTAGTTTTTCCATGGCTTGCGGAATGTCCCCAGACCAGGGTTGAATCCCATGTCCCCTGAATTGGCAGGTGGATTCTTATCAACCAGGGACCACCAGGGAAGTCTGGCAATGGTTTTTCTTCATGCTTAGAATAAAATCCAAAGTCCTTTCAATAGTCATCAAGGCCCTGTAACTACCTCTCCCTCGGACATCATTTCTCATGCCTTTTCTTCTGGCTTTTCATTCTCTAGCCACACTGGGCCCCTCACTATCCTTACAGCATCTAAACTGCACCCTGCCTCAGGGCCTTTACACTGCCTGTTGTCTGTGCCTGGAACATGTCCCCTAAGACACCTACACACCTCCTCTCTCACATCCTTTGATCTTCTTTCTCATGTAGGCCCTCCTTGACCCCTCAATCTGAAATAGTTTATCACCCTACCCCACCACTCTTATTCTGTGTTGGGATTATGTACTGTTTATCAGAGCATGGATCACTAGTTGAAATTACATCATATATTGTGCTGTCTCTTTCTTTTTTTGGCCCCTTCTGTGCAACTTGAAGGATCTTGTTCCCCAACAGAGACCAAACTGTGTCCCTGCAGTAGAAGCACACAGTCCTAACCACTGGAACTCTAGGGAAAGTCCTTGTATTGTGTCTTGCCTCTTTCCTCCACTGAATGTCAGCTCCTCCAGGGCAGGGGCTTTTTCTGCTTTGCTCCTCGGGCTTCCCGGCACCTGGGTTAGTAATTGGCACTAAGTGGACCCTAAATAGTTGTAGAATAAAACAGAGAGTCCCCTGTCATACTGAGTATTTACTGTCTTCCCAATGATTCACGTCGATCATCATAGGAATCCTGTGAGACTGCAGTTGGAATCCAAACTTGACAGACTCCAGCATCTTGCTTCACCTCAGATATTCAGTCTTCTTCAGCCCCATTTGCCTCTTCTGTGAGATGTATTTGACAATAGTGCAAATGTGTGCGTGTGTGTGTGTGTGTGTGTGTGTGTGTGTGTGTGTGTGTGTTGGGGTGTTGGAGTCCTGGAGAGCAACAGATGCTATGTCCAGAAGAGCTAAATGGAGAAGAATTTGATAAGGGCTCTATTTCTGATGGTGGGGGCAGGGGTAAAGGAGAAAAGTGTGTTTTAGGAGCCTGATGAGGGCAGGACCCGTGGTTGAAACCAGCCCCTCCCCTCCATGCAGGAGTGAGAGTGAGGCATGTGTTGACAGGGAGTAGAGTGATAAACACCTGTACTGTACCGTCTCCCCTGCAGGTCTCCTCATTGGCTGAACTCAGTCAGCAGTCAGGGGGCCATGTAGCCTCTGTGATGCACAGAGATGGATCCTAAGGTTGTTGTGAAGTCTGGTCCAGCACCGGTAACACAACTGATGTTGTTATTAGGGGGATGTTGAAAACAATAGTTGATTGTTAAGCCCTGATACATGATTTCCTCCCTCCCTGGTTCCCTCCCTCCCTCCTCTGAGCATTTCAGACCTGCTAAGTGCTGAGAAACCTATATGCCGGTCAGGAAGCAACAGTTAGAACTGGACATGGAACAACAGACTGGTTCCAAATAGGAAAAGGAGTACATCAAGTCTGTATATTGTCACCCTGCTTATTTAGCTTATATGCAGAGTACATCATGAGAAACGCTGGGCTGCAAGAAGCACAAGCTGGAATCAAGATTGCCAGGAGATCCATGCAAGATGTATACAATTTCCTGAGGTTCCAGAAGCAACACTGTCTCTTTTTATAACACAATCACCTCCTTCCCTGAGTTCAAGAATGCACCCTTTTGTTTTTCTTCAGCAACATTTTCAAGTTGCTGAGCTAGGACATGAGTCCTTGCTATTGACAGCTGCCATCAGGATAGACCTGATGTTTCTTGCTCTCTGTGGTGTCTCCGACATCTAACACAGTACCGGACTCACATGAGATGCTTGGTAAATATTTGTGGGATGAGTGATTAATTCTGATGGTTGTATTTCCCTGTGTGTGCTTGAGTGTGCATGTGTGTGTGAGTGATTGTCAGTGTACCTCAAGAAAGGCCTGACATTTTCTCATCAAGAAATTTTCTCCCTGAGTAAAGCTATAAAATTCAAATCTGTCCTGGCCAGCCCAGAGCATTGCTACTATTTAACATCAGGAAAGGATACAGAGTTTTCTTTCTGTCTTCTGTCCTAGAGTTCCAGAGGGGAAATGCTTCCTGAAATGACAGGTCTTGTGTTCTGCCCAGTCTCGACAAGCCATTTGGACCTCAGTCATCATGTTTGTGAAATGGAATTGATGTTCTCTGTCCAACCTCTTTTGAAAGAGAGGATTGAGATAGAAACTTGCTGAGAAAGAAAGAGAGTTTTGGAGTAGTGGAAAATGCCAGAAGCATCAAAGGCCAGAACTATGTGTCTTGCCAAAAACAACACGCAAGCTCCTTTTACCAAGCCCTCTCATGTCTTAGAGGGAAAAGAGAGAGAGGAAGAGCTTAAATTTTTAAATTGAATTTTAAAAAGACAATTGAATTCAGCAAGTTTTATGGTGCCTAATGTAGTAAAGACTCAGCTGATCACACATAGCAAAACCCAAGTCACTTCAGCAAACAATGAAAACTACTGGCGCTTGTAGCTGAAAAGTCCATGGTAGATTTAATTTCTTGCTATCTCTTGCTTAGAATTGCTTAGAATATCTCTTGCTTAGAGCAGAGACCATGTCTGTCTTCAGGATTCACCCTAAACCCCTGGGGACCAGGCAATAAACAGCCAACAAATCTATAAACAAGAATGCTTGTGAGGGTGAAAAGGATATGAAGAAAAGAAAACAATTAGGTGTGATAGTGAAGAAGTAGGGTCAGGTAACAGAATTCTCATTCTCGAGGGAGTCACAGAAGGTGTCTCGAGGACATGACACTTGAGCTAAGGCCTGAATGATGGCAGAGGTCAGCCAAGTGCAAAGGCCCTGAGGTGAGAACGAGTGTGATGTCTTGTATTATCAGCGAGGAGGTCATGTGACTGCAGTGGGTGAGTGAAAGCAGAGAGAGATGAGCCCGGAGAGGCAGGCATGAGCCAAACACAAGCCATAAACATCAGGGTTTATTCTAAGTGCTGTGGACAACCATGGGGTGGGGAGTGTGAAACAGGAAGAGCCCTGTGACCTGGTTTATGTGTCACGATGACAAGTCTGGCTACTGCTTGGAGAACAGGCAAGAGGAGGGGGAAGGGAGAGACAGGGGAGCCAACACAGAGGTGAGTGAAGTAGCTCCCTCTTTCTGACCCTGTGGGCTGTAGCCTACCAGGCTCCTCTCTCCATGGGATTCTCCAGGCAAGAATTCCAAGCAAAAGAAGAAAAATGGGTTGGAATGAGATGAGAAGACGTGTGCTTAGGGATGGCAGTAAAGCTGAGAGGCCTTGCTCACAGGTTGGACAAGGGCTTAGGTGGAGAGTGAGGAGTCAAGAGAGACTCCAGGCCTCTGCCTGACCTGGGTGATGGTGCTGCTCTCTGTGATGGGCAACATAGGGAAGATGAAGAATCCATCCTTCTGTCCAGGGTGTCTGGGGTCTGAGATGTCTGGTAGACTCCCGCGACGATACCAAGAGTGTGTTAGTCCTTCAGTCATGTCCGACTCTTGCAAGCCCCATGGACTGTATAGCCCACCAGAGTCCTTTGTCCATGGGATTCTCCAGTCAAGAATACTGGACTGGGAAACCAATCCCTTCTCCAGGGGATCTTCCCAACCCAGGGATTGAACCCAGTCTCCTCCATTACAGGCAGATTCTTTACCGTGTGAGCCACCAGGGAAGCCTGAGCCAAACTGTCAGGAAAATACATAAGCATTTGTGACTCTTATGTAGTAGAAATGCAGATACATAGTAGGGGGCCTTGTCCACTTTGGCTGAACCTGAGATTCAGAGCCAGGTATTTAGGGGGGACCATTGTGTTTGAGTTCAAGTCCATAACTTCAGAACCTTTCCCCCTCTGCTATTCCTCACTGACTTCAAAGTGAAAGGTGCACCTCTTAGAAAATGATCTTAATTACCTGAGCTGAGCTGAGCTACTCAGGGAAGCCAGTTGGTTGTGTTTTCTTTCTTTTCTTTTTTTTTTTTTAATCTCTACACTTTTTATTTTCCTGAAATGTCCCCAGTGCCAGAAGCCCTGAAGGCACCTGGGCAGAATTGAAAGCATGGTACTCAATGGAGAAGTTAAGACTCACACAAGTGAAAACATATTGCTTGCTGGTGCCTGGGGGTGGGAGGAAGGGTAGTCAAAATCTGACAAGCAGCCTCATGGAACTCCCTAGGGAAGCTGGGCAGAGGTGTGCTGCCTGCAGGAATCCAGTGTGAGGCCTGGCTTCTGGGCTGATGGTTAAATTATGGCATTTAGGGAACAAAGTCTGATCCCTTTCTGTTTTGAGCCTGCAGCACTGTCTGTAAATTAGGAGGTCAGTTTCCACAAGCAGCAGTGATTTATGTATTCACCAGGCCCTACTTTTAAGTGCTGTGAATTCAGTGGAAAAATAAAAAGAAAGAAAGAAACAGCAAGATCCCCCACCCTGGAGTCATTGACTTTCCAGTGGGGAAACAGACTCTAAACAATTGAATGTAAAATGTTAGATAAAGTGCTCCAAAGAGAGAGTAGTAGAGTCAGAGGAGATGTTCCCAGGAGCTGTTTTACTTGGTATAACCAGTTAAGTCTTCCCTGACATCGGAGTAGAGGCCTGAAGGAGATGAAACAGAGGACTATGTGTATATCTAAGCAAAAAGTGTGCCAGACAGAGAAAATGGCAGTGCAAAGGCCCTGGGGCATGGGCAAAGTTAGCAAGTTCCAGAATAGGGAGGAGAGGCCAAGGCAGCTAGAGCAAGAGCAGGAACTATTGTGGAGGACGGTTTGGGGGAGGGGACAACTGATCCTATGGCCCATGGTAAGGCTCCGGATAACAACCTGAGGGTGATGAGAAGCCACTGGATGATTTTGAGCAGGGGAGCAACATGACCTGACTCATGGTTCAGAGGCGCCCTCTGGCTGCCAGGTGGTGAAGACCAACGAGGGCAATGGTGGAAGCAAGTGTTTTTGCATTAAATCAGTGATTCCAAGCCTCAAGGGTGAAAGTGCTCACAGGGGAAAATCCACAGGGAGGAAAAAGTGGTCAGAGACAAAATAGGTGCCGAGTTCACCTTTCCCTCAGGACATTCAGGATGTGTCTCCTGATTTTAGGGCAAACACCTGCTCATCAGTCCAGTCTGCCTTTGACTTCTGGCTCCAGCATCTCCTGGCTGTGTCACCTGAACAAGTCACTGCATCTCTTTGAATGCCAGTTTTCTCATCTGTTAAATGGGTAGCTGTAAAGGCCCTGTATTCCAGGTTTCTCGTGTTGATGGGTGATATATGGAAGCTACCAGCACAGAGCCTACTCCCATGTACATGTCCAACAGGTGGGCCTCCCCACCAGAGGGCCACATGTCCCCCTGGGACAACCCAAGAATGGGGTAACATGGTACAGGGGCAAATTGATTAATAATTGTTAGATATAAACATTGTATGATGAGCTAGAAAATACAACTAGCTTACCCAATCCTCGATTTAACCACGATCTAGTAACAAAACATGTAATACAGAGGCATGGCAAAGATATGACTGTGGTGGGTGACCTGGACTTCAGTTAACAGCCAGTTGTTGGAGCTTGGGCATACGTCTTGACAATTACCTGGCCATTTTACCTTTGTGCAAGAACTTCTTTTGCAGTAAAATCCAGGGCAGAGGACCCTCGCCTGAAACGTCAGCTGGGCTGTGGGGCGAGGGTGGAGTTTCAACTGAAATTCACACGCCTGCGGCTCTGGTGCAATCAAACCTCCTGGGCTCACAGAACTGCACATGTGCTTCTGTCATGTGGGGGCGGCAGCCAGCTCTTCATCCCAGTGAGTGCAGGCTGGGAGGCAAGCCCTCTGGAGTGTGATTTCAGGTCTCAGTGTGCAGCGGGGTGGTGATGCTCTTATTCCATGCACCCCCTGGGTGAAGAGGTGAATGAGGCAGATCCTGACTTTCCTCACCTTCTTTTGCTCTCAGGTGTCAAGTGGGGGAGAGTGACTTTGGAAATGGGAGGGAAGTGTAGGTTGTCACACAAAAGGGAAGAATGTTTGACTTCTAGCAGACGGGGCCATAGAGGCCACATAACACAGTACTTTGGACAGCCTTGTGCAATGAAGAACCATTCCACACAAAATGCCAGGGACACTCCACTGAGAAATGCTACCCAGAGCCTTTGTATTTATGTATCACCTAGTCAACCCTACCATATTTATGAATCACCTGGTGGTGTTCAGCATGACCTGGGATTCATGTAACTTATTTATACTTGAAAAAAATTTTGTTGTTGTTGTTGTTAGACTTATTTTTCTTTCTTTCTAATGTTTTAGAGGGTAAATGACTAGCGTATTATGCCAGTGATGTCATGGTGCTATTGCTTAGAATGAAACTAAAGTTTTATTTATTGTTTGTTTTATTGAAGTATAGTTGGCTTACAACGTTGTGTTCATCTCTTGCATACAGCAAAGTGATTCAGTGATACACATATTTTTTTAATATGCTTTTCCACATGATTTGTTATATGATATTGAATACAGTTCCCTGTGCTAAGTATAATTTTTGTTTGTTTTATATATAGTGTTGTGTATCTGGTCATCCCTAATTCCCTTTCCCCTTTGGTGATGTAAGTTTGTTTCTTACGTCTGTGAGTCCATTTCTGTTTTGTAAATAAGTTTATTTGTATCATAATTTAGACTCCACATGGAAGTGATTTCATATGTTATTTGCCTTTCTCTGACCTCACTCTAGGTCCACCCATGTTACCGCAGATGACGTTATTAGATTCTTATTCATGGCTGAGTAATATTCCTTTGTGTATATGTACCACTTCTGATTTAGCCATTCCTCTGTTGATGAACACTTAGGTTGCTTCTGTGTCTTGGCTATTGTAAACAGTGCTTCAATGAACATGGGATGTAGTGTCATTCCGAATCAGGAGTGTTTTCTCTGACATATGCCCAGGAGTGGAACTGCTCGGGCATATGCCAACTAAGTTGTTCTTCAGAGTGTCTACACCAATTTATGTTCTCGCCACCAGTGTGGCAGGTTTTCTCCACAACCTCTCCAGCATATGTTATTTGTGGACTTTTTAATGATGGTCATTCCTACGTCCACCAATGTGGGATGATACCTCATTATAGTTTAGATTTGTGTTTCTCTAGTAATTAGAAGCCAGGTTTTTAAACATTTAAAAAGGAGAGTTGACTGAAAGAGGTATGGTAAGAGGGCATCACAAATCATGGTAGTGAATACTGTTTGAGAAATTGTTTCAGGGAGATCAGTTCTGTTTCAGTAATCTAAATCTCTGTGCAACAGAAAATGTATCTCTTATGGAAGGACCCAGTCAAAACCAGTTAAAACCAATATTCTAGAGCAGTGCCAGCCAACAGAATTTTCTAAGCAATGTTCTATTCTGCACTGTCCAGCACAGTAGCCACTGGCTACCTGAAATTACTGAGCACTTGAAATATGTCTAGTGTGACCGAGGCCCTGGATTTTTATGGACTTTAAGTAGTTTTTATGTAATAAGCCACATGTAACTGATGGCTATCATATTGGATGGGACAGAACGTTTACCTCGTATTCATTGTGTTAGGCTTCCATGGTGGCTCAGTGGGTAAGAGTCTGCCTCCCCAGCAGGAGAGGAAGGTTTGATCCCTGGGAGGGTGAGATCACCTGGAGTAGGAAATGGCAAGCCACTTCAGTATTCTTGCCTGGAGAATCCTATGAACAGAGGGGCCTGGCAGATTATAGTCAATGGGGTCAAAAAGAGTTAGATGCGACTTAGCAACTAAGTAACAGCTCACTGTAGAAAGTTCTATGAGACAGTTCGGCTCTGGAGTGCTAAATATGTGTGATATGACCTACGCTTTCAGTGAGGATGGTGATGACAATAATAATAATAACGACAATAGTCATAATTGGCATTTACTGAGCACTTACTAGTTACCAGGCACTATTCTGAGTAGCTTACATGTATTAACTTCTTTAATTCTCATTATTGTTATCTCTACTGTCTCAGTCTGTTCACATTGCCATAGCAAAACACCACAGACTGTATGGTTTACACAACAGAAGTGAATTTGTGTCTTTCCTGATGGCTCAGATGGTAAAGGGTTTGCCTGCAGTGCAGGAGACCCAGGTTCAATCCCTGGGTTGGGAAGATCCCCTGGAGAAGGGAATGGCAACCTGCTCCAGTGTTCTTGCCTGGAGAATCCCATGGACAGAGGAGCCTGGCAGGCTACAGTCCATGGAGTCACACGTCAGAGACTGCTGAGCAGCTTTACATTTCTGATGGCAAAAAGTCCCAGATTAAGAGTCTGGCAAGTGTGGTTTCTGGTGAAAGGTCTTTTCCTGGCTTGTAGAGATCACCTTCTCGCTGTCTCCATATGAGCTTCCCTTGATTTGTGTACAGGAGAGACAGAGAGAGAAAAGAGGGAGAGAGAGAGTATGTGTGTGTGTGCTAGCCAGTTTTGAGTCTCTTCTTGACTGTTATGAGTGCATGTGCCCAGTTGTTAAGTCCTGTTTGACTCTTTGTGACTGCATGGACTATAGCACACCAGGTTTCTCTGTCCATGGAATTTCCCAGGCAAGAATACTGTAGTGGGTTTCCATTTCCTCCAGGAAATCTTCCTGACCCAGGGATTGAACCTGTGCCTCTTGCATTGGCAGGCAGATTCTTCACCCTAGAGCCACAAGGAAAGCCCAGATGAGCACACCAATCCTATCAGGTCAGGGTCTTACCCATATGACCTCTCTTAACATTAATGACTTCCTTAGATGTCCCCTCTCCAAATAGAGCCACGTTGAGGGTTTGCACTTCAACACATGAAATTTGGGGAGGAAACAAACATTCAGTCCATACAATCGATTTTAAAAATGAAGGGCTAGAAGTACAGAGAGGTGAAGTGAATAATCCAAAGTCACAAAGTTGGCACTGGCAGTATTCAGACCCAGGCAGCCTGGCTCCAGAGCCCTTACATGTATCTGCTGTGCTGTGCTGTTTCTCCCAGGAGAATACTTGCCAGCTGGCTGACAGCAAAGATTTAATTCTCCACTTGCACAGGGCTGTAGACAGTGGGTTCAGAGAATTAAATCTCCACTTGTATAGGGCTGTAGACAGTGGGTTCAGAGGGAGAAAGAAAAGAGGGAGGATAGACGAGCCAGGAAGCCTGGGGAAGGACTGAGAGCAAGATAATAAATTTCCGGGGTAAGTGAAGAAAGTGAAGATGAAAAACTCCTCTGTGAATTAGAATGTCATCTTCTCATTGTACATGCAAAAGTCACACAGATAACAGCAGCCTAAACCACACCACACTACTACAGCACCCTCCCTCCCTCCCACACCTGCAGTGGGAACAAAGCAATAAACAGGATTTGAATGCATTTCTACAAAGTAGGACCTGCACAGAGGTTGGAGTTGGGTAGGGTGGGAATAATAAACTCAATCACAGTGACAGCTGACATGTCCTGACTGCTCATCTGTATGCCTGTATTTATAGCATCCACAGAAGTAGATTCTGCTCTGTATCCCCATTTTAGAGGTGGGAAGACTGCAGCATAGAGAGGTTAACTTACTCAGGGATGACTTGTATTGAGCTCTAACACTGTAATGGCATCACACGTGCATTTTCTCACTGAAATCTCACTAGTACCATGCAAAGGAGATGTTTCTTTTTAAGTCTATTTTATGGATGAAGAATGCAACCCAGAGAGGTCACTTTTCGAGGGTCACAGAGCTAGTAAGGACAGAGTGGAGGTCTGATCCCAGGCCAAGCTGACTTCTAGGCTAGTACATTTGTTTTTCATAGGAGATACAATTTTGAGATGAATGTTGTCTTGGAGAAGAACAGGTCCACAGAGTGGATTGAAGAAAGAGTCCTTCATAAGAAACGAGATCAACTGAAAGGTTTTGGCAAAAGGTAACCCTGGTCCAACCCAGACATGGCCAGGCAGGTGAGTGGGCCAGAGGGAGACTATTTCTAGATGCTGCTGGAGCTTTGGGAAGGCTCCTGCTGGACGGACTCAGAATGGTTGGAGTCTGGGCAGGCTGCCTACCTAACACATGGGCCTGATTGCTTAGCGTCTGCTTTATAGTTCTGCAGAAGCTATCAGGGAGGATAATATTTCAGTGTGTCAGCGCTGAGCTGCTCTCCAAGATGTCTTGCCTAACTGGTCATTAATGCAACATGGGCCACAGCCTCTTTAATGCTCTTCAGAGAAGTTAAGCATGCAGACAACACGCCAAAGATGGCCCTGGTTTACCTCCCAGGAAGCAGGCCTCTCACTAGCTAATCTATAGGCAGGATTAAGCAAACCCACGCCTAAAATATCCCTGCCTTGGAGGAGAAGGAGTGAGCAGAGGGTCCATCTGCACTCTGAGTCACTTTTCTAAAGCCAGTGCATCAACAACTTCATTTCTGCATTTGTGTCTCCGAGCAGCCAAGGACAAAAAGTAATGGGATTGGACCACAGCAGAGCAGGTCAGCAGGAAGAGCCCAGCTGTCGCCAGCTTTATCAGAAAGGATTTTGATGGGTATTTGTCAGCAGGCTTACTGTTCAGAAGTTGTTTGTCGCTATGTCATGTCCAACTCTTTGAAACCCCACAGACTGTAGCTATCAGATTCCTCTGTACATGGAATTGTCCAGGGAGGAATACTGGAGTGTATAGCCATTCTCTTCTTCAGGGGATCTTCCACATCCCGGGATCAAACCCTGGTCTCCTGCATTGTCTGCAGATTCTTTACTATCTGAGCCAACAGGAAAGTCCCAATGAGGAGAATGCCAAGAGCAATATTATACCAGTGAACTTGAAAACCTGGATGAAGTTGACACTTTTCAGGAAGGTACAAATTATCAAAATTAACCCAAGGGGCAATTCTTTTAAAAATATGATAAATCAATGATCATGAGAAACTGAAATTGTGTATAAAGACATACATTTCTACAAAGGCACCAAGTCCAGATTGTTTTAAATAGGAGTTCCACCAAACAGTCACGGAAAGGATCAGTAAATCCCATCCTCCACAAATTGCAGAGCAAAGGAAAAAAGGGGATGCTCTCCCATGCATTTGAGGAGATTGATGTCAACCTGAAATTAACTCTGAACTTTGACCACAAGACAAAAGGATACATCACTGTCATTGATGATGAAAGGTGAGGCACTCCTGCAATCCTGTAACACCTTTTCCCAGGCCCTGTGACTCTTTATGTAAGTTCCACTGATCCTGCCTGAACTTCAGGTTCCATGCTGGTGAAGAAAGGGGTCTGGACTATAATTGATATCCTTTATTAGGCCAGCCACATGCCACACTACACATCTACAAATGGATGCAATAACTGTATATCATGATTTTAAGATCCTGGAGACCTTGAAGGCCCAGAAGAAACAGTCCAAGAGGGTCCAGAAGCAATGACATTCCTGTAGCAACTAGCATAGCTAGCACCCAGATCTTGACTTCTCAACACCGTTTTCTGGTGCAAAGAATCAGGGCTCCTTGGATAAGTGACTGATTCTAGGGCTGGACAGGGAAGACACATAGCATGGAACATCTTACAGTACCCCAAACTAAGGACATACTCACAAAACCCCATGATGATGTGTCATCTCTTGTCACAGGGATGCAAGAGTTGACCAGAAGAGTTCCCAACGGTTGGAGCTGGAACAATTTGAGTATTAAAATAGCATAGCATCTAACCCTAAGTATGGGCTTCCAGGTGGCACAGTGGTAAAGAATCTGCCTGCGGATGCAGGAGACACAGGAGATGCAGGTTTGATCCCTTTGTTAGAGAGAGTTCCTGGGGATAGGAAATGGCAACCCACTCCAGTATTCTTGTCTCAAAAGTTCTATGGAGAGAAGATCCTGGCAGGCCACAGTCCATGGAATCATAAAGAGTCAGACATGACTGAGAAACTAAGGAAACACACAACCTTAAGTGTAAAGTAAGTACCCACGAGTCCATACTGACACAGTTCACTTCACTTCAGTCGCTCAGTCATGCCCAACTCTTTGTGACCCCATGAAATGCAGTATGCCAGGCCTCCCTGTCCATCACCAACTCCCAGAGTCCACACAAACCCATGTCCATCGACATGGTGATGCCGTCTAACTATCTCATCCTCTGTTGGTCCCTTCTCCTCCTGCCCTCAATCTTTCCCAGCATCAGGGTCTTTTTGAATGAGTCAGCTCTTCACATCAGGTGGCCAAAGGATTGGAGTTGCAGCGTCATCATCACTCCTTCCAATGAACACCCAAGACTGATCTCCATTAGGATGGACTGGTTGGATGTCCATTAGGTCCAAGGGACTCTCAAGACTCTTCTCCAACACCACAGTTCAAAAGCATCAATTCTTCAGTACTCAGCTTTCATTATAGTCCAACTCGCACATCCATACATGCCTACTGGAGCAACCACACCCTTGACTAGACAGACCTTTGTGGACAACGTAATGTCTCAGCTTTTTAATACGCTGTCTATATGGGTCATAACTTTCCTTGCAAGGAGTAAGCGTCTTTTAATTTCATGGCTGCAATCACCATCAGCACTGATTTTGGACCACCCCCAAAAATAAAGTCAGCCACTGTTTCCACTGCTTCCCCATCTATTTGCCAAGAAGCAGTGGGAACGGCGGAGAAGGCAGTGGCACCCCACTCCAGTACACTTGCCTGGAAAATCCCATGGATGGAGGAGCCTGGTAGGCTGTGGTCCATGGGGTCACTAAGAGTCAGACACGACTGAGCAACTTCATTTTCAATTTTCACTTTCACGCACTGGAGAAGGAAATGGCAACCCACTCCAGTGTTCTTGCCTGGAGAACCCCAGGGATGGGGGAGCCTGGTGGGCTGCCGTCTATGGGGTTGCACAGAGTTGGACATGACTGAAGTGACCTAGCAGTAGTGGCAATGGGGCCGGATGCGATGATCTTAGTTTTCTGAATGTGGAGCTGTAAGCCAACTTTTTCATTTTGCTCTTTCACTTTCATCAAGAGGCTCTTTAGTTCTTCTTCACTTTCTGCCATAAGGGTGGTAATTTCTCCCAGCAATCTTGATTCCACCTTGTGCTTTGTCTACCCCAGGATTTCTCATGATGTACTCTGCATATAAGTTAGATAAGCAGGGTGACAATATACAGCCTTGACCTACTTCTTTTCCTATTTGGAACCAGTCTGTTGTTCCATGTCCAGTTCTAACTGTTGCTTCCTGACCTGCATACAGGTTTCTCAAGAGGCAGGTCAGGTGGTCTGGTATTCCCACCTCTTTCAGAATTTTCCACAGTTTATTGTGATCCACACGGTCAAAGGCTTTGGCATAGTCAATAAATCAGACATAGATGTTTTTCTGGAACTCTCTTGCTTTTTTGATGATCCAGCAGATGTTGGCAATTTGATCTCTGGTTCCTCTGCCTTTTCTGAAACCAGCTTGAACACCTGGAAGTTCATGGTTCACGTATTTCTGAAGCCTGGCCTGGAGAATTTTGAGCATTACTTTACTAGCATGTGAGATGAGTACAGCTGTGTGGTTGTTTGAGCATTCTTTGGGATTGCCTTTCTTTGGGATTGGAATGAAAACTGACCTTTTCCGGTCCTGTGGCCAATGCTGTTTTCCATATTTGCTGACATATTTAGTGTGGCACTTTCACAGCCTGCATCGTCTTGGCAGCTGAAGATAGAGAAGCACTATACAGTAAGCAAAAATAAGACTGGGAGCTGACTGTGGCTCAGTTTTGAACTCCTTATTGCCAAATTCAGACTTAAACTGAAGAAAGAGGGGGAAACCAATAATCCATTCAGGTATGCCCTAAATCAAATCCCTTCTGATTATACAGTGTAAGTGAGAAATAGGCTTAAGGGACTAGATCTGATGGACAGAGTGCCTGATGAACTATGGACGGAGGTTCGTGACATTGTACAGGAGACAGGGATCAAGACCACCCCTGAGGAAAAGGAATGCAAAAAAGCAAAATGGCTGCCTGAGGAGGTGTTACAAATAGCTGTGAAAAGAAGAGAAGTGAAAAGCAAAGGAGAAAAGGAAAGATATACCCATTTGGATACTGACACCAATAAATGAATAAATAAATAAGTAGGGGAGGAGAGACAAATCTCATACAGAAAAAAAATCAAAATAATTTATGTAAATATGCTACACTTCATTGTGAGCCTAGCATGATTTCTTCCTTCCAAAGAGAATAATGTGAAAAGCTGGAGGTCCTCAGGTTTCTCCACTCAGCCTGACAGTGGAGAAACCTACAGATCACTACATGAGCCAGGTGATCAAGGTCAACATCACCAGTGTGAAGTCATGTTGATAGAATGTATCCTTGATGTGCTGTGTTGAGACTGGCACTTTTAGCTCTGTGATCTTCCTCACCAAAACGCCTAGCTCCAGTCTAAACATGAGAAAAGCCTCAGATAAATCCCAGTTGAGGGACAGTCTGCAAAATGCCTGACCAGCATTCCTTTCAACTATAACCAAAACCAGGGAAAGTCTGAGAAAATATCACAGTCCAGAAGAATCAAAGAGACAAGATGAAAAAAATATAATGTGGTACTACAGATGGGATCCTGGAAGGGAAAATGGATGGTAGTGGAAACAACAGAATTAAAATTAGCTAATACTAATATAGTGATATTTGTTTTATCAGTTGTGACAAACTGAATATATGATTTTAACAATAAGGGAAACTGGGTAGTATATGGGAATACCCTGTACTATAGTCACAACTTTCTGTAAATCTAAAACTGTTCTAAAATGAAAAGTTTGTTAAAAACAACAACAAGAAACTGAAGACTCATAAGTATCTAGTAATTTGCCCAGGATCACACACCTAGGAAATGTCAGGGCTGGTACTGTTGCCCAGGGATGAGCTTTTGAAGACCAGTTACAAAGTCAAGGCCACCTGAAACTGAATGTGTCTCCTCCAGTTCTCTTCCCCTCCCTGTTCCCTGAGACGTATTAACATGTAACATCCTGATGTGCCCATGGGATTAGGACTGAAGACTACAGTGTTCTGCTTTGCTTCATTGTTTCATAAACAGAACTGACCATCCATGAACCTCTTGCAGTGGTGAACTCAACTCAGTTTGAGGCAATGGAATTCCCCATAGTAATACTTGCAATAATCAAAGCAAGCATGTATGTGGTATTTTCTACAGTCGAGAGACTTTTAAAAGTGCTTCATGTGTGCTGATTCATTCAATCCTTAAAAAACCCTATGTGAGAAGTACCATTCTGCAGCTCAATTACAGAAAGAGCCTTACAGCTCAATACTTGTCCAAGTTCATTCTGTTATTCAGTACCAGAGTCAGAATTTGACCCAGACCCCAGACTCTGCTGTACTCTCTGCACTTGCAAAAACCAGTTAAAAAAAAAAAAAGACACTACCTTTCTGATTTCCCAGTTTAGTAGATGAAAGAAATCAGCCAGTGTGTCAGGCCCAGATTAATCCTACAGGCCCCACAAACTGCAGAAACAGAGAAGCATTTGTCCTGAAATGGGCAGAATTCTTAGGGCAGTTTTTTTTTTTTTTTTTAAGATGACAATCATTGTAATTTTATTTTATAACAAATGGAACGATGTCCCAGTTGCAAAAAAAAAAAAATAGTAATGTTAATACAGACTACTGGTCTCTTTTATTAAACAGTATTAAAATATTTCTTTGGACAGAAATTTAAAATTTTCAACTATCTTTTTTAACCCCCATAATACTTAGCCCCCAAAATGAAATTAAAAATAAGCACACTTCTCCACAGTTGCACACTTCTCCTACACCTTGTATAGGCTATTTAATGGCAGCTTTTCCTATAAAATGAGATCATCAGACACTCAAGTAAAATCCTACCTTACGACTGTAGTGAGCCCTCCACTTTATTCCTTTTCTCTCCTTTAAATTCAAACTAAGTATTTCAAAAACAAGGCCACTGTAGCTTTACAAGTAAGACTTGCTTACTCCTGAGAACATTTTCAAGTAAATCCCTACTTTTCAAATAGTTTAATAAGAGATTCTGCTTATAGTACAAAGCATCTTCTCCACACTTTTTCAAAACAAAAAATCCTCACATTTATGAGAACAAGATAAAAGAGTAAATCCTAATTTTTACCTATGAAACAAGTCAATTAATAGCAAAGTTAGAAATGACTCTAGATTTCCTAGTTTCCTTCCCAAGCTTCATCTAGAAAGATAACGGTTAAAAAAATAAGAGCTTAAAAAAAAAATCCTGAAGATACAATTTCAAAAAGAAAAATGCAGCCACATCTTGTCGTCTTCTGTAGGTTAGAGGTAGTAAAGACGGTTTGACAGTGACAGATTTGGTTCTCTATGAATGCTCTGGCCGACAAGGAAAGCCAGCTTGTGGGCATACTGGCAAGGAGCAGGGACACGAATGACACCTGGCCAGTTATAATAGACGTGACATAGCTTGTAAGTTAACCTCTGTATGTGGTCTGGCTTCAGGCCACTGTTGTCATAGATGACATTATAATGTGTGGGAGAAACACTCCCACTTCTCACTGCCTGGCTCACGATAAAAAAATCATACCATTCTGGTCTGGTAACCTCTACATCAATAACTGTTCCAGGAAGTGGATTCTGAAGTCTTCCTCCAGACTGAGCGAAAAATCTGGCATTGACACGTTTCTTCACCACAATTACCGTTAGTCTTGGGTTGTAACCTCTACCAAGAGATTTCAGGCAATCCAAAAACTGTGGAACTTCATAGTTCACCAATGTTTTAAGCTGACCGTCTCCAACACCATCCCGATATACAATAATTCGACTAGGCATGTATTCATTGCAGCTATTCCAAGCCCTTAGAGCAGCTTGCAAGCAGACCTTAAGCCCATCTACTAGTTCTTGTCCTCTATCTTGAAACACACAGCGAGAGAACCAGCGAGTCATCCCTTCATTGATGCTTGCCACAAATCCTGCAATTGACCTCCGTCCAGCTGTGGTATCATGGTAACAGTCAATGCCAACTATCATCGCTAGCTTCAGAGGCATATCAATCCTCCAAAGCTCTCCTCCCATCTTGCAGTTCATCTGCAGCGCAATCTTTGTAGCAATAGCCATGACAGTCTGTTGTTTGCCTAGGGTTCGGGCCACCACACACTGACTCGGAGTAGGGCAATCTGTACATAAGTATTTTTTAATAGCATCATATTTGTCTTTCCGATTACTTGATAACAGACAAACAACTATCTGGGTATCTGACGTAACCTTTTGCTGTAAGACTCTTAAATAGGCTTCAGTTCTATTATCCACTTCAATCATTATTGCTTTTTTCATTTGTATGCCCATGGCTGGTGTAACTTTAAATAGATTTTGTATCAACGAATTGGCTGCTTCATAATTTCTTCGAGTATAGATCAACAACCAGTTATCTAGTGGCTTAACACTAATTAATGGTGCACCTCTTGTTTCTTTTGACCAATCTGCAAATTGTGGATTGTAATCAAATGTTTTTCCACCTTGATGAATCTTTTCTGCTTGCAAAATTCTTCCTGAGAAGGACAGTAAGTTGGAGTCAAAGCTCAAACCCCAGTCTCGAAGCTCCCTCTGCACATTATCATCTTTATGAATATAATCAATCAGTCTTCTGACTTCACGCTGCCTTTGCTCTGGAGTTAGTCTTGTATGAACAGCCAGGTCTTTCATCACATTAAAATCATTACGCATTTTATCAGTTAAACCTGTGAGGTAGCAGAGCTCTGGGATAAGCATGGCTGGACCTGGCAGCGTGCCGCCAGGGCCTCTCCTCCTCTTAGGCTGACTGACCAAAACCGGCTGCTTCAGGTCAGTGATTTCTTGGTTATATTGCTTCCTGTAGTACTCTAAGAAGCTGACTTCAGAGCCATCTGCTTTCTTAAACGTACTCTTTGGATTCTGGTCCCAGTCAATATCATCTACTCTGTATGTTTTGTTATTATACTTGGTGAGAACAATTAAACCAATCAGTTCCTTAGACACTTGTTCTTGAAATTTGTGCTCTTCGATTTGATGAAACAAGTTGAACATGAAATCTAAAACGGTTTCACTTCGGAGGACTTTGTGACTGACATCAGTGCAGAGCATGATGTTGTTTTCATACTGAAGAATGGAAGTGGTGAAGCCAGGCCAAATCACCAACCTATGATTTGGAATATCAATTGGGTCACTTGGGTTATAGTAATTCCGTCCAATTTGTTGCAAATTCATGATCTTCAAAAGCCTCCTGAAAATAATATTATAGAACTGCAAACAAGTTGGTGACGTAGGTGGGAGTTCATTTGTCAGGGTGATTGTTATCCTCACATGCTCTCCATTTCGAGTCTGACTAAAAACTTCAGTAACCTTGCGCTGTAGTCTTTTAGGTAAAAATAATATCGTTCCATCAAAAGCATGACACCTTCCAATTAAATCCTCATGTTGAAAAAGAAGAGCTGAGCGGAGTCTTCGGGCTTCCATCAACGGATTATAGTCAATGTGATACTGATATAAGGCCCACTGGGGACGGGATGTCAATCGGAAATGGTTGGTGCTTAGCCTTACGATAATACCTGAAGAACCTGTTTTTGATTCTTTCACATGATCTAGGTTCTGTCTTGTATTCACACCAAGATCATGAAAGTCTCTACGACGACCTCCTCTCTCTGCTAATGATAACTCCTGGAATCCAGCAGATATCTGGAGTTCTTGAGACTTCGCTGTTGCTCCTACTGTTCCTCTCAGTCGTCCACGGCCAACTAATTCCCCCTCTGCAGGCGGCTGCTGAGGTCGAGACTGAATGTAACCAGGCTGCTGACTCGCAGAGGCGCCCACATGCTGCACCATCTCCTGACCACGAGCCCTTCCTCTTGCTCTCGCTCTGGCTCGCCCAGTCATTTTCCTTTTTCTGTAAAAACTTTAATGATCTAATCAGCAATTTCCAAAGCAGGTTACACAATATAATATAACTTGGGCCTCCCCAGGTGGCTCAGTGGTGAAGAATTCGCCAGCCAATGCAGGAGCCCCAGGAGACGTGGGTTTGATCCCTGAGTCAGGAAAATCCCCAGGCCCGCAGGCCGGAGCCCGAGGGTAACAACCGTGCCGGCGCTGGTCCACAGCTACGCCTTAGGGCAGTTTTACAAAGGCAGTGACATCAACAATCCTTTGTAGGCTTTAGATAGTTGGAAATAGAGAAGGATTCAGAACAGAAGGAACAGCAAATGCAAAGGCCCTGAGGCAAGAGGATGAGGGTTGTTGAAGGACTAGCAGAAGCTATGTCTGCTGTACATTGGGAGAATGGGGGTGAGGGGGGTGGAAGGTGATGAGTGGAAGCATACACAGAAGAGTGGGGCCTGACTTGTGGTGGGAGGTGGGAGCCATTGTGGGGTTTTGAGGAGGGGAGAGCCAGGATCTGACTTAGTGTTTAATAGGATCCCTCTAGCTGCTGGATGAAAACTAGGCTAGAAGGAGGGAGGGTAGAAATGAAGAGGTCAGCAAACAGCTTCTCTAAGGAACCAGAGACCAGATATTTTAAGTTTTTCAGGGTCAAGACTGTCGCTGTGTCAACTACTCAGTCCTCCCATTGTAGGACAAAATCAGCTACAGAGTATAAGTAAATGAATGAACATGGCAGTGTTTCAGTAAAACATTATTTATACAACAGGTGGCCAGCCAGATTTTGCCCCCAGGTAATAGTTTGCTGTCCCCGGGTGTAGGTAGGAGGTAATTGTGGCTTAGGCCATGGTGGGAGCTGCAAGGGAGGCTCTTTGCCAAGACTCGCTTTCCCATTGACATAAGTACCTGATTCCAGTCAGATCTGTGATCTTCCAGATCTTTCCATTTTAATTTATGTGTATGGAAATATTCGGTTTTTGTGTGTACATTCTCATTTTGTTTTCAACTGGTTTTTAATCACTTTAGACCCCTGTGATACTGGCTGTCTCATTCTCTAGTCTGATGCTTTTGCACTGCAGGATATGTTTGTGCTAATTTAAAAATCTCCATCTGCCTTCTGAGCTGCTGGGTTGCAGCCCCCTGAATAGATATACCACAGTTCATTCCTCCATGACGCAGTTGAGGGAACTACAGATGTTTCCAGTTTTCTCATCGGGATGACCGGCTTCCTTGCACAGGACTGTTTGTGTGTGTTTCTCTGGGTCAGAAAGTGTTCATTCCTTAGCACCACTGTGCCTCACCAATGGTGAGGCTACAGGTAAACCCACCCTCTGTCTTGGCCAAACATTCCCCCTCATATCTCTTCCACCCCCAACACACAGACAGGATTATAGTCACGCTTTGAGTCCAGAGAGGTCAGAAGCAACTTGGGCAGTGAGGAGTTGTCATCCTCAGCCTGAGAGGGCTTCCCCCCACGCAGCAGAGTTGTGGAGCATAGGGTCCTCGCCCCCAGGGCCCAGTGTCCTTGTGTCCTCCACCTCCTACCGTTCCCCTCCGTGTCGGTTCAGCAGGTAACTTGATCCAGGTCAGCTGGCGGAGTATGAGGTAGTATCTAGCTGAGCATTGTGGTCTTTTATTAATCCAAAATGTGCTCACTACTGTTGTCCCACTTTAGCACCCCCCAACAATCCCCTGGCAGATGAGAAAACCAGATCCTTCCCACATGCCTTACTCTGATGTCAGGGAAAGTGCAGGGAACCCTGCTCAGGGGCCTAAGAGACTGGTGAACCCCAACAGCAGCTTTAAAGCTTTAGGGGAGGACTGGGGGCCACTGGGCAGTGGTTTTTCAATTTCAGGCAAAGCAACTGACTGGGGGGAAATTCGCTATTAATTTCTCCTCAGTGCCTGGGTCTCTGAAGTCAGCACTGGCTTTTCAGTACAGTTCTTGTTAATGTATTAGGATGGTGGGCCCTAGGATCCTCCCATCTTGATGACATTGCTCTGGATCAGGGGTCTCCCAACTAGGATGCCCATGGGGGCCCAGATAAAGTAAAGTAAGAAAAAACCCAATAGAGGCTATGGAGGAGTGCAGATGGAGCTTGAGGCTGTGGATGGTCAGCATAGAGGAATGTAAACCCTGCATTGCTAAAGTATGTAAATTCTCAAAGTAGCAGAAATTCTAGAGAGACAGAGAAAGAGGGAGAAGGAGAGAGAGAGAAGAGAAGAAGGGGAAGTGAGGGAGAGAGATGATAGTTGTTCCAGAATCATGATTTACTGTTTTAAGACAGCTTGGGTTAAAGGAGATATGTCTCCTGGCCAGCTTGCAAGATCCTCCCTAATTGAACCTGTCAATACAGCAGTGAATTTGTTTGCCCTTCGAACCTGTGTTGTCTGATGGAATTTTGTGCAATGATGCGAGATGTGCAGCGTCCAGTATGGTATCTGTTGGCTCCATTTCGCTGTGGAGCCCATGAAATAGACATAATGAGCTGAATTTTCTACTGAATTTTTAAATTTATTTTATTTATTTTGGGCTGCACTTGGTCTTCACTGCTGCACACACACTTTCTCTAGTTGTGGCGAGCAGAGACTACCCTCTAGTTGCAGCGTGTGGCCTTCTCATGGCAGTGGTTTCTCTCATGGTGAAGCATAGGCTCTAGGGTGCATGGGCTCAGTAGTTGTGGCACACTGGCTTAGTTGCCCCATGACATATGGGCTCTTCCTGGAGCAGGGACCGAACCCTTGTCCTCTGCATTGGCAGGAAGATGCTAAACCACTGGACTTCCAGTGAAGTGCTCTATTCAATTTTAATTGTCTAACTATAAAGAACCACATGTGGCTGATTGCTACTCTAGTAGATAATGTGATTATGGAACAGGAGTCTTTAGGAAAGGACATGCCATCTCAGGGATGGGGATCAATTTTACCACTAAGAGATAAGAATCCTGGGTGCAAGGAAGGAAAGGAGAAATGCAATCATAAGTAGAAATGGTTTAGGCATAAACCAGATGTCTGCTGGCTCAGAGAGTGGTCATCCAGTGCCCTCCCAAGTTTCTTTTTTCTTTCCACCACTACCCAAAGAGTCTCTCAGTTGGGGTCACCACGGATCACCATCATGTTCTTTGCCCTCTGGTCTGGCTGCCCTCTGCCTAGGGCTGACCCCAAGGAAGCCCCTGGGTGAAGCTACCTGCTGTTGTTGCCATTCAGACGTGTCAGAGCACACCACCCACCCCCAGGGGCCACGGACATGCCAGGTCCCATGCCGCAGGACCCCAAGTCCTACTTTGTCACTGCCACAGAACTGGGGGGCAAAGCAGGCCAGGGCCTCTGGGCACAAACCTCCTTCCAAACCAAAGGCTCCAGCAAACCCCCTTCCAGCCCACAGCCCCTTGAGGAGACCAGGGAGGGATCAGCACCACACCACCCTTTCTTCTAGGTTCTGACCTCGAATCCCACAAAGCCAGCCCAGGCTTCCTGTATCAGGGTGACTGTGCCCACCCTACTCCCTGACTCTGTATATCTTCAACAAGTGATGGGAAGGTGGTCCCATTATCCCCCAGCAAAGCTCCTGTCCTCAAAGATAAATTCCAGCCTCTTCCTTGTGTAAAAAGAACTCTGTTCAAAATGTTGATCAGTCAGTCAGTTCAGTTGCTAAGTCATATCTTACTCGTTGATAGCACCATGTTCTTTCCCCCAGCGTGTCTCCTCCTTTCAGGAGTCCAGGGATGTTACAACCAGTTTTCCCCCAACCCTGCACCCAGAGGTCTATCTCAGAGTTCCATATGTCTCCTCTCCCTAAAAGTCTTTACTAGGAGGTCTCCACCTCCTGAAATTGTCTTGCAAAAGCCAAAACATGGATGTTTACAAATCTTAACACAATAATCAGAGCTAATATTTATGCAGCACCTACTGTGTGCCAGGTGTTTCTTCTCTCATCAACTGTGTAAGCAGGTTCTGTTGTTATCTCTACTTGCCAGTCTGACTGCTGAGGTTCATGGTGGCTGTATCATTTGCTCAAGGTCACACATCTAGGGAAGTGGTTGGATCCAGGATTCAAACCCAGGCAGTCAGACTCCAGAGCCTGAGCCCTAATCCGTACCATGATAGCAAGCACAGCACACTCATGATTTTTGCCTTATGGATCCTTCACCTGAATGCACTTTATGATGGAAGTGGAGCTCTTCACAGGGTTGGCGGGATTTGCATGTGGCTTCCTTGGGGGCACTGCATCACTCTTGCCTTTTGGTTGCCAACTGCAGGAAACCCATCTCCACTCCCTTAAACAGAAAAGTCTGTGCCTTCCTTTCCTGTGACTGTTGTACAAATTACCACACATTTAGTGGCTGAAAACACACAGTTCTAAAGGTTAAGTGTCCAAAATCAGTTTCACTGGGCTGAAGATGTCAGCAGAGCTGGTTTCTTCTGGAGGCTTTGAGGGGAGCATCTGTTTCTTTGCCTTTTTTGGCTCCGGGAATATGCCTGTATTTCTTGGCTTCTGGCCTCTTTCTCCACCTTCAATGCATGTCACTCCAGTACCCTTCTCTGTCATCAAATAACACCCCTCTGCCTCTTACTTGCAAAGACCCATATAAGTACATTCAGGGTCCAACTAGCATACGCTACCCATCATGAGGTCTTTAACTCAGTCACATCTACAGCGTTCCTTTTGCCCTGGAAGGTTCCTGGGATTAGGACATGAGATATCTTTGAGGAGCTGTGTTTCAACCTACTATAGTGCTCAGGGTGGCCTACCCTCAGTTGTGGGTGGATAGAGTGAGTCACATGATCTGACCTCATCCCTCTCTCCAGCTCCCAGACCTGCTTTCCTCTAACAGCCCCAGGCTTAACCCCACCATCCAGCAGCCCCAGGGAAAGGAGAGCTCCTCTTTGTCAAAAGTCCCAGGGCTGGTCCTCATTGGTCCTTCTGAGACTACAACCTCACCTTGGAAGTAATCACTGTGGCCAGAGGACCCTGAGTCTCTCTGATTGACTGAACCTGGGTCACGTGCCCACTGATGCCATCCCCTCCTCTCTGTCTTAATCACCGTGTGTTAAGGTATTTCTGCAAAGAGAACTGAGAGAGGGATGTGTGGTAGCAGGCAGCATGTTATTAGAATCCATTGAATGGCCAGCACTTGAAACGGTAGCCTGGCACATAGTAGAAGTGAAGATGCTCAGTCGTGTGTGACTCTTTGTGATCCCAAGGACTGCAGCCCACCAGGCTCCTCCATTTGTGGAATTTTCCAGACAAGAGTACTGGAGTGGTTCGCCATTTCCTTCTCCAGGAGATCTTCCCAACCCAGGGATTGAACCCAGGTTTCCCACATTGCAGGCAGACAGACACTTTACCCTCTGAGCCACCAGGGAAGCCCAAACTATATGCTTGGCAAATAATAAGTGCTCAATAAATGATGGGCACAGATCGTGGGAAACTTGGGCAGGGGGCACCTCTGGAAGCTAATGCTTGAAGAATACAAGGTTTACTAAGCAGATGAAAGCAGAGAGCCCTCCAGACAGAGGAAACACCTTGAACGAAGCAAAGGCTTCCGCTGTATGGTCATGGTGACCACACATCCTAGTGTACCTGGGGGCAGAGGGAGATTGAATTGATCCTATTTTCTGCCTGTCTCCCCCAATGTATTACTAACAACAGCCCCCTTTACACTGAAAAACTGTCAGGGTGTGATGATAAATTATACAGTTATCACCACCTTAGAGCCAACCAGCTCCTTCGTAAGGAAACCAAAGGCAGAAGAGAATGAGACTTACCAAAGAGCATCCAACTTTTAGTGGCCACCTCCAGACTAGAATTCAGGACTCCTCACTCCGAGGCCAGTGCTCTTTCACCCTCCAGCTTATGAAATCACCTCTCAAAGTTTGCATTGGCTTCAACAGTCACGTATCTCCCTTTTTCTCTTCTTGCCAAATTCTCCATAGGACTGTGACCAGATCCACGTGGATGATGTCTCATCTGATGACAACGGGCAAGATTTAACGTAGGAATTTGGGGAGTCAAAAATGTCCCTTCTGGTTGAGAATCAAGCTCTCCTGTCACTGGGATGCAGAGAGGAAGCTGGCTCTCAGGGCAGGGTGTGCTTCCCTCCACGATAACAGGGACTTGTGTTTCTCTGAACTCAAAAATCACAACCATGCCCCAGACCCTGCAGCTTCTTCCACATCACCTCAAATCACTGAGGCTGAGCTTTCCACAAACTCCCTGTAACTTGGTTTCTGCTTATCTCTTTGTGGGCCTGTTTTATCCCTGCTTACTAAAGTCATGAATGCATGAGTGCATGGGTTCAGTCCCCGATCAGGGAGCTAAGATCCCACAAGCTGCAGATGCACAACAAAAAACAGATAGAGCATGAAAATGTTATATAAAGCATAATAAAATGATGCATGCATAAAGACTGTCATACACCACTTCTAATCTTGCCTCCCAGAATCACCACCCTCAAGAGTCTAGTAGACATCTTCCCAAGAATTGACTGCACTCATTAACATATATGTGTGTGTGTGTATACGCACACATAAAATTTGATATTAGAGCAGCTCAGTCAATACTCAAAAATATCTCCTGAATGAATAAACAGTACGTTGTTTTCTAGTGAAAACACTCAACACTCCTAGGACATGAATTTCAGAAATAAGGTCCCCAACTGCTCAAAATGAGACAGCTTTCTGAAGAGTATGGCTGAGGAATGTTCCAAGCCTGTCCATTGTAAAAACAGAACCCTCATTAATCTGTGCTTATTAAAATGATCACAGTTGAGCACCTCTAGGCCCAGCAAAAGGATTGGGAGACCAAAACAACGTTTTGCTTGTGGGCCATTTGTGGTAACCTCATTTAGCATTGGATTCCAACTTACTCCAAAAAAAAAAGAAAGAAATCAAAGTTTCTGTTACTGAGTCCTGCAAGTCTTTTTAAAGCCCAGCACAATTAGAGGTGATCAGTGGGTGTCACCTGCTTTGTCTTAATTAGCTGTTCAGAAAATACTCTGCAGTCAGGCCTGGCCAGGACCAGGCTCCAGTGCCCACCAGGACTGCTCAATTTATGGAGTAAATAAACCCCAGATCAAGGTTAATTGTGTCCTTTCCATGAAGTCATCCCTGGGAACCACTCTCCCTTTCAGATCAATAAGTGACCAGTGTTCCATTTTTAATCTTTTCTGCTGTAGTGGCTAGCTTGAATCGAAAGCAGTGCCCCTCTATATCCTGACCTGAGCTGAGCTACTGGTACCTCACCTTCAGAATCCACAATCCAAGGGTGTTTTTTTGCCCCTAGAAGCCAAATTACCCATGTGTTCATTTAGGAAGTTTCTGTTAATGACCTACTGTGAGCTAGGCATCAAATGTCCCATATATATATATATATATGTTTTCCCTCAGTTAATAGTAGAAACTGAGACTGACCTGGTGGACCAGTTGTTAAGACTTTGTGATTCCAAGGCAGGGAGTATGGGTTTGATCCCTGGTCAGGGAACTAAGTTCCCACATGCCACACAGGTAGCCAAAAAATAATTAATTACAAGAAGAAAAAACCCAAAAAGCCAAAAAAGCAAAACAAAACAGTAAAAACCATCAGTGTCACGGCTCTTATCTTGTGCAATTCCCTGTTCCGGATGGTTTATGCAGCTTATATCATTGCACCCTCACAGCAATTAGGAAAAAGTGGCTTGCATCATCCTCATTTTACACTGGAGAGCGGGAGGTACAGAGAGGTTAAGTAACCTGCCCAACATGACACAGCTGGTAAGTGTGGGAGCAGGATTCATGGAGACCCTGCCCTGTCATGCCCTTCATCTCTTGGCAGAACATCCAGCCATCTCCCAGGAAACTCAGTCCTCTGAGTTTCAAGTCAGTGTTTTTCAAAAGTAAATCCTCTAGCCTTTCTGCACTAGCCAGGGAAGGGTTACTGGTGGCTACTGATCCCAGAGCTGATACCTGCCTCTCCCAGAGGCTCTCACTTTAACCAGCCCACCCCTGCTCTGTGTAGCAAGACTCTTCTCTGTGCCGTTCCTGCAATACCAAGGGGAACTTCCCCAGTGGGTCAGATGCAGTGGATGCTGGTCCAGGAAGTCCTACACATGTGTGGTACCATCTGCCATGAGTACCCAGGAGGTCATGCCTGATCTCTCCTTCTCCAGTGATCCAGACGAGTTTGAAAAAGAAGAACAAGTCACTTTTGAAAAGGAGGAATGTTAGGGTGAATGAATGCTCCAGCACCCAAGTTCATTGGCACTCAACCAAGGTCACAGACTCGTCTAAAGGCACACAGATGTCCTCTGCTGCCCAGCGACTCCCTGCTGGAGACTTCAGTGCTCAGATCACTGGATGGGAAGTGGTCTGATGCTGTCCTTCCACAGAGGCTTAAAAAAAAAAGTGGAAAGGAGGTTGATAGAAATTAAATTAAAAAACAAAACAAAATTATGTAGCAAGATGAGAACCTTGACAGTAGAGAGGAAGGAGCATGAGGCAAAAAGCAGGAGTTCTTGGGGCATATGATTCTCCTTAGTAACAACAATTGCATTTCAAACCTTCCCTCTTATAATTTGACATTCCCGCTTATAATTTGTCTTCCCAGGGACATGGTAATTGTATTGTAATTTAACAAAATCCACTGACTTTCATAAAAAATATGAATTTTTGCAACATATGCTAAAGAATTTTAGTCAAATATCACTCATTAGGCTAGTCATATCAGTGGTTTTAAATACCACTTCAAAATATAAAACTTAAATTTTAGGAAAAAGTGCTTGAATAGATTTTATAAAGCATCAGGAAATATCCAAAATATTTTCCCTTACTGTGTCGACTGAAAAAAAACTCTTCTGAAATTTCCTCTACTTGATAAAATAATGAGTTAAAAATGAAAAAAAAATCTAGAGCACATGGGCTTATATACAACAAGCTATGTAATGATTTCCATTTAACATTAGTCATAGTGGTGGTCACTCAAATAGGAAGTAAACTTGTATTTATCCAAACACCCAATAAAGCAAAATTCTCAGGTCAAAAAATAAAAACAGGGGTTCTGGAAAAGAGGAACCCTGATGGGATAAAGTCACATAGCCCCATTCTCATCAGGTTAAGAATGTGCTCGAAAAGTGACCAGCACACTCTCATCCTTACTAAATGGCTCTCTGTCCTTTTGACTAGACAGTATCTAGTTAGGGGTATTTTATTTCTCTTTGGCCCCCGATCACCACAACCCAAGGCAGGGTCTGAGAAAAAAAAAGCGACAGCAAAATCTCTGTGTAAGGACCTGCCCAAACAATACATATACATACAATTATTTGATGCTCTATATTTATCCTTTGGAATTATTTCAGGTTTACTTGTATCTCCCTCTCGATCCATTTCCCTCGATCCAGGCCACTCTTCATTACTTTCCAGTCCAAGAGCACTGTGCTGGCCACTGATCTGCATGTGAAGCAGCTTATTAGGTATCCTATTTTAGGTCAAGGGGGACACTCCATCATTAAGTTTCTCAAAATCAGGGGGTTCCTTTCAAAACAGACTAGAGACACACATATGTAAACCTACCCTCTCTGAAAACACTAAAGACAGCTTTAAACTTGCAAGACAGTTCCCAGGAGAGAGTGTCTGTGAACTTTCACATGTCCTCTAAGCACATACCAAACATCACGCACCCCAGTCTTCACTGTACAACTACTTACCATAGCTAGGACATGGAAGCAACCTATATGTCCATCGGCAGATGAAGGGATAAGGAAGTTGGCATACAGATACACAATTGTATGTTACTCAGCTCTAAAAAGGAACGTGGCCAAGTCAGTTCTAATGAGATGGGATGAATGTGGATCCTATTATACTGGGTGAAATGAGTCAGAAAGAGAAAAATAAACACTGTATGTTAACACAAATATATGGAGTTGAGGACCATGTAGGAGGTACTGCACATCCAACATGCAGGGCAGCAAATGAAGACACAGACATATAAAGAACAGACTTTGGACTCAGTGGGAGAACGTGAGGGTGGGTTAATTTGAGAAAATTGTTCTAAAACATTTACATTACCTTATGTAAAATAGATGACCAGTGCGAGTTTGATGCGTGAAGCAAAGCAACCAAAGTCATGTTGAGGGGAAACCCAGAAAGACAGGCAGGGGAGGGCAGTGGGTGGCACGTTCAGCATTTGGGGGGCACGTGTATACCCATGGGTGATTCATGTTGGCCAGTGTACAGCAAAACCTGTCTCGGTACTGTAAAGTAATTATCCTCCAGTTAAAACAAATAAAAGACTATTCTCCATAATCCTGCACAGTGGTCAGTATTCTCAGAATGAGGGTGGCAGGTGAAAAAGATGCAGAAGAAAATTAAAAGCAACAACACCAACAAAACAAGTGTAATGATCAGAATGGAATCAAAGGATGGTCAGTGGGCCACAGCCTTGCAGAAAAGAGACTCACAAACCTTTGTGGAAAGGGGACTTCATACGGAATAGCAGGTGGGTCCCAATTTAAGAGAAGCCTGAGGGTAGACTTGTTGGCCATGGAATGACAGTTCAGAGATGTGCAGCCAAGCCAGATATAAATTGGAGTGACTTTGGCCTCACCAGGCCACTTCATCTACCTCAGCTTCTCCAGTTAGAACCTGGTTTTTACTAGAGTTCTCTACCACTGCTATCTCTTGCCGACTCCCTCAGGCCCTGGTGTCACTCTGGATTCCACGGAGTCTCACTTTCTCCACAAGTGAAAGAACGACCCAATTTCCTGGATAACAGCTATGCCAGTGCTCAGCCCTTGGGCTCCTCACCTCTCATCCTCCCAGTACCTCTCATGCTGGAGCCTTCCTCCTCACATAGTACTGCAAAGGATTGGGCCACAGATCCTTTATGTTAACCTGCCAGGGCAATGAGCAAGGTCAGCACAGGGCCGGCTAGGCCCTGAGCCCTCCCGTGCACCGCCAAGAACTCCAATATAAATCACCAATTCTGGCCCAGTGCCCACGTGGGACCCCACCTCAGCAATCTGGTCAGATCCTGTGAAGCTGTGGTCAGAGAGCCAGTTGAAGAAGTTAACGCTGCTGTTATGGTTCCTGCGACTGTATGCCTTACGTTCAAACCCCTGGTGCCACTGAATTGGAGTGGAACGGGATACTCGGTATCCTGCAGGAGAAGGAGTATGGGAGAAATACCTAAATCCCTTTCCAATTCAACCGCCACTTTCCTGCCCCCACCCCCCAAATCCAGGGAGCTGCCTCTTACCAGTGATGTTAATGAGATACTTCTTAACAATTACTTCATTTTGGAAATACCTATTCCTCTGAAAGGACAATGTGATCATGCAGTGATGAGTGGGATGCCGGAGTTCCTCCACCTGCCAGGACAAAGGGTGGCAGGTGAGGGGTGGGTGGGTGTGAAACCTCTTTACAGAAGAGCTGCCTTTTCCTGTCTTCAGGGATAAACCACATCCTCTCCCCTCCCCAGTCACCTTCCCTCCACATTGATCAGTGTCAGCAGGCAGCCTGACCTTCAAGTTGGTCATGAAGTGAAGCATGTCTCGGTCTTGTTTGGTCATAAGACATGACATTTGGGGGTGGTTCATAAACTGCTTTAGGTCAAGGAGCCTCTAGATGCTCGAGGTAAAAGCGCCAGAAGAACAAAGCTAGCCTAAAGTGTAGAATGGCTCTCTATGTCTTCAACTTGCTCCTAATTAACTCATCACATTTCTGTTGATGAAGACTGTCTGAACACCAGACAAGGCTGTGCCTAGGAATGCACTACCAGAAGGAGGTTCTCTTCCTAACAGGAAGGCCCTAAGCTCCATCTCAGCCCCCTGAAAGTTAGCTTACTTCTGGAGAACACACACTGCTAGCTACAACCAGTATGAGCACATACACATGCCAACCTCCCCCCAAATACACTCAGCTTTTGGAAGAAGACCTGGATTCCTGATAAGCCTTTTCTCTGAAGAGTCCCTGGTGCTAAGGACAATTCTGACTGGGACCTCTGCAAGAAAAGCCCAAGTACCAATTTGTGCTAGCCAGAATAGCAAGGACATCACACCTAATATCAGGAATAGATATGCAGAACGGTCACCAATACCATCCAAAAATAAAAATTTTATACCAGAACTCTCAGATCTATAAACTGCTCCTGCAATAGCACAGGTTAAAAAAAAAAAAAAAATCACAAGCACCACAGCAAGGCATACAACTTTAATCCAGAAACCACAGATTCCCTGGATGATGGCACTTCTCTGTTCTAGAGTCAGCGTCCGCCTCTGACAGTTCTTATGTTTTAGGCGAGCGTGCACCCTTTGGGCTTTCTTATTCACAGGGCCCAGCTCCAGCTGCAGGGTCGCCAGCGCCTCCAGTGCAGGCTGGTCACTTGGAGCTCCGGGCCTTGGATGTTCCTGGCACTGCTCCTCCGAGGAGACCTGCTCTTGCTCCTCGTACACCACCACCTCCACCTCCTCCATGACTTCTAACACCAGCAGCTGGACTTCCTGCCCGATTCCTGATATCTCTCCCTCCTCCAGGGTAGCACCTACCTCCACTGCCTCCACCCAGTAGAGGGTGGCCTCCTCGCCTGGCACACCACCTGGGGCCTGCATCACCTCTGTCACCCCACCAGGCTGCTAGGCCCCAGGGCCCCTCCCTCGTGAAGACCCGGGCTCACAAGATCCAGGATCCCGGGCTGATGCCGCCTTCCCCTGACCCCGTCTCACTCTCCATGGTGTTCTGGCCCTAGCCCAGAGAGGCGAAGAAGCTGGCCATGAGAACACAGTAGGCAGCCTGCACAGCCTGCCCACCAACTGCAGTCTATGTGGCACTACCCACAGCTTCCTTGCCCACAGCCAATGAGCAGGGGAGGGGAGACACTCATGCGCAGAACTGTGCGTCCCCACGCACGCATAGGATGGTGGCCGGAAGGGGCCGAACTCCACACCCTGACCTCCAGACACCAGGACACGCCCCTTGGAATTCTGGGCACTCTGGCCGCAGGTGACCCAGTGGCCAAACTCGGCCCTGCGCAGAGTGCGCCGGTCCACGCAAGCCCTTTGCCTGACCAACAGTGCAGAAGTGCCTGACCAGCGACCGGGAGAGCCAGGCCAGTTGGAGGCGAAGGCAAAGAACCTGAACCTGATGCTGCAACCATCCTCAAGCTTGACATTGCCTCTGGGGCAGCGGGCGACTCCGTGTGCTCCACACAGGTGAGACAGGTTTCCTGGGTACCTCAGGGACAGAGGGGCGCACCTGGGATCCAAACTACAAGCCCTGGGCAGGGCGTGGGGCAGGGGGCCGGGGGGCGGTGCAGGGGATCGTGGTGGCTCGGGGAAGCGGGCGGGGCTCATGCCGACCTCACCGACGTGCACCCGCTGCAGAGTGCATCCCTCAGCTTGTGCCTTAGGCTTGAGCCGTGTCAGGAATGCAGCCATCCTCTGATGAAGAAGCAGAGCACTTTCCTCAGCTCGCTGTCCAGGCCCCACAACGCAGCCCCAAGCCAGACACCCTGGAGCCCCTGACCTGCGGGCTTTCAGCTCTTGGCCTGTCCCCCGGCCTGGCTTAGAGCAGGCAGCCTGGTGGCTAAGGATGTGCACCTGCGGATGTGCTTCCCAGAGGAACAGAGCTTCTCCGGGAAGTGTTTGAAGTGGAGCAACATGCTCCTCCTGACCATTAGTTACTCCTGCCTCCCAGCTGAACAGCTAAGGTGGGCACACTTAAGTGCCTGGACAGATGCCACGCTCACACTCTGTCTCCTAGGATGTCTGGTGTTTCACACTGAGCACATGCCTTAGACCAGACACACACACACACACACACACACACACACAGAGGTGACACTAGCACACACAGGTACACACACACACACATACAAGGAACAGTGACACAGATGCAAACAGGTGTTTCAGAGACTGAAGAACCAGTGGTTAATATGAAAGACACAGACCTCCTTATTTCTCTGAGGAAAATGTCCATTCTGATCTTCAGATATGAAATATAGAGAAATCCAACTTTCATGAAGGAAAGTTTTTCATACAGGCAATATAGATTTTCATACATGCAATGTAGAGAACTCTATATTTCATGGTGGACAGTCATTGCTTTATATTTGGGAAATACAAAGAATTAAGTATTTCACAAAGAAACAGTGGTGCCGAGAATATCATTTATAAAATAGAGGTGATTCCAATTCCATATTCGTTCCCCATATCTTAATTACTTAACTTCATGTCAGTAAAATTTCATTGAGGTTTCCATATAGGCAAGGCATACAGTTTCACAATTCAAGCAGGAAAGCATATGCTCAATTTTTCATATCTGAAATATATAGATTTCCCCATTCATGTAGGAAACAGTGTGCACAAATATTTATATGTGAAACAGACAAGATTCAATATACGAGGAAGAAACTTATACAAGTACGGTTTCAAACATGAAATACAGATTTCCTTTTTCATGTTGAAACATCTGCATCCATGTTCTCACAAGTGAAATAGAGAAAATTCCATATTTCATGCAGAAAAATCATCTCTCAGGTTTTCATCTGCACGAAGCAGGGCATGCATAGCAAGGGCTCTGGCACAACCCAGAAGCATAGCGTAGGAAGGGATATGGGAGTGGTTCCAGGATGGGTGGGACCCCTACATACTTATGGCTTATTAATGTTGATGCATGGCACAAACCATCACGATACTGTGTATTAATTAACCCCAGTTAATTTCTTTCTTAATTACGTTTTGAGAAAAGGAAAAGAAGAAGGGGACTCTGCTCTGCTCCGTGGTGACATAAATGGGAAGGAAATCAGAAAATGATGGGAAATATGAACACCTAAAATTGATTCGCTTTGACATATGTACAGCAGAAACTAAAGCAACCTTGTGATGCGACTATAGTCCAATAATAATTCTTTGAAATAGATTACATGTCAACTAATTCCAGCAGTGAATAAATAATCGATGGCCCCGTTGGCAATATATGACCTAGGGAGTGTTATGCTAAGTTAAATAGTTGAGTTAGAGGAAGGCGAAAGCTTTTACATCACATGACATTGTTAAGTTGAAATCTCTGCATTATGAAAACAGAGTAGAGTGTGGACATTGGGCTAGTGGAAATGGCCCATGATGGTCCAGGTTACCAAGTTTTAGTCACGGGTTGAATAAGCTCATCAAGGAAGATACTGTAATAGAGGCAGGATGTAAGAGAGCTGTAGGCCTCAGCCCAAGACCATTAGCGAAGCTAGAAAACCCAACACCGCCAACAGAAAGCCTCTCAGCACAATGCAGTGAAAGCTACATTACAGCCTTCCCACAGGGCCCTCCAGGCCCTCGGGCCTCAGGCTGGGTAATGGACTGTGGAGCTTGGGGACAGGCTGTGTCTTGCAGAGTCCCAGAGCCCTTGCTGGAGCCACTCACTGGCCTGGCCCAGGTTTCCAAGCAACGGCCAACGTGGCCCATCCCTACCTCCATGTCTGAACAGTTGTGGCAATCTGCATGGGTCACAGTCTACAGGACCCAGCTCCCCATTAGGGTAGACTGAGGAGGCTGAGGGCCAGCTGCATGCTGGGTACCTGGCTCCCTCATTGATGGCGGCTGGGCAGGGTATGGGGGCCTTGGTAAGGGGAGGGCACAGAGAACTGAGAACTGCCTCTTCTAGCTGGGACCAGGCACTGCTGGAAGTAACAAGACTGGGTGCTAGATGAATGCTCCTGACAGGATAACTGGCCTGCATAGGGACCCCCTCCTTGCAACCAGGACCTTAGAGGATGAAAGTCAAACTTGGGGCTTTTCCTTTTAGGGAATAGGGAATAATATTTATTTCCCTTGAGGATTACAGGAACACAGCTAACCACCACCTTACCTCAAGCACACAAGATCTGACAGCAAGAAGTTTGCACCAGCTCATCACACCCCTCTCTCACGTTTCCTATACGTGGCCTTTGCTGAAAGCTTTGAGGGAGTTTGCATTTTTTTCCATTGGCTTAGGCTTTTATTCTTTTTTAATGCTAGCATTTAACATTATAAGCGCCTCTAGACATGCATCTCATGAGTTCTCATACGCTGATTTTTTTTTTTTTGGGGGGGGTCACTCAGCTAAAGCATCTTTTAATCTTTATATTTTACCTCTTTGTTTAAAAATTTTTTTTTAATTGGAAGCTAATTACTTTACAGTATTGTGGTGGTTTTTGCCATACATTCACATGAATCAGCCATGGGTGTATATGTGTTCCCCATCCTGATCCTCCCTCCCGCCTCCCTCCTCATCCCATCCATCAGGGCCATCCCAGTGCACCAGCCCTGAGCACTCTGCCTCATCCATCGAACCTGGACTGGTGCTAGGTTTCACATATGATAATATAAATGTTTCAATGCTATTCTCTCAAAGCATTGCACCCTTGCCTTCTCCCACAGAGTCCAAAAGTCTGTTGTTTACATCTGTGTCTCTTTTGCTGTCTCGCATATAGGGTCATTGTTACCGTCTTTCTAAGTTCCATATATATGGGTTAATCTACTGTATTGATGTTTATCTTTCTGACTGACTTCACTCTATATAATAGGCTCCAGTTTCATCCACCTCATTAGAATGGATTCAAATGCATTCTTTTTAATTCCCAAGTAATATTCCATTGTGTATATGTAGCAGAACTTTCTTCTCCTTTCCTCTGTCGATGGACATCTAGGTTGCTGCTATTGAAAACAGTGCTGCAATGAACACTGAGGTGCACATGTCTTTGAACTCTGGTTTCCTCAGTGTGTATGCCCAGCAGAGGGATTGCTGGGTCATATGACAGTTATCTTTCCAGGTTTTTAAAGGAATCTTCACATTGTACTCCATAGTGACTGAACTGGTTTGCATTCACACCATCAGCGTGAGAGGGTTCCTTTTTCTCCACACCCTCTCCAGCATTTATTGTTTGTAGACTTTTGGATAGCAACCATTCTGACTGGCTTGAGATGGCACCTCATTGTGGTTTCGATTTGCATTTCTCTGAGAATGGGTGTTGGTGAGCATCTTTTCGTGTGTTTTTTAGCCATCTATATATCTTCTTTGGAGAAATGTCTGTTTAGTTATTTGGCCCATTTTTTGATTGGGTCACTTAATTTTCCAGAATTGAGCTGCAGGAGTTGTTTGTATATTTTTGAGATTAATTTTTTGTTTGTTACTTCATTTGCTATTATTTTCTCCCATTCTGAATGCTGTCTTTTCACCTTGCTTATAATTTCCTTCTGTGCAAAAACTTGCTTATAGTTTTCCTCCTGTGCAAAAGCTTTTAAATTTAATTAGGGCCCATTTGTTTATTTTTTTCTTTTATTCCCATTACCTTGGGAGGTGGATCATAGAGGATCCTGCTGTGATTTATGTCAGAGAGTGCTTTGCCTATGTTTTCCTCTAAGGGCGTTGTAATTTGTCGTCTTATGTTGAGATCTTTAATCCCTTTCAAGTTTATTTTTGTGTGTGTGGTGTTAGAAAGTGTTCTAGCTTCATTCTTTTGCAAGTGGTTGATCAGTTTTCCCAGCACTGCTTGGTCAATAGATTGTCTTTTCTCCATTGTATATGATTGCCTCCTTTGTCAAAGATAAGGTGTCCATAGGTGTGTGGATTTATCTCTGGGCTTTCTGTGTTGTTCATGGCAAACAGATGGGGAAACACTGGCTGACTTTACTTTTCTGGTCTCCAAAATCACTGCAGATGATGATTGCAGCCGTGAAATAAAAGACACTTACTCCTTGGGTGGAAAGTTATGACCAACCTAGAAAGCATATTGAAAAGCAGAGACATTAGTTTGCCAGCAAAGGTCTGTCTAGACAAGGCTATGGTTTCTCCAGTGGTCTTGCATGGATGTGAGAGTTGAGGTATAAAACAAGTTGAGTGCAGAAGGATTGATGCTTTTGAACTGTGGTGTTGGAGAAGACTCTTGAGAGACCCTTGGACTGTGAGGAGATCCAACCAGGCCATCTTAAAGGAGGTCAGTCCTGGGTATTCATCTGAAGCTGCAACTCCAATACTTTGGCCACCTGATGTGGAGAGCTGACTCATTGGAAAAGACCCTGATGCTTGGAAAGATTGAGGGCAGGAGGAGAAGGGGACGGCAGAGGATGAGATGGTTAGCATCACTGACTCAATGGACATGGGTTTGGGTGGAGCCTAGGAGTTGGCGATGGACGGGGAAGCGAGGCCTTGGGTGCTGCGGTCCATGGGGTCTTAATGAGTCAGACGCTACTGAGCTGAGCTGAACTGAACTGCCGTCAGTTCGGGCCAATGGTGCTGTCGCAGTGCCCTTTGGTGGTCACTGGCGAGCACAGCTTCACGGGTGCTGAGCCGGTGGCATCGTCGGTGCTGTGGGCACTGCGAAAGAATCGCTGAGCCTGCTGAACTCAGATTTCGCTTTACCCAGAACGAACAGTCTGTCTACCCTACATCCTGGGAGTTTCCCCACATCCTTGTGAGTAAAGAAGGTAGGCTGCATCCTTATATGGGTCCATTTATAGGAGTTTGGAGATCTGTGGTGACAGAAATCAGGAGAAAAGTGGAAGACCGGGGAGAGGCTAGCAAACGACCACGAGGGGCCCTTTAGGGGACCTGGGGACATCCTCCCTTCTCATCTGCGTTGGAGAGAATGGTTTCCAGTGGGAAGGCTAGAGGCAGTGTGTCTGGCCAAAAACAGCTGGCTTTCTCATGAACGTGAAGGTATTTTCTCATTTTGTAATGTACACACAGTTTACGGAACCAAGCTCAAGTGTGCATCATGATATTTTCTTACAGAGGATTATACTCGGGTACCCATCCCCCAGATCAGGATGATTCTTAAAGGTAGAAGTCAGATTATGCCCATCTCCTGCTTTAAAAAGCAGGCGTCTGTTTGGCATCTTCTCACTGGATTTGGAATAAGATCCAAACTCCAACGGAATAAAAAGTCCCACAGCCAGTAAATATTAGTCCACTGCTGATGGAGATTCGGTTTGTTTTCATTCTTTGCTATGACAGACAGTATTGTCGAAAATAACTCTATATAGAATATGCATGCTTATGTAAATGTATCTGTAGATAGATTCTCAGAAGTGGAATTGACGAGTCAAACTTACAAATAAGATAAATGTTGCCCACTTTCTCTTCTTACAAGTTGTACCAATTTCAGCTTCCACAAGCAATGCACGAAGTCCCACAGCTCCACCAGCACTGTCATAAAACTTTCAAACTTTTGTCAAGCCAATGCAAAAACTGGTATCTCAATATATATGCATTTCTCTTATTATGAGTGAACTTGAACATCTTTGTATAAGTTTGAGAACCAGTTGCACTTTTAAAAATACAGTAAGATATCTGTTCATGCCCTTTGATCATTTTTTATTTGGGTTGTTGAATTATTATTTATTTCTAAGAGTTTTTTTATATATCAAGGGGGGTTAACACTTATCATTGTCTGTGACTTCAATTTCAACTTGACTTTGGTATCATGTCTTTATTTTTATAATAAGTATCCATTTATGGCTGTGCTGGGTCTTCACTGTTGCCAGGGCTTCTCTCTAGCTGAGGAGAATGGGCCTCCTCTCTAGTTGTGGTGCACAGTCTTCTCATTGCAGTGGCTTCTCTTGTTGTGGAGCACAGGCTGTAAGGGTAGGTGGGCTTCAGTAGTTGGGGCTCCTGGGCTCTGAGCACAGGATCAGTAAGTTGTAGTGCATGCGTCTAGTTGCCCCTTGACACGTAGTAACTTCCCAAACCAGGTATTGAACTGGCATTTCCTGCATTGGGAGGCAGATTCTTTACCACTGAACTACTAGGGAAGGCTTACTTATAATTTTTGGTATGTTTTTTAAGGTGGTCAAATTTCTCAGTTTCTTTCTTTCTTTCTTTCTTTTTCTTTTTTTTTTTTTTCTGAGCAAGCACCTTGTCTTATTCAGATATGTGTCTATTGTGCCTGGGACACTGCCAGGGCATTGTAGGTGCTCAATTAATATCTGACGGAGAGAATATCCACTCCACTTGAATGATTGATTTCCTGAGTAGACATCTGAGTCCATGTGATATAATACTATTACTACTGCTTATTATGTGCTATATATGTTGAGATGCTTTTGGCTGCAAAAACAAAGCAAGAGGAACTCAAAATATTTCAACCATAAGGACATTTTAATCTCACATAAAAAATTTAAGCCATCTTTCCTAAGCAATTATCCTTCTAAGAATTAACCAATGTTCAATCAATAGAAATCTTTGTTGAATCACTCCTGCCACATCTTTTACCCCATGTAGATTATTGTCTACAAATGAAGCCAAGTTAGAGGAAACAGTGTCCAGGGATAGAGACAAACAGACTGACTTCAAAAGAATTTAAAGATACTTGTTAAATTCTGCCTTTGGGGTGTTGGTGGCCATGGGGTCTGAGATCACACATTCCTGAACCTTTCAGTCAAGTGGCCAAATATCTTTTTCTTTTTTAAAGTCACTTTGATGGTATTTATGCTATTTGCAACTGAAAATTCCCAGGTTAGATCTCTGACTTTTGAGTCCCTTGTGAAACAAATACCTCCAGGCTTGGAGGTTGACCTGAAAATTTCTTTGATTTTCTATCCTTCTCCTGAACTGGCCAGGAAGTTCTGGTGTTATGCTCAGATTCCTAGAAGGCCAAGGGTCTTTGTTTGGGAGTATTGCATAGTCCAGCTACTCTACTTCTAAGAGGGTTTCAGAGGGCTGCAAGATCCTGTTGGATAAACAGTGAAGGCAAGGTCACAAGACACCTCTTGGCTGGAGGTCACAAGACACCTCTTGGCTGAAGGTCACAAGACACCTTGCTTGGTGTCCAGCATCTGCTGGGGGAGGTGTGAAGAACCAGGGACCTGGGCTGGTGGGCTGCATCTCTGATGGCAGGTGGTGAGGCCATGGGTGCTGCTATAAAGAATCCAGCTCCAGGGTGTGCCTCAGCACCTTCAGGTCCGCATGGCAGGAGAGCCTCCAGAAAGAAATGTTGTGCTGGAACACAGAACGTCGGACACATGGTTATGGCTGCAATGTGCTGGCACCTCCTGGAGGCCCCCTGGATCCCATTACTGTGGTGAGATCCTTAGGAGAAGTCACCAAGTCAAAACATCATAGTGGAAACCCCATAGGGTCAGTACCCACTGGTCTGGTCATCCTTTCTGTTTCTTTGGAGCCTGTTTTTTTTCTTTTTCTTTCTTTCTTTTTTTTTTTTTGGCTTTGCCCAGTGGTATGGGGGAATCTTTCTTCCCCAACAGGGATGGAACCTGTGCCCCCTGTTTTGGGAGTGTGGAGTCTTAATCCTTGGACCACTAGGGAAGTCTGCTTCTGAGCCTATTCTGATGGCTTATCCTGCACTGTCCAACATGTGGACTGACTGACCCCTTTTCCCCTCCATTGTGACCACTGTGTGCTGAAAGTCCTGGTGTGCTGAAAGTGAAAGTCACTCAGTTGTGTCTGACTCTTTGCAACTCCATGGACTATATCCTGTCAGGCTCCTCTGTCCATGGAATTCTCCAGGTGAGAATACTGGAGTGGGTAGCCATTTCCTTCTCCAAGGGGATCTTCCTAACCCAGGGATAGAATCTGATTGAGTCTCCTGCATTGCAGATGGATTCTTTACCATTTGAGCCACCAGGGAAGCAGTGTACTGATGTGGCATCAAACCACACAGCAGGAAAGCTATCCCATCTTAAAAAATGTGTTCTCAATCATGATATTTCAGATAGAAAGTCTTGGCTAGATGCTACTGTGTCTTCAACCCCTCCCTAACACTGACTAATTTCCATGTGAACAAATAGGGCTGGTCCCAGAGACTGTTTTTTTATCTTTTCTTTACAGCAGGTGATGCTTGCTGTGTGTTACTGTCATGCAATGAAGCTTTTCATTTTAAACATAAATGTGTTTACTTAAAGGGACACATGAAGTAGATGATATACAGGCAGCATGCAGATACAGATACAGCAGAAGTTGTAATTGGTATAAAAGAGTGCTATGTTGACTATGGAAAGAAATCACTCATGTGAAAGAAGAAATCTGTGAAACACTGCCATAGTGTGCAGGTTAAATATAGTGCCCTTGTCAAAGCTCTGTTGTACTTTCATTAGCTGGGTGACCTTAGGTGGTTTTCTCCACTGCTTGCCTATAAAATGGGGATAATACTTGCTGTATACCATGTGTATCTTGTTTTACAAATGAGGAGACTGAGGCACATTGAAATCCTGTCTGACTCCAGAGAAAATACTTGACTGCATATTCGTCACCAGAAAATGTAACCACTGACTAAAGCTATTGCCTTTCCAACAGCCATCCTCCTTCTTCCTACTTCCAGAACCCTTAATTTAACAGCACTGTGCCAGAGAAGTAGATAAGAGGTGAATTATGATCACATAAGTAAGCTATGAAACGGCAACCCTGTTTGTCAGGGATTTGTCCTGTATCCCTCCTGACTGTAGAAGGGAATGGCAAACCACTTCAGTATTCTTGCCTTGAGAAACCCATGAACACTATGAAAAGGCAAATAGATAGGAAACTGAAAGATGAACTCTCCAGATCAGTAGGTGCACAATATGCTACTGGAGATCAGTGGAGAAAGAACTCCAGAAAGGATGAAGGGATGGAGTCAGAGCAAAAACAACACCCAGGTGTGGATGGGACTGGTGATAAGAAGCAAGGTTTGGTGCTGTAAAGAGCAATATTGCATAGGAACCTGGAATTAACAATTGCCATGAATCAAGGCAAATTGGAAGTGGTCAAACAGGAGATGACTGAGTGAACATCGACATTCTAGTAATCAGCGAACTAAGATGGACTGGAATGGGTGAATTTAATTCATATGACCATTATAGCTACTACTGTGGGCAGGAATCCCTTAAAAGAAACGGAGTAATCATCATAGTCAACAAAAGAGTCCCAAATGCATTAATAGGAGGTGTTCATTTTCAAGGCAAACTATTCAATATCATGATAATCCAAGTCTATGGTCCAACCAGTAATGCTGAAGAAGCTGAAGTTGAGCGGCTCCATGTAGACTTACAAGACAACTGGTGCACTGGGAAGACCCAGAGGAATCGGGTGGAGAGGGAGGTGGGGGGGGGGATCGGGATGGGGAATACATGTAAATCTATGGCTGATTCATATCAATGTATGACAAAACCCACTGAAATGTTGTGAAGTAATTAGCCTCCAACTAATAAAACAAAAAAAACAAAACAAAACACCCCTCCCCCAAAGATGTCTTTTTTCATTATAGGGGACTGGAATGCAAACGTAGGAAGTGAAGGGGTATCTGGAATAACAGGCAAAGTTGGCCTTAGAGTAAAGAATGTAGCAGGTCAAAGGCTAATAGAGTTTTGCCATAAGATTGTACTGGTCATAGCAGACACCCTCTTACAGCAACACAAGGGAAGAGTCTACACATGGTTATCAACAGATGGTCAATAGCAAAATCAGATTGATTATATTCTTTGCAGCCAAGGAGAGGAAGCTTTATATAGTCAACAAAAGCAAGACTGGGAGCTGACTGTGACTCAGGTCATGAACTCCTTATTACCAAAACCAGATTGAAATTGAAGAAAGTAGGGAAAACTGCAAGACCATTCAGGTATGACTTAAATCAAATCTCTTATGATTATACAGTGGAAGTGTCAAGTAGATTCAAATGATTACATCTGATAGACAGAGAGCCTGAAAATCTATGGACAGAGGTTCATGACATTGTACATTGTACATGTACAGTGATCACAACCATCCCCAAGAAAAAGAAATGCAAAAGGGCAAACTGGTTGTCTGAGAAGGTCTTACAAATAGCTATGAAAAGAAGATAAATGAAAAGCAAAGTAGAAAAAGAAAGGTATATGCATTTGAATGCAGTGTTCCAAAAAAATAGCAAGGAGAGACAAGAAAGCCTTCTGCAGGGATCAATGCAAAGAAATAGTGGGAAACAATAGAATGGGAAAGACTAGAGATCTCTTTAAGAAAATTAGAGATACCAACTTTGCATGCAGGAACTGTTCATGCAAAGATGGGCACAATAAATGATAGAACAGCATGGACCTAACAGAATCAGAGGCTATTAAGACTCTGAGGTGGCAAGAATACACAGAATAATACAGAAAAGATCTTCATGACCCAGATAAGCACGACGGTGTGATCACTCCCCTCGACCCGGACATCCTGGAATGTGAAGTCAAGTGGGCCTTAGGAAGCATCACTACAAACAAAGCTAGTGGAGGTGATGGAATTCTAGTTGAATTATTTCAAATCCTAAAAGATGATGCTGTGAAAGTGCTGCACTCAGCAGGCCAGCAAATTTTTCCACAAGGCCGGAAAAGATCAGTTTTCATTCCAATTCCAAAGAAGGGCAATGCCAAAGAATGCTCAAACTACTGCACAATGGCAGTCATCTCACACGCTAGCAAAGTAATGTTCAAAATTCTCCAAGCCAGGCTTCAACAGGATGTGAACCATGAACTTCCGGATGTTAAGCTGGATTTAGAAAAGGCAGAGAAATGAGAGATCAAATTTCCAACATCCACTGGACCATCGAAAAAGCAAGAGAGATCCAGAAAAACATCTACATCTGCTTTATTGACTATGCCAAAGCCTTTATGTGGATCATAACAAACTGTGGAAAATAATTCAAGAGATGGGAATACCAGACCATCTGAACTCCCTACTGAGAAATCTGTATGCAGGTCAAGAAGCATCAGTTAGAACTGGACATGGAACAACAGACTGGTTCCAAACAGGAAAAAGGAGTACGTCAAGGCTGTATATTGTTACCCTGCTTCTTTAACTTATATGCAGATTACATCATGAGAAACACTGGACTGGATGAAGCACAAGCTGGAATTAAGATTGCGGGAGAAATATCAATAACCTCCGCTGTGCAGATGACACCACCCTTATGGCTGAAAGCAAGAACAAAAGAACCTCTTGATGAAAGTGAAAGAGGAGGCTGAAAAAGTTGACTTAAAAAACCACATTCAGACAACTAAGATTATGGTATCTGGTCCCATCACTTCATGGCAAATAGATGGGGATACAACAGAAACAGTGACAAATGGTATTTTGGGCTCCTCAATCAATGCAGATGGTGACAGCAGCCATGAAATTAAAAGATGCTTGCTCATTGGAATAAACGTTATGACCAGCCTAGACAGCTTATTAAAAAGCAGAGACATTACTTTGCCAACAAAGGTCCGCCTAGTCAAAGCTATCTATGGTTTCTCCAGTAGTCACGTGTGGGTGTCAGAGCTGGACTATAAAGAAAGCTGAGCACTGAAGAATTGATGCTTTTGAACTGCGATGTTGGAGAAGACTCTCAAGAGTCCCTTGGATTGCAAGGAGATCTAACAAGTCCATCCTAAGATACATGAGTCCTGAATATTCATTGGAAGGACTGATGCTGAAGCTGAAACTTCAATACTTTGGTCACCTGATGTGAAGGACTGACAGATTAGAATAGACCCTGATGCTGGGATAGATTGAAGGTGGGCAGAGAAGAGGATAACAGAGGATGAGATGGTTGGATGGCATCATCGAGTCAATGGTCATGAGTTTGAGTAAACCCCAGGGGTGTTGGTGAGGGACAGGGAGCCTGACTTGCAGCAGTCCATGGGGTCGCAAAGATTCAGACACAACTAAGCCACTGAACAGACTGACGGAACTCGAAATCAAAGAAAGGGATTCTGGGAAATGTAGTCCCAGCCTAGCCAAATTAACACAGCGGAGCACAGCCCACATGACTAAGCCCCTCTGCTTTAATTAGTAGGGTGAATTGAGCTTTGGAAAACTGACCTGACTGATAAAGAGACTTGGGACAGGTCTGCAGTGGGTAGACTTTTTAGTCAATGCTTTAACTTTCCATCTTACAAACCTGCACTGGAAACAGCCTGAATCTCATTTTCCCCAACCTCCCTTGCAGTCAGAATGTAACCATGTGACCTAGGCTCAATCGATTAGATGCCCCCAGATGGTACCCAGGCTCAGCCACTCAAATATATCCAAATGGTACTTAAGACTCAATTAGCTCCAGCCACATGGAATGTAGGCTTAGCCAATGGATACACTGACAGGTGAAAGCAATGCAAGTGGATTCTGATGCATAGAATTCAACCTAGAGGAGATGGAAGAGACATAAGCCATGTCACTAGTGACAGCCGCTGTGTCTGGAGCCAGTGGTAGTGACAGAAGATCCTGAAATTAATTTCTATATTGTTCATGGCTCTCTCCAGCCCTCCCTCCCAGAGACCTGAGCCACTTAATATCCTTTAATAAGTTTCTTTCCTGTTCAAAGTTACCCGTAATGCATTCTATTCTTTTCAGGTAAAAACCTGACACCCCTCTAACTTCATTTAGCCATCAAGTCTGTTCCCAAACCTAGATAAAGTGAGGAACAATGTCCACCCCCACGTGCAGTGGAGTCAGGGAGAGGCATTTTGTAAAATTACTGCAGTGCCACAGACTCTGGTCCAGTGTCACCTAAGGGGGTCACTGGCCTGGGTTGTGAGTCAGGTAGACCAATTTGAATCCTGGCTCTGGCGCTGACTGACCTGTTGTGTGACCTTGGGCATATCACTTTCCTCATCTGGGGAATGGACTGTGATTAGTGCTTATCTCCTGGGGTTATCATGGATACCAAAAGGTTCCAGTATGGAGCAATCTCTTAAGCACACAGCTCAGTACGTGGGACACACCCACATCAGTGATGCTAGAAGGGGTGTTAGTGACCTTTGCTTAGCTGAATTAAAGAAAATAAGTAATAATAGAGGTGGTGTGCAGATGTATCCAAGATGAAGATGGTCTGTGAATGCGAAGTGTAGAAAACATTTACATTTTATTTTATGTTTTAGCTTTATTTAGGGCTTCCCTGCTGCCTCAGAGGGTACAGTGTCTGCCTACAATGCAGGAGACCTGGGTTCAATCCCTGGGATGGGGAGATCCCCTGGAGAAGGAAATGGCAACCCACTCCATTACAGTAGCCTGGAAAATCCCATGGATGGAGAAGCCTGGTAGTCTACAGTCCGTGGGGTTTCAAAGAGTCAGACACGACTGAGCAACTTGGTCAGGCCATTCAAGATGGTCTGTGAATGCAAAGTTTAGAAAACATTTACATTTTGTTTTATGTTTTAGTTTCATTTAAAGTTAATTTATCTTAATCGGAGGCTAATAACTTTACATAATTATAGTGATTTTGCCATACATTGACATGAATCAGCCACGGGTGTACATGTATTCTCCATCCTGACACCCCCCCCCCACCTGCCTCCCCTTGCTATCCCTCTGGGTCATTCCAGTGCACCAGCCCTGAGCACCCTGTCTCATGCATTGAACCTGAGCTGGCGATCTGTTTCACATCTGATAATATACATGTTTCAATGGTATTCTCTCAAATCATCCCACCCTCGCCTTCTCCCACAGAGTCCAAAAACTGTTCTATACATCTCTATCTCTTTTGCTGTCTCGCATATAGGGTCATTGTTACCATCTTTCTAAATTCCATATATATGCGTTAATATACCATATTGGTGTTTTTCTTTCTGGCTTACTTCACTCTGTATATTAGGCTCCAGTTTCATCCACCTCATCAGAACTGATTCAAATGTATTCTTTTAAATTGTGGAGTAATATTCCATTCTGTAGATGTACCACAGCTTTCTTATCGTTCGTCTGTTGATGGACATCTAGGTTGCTTCCATGTCTTGGCTCTTATAAACAGTGGTGCAGTGAACATTGGGGTACATGTGTCTCTCTCATTTCTGGTTTCCTTGGTGGGATTGCTGGGTCATATGGGAGTCCGAGTTCCAGGTTTTAAGGAATCTCCACACTATTCTCCATAGTGGCTGTACTAGTTTGCATTCCGACCAACAGTGTAAGACGGTTCCCTTTTCTCCACACCCTCTCCAGCATTTATTGTTCCTAGACTTTTGGATAGCAGCCACTCTGACCAGAGTGAGATGGTACCACGTTGCGGGTTTGATTTGTATTTCTCTGACAATGAGTGATGTTGAGCAACTTTTCATGTATTTGCTAGCCATCTGTATGTCTTCTTTGGAGAAGTGTCTGTTTAGTTCTTTGGCCCATTTTTTGATTGGGTCATTTATTTTTCTGGAATTGAGCTGCAGGAGTTGCTTGTGTAGTTTTGAGATTAATTTTTGTCAGTTGCTTCATTTGCTATTATTTTTTTTTCCCATTCTGAAAGCTATATTTTCACCTTGCTTATAGTTTCCTTCATTCTGTACAAGGTTTTAAGTTGAATTAGGTCCCATGTGTTTAGTTTAGTTTTTATTTCCATTACTCTGACACGTGCATCAGAGAGGATCCTGCAGTGATTTACGTCAGAGAGTGTTTTGCCTATGTTTTCCTCCTGGATTGTTATAGTTTGTGGTCTTACATTGAGGCTTTACTCCATTTTGGGTTTATTTTTATCTAATGTGTTAGAAAGTGTTCTAGTTTCATTCTTTTACCAGTGCTTGACCAGTTTTCCCAGCAGCACTTGTTCAAGAGATTGTCTTTTCTCCATTGTTGCCTCCTTTGTCAAAGATAAGGTGTCCATAGGTGCCTGGATATATCTCTGGATTTCTATCTTGTCCCATTGATCTATATTTCTGTCTTTGTGCCAGTACCATACTGTTTTGATGACTGTAGCTTTGACGTATAGCCTGAAATCAGGCAAGTTGATTCCTCCAGGTCCAGTCTTCTTTGTCAAGATTGCTTTGGCTTTTCTAGGTTTTTTGTATTTCCATACAAATTGTGACATTATTTGTTCCAGTTTTCTGAAAAATTCCATTGGTAGCTTGATAGGGATTGCATTGAATGTATATATTGCTTTGGGTAGTATACTCATTTTCATTACATTGATTCTTCCAATCCATGAACATGTTATATTTCTCCATCTATTTGTGTCCTCTTTGATTTCTTTCATCAATGTTTTATGGTGTTCTATATAAAGGTCTTTTGTTTCTTTAGGTAGATACATTCCTAAGTGTTTTATTTTGTTTGTTGCAGTGCTGAATGGAATTGTTTCTGTAATCTCTTTCTGTTTTCTCATTGTCAGTGTATAAAAATGCAAGGGATGTCTGCGTGTTAATTTTATATCCTACAATTTTACTATATCCATTGATTAACTCTAGTAATTTTCTAGTGGCGTCTCTAGGGTTTTCTAGAGATCATGTCATCTGCAAACAGTGAGAGTTTTACTTCTTCTTTTCCAATCTGGATTCCTTTTATTTCTTTTTCTGCTCTGACTACTGTGGCCAAACTTCCAAAGCTATGTTGTATAGTAGTGGTGAGAGTGGGCACCCTTGTCTTGTTCCTCACTTTAAAGGAAATGCTTTCAAGTTTTCACCATTGAGGATAATGTTTGCTGTGAGTTTGTCATATATAGCTTTTATTATGTTGTGGTATTTACCTTCTATTTCTGCATTCTGGAGGGCTTTTGTCATTAATGGATGCTCAATTTTGTCAAAGGCTTTCTCTGCACATCTTGACATAATCATATGGTTTCTATCTTTCAGTTTGTTACTGTGGTATATTACATTGATTGATTTGTGGACGCTGAAGAAACCTTGCCTCCATGAAATAAAGCCCACTTGGTGATGATGTATGATCTTTTTAATATGTTGTTGGATTTTGTTTGCTAGAATTTTGTTAAGGATTCTTGCGTCTATGTTCACCAGTGATATTGGCCTGTAGTTCTCTTTTTTGGTGGCATCTTTGTCTGGTTTTGGTGTTACAGCGATGGTGGCCTCATAGAATGAGTTTGGCAGTTTACCTTGCTCTGTAATTTTCTGGAAGAGTTTGAGGAGGATAGGTGTTAGCTCTTCTCTAGATCTTTGGTAGAATTCAGCTGTGAAGCTGTCTGGTCCTGGGCTTTTGTTTGCTGGAAGATTTCTGATTACAGTTTCAATTTCCGTGCCTGTGATGGGTCTGTTCAGATTTTCTATTTCTTCCTGGTTCAGTTTTGGAAGGCTATACTTTTCTAAGAATGTGTCAATTTATTCCAAGTTGTCCTTTATATTGGCATATAGTTGCTGATAGTATTCTCTTTGCATCATTTCGATTTCTGTGTTATCTGTTGTTCTATACTGTTTTCTCCAATTTCATTTCAAATTTTGTTGATTTGAATCGTCTCCCTTTGTCTCCTGATGAGTCTGGCTAATGGTTTGTTGATTTTATTTATCTTCTCAAAGACCCAGCTTTTAGCTTTGTTGATTTTTGCTATGGTCTCTTCTGTTTCTTTTGCATTTATTTCTGCCCTAATTTTAAACATTTCTTTCTTTGACTAACCCTGCGGTCCTTCATCTCTTCCTTTGCTAATTGCTTTAGGTATAGAGTTAGGTTATTTATTTGACTTTCTTCTTGTTTCTTAAGGTAAGCCAGTATTGGTATGAACCTTCCCCTTAGCACTGCTTTTACAGTGTCCCATAGGTTTTGGGATGTTTTGTTTTCATTTTCATTTGTTTCTATGCATATTTTGATTTCTTTTTTTTTTTTTTATTCCTTCTGTGATTTGTTGGTCACTCAGAAGTGTGCTGTTCAGCCTCCCTATGTTGGAATTTTAAATAGTTTTTCTCCTGTAGTTGACATCTAATCTTACTGCACTGCAGTGAGAAAAGATGCTTGGAAGGATTTCAATTTTTTAAAAAATTTACCAAGGCTAGATTGATGGCCCGGGATGTGATCTCTCCTGGACAAGGTTTCATATGCACTTGAGAAAAAGATGAAATTCATTGTTTTTGGGGTGAAATGTCCTATAGATATCAGTTAGGTCTAATTGGTCCATTGTATCATTTAAAGTTTATGTCTTCCTGTTAATGTTCTGTTTTGTTGAACTAACCATAGGTGTGGGTGGGGTAGTAAGTCTCCCACTGGTATTGTGTTATTGTTCATTTCCCCTTTCATACTTGTAGCATTTGCCTTACACATTGTGGGGCTCCCATGGTGGTTGCATATATATTTATAATTGTTATATCTTTTTCTTGAATTGACCCTTTGATCATCGTGTAGTGACCTTCTTTGTCTCTTTTCACTGCCTGTATTTTAAAGCCTATTTTATCTGGTATGAGTATTGCTACTCCTGCTTTCTCTTGGTCTCTATTTGTGTGGAGTGTCTTTTTCAGCCCTTCACTTTCAGTCTGTTTGTGTCCCTTTTTTGAGGTGGGTCTCTTGTAGACAAAATATATAGGAGTCTTGTTTTTGTATCCGTTCAGCCCGTCTTTGTCTTTTGGCTGGGGCATTCAACCCATTTACATTTAAGCGGATTATTGATAAGGATGATCCCGTTGCCATTTAAGTTGCTGTTTTGGGTTTGCATTTATACATCCTCCCTGTGTTTCCTGTCTAGAGGAGATCCTTTAGCATTTGTTGGAGAGCTGGTTTGGTGCTGAATTTGCTCATCTTTTGCTTGTCTGTAAAGCGTTTGATTTCTCTTCCTAGTTGAATGAGATCCTTGCTGGATACAGTAATCTGGGTTGTAGGGTTTTCTCTTTCATCACTTTAAGTATGTCCTGCCATTCCCTTCTGGGGGATTGAAAAGAGTTCTTGAAACTCGGGAACTCTTCTGTCCTGAAGAGTTTCTATTGAATGATCAGCTGGTATCCATCTGGGAATCCCCTTGTGTGTTTTTTTGTTGTTGTTGTTGCTGTTCCCTTGCTGCTTTGAATATTTGTTCTTTGTATTTGATCTTTGTTAATTTGATGCATATGTGTCTTGGGGTGTTTCTCCTTGGATTTATCCTGTTTGGGACTCTCTGGGTTTCTTGGACTTGGGTGACTATTTCCTTCCCCATTCTAGGGACGTTTTCAACTATTATCTCCTCAAGTGTTTTCTCATGGCCTTTCTTTTTGTCTTCTTCTTCTGGGACTCCTATCATTCGAATGTTGGGGCATTTAACATTGTTCCAGAGGCCTCTGAGGTTGTCCTCGTTTCTTTCCTTTTTTTCTTTTTACCTCTCTGCTTCATTCATTTCTACCAGTCTGTCTTCTACCTCACTTATTCTATCTTCTGCCTCATTTACTGTACTGTTGGTTGCCTCCAGAGTGTTTTTAATCTCATTTATTGCATTATTCATTATTGACTGACTCTTGTTTATTTCTTCTAGGTCCTTGTAAAACCTTTCTTGCATCTTCTCAGTCCTTATCACCAGGCTATGTATATACATATATAGTTGCATGACCAGGGATCAAATCTGGGACCCCTGCATTGGAATCATGGTGTCTTAGCCACGGGACCAGCACGGAAGTCCCTGCGGTGGATATTTTTTAAAGGATGGCCATTGGAAAGGTGTGAGGTGATACTTCTATGTAGTTTTGATTTGTGTGCCTTTGTTAAGTTGAGGTATGTTTTGCTATGTTCAGTTTCTGGAGAGTTTCAATCTCAAACGCTTGTTGAATTATATCAAAGTTTTTTCAGCATCTACTGAGGTGGTAATATGGTTTTAAGCCTTCAATATACATACAATATACATACAATATGCAATATATATTGCTATGCAGATACTAAAGAATGTTTGCATACCTGGAATAAACCCCATTTAATAATGGGTGTTGTTCAATCCTTTAAGATATTGGCTCGTATTTTGTTCAGGTTGTTTGCTTCTGTTCATCAATGTGATATTGGTCTCTAACTTTCCTTTTCTGTTATCTTGGTGTTGGTATTAGGGTGATGGTGACCTTGTAGGATGAATTTATACATTTTCCTTCCACTCTAGAATTTTGGAAGAGTTTCAGAAGTGCATGTGTTAACAGTTCTCTGAATGGTTCATAAAATTTGCTTTAATTTTGTTAACTGGGAATTTTTCATCACAGTTTCAATATTAGTGCTTGTAATTGCTGTGTTCAGATTGTTTGTTTCTTCTTAGTTGAATTTCTGAGCATTTGTTCATGGATTTCAGATTCTAAATTTTATTGACTTATGGCTGCTTGCTGTAGTCTTTTATGATCCTTTGTTATTTCTAAGGTATCAGTTATATTGTCTTTGTCATGTCAAATTTTATTGATTTAAATATTTGCCCCCCCCCCCCCTTTTTCTTTCCTTGATAAGTCTGGCCCATGATTTATCTATTTTGCTTACGCTTTCCCAGAGCCCCCTTTCAGTGATATTGATTTTGGCTAATTTTTCATCATCTTTTTCTTTAGTGTCTGCACTGACTTTATATCAGTTTTTTCACTTCTACTCACTTTGGGGGTGTAATTTTGTCTGATTTTTCTTCTTTCTCTAAATGCTTCCAATTTAAGGTTAGAATGATTACCTGAGATGTGTAGTACTTATCAACTTCACTCTTTTACTGCTTTAGCATACTCTATAAATTTTGGATAAACATGCTTTTAATACTATTTGACTCCAAACTTGTTTTTCTGTTATTTTCTCTCTGATTTCATCAGCGATCTCTTGGCCATGTAGAGGTGTATTTGTTAGCCTACATGTATTCATGTTTTTTACAGTCCCCACGCCCAAAGTCTGGTATGTAAATCATAGCATTGTGGTTAAAAAAAAAAAAAAAAATTCTTGATATTATATCGATCATCTTAAATTTACCAAGGCTTGATTTGAGATCCAGGCTTGATGTATCAAGGCTTGATTTGTAATTTAACCAGAAGTAGAAGCTGAAACTCCAATTCTTTGGCCACTTGATGCAAAGAGCTGACTCATTTGAAAAGACCCTGATGCTAGGAAAGATTGAGGTCAGGAGGAGAAGGGGACGACAGACGATGAGATGGTTGGATGGCATCACCGACACAATGGACATGGGTTTTGGTTGACTCTGGGAGCTGGTGATGGACAGGGAGGCCTGGCATGCTGAAGTTCATGTGGTCACAAAGAGTCAGATAAGACTGAGCGACAGAACTGAACTGGAGATGTTTCATTTTCACGTTAGAAAAATGTATATTCGGCTGTGTTTGGGTGAAATGTCCTATCCTGTTCCTCTGTTCACTCAGTCGTGTCTGACTTTTTGAGACCCTATGAATCGCAGCACGCCAGGCCTCCCTGTCCATCACCAACTCCCAGAATTTACTCAAACTCATGTCCATTGAGTTGGTGATGCCATCCAGCCATTTCATCCTCTGTCGTCCCCTTCTCCTCCTGCCCCCAACCCCTCACAGCATCAGGGTCTTTTCCAAGGAGTCAACTTTTTGTATGAGCTGGCCAAAGTATTGAAGTAGAGGTGGCAAGAATACACAGAAGAACTGTATAAAAAAGCTCTTCATGACCCAGATAATCACCATGGTGTGATCACTCATCTAGAGCCAAACATCCTCAAATGTGAAGTCAAGTGGGTCTTAGAAATGTCCTATAAGTATCAATTAAGTTTGTCAGGTCTGTTGTGCCATTGAACGCTTGTGTTTCTTTTTAAACTTCATTTTTAAATTGGAGGATATTTGCTTTCCAATGTTGTGTTGTCTTCAGCAGTACAACAATGAGTTTTAGCCTGTAGTATACCAATGACAGATTTTGTGTTGTTAATTATTTGTTGTTGCTTATTCATTTTTCCCGGCCCTTCAAAAATGTTTCTCGTCTTTTCTCCATTCTATTTCCAAAATGTTTGGTCATCTTTACTATCATTACTCCCAAGTCTTTTTCATTTCCTCTTTAATTAAGTTTTGAATTTTTACCATGTTCCTTTGCCCACAACATATTTCTCTGTCTTCACATTCCCCTACTTACTGTGTTAACAAACATTTCTTCCCAGGCTGCTGGGATATAGTTATTGCCCCTATCTCTACTCCGAGTTGATTAGGTTGGTCGAGTGGCTAGTGTGGGCTTTGGAGTGGGAGAGACTGGGGACTATGTTCTTGAGCCTGCAACTGAGTCTTCCCTCTCTTATGGTGGGACCATGTCTGTTCTTGTCATTTGCATGTGTCTATGGGATTTGTCTGATGTTAGGGAGTCTATCTGCAAATGATTTCATTTGTGTTTCTGTCTTGCATGTTTTGTGGCATGAGGCATCAGCTTTGCATTGTGCAAACAGTTGGATGGGGTGCATCTTAGATTAAGAAGAAGGCCCTCATGGAGACTGTCACCAGTTAATATTCACTGTAGAGAGGAATTTTCTGGTGCCCCATGATCCTGGTCTCAGTGCTGACACCCTAGAAGACCAGGCCAAATTTCTGCTCAGAGAACCATGATACTATATATTGAGGAGATTTTAAAAAGTAACAAAGATAAATGGCAAGAAAACAAAATCAAACAAAACCAAAAGTAGCACAAGCAATAAACACAACAGATTCATAAAGAGAATTAATCAAATCAATCTCAAGGCAAAACAGAGCAGAGTGTCAACGGAAAAATAAAGAAAGCAAATCTGGCAAGAAGATCAGATACATCCCCCACAGAATAATAGAAGATCACAGTTAATACAGAAGTACATACCTATTTATAAAAATGAAGAGATACAACATCAATGAAATGTACGGAAAATAGGAAAGCAAAGTAAAAGTAGAAATCTATATATACAAAAAATAAAAATATGGTTGAAATAATCTTAAAAGACCAAATCAAGGTTCTGTAACCAAGAAGCCTACAACTGAGAAAAGTAGTGCATCGACAACACAACAATTCAAAACATCAGAAGAATAATACCTATTTCCTAGTGTTTCATCTGTCAGTGTCCTAGTCCCCAACATGAGTCACAGGACAACTACACCTCTTTGGGAAGCTCTCCAAAGATGAAGAGAACTGACTCTGGATCTCTCTAGGGACAGCTCAAACTCATAATTGCTATAACTCCTGGTCATTCTTACAGCTGCCTGAGCCTGGGCATTTTCTTTTGTTTGAACTCTTATTGTCTTTTGATGTATTCCATAGACACAGGTTTTGTGTCATTAATCATGTGTATTTAATTAGCAGCATGCTCAATTTATTGGAGGATTTCCAATCCTCTTCTTTAATGACTCTGTCCCTGGGTCAGGATATAATTTTCATCCTTCTTTTACATGTGATCACCAAAGGAGTCTGCTCTGACACACTTGTGGAGCACTGGGGTCTGCCTTATTGAGCACAGGAGGTGGTACAGCTGCTTGGACTGCTTGAACCCTGGTGGTGCCAGGTATGAATAGGAGCCAGCAGCCATGGACATGGACAATGAACTCGTTCAAAATCAGAAAAGGAATATGTCAAAGCTATATACTGTTGCCCTGTTTATTTAACTTTTGTGCAGAAAACATCATGAAAAATAAAATCATATATGAAGCTCAAGCTAGAAACAAAATTTATGTGGGAGTTATTCATATCTCCCAGGTGTCCAGATGAAATCATCCAAATAAAGGAAGACCAGTAGGAACTACGGAGCCTCTTAATGAATGTGAAAGAGGAGAGTGGAAAAACTAGATTGAAACTCAACATTCACAAACCTAAGATCATGGCATTAGGTCCCATAATTTCAAAGCATAATAAAGAAGAGAAAATGGAACCAGTGAAAAATTTTATTTTCTTGACCTAAGACACCACTGTGGGCATGGACTGTAGCCATGAAACTAAAGACCCCGTCCCTTGGACAAAAAAGCTTTGACTAATCTATTCAAAATATTAAAATGTGAAGACATTACTGGTAAAGATCCGAATACACACACTCTTGTTTATCCAGTAGTCATGTATAGAGGTGAGTGAGGGACCACAAAAACTGACTGCCAAAGCATCAGTGCTTTGCAACTGTGGGGCTGGAGAAGAATCATGAGAGTCCTGTAAAGAGTAGAGAGGTTAAACAAATCAACCATGAAGGTCATCAACCCTAACTAATCACAGAAAGACTGATGCTGTACCTGATGGGCCAATATTTGGTCCCCTGAGGCCAACAGCCGATTCACTGGAAAAAACCTGCTGCTGGGAAAGATTGAGGGCAGGAGGAGAAGGGAAACACAGAGGACAGGATGGTTGCAAGACACCAATGAATCAGTGGACATGAATTTGAGCAAACTTTGGATGATTTGAACGACAGGGAGCCCAGTGTGATACAGCAAATGGTCTCAGAGTGTCAGACACAACCGAACATCAAAAATTACGTGTAGGCACAGCTTGGGAGGTGGTTCATAAAGCATATTAATCTCTCATTGTACATGGGGTGATAAGTGAGATTGAGGACAATGAGAAAGCACACAACTCTTGTCAGTTTCATTCCTATCTTCCCTCAAAATGGGCTTTTCATAAAGTCTTTGGAGAGCTTTCTGGGGATGGAGGATTTCTGTAGAGTCATGTGGAATGCTGATATGGAACCCTTAGCCCACATGCTACTTTAATGTACAACCTTGGTCTTATGCAGCAGCAGGCATTGTCTCTAAATACTTCCTAGACCTCCCCATTTTTGGAGGTGTTAACATGCCTGGTATGTGACCCAAGGAAGGAGATGAGAGGTAAAATGAAACTAAAGCATCTCAATCAAGCTCTGTAATCCTAGAAGCAGCATCTTTGACCTGTGCATCCTAGGAGCCCTTAGAAATATTTACATAGGGTTACTTTGCTGAGGATATAGGGAGGTAGGCTACCTGCTCCATTTTGACTTTCCCACTTGCCTTCTCTGTGAATAAGCCATTTCCCTCTTCTTAATGTCGCAGTTTTTGTCTACTCATGAAGGATGGGAGAGTAAGTGAATGCATATGGAAGCCCCATAAAATTGAAGACTGAGAGTACAATTTTTCCACTTTGATTCTGCTCTCAAGAATTGTGGCCTTTTTTAGACATGCACTATCAATGCATATCAAAATATATTATCTTCATAAACCTCCTTTTGGCTGGTTGCCACAGACAGTTGAAGCCAGAAGTCCTGTATAGTGGCAGCTTAGCAGTGGGGCAAGTCTTTGAAAGATATACCTTTGTTCTACATCTCAAGGTATCTTAGAATATTTTGTATGTAAGACTACTCTGTGATCTGGTTACATAAAATTATGCTGTTGTGAAACAGTATTGAAGTCACACTGATCTTTGTGTCCTGCATTTACCCATTTGCTTGTTACACTTTAATCATCAGATTCCATCCTCTGATCTTACCCGCCATGTTATCTTTCTTTTTACCCAAACTTCTGCATTTTCCTCCCTGAAATTTTCTTTTTCACTTTTACTATTTTAGGCACCAGACTTAAAAAAAAAAGAAAAAAAAAAAAATGTGAACTCATGTACAATGTTTAACTAATATACTGAGTTATATTTTCTTAACCTTTTCAGAATTGTCAACACTGATACAATAAAAACATAAGGGAATAGATTAACATTGCAATGTGTCATGAAATGTGAGAATGTAACCAGGTTTCCCTAGGTAGGATAAAATGAGGAACAATTTGATAATATCTATTCAGGAGAGGATGGAACAGAGGCTTGTTAACCTGAGATATCTTGGTGCCCGTATCCATGTCTTTCATTAGCTATCTCAAAGGACTATGGGGATTAGTCTTGTTCTCTTTGGGAAGGAACTCCACTGAGGGCAGAATATGAAAAGAATCTGAAAGGGAGTCAGAAGGAATATTCTGTACAAGATAATGAAATAGAAGGTGCAATCGTGTTTATGTTGATACTGCTCAAAAAATGTATATTTGCCTACACAGCAAGATGCCTGAAATCTAAACTGAGGCCATTGAACTTAGTGCTTAAAATTATAATTAAAGACACCAATTTCAGTAACCTCAGATTTGCTGCAAAATGCTTACATCTCTAATGCATAGTATTCTGACCTGCATTTTAAAGAACACTTTCAGTGAAAGAAGAATGTGCTGCTGTGAACAACTCCCTCCTCTACAAAAAGACTCCACAGATCTCATTGTCCATTAGCTGGAAGAATGAGAATGATGTCTTTAATTTGGTGTTACCCTATAAGTACCACACAAACACATGGACATGACTCGATATGGCCACCACTGTCTACAGGAATGGCTACAAGTTGAGATTACCCAAAGTTCTAAATAGAGTTCATAAAAGTCTGGATAGCAGAGGCCAGCAAGCAGATACTCTGCCTAGAGTATTTCATTGCACAATATATTAAGGAGCAGCCATTTTGCACCATGCTTTCTCCATGACTTTGTTAGGTGATTAGATTGAATGTTTGCTATTGTTTTTTATATTTCTCTATAATTACTACTGAATTTTAGGTAAGCACAGACTGAAACAACATGCTTAGAATGGGTTCTAATATACTGTAAACTTCTTGAGAGCATACAATCATTTTATAATTTGAATTACCTCATTTGCATTTCACATAAATATAATAAATATTTTTGACAAGGCAAAAAATTATCAATCAATATTAGAGGTCAATTACAACAACACTGGAGGATATGGGATGCTGTTGAATAGTGAATATAGCTTTTGCTTGGTTATTACATTTCTTTATTGCTAACTCAACAAGTACTTAAAATACATCATTTGGCAGTCACTGTGTGTGTTTGCTGATGTGCAAGATAGATAAGGAAAAGTGTGTAAACACACAGGAGGCCTGATATCTGTGCTTACCTTGGTAGGTAGGCTAACAGAGTTTCCTTCCAACCACAGGAAAGGGTTGAAGCAAAGTTGTGAGATGGGGCTTAGCATGACTGAAAGTAGTTTGCCTTCTGTAGCTACAGAAAGACAGTGAAAGAGGAACTTAATTAAGTTACTAAGGCAAACTTGGATGTCATGTCTTCCAAGAATATCTTAAACAAGTTGAGGTGTTACATTCCACAGAAGGATGTAAATATGTCTTTGCAGGAACAGCCAAGCAACATCAAAATATGCATTTGGAAATATAGGGTGGAATACTGTTGGTAGGCAATAAAGATGTGCATTAAAGACAGAAGAGCAAAAGTGACCCTTTATAATACCAATCATAAAATACCCATTTTGTGCTGTTACAATTTTTCACTCTGTCTTGTTCTCTCTGATATGCCACTGATATTATGATCCTGATCATGATTACTGAGCAGCCTGCACCATGTATGTTTTCAAGTGTTAAACATAGTTTTTAATGGAGACAACCTCCAGCTGTTTTTCTTTTAGGTCATAGAATAGGATGCAGCTGAGACAGCAGTAAGGTACATACTATGCATTTGCTTTGTATCAATAAGATTTATTATCTGTTCTTTCTCCCATACCATCCTAATTTTGATATCCATTCAGTAGCCTGTATTTTGAAATTCACTTTATCCATTCCATTTTTTCTCTTTGTTTTCATTTTCTTTTTTTTCCCCAAACAACTGATTAGTTGTAATTTACATAGGATACCTATCAAAAGTTCCCTTGAACTGAAGTGTTTATATTAAAGCCAGGCATTGTCCAATAGCCAGGCATTAAAGAAAAGTCCCATTTTACTCTTATTTCAGAATAAAAAATGAAACTATGAAGAAGATGAGCATATACCTTATTGCTCAAATAAGAGAAATGTAGGAATTTGATGACGTATACCAACATTGATTTTACTCTTCATTATCCTGCACAGTCTGACACCTATTTGTTAGATGGGTTGTAATTAGGATAATTTTCATATAAGGAAGGTGGCTGATGAATTAATTTGAGAGAATCAGCAGCTGTATCAGCACTGATTGTCACTGGGAACCATGAATTGCCCGCATGTAGCAGCTTAGAAAAAGGACTGTAATGGACTGACATATTGCCATACCTAACTGGAAAGGTAGACGTCTCCACTGTTAGTCCAAATTATCTGCTCTGTCATGGAGATATGATGTGATACTGTGGAGTAGAGGTAGTCATAGTAGCAAAAAAAAAAAAAAAAAAAATTATCCTTGTGGTCCTTTGCTTAATGTAGCTATGCGAGTGTTGATGAAAAAAATGCTCAAGTGATTGAAAACCATACGTTGATCTATCACAATTTGCTCTGTTGGTCTCACTAACATTTTGATGGAGAGAGAAGTCATTTCAAGTTGGGACACTTGTATTACCAACTATCTAGCTAGTAGAAGGTTTTAGTATGAAAGGCACACTTAAACTTGTGGAGGCTGAAAATACACTCTCTAGTTTCAGAGAGAAAACCAGAGTTATGACAATCCATATTACCCGTTGCTTTAACATGCTTCTTGTGGTAATCATGAATTAATGAAGATACTGGAGAGACATTTTTAATGCCAGTTTTTTCTTTTCATTCTTACAAGAAGCTGGGGATATCCTCGTTTAAAATTCAGACTATGATAGACCTGCATCTGAATGAATCCAAAAAGAAAATTAGTGACATTTTATTTTATTTTTTCAATTATTTGTATTAGTTGGAGGCTAATTACTTCACAACATTGCAGCGGGTTTTGTCATACATTGACATGAATCAGCGATGGAGTTACATGTATTCCCCATCCCGATTCCCTCTCTCACCTCCCTCTCCACCTGATTCCCCTGGGTCCTCCCAGTGCACCTGGCCTGAGCACCTGTCTCATGCTTCCCACCTGGGCTGGTGATCTGTTTCACCATAGATAATATACATGGTGTTCTCTCGAAACATCCCACCCTCGCCTTCTCCCACAGAGTCCAAAAGTCTGTTCTGTACATCTGTGTCTCTTTTTCTGTTTTTCATATAGGGTTATCATTACTATCTTTCTAAATTCCATATATATGTGTTAGTATGCTGTAATGATCTTTATCTTTCTGGCTTACTTCACTCTGTATAATGGGCTCCAGTTTCATCCATCTCATTAGAACTGATTCAAATGAATTCTTTTTAACAGCTGAGTAATATTCCATGGTGTATATGTACCACAGCTTCGTTATCCATTCATCTGCTGATGGGCTTCTAGGTTGCTTCCATGTCCTGGCTATTATAAATAGTGCTGCGATGAACATTGGGGTACACATGTCTCTTTCAGATCTGGTTTCCTCAGTGTGTATGCCCAAGAGTTGTATTGCTAGGTCATATGGCAGTTCTATTTCCAGGTTTTTAAGAAATCTCCACACTGTTTTCCATAGCGGCTGTACTAGTTTGCATTCCCACCAACAGTGTAAGAGGGTTCCCTTTTCTCCACACCCTCTCCAGCATTTATTGCTTGTAGACTTTTGGATAGCAACATCCTAACTGGTGTGTAATGGTACCTCATTGTAGTTTTGATTTGCATTTCTCTGATAATGAGTGAGGTTGAGCATCTTTTCATGTGTTTGTTAGCCATCTGTATGTCTTCTTTGGAGAAATGTCTGTTTAGTTCTTTGGCCCATTTTTTGTTGAGTCATTTATTTTTCTGGAATTGAGCTTCAGGAGTTGCTTGTATATTTTTGAGATTAATCCTTTGACTGTTGCTTCATTTGCTATTATTTTCTCCCAATCTGAGGGCTGTCTTTTCACCTTACTTATAGTTTCCTTTGTTGTGCAAAAGCTTTTAAGTTTCATTAGGTCCCATTTGTTTATTTTTTTTCTTTTATTTCCAATATTCTGGGAGGTGGGTCATAGAGGATCCTGCTGTGATTCATGTCGGAGAGTGTTTTGCCTATGTTCTCCTCTAGGAGAACATTTTGAGTTTATTTTTGTGTATGGTGTTAGAAAGTGTTCTAGTTTCATTCTTTTACAAGTGGTTGACCAGTTTTCCCAGCACCACTTGTTGAAGAGGTTGTCTTTTTTCCATTGTATATCCTTGGCTCCCTTGTCAATGATAAGGATAGGTTCGTGGATTAATCTCTGGGCTTTCTATTCTGTTCCATTGATCTATATTTCTGTCTTTGTGCAGTACCACACTGTCTTGATGACTGTGGCTTTGTAGTAGAGTGTGAAGTCTGGTAGGTTGATTCCTCCAGTTCCATTCTTCTTTCTCAAGTGTACTTTGACTATTCGAGGTTTTTTGTATTTCCATACAAATTGTGAAATTATTTGTTCTAGTTCTGTGAAAAATACCGTTGGTAGCTTGATAGGGATTGCATTGAATCTATAGATTGCTTTGGGTAGAATAGCCATTTTGACAATATTGATTCTTCCAATCCATGAACACGGTATGTTTCTCCATCTGTTTGTGTCCTCTTTGATTTCTTTCATCAGTGTTTTATAGTTTTCTATGTACAGGTCTTTTGTTTCTTTAGGTAGATGCACTCCTAAGAATTTTATTCTTTTTGCTGCAATGGTGAATGGTATTGTTTCCTGAATTTCTCTTTCTGTTTTTTCATTGTTAGTGTATAGGAATGGAAGGGATTTCTGTGTGTAAATTTTATATCCTGCAACTTTACTATATTCATTGATTAGCTCTAGTAATTTTCTGGTAGAGTCTTTAGGGTTTTCTATGTAGAGGATCATGTCATCTGCAAACAGCGAGAGTTTCACTTTTTCTTTTCCTATCTGGATCCCTTTTACTTCTTTTTCTGCTCTGATTGCTGTGGCCAAAAGTTCCAACACTATGTTGAATAGTAGTGGTGAGAGTGGGCACCCTTGTCTTGTTCCTGATTTCAGGGGAAATGCTTTCAATTCTTCGCCATTGAGGGTAATGCTTGCTGTGGGTTTGTCATAAATGGCTTTTATTATGTTGAGGTATGTTCCTTCTATTCCTGCTTTCTGGAGAGTTTTAATCATAAATGAATGTTGAATTTTGTCAAAGGCTTTCTCTGCATCTATTGAACTAATCATATGGTCTTTATCTTTCAATTTCTTAATATGGTGTATTACATTGATTGATTTGCGGATATTAAAGAATCTTTGCATTCCTGGGATAAAGCCCACTTGGTCATGGTGTATGATTTTTTTTTAATATGTTGTTGGATTCTGTTTGCTAGAATTTTGTTAAGTATTTTTGCATCTATGTTCATCAGTGATGTTGGCCTGTAGTTTTCTTTTTTTGTGGCATCTTTGTCTGGTTTTGGAATTAGGGTGACGGTGGCCTCATAGAATGAGTTTGGAAATTTACCTTCTTCTGCAATTTTCTGGAAGAGTCTGAGTAAGATAGGTGTTAGCTCTTCTCTAAATTTTTGGTAGAATTCAGCTCTGAAGCCATCAGCTCCTGGGCTTTTGTTTGCTGGCAGATTTCTGGTTATGGTTTTGATTTCTTTGCTTGTGATAGCTCCGTTAAGATCTTCTATTTCTTCCTGGTTCAGTTTTGGAGAGTTATACTTTTCTAAGAATTTGTCCATTTCATCCAAGTTGTCCATTTTATTGGCATAGAGCTGCTGGTAGTAGTCTCTTATGATCCTTTGTATTTCAGTGTTGTCTGTTGTGATCTCTCCATTTTCCTTTCTAATTTTGTTAATTTGGTTCTTCTCTCTTTGTTTCTTAATGAGTCTTACTAATGGTTTGTCAATTTTGTTTATTTTTTCAAAAAACCAGCTTTTAGCTCTGTTGATTTTTGCTATGGTCTGTTTAGTTTCTTTTGCATTTATTTCTGCCCTAATTTTTAAGATTTCTTTCCTTCTACTAACCCTGGGGTTCTTCATTTCTTCCTTCTCTAATTGCTTTAGGTGTAGAGATAGGTTATTTATTTGGCTTTTATCTTGTTTCTTGATGTAAGCCTCTAATGCTATGAACCTTCCCCTTAGCACTGCTTTTACAGTGTCCCATAGGTTTTGGGTTGTTGTGTTTTCATTTTCATTCATTTCTATGCATATTTTGATTTCTTCTATGACTTGTTGGTTATTCAGAAGCGTGTTATTTAGCCTCCATATGTTTGAATTTTTAACAATTTTTTTCCTGTAGTTGAGATCTAATCTTACTGCACTGTGATCAGAAAAGATGACTGGAATGATTTCAATTTTTTTTGAATTTTCCAAGAGCAGATTTATGGCCCAGGATGTGATCTATTCTGGAGAAGGTTCTGTGTGCACTTGAGAAAAAGGTGTAGTTGATTGTTTTGGGGTGAAATGTCCTATAGATATCAATTAGGTCTAGCTGGTCCATTGTGTCCTTTAAGGTTTGTGTTTCCTTGTTAATTTTCTGTTTAGTTGATCTATCCATAGTTGTGATTGGGGTATTAAAGTCTCCCACTATTATTGTGTTACTATTAATTTCCTCTTTCATATTCGTTAGCATTTGCCATACATATTGCGGTGCTCCTATGTTGGGTGCATATATACTTATAATTGTTATATCCTCATCTTGGATTGATCCTTTGATCATTATGTAGTGTCCTTCTTTGTTTCTTTTCACACCCTTTATTTGAAAGTCTATTTTATCTGATATGAGTATTGTGACTCCTGCTTTCTTTTGTTCTCCGCTTGTGTGAAATATTTTTTTCCAGCCCTTCACTTTTAGTCTGTATGTGTCTCGTGTTTTGAGGTGGGTCTCTTGTAGACAGCATATATAGGGGTCTGGTTTTTGTATCCATTCAGCCAATCTTTGTTTTTTGGTTGGGGCATTCAACCCATTTACATTTAAGGTAATTATTGATAGATGTGGTCCTGTTGCCATTTACTTTGTTGTTTTGGGTTCACGTTTATACAACCTTTCTGCATTTCCTGTCTAGAGAAGATCCTTTAGCATTTGTTGAAGAGCTGGTTTGGTGGTGCTGAATTCTCTCAGCTTTTGCTTGTCTGTAAAACTTTTGAATTATCCTTCATATCCGAATGAGATCCTTGCTGGGTACAGTAATCTAGGTTGTAGGTTATTCTCTTTCATTACTTTCAGTATGTCCTGCCATTCCCTTCTGGCCTGGAGGGTTTCTATTGATAGATCAGCTGTTATCCTTATGGGGATCCCTTTGTGTGTTATTTGTTGTTTCTCCCTTGCTGCTTTTAGTATTTGTTCTTTGCGTTTGATCTTTGTTAATTTGATTAATATGTGTCTTGGGGTGTTTTGCCTTGGGTTTATCCTGTTTGGGACTCTCTGGGTTTCTTGGACTTCGGTGGCTATTTCCTTCCTCATTTTAGGGAAGTTTTCAGCTATTATCTCCTCAAGTATTTTCTCATGGCCTTTCTTTTTGTTTTCTTCTTCTGGGACCCTATGATTAGAATGTTGGGGCATTTCACATTGTCCCAGAGGTCCCTGAGGTTGTCCTCATTTCTTTTGATCCTTTCTTCTTTTTTTTCCTCTCTGCTTTATTTATTTCCACCATTTTATCTTCTACCTCACTTATCCTATCTTCTGTCTCTGTTATTCTACTCTTGGTTCCCTCCAGAGTGTTTTTTATCTCATTCATTGCTTTATTCATTTTTAATTGACTCTTTTTAATTTCTTCTAGGTCTTTATTAAACATTTCTTGCATCTTTTCAATCTTTGTCTCCAGGCTGTTTATCTGTAACTCCATTTTGTTTTCAAGATTTTGGATCATTTTTATTATCATTATTCTATATTCTATTTCAGGTAGATTCCCTATCTCCTCTTCTTTTGTTTGACTTTGTGGGCATTTTTCATGTTCCTTTTCCTGTAGGGTATTTCTCTGCCTTTTCATCTTGTTTAGATTGCTGTGTCTGGAGTGGGCTTTCTTTACTCTGGAGGTCTGTGGTTCCTTTTTATTGTGGAGGTTTTACCCAGTGGGTGGGTTTGGACGTTTGGCTTGTCAAGGTTTCCTGGTTAGGGAGGCTTGCGTCAGAGTTCTGGTGTGTGGAACTGGATTTCTTCTCTCTGGAGTGCAATGGAGTGCCCAGAGATGAGTTTTGAGATGTGTCTATATGTTAAGTGTGACCTTGGGCAGCCTGTATGTTGGCATTCAGGGTTATGCTGGAGAATTTGCGTGGTATGTCTTGCTCTGGAACTTATTGGCTCTTGGGTGGTGGTTGGATTCAGTGTAGGTGTGGAGGGTTTTGGGCGGTCTCTTATTACTTAAAGTTCCATGTAATCAGGAGTTTTCTGGTGTTCTCGAGTTTTGGGCTTAAGTCTCCTGCCTCTGGGTTTCAGTTTCATTCTTCCAGTAGTCTCAAGGCTTCTCCTACTCTACAACACTGCTAATAAAACTTCTAGGTTACTGGCAAAAGATTCTCCCCCATGAGGGATGCCCAGAGAGGTTCACAGAGTTACATGAAGATGAGGAGAGGGACGAGGGAGATAGAGTTGAGCAGGAGGAGAAAAAGGGGGACTCAAGAGGAGAGAGATCGATCTATGCAGTTGTCTGTTCCCAGAGTGTTCTCCGTAGCCCAGACACCCACAAATATTCACAGAATTGGATTGGGAAGAGAAGGGGAAAGGAGGAAATAGAGGTGTTCTGAGGTAGAAAAAGGAGAGTCAACACTGGGAGAGAATAATCAACACACTCCTGAATAAAAATGGGAACTGAATACTGGATTCTTAAATGTCCATAATTTATATCATATACTGAAAAACAAAGATTAAAAATCTAGAGTAGGGGTTAGACTCTTAAAAATACTATATTAAAAACAAAAACCAAAACACACACAAAAAAATTTTAGAAATATATATGAAGTTCGGTTTAAAAATAGGGCTTCTCTCTCTCTCTCTCTCTCTCTTTTTTTTTTTTTTTTGTAAGTTTATAGTGTAATGAAAATGAAAATTAAGGAGTAGTAGAGGAGTAATAGAGGACTTAAAAAGGAAATAAGAGAAAAAGAAAAATAGAAAATAGAAGAGAAAAAGGAAAAAAAAGAATGAAAGAAAAAACAACAACACAAGTAAAAAAAAAATATTTTTCCTAATTAAGAAAATCGTAAAAATCTATGAAAATGAAAGTTAAGGAGTAATGGGCGAGTAATAGGGAATTTTAAAAGAAAATAAAAGATAAAAAAGAAAAAAGAAAAAAGAAAAAAAATACTTTTTTTTTACCTCAAAACAACAACAACAACAAAAGTAAAAATATATCTAGGAATTTCTTTGGAGCTGTTGCAGTCAGTGTGGGTTCAGTTCAGTTTCAGATAGCTCCTCGTTCCAGCTTACACTTCTCAATATCTACTGGCCCCTTCCGGTATAGTTGGTGTTACCTACAGGGATTTTAATCTGTTGCACCGGTCCCTTCTGAAGCGGTTCCCTTTGTTTATTTGGCTTCTGTTTGCTGGTCTCTTCAGTGCCTCATTTCCGCCCTGACACAGGTGGGCCGAGGTGGTCTCTTATTCAGGTTGCTAGTTCCGTCGCGCTGAGGGGAGGGGCTGGCACTGCTTTTCCGTCTATGCTGCTCAGGCTCCCGGCTGCTCTATATGGAGCGTGCCCTGCGCTGCGCACGGTTCCAGCCCTAGGGTCTTCCACAAAGCGTGGAACACAAAGCTGTGCCTGCGTTTTGTGCCTAGGCCGCCCGAGTGGCTCAGGCAGCCAGGCGCTTGATGGGCGCTCTCTCCCTGGGTGCAGCGCATCTTCTGCCCTGCGCGGTCCCAGCCCCAGTCCCCGCCTGCGCCCATCGGGTGCCTGCGCCCTGTGTCACGCTGCGACCCTCCCGGCAGATGTCGACCATCCAGAATCTCAGGAGGTCTTTGATTAGAAAGTGGAGGCCTGTTTGCAGTGTGGTAGGGGATGCGATCTTTGGGGCCGAGCCTGCCCCTTTCCCCTCCCCCCTGCCTCCAGCGGGGCTGGGCCAGTCCGCAGCCTGCGAGCTCTTCTCTGGACTTGCTCGGTCCCTTTGTTCTGCGAACGGCCGGCAATGTGTTCGGGCCAGTTAATTTTCTCTCTTTCTTTTACTGTCCCAAAGTTTAAGTTAGTAATTCACAAAAGCTCCCTCCGATTGTCCTCAGGGCACTCAGGCCCGGTCCTTACCCTAAGCAATGCCGCCCACTCCTCTCCGTTCTGCCCCCACTTGCTGGTGGCAGATGCAGGCGTCTGGGGTACTTTTCCGCTGGGAGTTGCTTTTAGGCACGTAACCTGTGAGTTTTATTTATTGTTCCCCTCCCAATCAGGTTGCCCTCTGAGGTTCAAAAACTTCCCCCAGACCCGCCAGCTGAGGGTTTCCCAGTGCTTGAAAACTTCCTCTATTAAGAGTCCCTTCCCAGGACGGATCTCCGTCCTTAGCTCCCCTGTCTCCCCTTTTATCTTTTATATTTTGTCCTACCTCCTTTCGAAGACAATGGGTTGCTTTTCTGGGCACCTGATGACCTCAGCTAGCGATCAGAAGTTGTTTTGTGAAGATTACTCTACATTCAGTTATTCTTTTGATGAATTTGTAGGAGAGAAAGTGATCTCCCCATCCTATTCCCCCGCCATCTTTGCTCCTCCCCACCAGTGACATTTTAAAACAGGGTAAAACAGAAAATCATAGCTCAACTATAAAAATGATTGATTTAAGCATACCAAGTTATTAGCATCTAATACACCTCCATTAGTAGTTTTAAATACTTACATATTAGAAGTTATTGTGCTCCACAAGTAAAAATATGTTGTATATCTACAATAAATACAACTTTCAGTGGCTTAAGTATTTGTATCTAGTTCAAAGTGACTAGTAAATTTTTGAAATCTCAAATGTTTTAACACCCAGCTGTTCTTAACTTAAAGAAGAAAAATAAAAGAACAAAGAAACAAAAGTTGGTAGCATGTTATCTCAGTTTTAAAATCAGTTTTAAGTACCTATGTGAACATGCTCACAGGGTCACACAGATGAATCTCATATATTCCTGAACTAAGTGAAAAAAATTGGAACAACATGCTCAAAACAGAGACTTTTATTTTCTGCCTGAAAATCAGCTAGCTAAGTAGATCTTTGAAAAGTTCGTCACATTTTACTAAATCCATAAAGGTTAAGCTGTTGAACTAAAATTTTCATATTATCAGTTTTAGGTATTTTGTAAGGGGACTTTCTTTCCAAGAATTCTTTCCAGAAGTGTTTTCATTGATCACTATAGAAAGGTCACTCCGATCCCACCAAATACATTAAAATGGATCACTTTCAACTATATTCCATTTTTGAGGAAAAGTGAGTGAAAGAAAGTCATTCAGTTCATCTGGTTGAGAGACAGAAAATGAGTAACATGGTCTTTTATCACAGATTATTCAGACAAAACCTGAAAAGGATCTTCTTCAATAGACCTCCAGACCAAGTCACCATGATTCAATGGAAGGAAAGATGCTGAAGGTGAAGTAAATGCTTTGACCACCTGAAGTGAAGAGCTGACTCATTAGAAAAGACACTGATTCTTAGGAAATGTTGACAGTAGAAGGAGCAGTGATGAGAGGAGATGAGAAGTTTGGATAGCATCTCTGATTCAAAGGATTCAATCTCAGGAAGACTCTGGGAGAAGGTGAAATACAGAGAGTCTTGACGTGCTGCAGTCCAAGAGGTCATGAAGAGTCAGACACGCCTTAGTGACTGAACAACAACAGCATCTCAGTTCAAAAAATGGGCCTTCCAAGGGCGCTGGTTGGGTACCAAAATTTCAGAGGAATAAGAGTCAGAAACCAATTTCTCCCACACAAATTCATCTAAGGATCATTGGCACAAGGAACAACTTCCATAAAACAACTTGTGTACTCTGTTGCCTGCCCCTAGATATTCAGAAAGGTAAACCAGTCTCTTCAAGAGGTGTGAGGACAAAATATAAGAGACATAAACAGAAATAAATTGTTTAGGGACGGGGTCCCATCTTGTAGAGGGAGTCATAAAGGAGCAGAAACTTGCACAAAATAGGAAACCCTCTCACTTCCATGTCAGTGGGGAGCTTGGGACCACAGAGGGCAGCATAACTGTGGATAACAAAACAAAAACACAGACTATACCCCTAGATGCAATTACCAACATAGAAGTGACTCAGAATCTCCTCTGCATGATAATTTAATGGGTCCTGAGAAGGAGGCCCAGGCTGTATCATCTGCCCAATGGTAAGGACCAGGTTTTAATGCCCTGGGGACAATTTGACAGAGCAAAGCTGACATAGCAACCTAAGCTGTGGAGAAACTAGAGACAAAATTTATTAAAAAAAAAAAAAAAAAAAAGCACTTTCTTCTGAGAAGCTTGTAAGGCCACGTAGTAAACCCTTCCATGCTCAGGGAACAAAATTTTACATACTGGAAAATACAAAGAAGACCAAATTAGCCACCTTTTGTGACCCTTTTGTCAGGGAGGCAGAGTTCAGTGTGTATGACAGCAAGAGATAGAAACCAAGGGGCTGCTGGTATCATGGCCACAGAGACAGCATCACCGACAAAGCTCTGAAAAGGCTGCCAGTTGTTCACCACATCTTCCTTGGTTCATGGACAGTTCACATAGTCCAGCAGGCTCATAGCCTGAGACCAGCTCCCTTCTGGAGACACACGGCATACCCGCAACCGTTCCCTTTTGACACAGCCAACAAAGAGAGGGTCTGCAGCGAGACGGGTGTGTAAGATGCATGGCCCATCTGGAACAGCCCTTGCTCGCCAGCCAGTCACCTAAGCCTCGTGGACCTTGGCAGGGGACAAAGCACATAGACAAGCAAGGTCAGTTCCCTTGCAGAGAACCTGAGAATCTGAGTTGCTTAGACCTGGAAAATGCATGAAATGCAGGGCTCACTTGGGGTAGTGGCCTTGCAGAACCACGAGGTACCTGAGCAGTGTGGACCAAGAAACCACATGTCACCTTTGGAAATGGCAATGTCCACTGTGGTCCATCCACTTCAAACACCCACAGATATCTCAGTGATATTTGTTTTCAATGTTCCCATTCTCAGCACGCACCACTGAGCAAGTGAGCTCAAATAACTGGCGGCCGCCCCCTCATCTCAGGGTAGAAACTCAACACAGAAAGGACTTGCAAACAGAGAAAGTAAAATTAAGTAAAGAAGGGCAAAATGCCCAGAAGTGACAGGTGAAACAGATTAAAACTCAGCAGCTGACACAGAGATTGTTCAATTGAGGGACAATCATAGCCACTCATGACAAGCAGAAGCTGGAACAAAAGAGTATCTGACACTGAACTGACACAACAAAGCAAATAACTCAAATATCTAGACCTCTGTTTATAATTATGCCTATTATAGTTTTTAAAACATTTTGTTGATTATTATTCCCTTAACTTTCATTTCTATATTTTGGCCACTTCATGCAAAGAGCTGACTCATGTGAAAAGACCCTGATGCTGGGGAAGATTGAAGATGAGAAGAGAAGGGGACGACAGAGAATGAGATGGTTGGATGGCATCACCAACTCAATGGACATGAATTTGAGTAAGTTCCAAGAGTGGGTAACGGACAGGGAGGCCTGGCTTACTGCGGTCCATAGGGTCACAATGAGTTGGACATGACTGAATGACAGAATTGAAATGAACTGAGCTATTACCTTTCTACAAAAAATTATGCAAGCTTATTTATTAAACTATATATATATAGAAGGTACAGAAAATCTGTGGTTTCCATTTTTTAAAGTGTTTAAGGGAGTCCATCCTCTGCTTTAGGTTCTTAATCTTTGTTTTTAAAATTTGTTATCAATAATATAACCTTAGAAATATAACCTTTAGGGTCTGTTTTCACTTATGGCTTTTATTCCTGAGTTGATTGGTGTATCCCACCTTTATTCTCCCTTTTCTCCTCTCAGACACCACTCTCTCCTGCCTTATCTCTGCTCTATTAATTTCTGTGAATACTTTTGGTTCTTTCTGGCTATGGAGATTTGTCTCACCATTAATCTTGGGTTTCATTTTCTGTTCTGTATACATGCAGAATTCTTGATGATACTGTAATAGACGAACTGAAAGTCAGAGGCCAGCAAGTCAATTCCAGAATCTTGAATCATTATCGACCTCCTGACACCAGGGAACTTTGAAAGAGAAGTGCACTCATTTGAAAGACTGACTCATTTGAAAAGACCCTGATGCTGGGAAAGATTGAGGGCAGGAAGAGAAGGGGATGACAGATGAGATAGTTGGATGGCATCACCGACTCAATGGACATGAGTCTGGGTAAGCTCTGGGAGTTGGTGATGGACAGGGAGGCCTGGTGTGCTGCATTTCATGGGGTCCCAAAGAGTCGGACGAGATTGAGCGACTGAACTGAACTGGTATATACCTATGACTGACTCATGTTGAGGTTCCACAGAAAACAGCAAAATTCTATCAAGCAAGTTTCCTTCAATATAAACAAATACATTTAAAAACACGTATCTGGGAGTATGTGTTTATTTGTGGACTTTTTTTTTTTTTTTTTACTAATTCAACCATTTTATGACTTTGGTTGTATGTTTTTATTTATGGACAACATGTTTACTAACTCAACCTCTTAGGTATGAGTGTTCTCAGATTTTCCAGTTTTTAAAATATTTTAGTCCCTCCGTTATTCTAACAATTTGAATGTTTCACACAATTTAAGACTTATGTAGGCATAAATACTTGTAGAGAGTCGTTAACAATCCTCTTTGTTTACTGGAATTTCAGGGGCAAAAACAAAGGCATCTTACATTTTCACTTCAGTAACTAAATATACCTTATTTTGCTTGTTCTGATTACCTCATATTTTCCATTTTTATTAATTTATTAATAAATTTATTAATTAAATTTTATTAATCTAACTAATTCACTTATCATTTTATTAATTAATTGTTATAATTAACACTAAATTAAGTGGTTTATTAATTTATAAATTAATTATAATTTAATTGATTTATTAAATAGAAATTAATTAATTTATATTTGCTGATTTTCTCTATTATGTTAATATTTATATTAATTTGTTTCCATATTAAGCTTATTGTTTTCCTCTTTCTCCTTGCTATGAGGTTAGATTTTTTTTCCAGTTTTTGTAGATGTCATTAGCTTATTCTTATTATGGAAAGCTAAGTTTTATGAATGCTTAAATATATATGGGTTCTGCATTTGCTGTATTTGATGATCTGGGTGCACTACATTTTCATCTTCATTCACCTCAGAGAATATTTTAATTTCCCCTGAGACTTCTTTTTGGAATTATTGGTACTTTAGGAATGTGTTGTTTAATTTTCCACACATTACAACTTCCAAATTCTCCTACCATTATTGATTTTGCATTACATATCTTGGATGTCAGAAAACACATTTTACATGATTTAAAGTAATTAGACTTCCTTTATGGTTTAACATAAACCCTATCCTCGAGAATGTTCTGGAGACACTACCAAGTGAACTTGAGAGGGATGTGCAATCTTTGGTTCTTTTCAGGTGGAATGTTCTGTCTATGTGTGTTAAATCCACTTGGTTTATATTGCCATTTATGTTTTTGCCTCACTCAGTGGTCTTCTTATGTTCTTATAGCAATATTTGGATATTTAATATTGGGCCATACTTCTTGCAAGAGTTTTGTAGTTTTTACACTTCATGTTTGTCAAAAGGCTGAGAAACAATTTGATCTTATTGAACTTGAACTCTTCACTGAGTTTATCATTTATTAAAAAAATCATATGACAAAATATGTAACTAATATCACTTTGGTCAAGCTAGTGGAGGTGATGAAATTGCAGTTGAGCTATTTCAAATCCTAAAGGATGATGCTGTGGAAGTGCTGCATTCAATATGTCAGCAACTTTGTAATACTCAGCAGTGGCCACAGGACTGGAAAATGTCAGTTTTCATTCCAATCCCAAAGAAAGGCAATGCTAAAGAATGTTCAGACTACCACACAATTGCCCTCACTCACATGCAAGTAAAATAATGCTCAAAATTCTCCAAGCCAGGCTTCAGCAACATGCAAAGTGTGAACTTCCAGATGTTCAAGCTGGTTTTAGAAAAGTCCAAGGAACCAGAGATCCAATTGACAACATTCACTGGATCATTGAAAAAGCAAGAGAGTTGAGAAAAACATATTTTTCTGCTTTATTGATTATGTCAAAGCCTTTGAGAGTGTAGATCACAATTAACTTCAGAAAATTCTGAAAGAGATGGGAATGCCAGCCCACCTGACCTGCCCCGTAAGAAACCTGTATGCAGGTCAGGAAGCAACAGTTAGAAGTGGACATGGATCAACAGACTGGTTCCAAATAGGAAAAGGTGTATGTCAAGGCTGTATGCTCCAGTACTCTTGCCTGGAAAATCCCTAGTTGAAGGAGACTGGTAGGCTGTAGTCCACGGGTTCGTGAAGAGCTGGACAGGACTGAGCACTTTCACTTTCACATTTCACTTTCACGAACTGGAGAAGGAAATGACAACCCATTCCAGTGTCCTTGCCTGGAGAATCCTAGGGATGGGGAGCCTGGTGGGCTGCTGTCTATGGGGTCTCACAGAGTTGGACAGGACTGAAGCGACTTACAACAGCAGCAGCAAGGTTTCGTATTTTCACCCTGCCTATTTAACTTATATGCAGAGCATATCATGAGAAATACTGGGCTGGAAGAAGCACAACTGGAATTAAGATTGACTGGAGAAGTATCAATAACCTCAGATATGCAGATGACACCACTCTTATGGAAAAATGAAGAAGAACTAAAGAGGCTCTTGATAAAAGTGAAAGAGAAGAGTGAAAAAGTTGGCTTAAAGCTTGACATTCAGAAAACTAAGATCATGGCATCTGGTCCCATCACTTCATGACAGATAGATGAGGAAACGGTGGGAACAGTGGCTGCCTTTATATTTTTGGGCTCCAAAACCGCTGCAGATGGTGATTGCAGTCATGAAATTAAAAGACAATTACTCCTTGGGAGGAAAGTTATGACCAAGCTAGACAGCATATTAAAAAGCAGGGACATTACTTTCTTGGCGACGGTCTTCTAGTCAAGGCTATGGTTTTTCCGGTGGCCATGTATGGATGTGAGAGTTGGACTGTGAAGAAAGCTGAGTGCCAACAAATTGATGCTTTTGAACTGTGGTGTTGGAGAAGACTCTTGAGAGTCCCTTGAACTGCAAGGAGATCCAACCAGTCCATCCTAAAGAAGAGTCCTGAGTGTTCATCGGAAGGACTGATGCTGAAGCTGAAACTCCAATACCTTGGCCACCTGATGCAAAGAGCTGACTCATTTGAAAAGACCCTGACACTGGGAAAGATTGAGAGCAGGAGGAGAATGAGACGACAGAGGATGAGATGATTTAATGGCTTCACCGACTCAATGCATATGAGTTTGGGTAAACTCTGGGAGTTCGTGATGGACAGAGAGGCTTGGCGTTCTGCGGTTCATGGGGTCGCAAATAGTCGGACACGACTGAGTGGCTGAACTGAACGGAACTGAACGAGGAGATGGTGCAATGGATTTTTTAAATAGGGCAAGTGTTGACTTTCCAGGGGGAAAAAAAAATCTTCGAATTGTATGAAATTGAATCAGGTTGTAAGGAAAATTGTACGCAAGCAATAAACAATGACAAGCCATAGTGACTATACTAATGGTAGACAAAAACATTATATAAAAATAACATGAAACAAATGAAATCAAATATCACTATATGTAGTAATTATATATTTCATCATAGTTTCATATTAATGATAAAAGGACATATTCAGTTATATACATATAAGAATTATAGAGATATGCTCACCTCACCAAAGAGTTCCAGGTACCTGAATCAAAAACTGAAAATGTTTGAATTTTTTCTCAGCCTTTGGCTAACATAAGACCACTGACAGTAGGGATAAACTAACTGAAAATGTAATCCATTTGGATTTATCACAGATGAATAGAAAATTCCATCCAAAAACAGAAAAATCCACATGCCTCTCAATTGCACACATAATAATATCCAGAATATTTTCAATAACAGGGTTTAAATGGTCATAAAGCAAAACTAAATAATTCATATCATACCAAATATGTTATCTGATATCTAAGAAATATAAATTGAAATAAAAAATGGGAGGAAAATACAGCAACTATAATGTGTGGAAAATTAAAAACAAATTACTAAGGGACCAATGAGTCAAGGAATAAGTCACAGGGGAGGGAAAATAATAAAATACTCTGAGGTTAATGAAAAAAAAAAAAAGCACAATATACCCACATCATCATTCACAGCAAAAGCAGAACCCATATATAAAATTTGCATAAAAAGAAAGCTCTGTAACCCTGAGAAGAAGCTAAAGTCTTCTTCAGAAACTGATATGAAAAAAGAAAGAAAGAATGAAAATCCATACTCACAGTAAGGAGAAACAGAAAAAACAATGAAGCTTCATATGACAATAAAATAGTGTAATGAGTGAAAGACTAGAGAAAAATCAACAATAAAGAAAGTTAATAAAAATGGAACATACTATGTAAACTGAACAAGCAAAATGAGGGAAGATTTAGTTACTGAAATGAGAATGAATAAGATGCCATTGCTATAAAATCATACTAAATAAAATGGACTGTTAGCTACTTTGGACAAGTATTTATGCCAACAGAAGTCTTAAGCCATGTAAAACAGCCAAATTTCTAGAAGATCATAGTGATTAAAACAAGTTTAAAAACTGGAAAATCTAAATACAATAATAAAAAGAGGTTAAATTCACAGTCATATTGCTTATAAATAAACATATAGAACCAGATTTTTTTTTTTTAATGCTGTGTTATACCAATTCTTTTCCTGAGAATGTCAAATGCTATGTATGAAAGAAAAGGTGTGCTAAATATATTAGCATTCAGTTAAAGTGATATTTCATGTATTCAATCACTACATTCCTGTCTGACCCTCTGCACCCCCACAGACTGTTGCCCACCAGGATTGTCTGTCCATGATATTCTAAAGGCCAGGAAACAGGAGTGTGTTGCCCTGTCTTCCTCCAGGAGATGGTCCCAATCTATAGAATGAACCTGTTGACCTTATGGCTTCTGCATGAGAAGGCAGGTTGTTTACCATTAATGCCACCTGGGAAAGCAGTACACACACATACATCAGTTCAATTCAGTTCAGTTGCTCAGTCGTGTCCGACTCTTTGCAACCCCATGAATCGCAGCACTCCAAGCCTCCCTGTCCATACCAACTCCTAGAGTCTACCCAAACCCATGCCCGTCAAGTCCGTGATGCCATCCAGCCATCTCATCCTCTGTCACCCCCTTCTCCTCCTGCCCCCAATCCCTCCCAGCATCAGGGTCTTTTTCCAATGAATTAACTCTTCACATGAGGTGGCCAAAGTATTTTACATGTGTGTGTGAACACATAAATAGATATATATTCAATTACATGTGTATATTGATTTATATATCTGACTGGCCTGGTGGCTCAGACAGTAAAGCATCTGCCTACAATGCGGGAGACCTGGGTTCAATCCCTGGGTTGGGAAGATCCTCTCGAGAAGGAAATGGCAACCCACTCCAGTACTCTTGCCTGGAAAATCCCATGGACAGAGGGTTATGGTAGGCTCCTACAGTCCATGGGGTCATAAAGAGTCAGTCACAACTGAGCAACTTCACTCACTCACTTATGTATCTAAATATATGCATAGATATGTTTATGTTTATAAGTATACTTTTGCTGTCAATAGATATCAGTATATATTTGACTGTAGGAATATACTCAGAGGTACATAATTTTACTGTATCTGATGACCTGCTATGATGCCCTTTCACTTTCATTCACCTTGGAGTATCTTCTAATTCCCTTGTGGCTTACCCTTTGAATCATGTGTTCCTTAAGAATGTCTCATTTAATTTTCCACACATTGACAAATTTATAAAAATTTAACTTATAATTGACTTTTAGCTCCTCTTCTTGGTGGTCAGAGAGCATATTTGGTTATGTCATATAACACACACACTCACACACACACACACGCACACACACATTGTGTGTGAGTGTGTGTGTGTGTCTTGAAACATGACACTGTTTACATCTTGTCCACACACACTCCGCACACACTCCTGTGTGTGTGTGTCTTGAAACATGACACCTTTCTCCTTTCTCCTGTTTACCTGTCATATATCTTGTAGAGTTTCTGGATGTGCTCTTGAAAATTACATTTCCCTTCCACGCTCTTCTCTCTTTGGGACTTGAGGTAAACCTCAACACCAGAGGAGACTGTCAACTGAAGAATAAAAAAAAAAAACAAATCTGATAAAAATGAGAAGACAGCCCCCCACACCTCAGAAGAGCAGAACATCACTGTTAATATAGAAATACTATCTGGCTGGTAGAAGGCTTTCAAATGAAATGTGCACTTAAACATATGGAGGCTGAAAGTACACTCTCTCCACTAATTTCAGGAAGAAAACCAGAGTCATGATCATGCACCTTACCCCTTGCTTCAACATGCTTCATATTGTAATCTCAAACTAATGAAGACACTGGTAATGTAGAAGCTTCCACCATCAGTCCAAATAACTGCTCTGTAATGGTTCCAAATAGGAAAAGGAGTACATCAAGGCTGTATATTGTCACTCTGCTTATTTAACTTATATGCACAGTACATCATGAGAAATGCTGGACTGGAAGAAGCACACAGTGGAATCAAGATTGCCAGGAGAAATATCAATAACCTCAGATATGCAGATGATACCATCCTTATGGCAGAAAGTGAAGAGGAACTGAAAAGCCTCCTGATGAAAGTGAAAGAGGAGAATGAAAAAATTAGCTTAAAACTCAACATTCAGAAAACTAAGATTATGGCATATGGTCCCATCACCTCACGGGAAATAGATGGGTGACAGTGGAAACAGTGTCAGACTTTATTTGTTTGGGCTCCAAAATCACTGCAGATGGTGACTACAGTCATCAAATTAAAAGACACTTGCTTCTTGGAGGAAAAGCTATGAGAAACCTAGACATTTTATTAAAAAGAAGAGACATCAACTTGCTAACAAAGGTCCTTTCAATTGTAAACCCCTATGGTTTATGCAGTGGTCATGTATCAGTTCAGTTCAGTTCAGTAGCTCAGTCATGTCTGACTCTTTGTGACCCCATGAAGTGCAGCATGCCAGACCTCCCTATCCATCACCAACTCCCAAAGTCCACCCAAACCCATGTCCATTGAGTCGGTGATGCCATCCAGCCATCTCATCCTCTGTCGTCCCCTTCTCCTCCTGCCCTCAACCTTACCAATCATCAGGGTCTTTTCAAACGAGTCAGCTCTTTGCGTCAGGTGGCCAAAGTATTGGAGTTTCAGCTTCAACATCAGTCCTTCCGGTGAACACCCAGGACTTATCTCCTTTAGGACGGACTGGTTGGATCGCCTTGCAGACCAAGGGACTCTCAAGAGTCTTCCCCAACACCACAGTTCAAAAGCATCAATTCTCTGGTGCTTAGTTTTCTTTATAGTCCACTCTCATATCCATACATGACCACTGGAAAACCCATAGCCTTGACTAGATGGAACTTTTTTGGCAAAGTAACGTCTCTGCTTCCAAATGTTGTCTAGGTTGCTCATAATTTTCCTTTCAAGGAGTAAGCATCTTTGAATTTCATGGTTGCAGTCACCATCTGCAGTGATTTTGGAGCCCAGAAAAATAAAGTCAGCTACTGTTTCCAGTGTTTCCCCATCTATTTGCCATGAATTGATGGGACTGGATGCCATGATCTTAGTTTTCTGAATGTTGAGCTTTAACCCAACTTTGTCACTCTCCTCTTTCACTTTCATCAAGAGGCTCTTTACTTTCTGCCATAAGGGTGATGCCATCTGCATATCTGAGGTTATTGTTATTTCTCCTGACGAACTTGATTCCAGCTTGTCCTTCCTCCAGCCCCGCATTTGTCATGATGTACTCTGTATATAAGTTAAAAACAAAAACAAAAACACACAGCTCTGATGGCGTGGAAGCATGGCCGAGAGGATCTACCCCACGTGTAAGGTCAGGGGTGGTGGCTGAGAGGAGCTACTCCATGTTCAAGATAAGAAGCAGTGGCTGTAATTTGCTGGAACAGCCATGAAGAGATACCCCATGTCCAATGGAAGAGAAACCCAAGTAAGCCAGTAGGCACTGAAAGAGGACATCAGAGGGCAGACAGACTAAAACCACAATCACAGTAATATATAGATATGAGAATTAGAACATAAAGAATGCTGAGAGCTAAAGAATTGATGCCTTTGAATTATGATGCTGGAGAAGACTCTTAGGGGTCCCTTGGACTGCAAGGTGATCAAGCCAATCAATCCTCAAGGACCCCAACCCTGAATATTCTTTTGCAGCACTAATGCTGTAGATGAAACTCCAGTATTTTGCCAGCCTGATGCAAAGAGCCAACTCTTTGGATAACATTGTGATGCTGGGAAAGATTGAGGATGAGAGAAGAAGGGGGTGACAAAAGATGAGATCATTAGATGGCATCACCAGTTCATTTGACATGAGTTTGAGCAAACTCTGGCAGACAGTGAAAGAGAGGGAGTCCTGTCATGCTTCAGTCCAGGGAGTAACACAGAGTTGGACCACAACAATAATCAAAGTCTCTAGAGCTACTTCTTAAATTCACTCTAAGATACATTTATTAAAAGAAATAACAAAAACAACAAAACATTATGGTGGCATACTAGAAGATGGGATAATGGATTTTTTAAAAGATATGTCAGCTATAGGCTGTCAAAGAGATGAAGCTTAGATTTGCATAGATGTTCAGAATTAGTGTGTAAGGAAAATTTTATGTAGGAGTTCCTGGCTGCTCATGGGAGGGTTTGGGGTCCTGTCAGCCCAATGCCAACCTCCTCCTGTTGCCAACAGATTATTGGTGAAGTCCTGTGGGGCAATCCCTTGCAGTAATGTTCCTGGGAGGAAGGATCTGCCATGAGAAGTAGCTGACAGAAACATAGGTTGTGAGGGGATCAGGAAGTGTACCCTGGAGCACAATTGTTTAGAGTGAGGATACTCTCCTTTCCTAAATGGGGAAGCTAACCCTCATATAGGCTAGTTGTAGAGCATGGATTCAGGTATGCAGGTAGAAGGTGACAGGCTGAGACTAGAGGCTTCGGGATGTACTGTGTCCAAGTCTCACTGATAGAGCTGTGGTTACAGGATGAGAATCCTAGATGACTCCAATGGAGGCAGGGAGAACTAAGAACTTTATGAGATTCACCTTTCCCTGGGTCCTGCCACTCCTAGGCCTCCTGTTGTTTGAGATTGCCTTGGCCCTTCCCTTCTGCCCATCGTCTTGGGAAGGCCTACCTGTTGGAAGGAGTTTCTTTCTGTTGTCCCATTGCACTTTGGGACTGAATTTTTGGGTCTTTGAATTTCAACATCCACCATTTGACCTTTCACAACCACCACACAGACAAAGCTGGAAACAGTTTAAGGCTTCCTGAGGATAACAGTGAAGAGTTGGGGAGAGGAAATGGACAGGGATTCCAAAGAGGCAGGACAAGGTGCCTACTGATGTCATCTCCCCCATGGATTAGCACAGACATCTTCAGCTATTGAATTACCTGTGGTCACTCTCTGTGTTTGTGTCCCTGTGCCTTGCACCTCTCTATTTACATGTGTGGTCATATATTACCAGTTGTATGTTTTTCTCTCTGTGTGTTCAGTCCACTGTAGATGCAGAGATGAAGCCAACAAGATATGAGACATGGAGCAACAAGAAGAGGAGGCACAAGGCATTTACAGACTTGGAGACACTGGTCAATGTATCTCTGAAGTGCTCACATTCAGGACAGGAATGAGGAAAGGATGGGCAGTGATAACTCGTGACAGTTGGCCCACAAATCTGGAATGACATGACGAGACAAACAAGTTCACAATTTCTGTTGTGTTCGTGAGTGTTCATCCTGGGAAGCAGCTATGAAGGTTTGAGGAGTCACCCAGAGTAAACCACATAGTGTGGGACTTTGAAACTACTCTTGGAGGGCCACAAAGAGCCTATTCTCAGCTGAAACACATTCTTTCAGAGGTGGAAGATCCATCCATTTAGAACACAAAAGCACCATCATTTGGGGAATCCATGTTTTCTGGGTCAATGTTGTGGCCCTCATGTGGTGCTTGTGGAATTTGTTTTATCTGGGCTATTACAAAAAGAGTTTACAGGTCTGGCAGTTTGTGTACAAAAGGTATTTATTGGATTATGGGTGTTGGCTACAGTCCTGCAAATCTGTCCCTGATATAATGGGTCATGTCTTTGCTGTTCTAATTAGCATGATACTTGGGCTTTCATTGCAGTGCTTCTAATCAGACTTGTCTTTAGCTCCAGGTACTCCTCAGAGTAAAGGGTTGTTTTTCACACAGGACTTCTCCAAAATGACAGATGAATTTGGGGTTGAGAATGGGAATTCCAAATGCTTATGTGAGCTGTAGCTCAGAGTGTCCCATTTATTGACCAAAAACTGCACCCTCAGGTTCATCTTCAATTTGGGTTTATCTATTGTTCTTCTCGATGTTGCCTTTCCACAAAGTCCAGTGAGTCTCCTTTGTAAAAAGCTGTGCCCCAATATCTATACTTTGTTTCTGTTTTCATCATTCAACTTCTCTTGTAAATTAGTTTATATATCTTTCTCCTCCAGAAATCTTTCTGATGTTACTGACCATTCTGCAATATTATGGTGAATAGTCATTTTATCAATGTATTTATCTTACTAGGAGGATAATGAATTTACAAATTTGTGATGGTTTTTGCCATACATCAAGAAGGATCAGCCCTAGATATACATGTGTCACCCCATCCTGAAACCCACCTCACACTTATTTCTCCACTCTCTCCATATTGTCCCCAAACTTGACTTTGGCTGTCCTGCTTCATGTATCAATCTCACACCTCTCATTTATTTTACACATGTATATGTATCTCTCATTTATTTTACATATGTAAATCTATATGCTTCAGTGCTTTTCCCCCAACACATACCACTGTCACCTTCTCCCACTGAGACCAGAAGTGTGTTTTTTATGTCTGTCTCTTATTTGCTGCCCTGCATGTAGGATCATCAGTGCCATGTTTCTAAATTCCATATATATGTGTTAATATTCAGTATTTTTCCTTTGCTTTCTCTTTCTGACTTTTCCCTGTATTAGAATCTCAAAGCTCATCCACCTCATTGGAGCTGACTCAAATGTGTTCCTTTTTATAGCTGAGTATACAACATCCTTTTCCATTCAACTACCGATAGACATCTAGGTTAAGTCCATGTAACAGCTATTGTAAATTGTATTACAATAAAAATTGTTATATGTACTTTTCAATATGTGCTTAAAGGAAGTTTGAAAGATCACAGACTTTTCCAGGAACTGACTTGAAAAATTAAAAGTCTTTAGTGTTTTGCAGGGGATAGATTTCTGTGTTTGTCTGTGTCTATTTTCAAAGGAACCCCCTGATTTTGAGAAAATTATGATAGAATATCAACCTTTCCATTAAATAGAGAAGATAAGAAGATGCTTCACATGAAGAACAATGATCAGCATAATTCTCATGAACAGAAAATTAATGAAGAGTGGTCTGCATGTGAGAAGTATAGAGGGGTGACACCAGTAAGCCTGAAATAATACAGAAAGGTAAATAGACAGCAAGAATTCTGTGTGTTTGTGTATTGTTTGGGCAGAAACTCAGGATCAATCTTTCAGCTCCCTATATGCTTCTCAGTTTACTGGGTGCCAATTACCATCCATGTAGTGTAACAGAAGTGGTTAGATCCTCCTTTAGGATTGTGTCAGAGGACACAGTTCATTTTGTGGGGTGAGTGTTGGAGAGGAAGTAGAAATAAGACAAGTGTTCAGTATTTGTTGACCTACCAATTTACAAGAGAATACAGTAGTTCACCAAAAGGGCCTGTTGAACAAGGGCCATAAAGTGAAATAATGGATCTCAGTTTTGTTGGATGGTGGTACTCCAAGTGCCCTCTCTGTTGTAAATCGGCATCATCAGACAGTTTAACTGTGTAGAACAAGGAAAAATCAATAACATTCAATTAAGTATGAATCAGATAGCCTCATTTTGTAAAAGAGTGCATGGTCTTTCTCTGAGACAATCAGTTACCCAGCACTAGGGTTCCATGAGTCATCCCAGAAAAACGTGCTACAAGGTATATGGACAGACTATGGCCTAGGGAGAGAGAGAAGGGTGGGAATCCTTAAGTACATTAGTTTCTGTCAAAATGAACAGGTGTAAATATGAATTGCCAGAGAATAGGTAAGCAAACAGAAACAGATCCCATTATATATGTTTGTACTCATGTAAACTTCCTTCATTTTTCCATGAACTCAGTTTAGGTACAAGATGTGCAATAGCAGAAGTGAGTGGAATGGCAATGTAAAACAGACAAGGGCCAGGCTACCCAGATGTGTGCTCTGTGTCCCATGATGGCTCAATGGCTAATATCCCAATTTCCAGAAAAGCTTACACTCTTTTCTCAAGACCCTCTAGTAGATCAAGGTCCAGAAATGTCAATATTTTTCGCCTGAACCCTCTGTAGACAGTGACTCTTCCTTGTTGAGTGGCTCAGCACAGACTGCTTTCAGTCACAATGACACTGGTGTTTCTTCTTGCCATCTATCAGTACTCTGTGATCCAGTGACCAATGGGAACACCTGGAGCATATAGAGCTCACTCAGGAACTGCTGAGCACTTAGAGTAGCCCTTGTGATTCTGTTTCCCAGAATCACATCCACCTCTGGACCTGACAAAGTATAGACTGCCACAAATGGAGTATGGGGAGTTCATTTGTCCCACTGCATTCTCTTTTTGAAGATACAATGACCCCAACATGTGCATGCATGCCTGGGGTGATGTTTCTGTCCTACATGGAGTTCTCATTCTATGTCTTTTGGGAGAAGCTGGCAGGATCTCTTTCGAGGATGAACAGGTAAAAAAATCAAAGTTCAAGGGTTTGTGGTTGTCCTCTTCAAGGTGCATTGGATTAGATCTCCTTCTCAGTGCCAGTTTCTGAACTTGAATGCATTCACCCTAGCTTTGTTCTGTCTACAGAAATGGCCTAAAACTCTAGAAGACAAGACATGGTCTTCCCTGGGTACTGTCCCAACAATCATCTAAGAAACACTGAAAAATGTCTTCTCAGTTTCTTAATCTGTAAGGCCAAACTCACTTATTAAGAAAATAGTAAAGATAAAAATAAAATTTACCATGCACATATCAGTGTATAAGTGTTTGTCAGAAGACTGAAAGTGTTTCCCCTGAAGAAAAATTACTTTAAAAGAGGCTGCAACATAATCATCAATGACCTCCTGTGTTTACTGGGCCCATGTTATGTACCTATGTATTGTATATATTATAACTGTTTTACATTTTTATATATTTGATTCTATTCAATAGCTTCCTTCATATGTCTATGTTTTTATTTGTCCCACAATACGCTTTACTCACCTGTTGTGGATGAGTGCTAACCTATGTGTTATTTTAAACCTCCTTTATCTTTTTGTTTTCAAAATATTAGTTACTCATTCATAATAATTTTAGCTTTCCAAAATCTTTAACCAGTTATATCTATATGTGAATTATACTCCCATGATGGCTGTAGGTATTTGAAACTTTGATTTTTAATAAGGCATCCATTTCAAAAGTATCCCAATCATATCAAGTGTAAAACTTGGTAAATAAGCCATTTTACCATACCCTTAAGGTACCTATTTTAGAAAGTACTGGCTGACCTAGATAGGGAACAGATTGAGTGACTCTGCTCTTTTCTCCCCTCACTTCTAATTCCTGCTTTTATTTTTATTTTTAATTCAGTAACATAATGGGAGTCACCATATCCTGAGGTACCCCACCTCAGGACATAGTAAAGGCAGCATTCCAGGTCCATGCTATTTCTTTTCTCTCAAATTTGTTTGTGGTCCTAGATGTGCTTTGGCACTCTCCAGGACCTGAGAGTATGAAAGCATGATTTTCCAGAGCTCCAGGTTGTTTGTTAGCAAGTTATGTCCTGAAATCATAATTAGGATTACAAGGGCTGACCCACCATCCTGGTGGGAAAATGTCTGTGGAAATTCAGGACAAGGAGTACCAGTCCAGATAAATGCCTCAGAATTCAAGCAAATGGTACCACTGTGGATGGGCTGAGACTGATCCAAAAGAAATGAAAGTCAGGAATATTGCATGGTTGCCCTTGCAATTAACCAGGAGTATGTGCTTTAACTGCAATTGGCTTAGTAGTTAGCTAGGTCAGGTGGGAAACAGTGTCTAGGAAGTGAGCATGGCTGATAGAGGTCTGGTGTCACTGCTATGGGTGGCACTAGAATAATAACTATTCATTGTTTTCCAGAGTAGCAGGATCAAAGCCCTGTTGTCTAATGAGATGAATGGACAGCTAATTTAAAAGGCCTGAAATGACTATAAGTATGTGTGTGTGATGTCCCTCCACAATGCAAGGTCAAGAAGATTTATGGAGGGTGGGTCTATAGCCTCACTGCCTAAGGAAAGTTTATAGGCTAAAAATATAAGGAAAGTATATATTTATGGTAAGGAAAGCAGAGACATCTACCAGTAACCACACAGTCAATGTATACTGCCAGGATTATTGTGTTTCTTTTCTTTTTTTTTTTTTTTTTTTATCCAGACCATAATCCCTAACTTGCCCACACCCAGTACTGGTCTCCCTGCATATGTCCCACAATGTCTAGTGTTAGAAATGCCTGCCAGAAAAAGTTCAGTATAAGGTTGCCTTGCTGATAAAATGGAAATGGTACCTTTTTGTTCAGTCGCTCAGTCACACCCAAGTTTTGCGACCCCATGGATGCAGCATGCCAGGCTTCCCTATCCATTACTTACTCCTGTAGCCTACTCAAACTCTTGTCCATCACGTTTGTGAGGCCATCCAACAATGCCATGCTCATTTCATGTCACAGTATCTTTAGGAGAGGCCTAATCTGATATTTTGGGCAAACTCCAGGGCATAGTGAAGGACAGGGAAGTGTAGAATGCTGCAAGTCCATGAGGCTGCAAAGAGTCATGACAAAGATTTGACTTGGTGACTGGACCACAACAACCACCTCATTTTTAAAGCATTTCCAAATTTCAGCAGGATATTTTTCTCCCTTCCTCAGACCCTTGTAGGAGAACCTACAGGTAGTGACGCCAGCATATATTTCCCCTTCTTATTTCAATTTATGGAGTCAGTTCGGGCCAATATATTTAGAATGAGACATACCAGTGTCAATTATGAGTAGCAACAGCATCATTATAAGCAATGCAAACTTACTGGAGATTTGCAGCATTCTACCTGGTGTCAGGCATCACTTCTGCTTAAGGGTCGTACTACAGGCTCAACCCAGATGGCTAAACTTTTAGCTGTTCACCTAGTCCTTAAGAAAGGCACAGAAATGGGTATTCCAATAATCTATCCGTTGACATATTATTAGACTGTAAATTATGGCTCCCCTCGTAGAATGATTTCACCCGCCCGCTTCAACCTTCTCCTGGGCCTTTCAGCTCTGCTGCCATAATCATTGACATTTACACTAGGTTCCTCTTCAAGCCATGGAAACCCTTTCTTTAGTTTATTCTGGTTTTCTTGGGAGCAGTAGATATTAATGATCTGGTCAGTGAGACCACTTTAACTCTCAGAAAATTCAGCAAGAGACTCTTCAACGAAATAGAATTTCTTTCTTTCAATACAAAATACCTTGCTTATTGAACATCAAAATGACGTTTTTAAAGAGAATCTCCTTAAAGAGCTTCCATGTGTGGAGTTCTCAAAATGGATGGGAAACAAGCTCCAGGACCTCACTTGGTTGAATTCTCACACACAGAGTCTTCATCCTCAAATATAAATTATTTTCCTCTGCCAAAGTTCCATGTTGGATCTCTTTGGCAATTCTTAAGCTTTTACACTCAAAGACAATCCTCTTTCTTTTTTCTCCTATGACCTTTTCTGCCAAGTCTGCTATAATTTTAGAATCAATACACTATCTGCTTCCACCTGCTGACATGATCAAGGAATGACAGTCCAGTATGATTTCCTTAATATCTGTTGACCAGGCAACCAAGAGAATACATGCCAACATCTCCCCAAGTTAGTGAAAGATCATTTTTAGGAAATCCTGAAAAACAGTGAGTCTTTATAAATGGAGATACATCCACACTGGCTGTTCTCCTGAATATAATAGTTAGTTCAGTTCTGTCCAGTTCAATCACTCAGTCATGTCTGATTCTTTGTGACCCCATGAACCACAGCACCCCAGGCCTCCCTGTCCATCACCAACTCCTGGAGTCCACCCTAACCCATGTCCATTGAGTCAGTGATGCCATCCAAACATCTCATCCTCTGTCGTACATTTCTCCTCTTGCCCTCAATCTTTCCCAACATCAGGGTCTTTTCAAATGTGTCAGCTCTTCTCATCAGGTGCCAAAGTATTGGAGTTTCAGCTTCAACATCAGTCCTTCCAATGAATACCCAGGACTGATCTCCTTTAGCATGGGCTGGCTGGAACTCCTTGCAGTCCATGCGACTCTCAAGAATCTTCTCCAACCCCATAGTTGAGAAGTATCATTTTTTCAGAGCTCAGCTTTCTTTATAGTCCAAACCTGACATCCATACATGACCACTGAAAAATCCATAGCCTTGACGAGATGGGCCTTTGTTGGCAAAGTAATATATCTGCTTTTTAATATGCTGTCTAGGTTGGTCATAACTTCCCTTACAAGGAGTAAGTGTCTTTTAATTTCAGGGCTGCAATCACCATCTGCAGTGATTTTGGAGCCCAGAAAAATAAAGTCAGCCACTGTTCTCTGTGTTTCGCAGTCTATTTGCCATGAAGTGATGGTACCAGATGCCATGAAATCAGTTTTCTGAATGTTGAGTTTTAAGTCAACTTTTTCACTCTCCTCTTTCACTTTCACTCACAAGAGACTTTTCAGTTCTTCACCACTTTCTGCCGTATGGGTGGTGTCATCTGCATATCTGAGGTTGTTGATATTTCTCACAACAATCTTGATTCCAGCCTCTGCTTCATCAAGCCCAACGTTTCACAAATTGTACATATGAGAACATGTACAAAATACAGGTGACTATATATACAGCCTTGACGTACTCCTTTTCCTTTTGGAACCAGTCTGTTGTTCCATGTACACTTCTAACTGTTGCTTCCTGACCTTCATACGGGTTTCTCAAGAGGCAGGTAAAGTGGTATGATAATCTCATACCTTCAGAATTTTCCATATTTATTGCGATTCACACAGTCAAAGGCTTTGGCATAGTCAGTAAAGCATAAACAGATGTTTTTTTTTTTTTCTGGAAATCTTTGCTTTGTTGATGATCCAGCATATGTTGGCAATTTAATCTCTAGTTCCTCTGCCTTTTCTAAAACCAGCTTGAACATCTGGACGTTCAAGGTTCATGTATTGCAGAAGCCTGGCTTCGAATATTATGAGCATTATTTACTAGCGTGTGAGAAGAGTGCAACTGTGTGGTAGTTTGAACATTCCTTGCCATTGCCTTTCTTTGGGATTGGAATGAAAATTGACCTTTTTCAGTTCTGTGGCCACTGCTGAGATTTCCAAATTTGCTGACATATTGACTGCAGCACTTTTACAAAATCATCAATAGCTGAAGTGGAAGCCCATCACCTTCACTAGCTTTGTCCATAGTGATGCTTCCTAAGGCCAACTTGACTTCACATTCCAGGACCTATGGCTCTAGGTGAGTGTGAGTGATCACACCATCGTGATTATCTGGGTGGTGAAGATCTCTTTTGTACATTTCTGTGTATTCTTGCCACTTCTACTTAATATCTTCTGTTTCTGTTAGGTCCACAAAATTTATGTTCTTTGTTTAGCCCATCTTTGCAAGAAATGTTCCTTTGGTATCTCTAACTGTTTGCATTGATTGCTGAGGAAGGCTTTCTTATCTCTCCTTGCTGTTCTTTGGAATGCTGCATTCAAATGGGTTTATCTTTCCTTTTCTCCTTTGCTTTTCACGTCTCTTCTTTACACAGCTGTTTGTAAGGCCTCCTCAGACAGTCACTTTGCTTTTTCTGCATTTTTTCCCATGGGGGTGATCTTGATCCCCGTCTCCTGTACAGTGTCATGAACCTCTGTCCATAGTTCATCAGGCACTCTGTCTATCAAATCTAGTCCCTTAAATCTATTTCTCACTCCCACTGTATAGTCATAAGGGATTGGATTTATGGCCTTCCTGAAAGGTTTTGCCATTTTCTTGAATTTTAATCTGAATTTGGCCATAAGGAGTGCATGATCTGAGCCACAGTTAGTTCCCAGTCTTGTTTTTGCTGACTGTATAGAGCTTCTCCATCTTTGGCTACAAAGAATAAAATCTGATTTCGGTGTTGACCATCTGGAGATGTCCATGCGTAGAGTCTTCTCTTGTGTTTTTGGATGAGGGTGTTTGCTATGACCAGTGTGTTCTCTTGCCAAACTCTTTTAGCCTTTGCCCTGCTTCATTCAGTACTGCAAGGCCATATTTCTCTGTTACTCCATGTTTCTTGGCTTCTTACTTTTGCTTTCCAGTCCCCTAAAATGAAAAGGACATCCTTTTTATGTGTTAGTTCTAAAAGGTCTTGTAGGTCTTCATAAAACTGTTCAGCTTCATCTTCTTCATCATTAGTGGTCGGGGCAAAGACTTGGATTAGCATGATATTGAATGGATGACTTGGAAATGAACAGAGATCTTTCTCTGTTTTTGACATTGCTTCCAAGTACTGCATTTCTGATTCTTTCGTTCACTGTGTGGCTACTCCATTTCTTCTAAGGGATTCCTGCCCACAATAGTAGATATAATGGTCTTCTGATTTAAATTCACCCATTCCTGTCCATTTTATTTTACTGATTCTCAGAATGTCCATGTCACTCATGCCATCTCCTGTTCGACCATCTGTTTGCCTTGATTCATTGATCTACCATTCCAGGTTCCTATGCCATATTGCTCTTTATGGCATCGGACCTTACTTCTATCACCAGTCTCATCCACAACTGGCTATTGTTTTGCTTTAACTCCATCCCTTCAATCTTTCTGGAGTTAGTTCTCCACTGATCTCCAGTAGCATATTGGGCACCTACAGACCTGGGGAGTTCATTTTTCAATGTCCTCTCTTTTGGCCTTTTCATACTATTCATGGGGTTCTCAAGTCAAGAATACTGAAGTGGCTTGCCATTCCCTTCTCCAGTGGGCCACATTCTTTCTGACCTCTCCACCTTGACCTGTACTCTTGGGTGGCCCCACATGGCATGGCTTAGTTTCACTGAGTTACACAAGGCTGTGGCCCATGTCATCAGATTGACTAGTTGTCTGTGATTGTGGTTTCAGTCTGCCCTCTGATGCCCTCTCTCAGTGCCTACCTTCTTACTTGGGTTTCTCTTAACTTGGACATGGGGCATCTCTTCATTACTTTTCCAGCAAAGTGAAACCCCTGCTCTTTAACTTGTATGTGGGGTCGCTCCTCAAGGCCATGCTCCTGACGTAGCTCCTCTCAGCCACCACTCCTGACATTGAGGGTGGGGTAACTCCTCTTGGCAGCTCCTACGCTGCTCAGCCACTGGAGTTAGTAGTGTTGTCTAATAAAACCAAATTCATGGAAACATAGAGGCTTGTGGAGGAGGAAAATGCACCAATAAGCACATTAAAACTATGAATGCTTGTGGAGCAACTCACTGAAAAAAAAAAAAAGGAAGCTGGCAGAAAGACCCTGTACAATCAATGGTGAAATAAATATGTGCACAGTCATGTAGGAAGGGAGTAGAAGCAATCAGGTTGGGACTTGAACTCAAGAAAAGGACACAGAAGAGAAGAAGAATATCACGTGTTCAGAGATCCTTCGGGGTGAACAGATTCAGACTGTATAATGGCACCTTATCCATTGGATCCCACACCAGGAAAATGAGTCCACTCAGATGGGATGAAAGCCAGTGTAGATTCCAGCTCCACTAGTGAAGAGCATGTCTAGCTTTGTTTAGTTCTGAAACAAAGCATTGGAGTTAGACTGAATCTACTCTAAACTCTGGCCATATGGAAATCTGGGTGCAATGATTCCTACAGAAAATATGATTGCTGTGTATTCCATGTTTGAAAATGTGGACACAGATGCTTGCATATGGTATTCTTTCCACTTTACATTTGAAAACCTTGTAAATGATTTTCCCATATGTAATATAGAATTCTCAATATTTAACATTTGAAATTCTAGACATACATTTCCCTACAAGAAATATGGATCTCTCTATATTTCACCATGAAAATATGAGTACATTTTTATCTCTTGAAATATCATTTCCATTGTATTCATGTATTAAAATCTCAATGACTATTGTCTGACATGAAATATGGAATACTTTTCCATAAGATAATCTAAAGATAGTTATTCACCCATTAAGTATGAAATCTCTGTATTTTTTACTTATGAAAATTTGGTTGCTGATTTAATTACATGAAGTATAGAATTTTTTTTTTTTTTGAAGTGTAGAATTTTCTAAGTGCCATATATTGAATTCTGGGTCTATATATTCTGGTAGGAAAATTAGAATTCTACATTTCACATATGAATGTATGGCCTTAAATTTAATTTATGAACTATGCAATTCACATATATCATATATAAAATCCTGGCACAGATTTTCCTATACAAATTTTGTAATTATCTGTAATTCACAAATGAAAATCCCAGTTCTGATACTACTACAGAAATACAGAATTCTCTAGATTTCACGTGGGAACATCTGGGCCCTGATTACCTGAAACGAAATATGGAACTGTCTACACTTGCAAATGAAAATCATTCTTTTCTTCTGTGACATGATATTCTCTTTATGAACTTTGGATACAGATTTTACTCAATCTGCTATGATAGCTTCAATAGACATTCATTACACTGTGATGAAAAAGATTTTGAAATGAAGTATGGAATAGTGTTTATTTCATATTTGAAATCAGGGGATAGATTTTGTCGTACAGAAAATACGAACCCTCAATATTCCAAATGTGAGTTTGGGCACAACAGGGAATTTTCTTTGTTTCATTCTTAACATTATGAACATAGGAATATCTGATGCCAGATATTCCTGCATGAAAGATGGATGTATTGATTTTATATAGGAAAATATATGTGCAGATTTTAGGTCATGAAATACTCTTTAATCCGCATGTGAAAGTATGGACAGAGATCTTATGGCATGAAATATGACACTTTTATGTTTCACTTTTGAAAATCTGGATTCAGATATTCTATCATGAGACATAAATATTTACTTATTTCATGTTTCAAAATATGGTTATATATTTTCTAACAGGAGCATGGAGATTTTTATAATTGTCACTTGAAAATCTTTGTCCATTTTCCATCATCAAATATGGAATCCTCTATATGTAACATTTGAGAAAACTTACATCAATTTTCCTACAAGAACGAATGGACTTTTCTATTTCATACAACATTATGTCCTGATGTGGAGTGAAATTCTCCATATTTCACACAAGAAAATTTGAATGGATGTTTTCAATGTGAAATATAGAATCCTGTATCTTTCATATTTGGGGATAGATTTTCTTAAGTGAAATACAAAATCTTGATATTTTACATATAAAAAATTGTGAATAGATTTTCTCATATAATGGCTTCCCTCATAGCTCAGTTGGTAAAGTATCTGCCTGCAATTGTGGAGATCTGGGTTCAATTCTTGGTTAGGGAAGAACTGGCTTTTCCCTTGGTTTCCCCCCTGGAGAAAGAAATGGCAACCCACTCCAGTATTCTTGCCTAGAGAATCCCATGGAGAGAAGAGCCTGGAAGGCCAGAGTTCATAGGATCATGAGAGTTGCACACGATTTAGCACTATCTTTCTTTCTTTTTCGCACAAGAAATATACACTTCTTATGACTCAGAAATTATACTCTGGATATAAATAAAATTGGATCCGAATTAAACTTAAAAGCATTTTTATAACATTTTTTAATGAAGTATCATTGCTTTACAGAACTACGATGTTTCTGTCAAGCCTCAACATGAAACATCCATAGATATACATCTATGTCCTCCTTTTTGAATCTCCCTCCCATCTGCTACCCCATCCAATCCCTCTAGATTGATACAGAGGCCCTGTTTGACTTTCCTGAGCCATACAGCAAATTACCATTGGCTATCTATTTTACATATGGTAACACAAGTTTCCACTGTGCCCATGTTTCCATACATCTCACCCTCTCCTCCCTTCTGCCCACGTTCATAAGACTATTTTCTACGTCTGCTCCTCCAATTTTTCCCTGTAAATATATTTTTTAATTAATTCATTCATTTATTTTACCTTAGAGCATTGTATTGGTTTTGCCATACATTGACTTGAATCTGCCATGGGTGTATATGTGTTTCCCATCCTGAACACCCCTAGCACCTCCCTCCGCATCCCATCCCTCTGGGTCATCCCAGTGTACCAGCCCCGAGCATCCTGTATTGTGCATCGAACCTGGACTGACGATTCGTTTCACATATGATAATTTACATGTTTCAATGCCGTTCTCTCATACAATCCCGCCCTCGACCTTTCCCACAGAGTCCAAAAGACTGTTCAATACATCCTTGTCTCTCTTGCTGCCTCACATACAGGGTTATCGTTAGCATCTTTCTAAATTCTATATATATGTGTTTTGTATACTGTATTGGTGTTTTGCTTTCTGGCTTACTTCACTCTGTATAATAGGCTCCAGTTTCATCTTCCTCATTAGAACTGACTCAAATGTATTATTTTTAATGACTGAGTAATATCCCACTGTGTATATGCACCACAGCTTTCTTATCCATTCATCTGCTGATAGACATCTAGGTAGTTTGCATGTCCTGACTATTATAAACAGTGCTGCAATGAACAATGGGGTACACGTGTCTCTTTCAATTCTGATTTCCTCAGTGTATATGCCCAGCAGTGGGATTGCTGGGTCATATGGCAATTCTATTTCCAGTTTTTTAAGGAATCTCCACACTGTTCTCCGTAGTGGCTGTATTAGTTTGCATTCCCACCAACAGTGTAAGAGGGTTCCCTTTTCTCCACACCCTCTCCAGCATTTATTGCTTGTAGACTTTTGGATAGCAGCCATTCTGACTGGCGTGTAATGGTACCTCATTGCGGTTTCGATTTGCATTTCTCTGATAATGAGTGAGGTTGAGCATCTTTTCATGTATTTGTTAGCCCTATGTATGTCTTCTTTGGACAAATGTCTGTTTAGTTCCTGGGCTCACTTTTTGATTGGGTCTTTTATGTTTCTAAAATTGAGCTGGAGGAGTTGCTTGTATATTTTTAAGATTAATTCTTTGTTGATTCATTTGCTATTATTTTCTCCCATTCTGAAGTCTGTCTTTCACCTTGCTTATAGTTTCCTTTGCTGTGCAAAAGCTTTTAGCTTTAATTGGGTCCCATTTGTTTATTTTTGCTTTCATTTCCAATATTCTAGGAGGTGGGTCATAGAGGATCCTGCTGTGGTTTATGACGGAGAGTGCTTTGCCTATGATTTCCTCTAGGAGGTTTATAGTTTCCGGTCTTACATCTAGCTCTTTAATCCATTTTGAGTTTATTTTTGTGCATGGTGTTAGGAAGTGTTCTAGTTTCATTCTTTTACAAGTGGTTGACCATTTTTCCCAGCACCACTTGTTAAAGATGTTGTCTTTTCTCCATTGTATATTCTTTCCTCCTTTGTCAAAGATAAGGTGTCCATAGGTGTGTGGATTCATCTCTGGGCTTTCTATTCTGTTCCATTGGTCTATATTTCTGTCTTTGTGTCAGTACCACACTGTTTTGATGACTGTGGCTTTGTAGTAGAGACTGAAGTCAGGCAGGTTGATTCCTCCAGTTCCATTCTTCTTTCTCAAGATTGCTTTGGCTATTCAAGGTTGTTTTTTTTTTTTTCTTTTGTATTTCCATACGAATTGTGAACTTATTTGTTCTAGTTCTGTGAAAAATACCATTGGTAGTTTGATAGGGAGTGCATGGAATCTATTGATTGCTCTGGATAGTATACTCATTTTCACTATATTGATTGTTCCAATCCACGAACACGGTATATGTATCCATCTATTTGTGTCCTCTTTGATTTCTTTCATCAGTGTTTTATAGTTTTCTATATACAGGTCTTTTGTTTCTTTAGGTAGATTTATTCCTAAGTATTTTATTCTTTTCGTTACGATGGTGAACGGAATTGTTTCCTTAATGTCTCTTTCTGTTTTCTCATTGTTAATGTATAGAAATGCAAGGGATTTCTGTGAGTTAATTTTATATCCTGCAACTTTACTATATTCATTGAGTAGCTCTAGTAATTTTATGGTGGAGTCTTTAGGGTTTTCTATTTAGAGGATCATGTCAGCTGCAAACAGTGAGATTTTTCACTTCTTTTCCAATCTGGATTCCTTTTATTTCTTTTTCTGCTCTGATTGCTCTGACCAAAACTTCCAAAACTACATAGAATAGTAGTTGTAGAGTGGACATCCTTGTCTTGTTCCTAACTTTAGGGGAAATGCTTTCACATTTTCACCATTGAGGATAATATTTGGTGAGAGTTTTTCATATATACCTTTTATTTTTATTTATTTATTTATTTATTTATTTCTGCTAATAAATCAAGAGATTTTATTGGGAAAGGGCACCTGGGTGGAGAGCAGGAGGGTGAGGGAACCCAGGAGAACTGCTCTGCTGCGTGGCTCTCAGTCTTGGTTTTATGATGATGGGATTAGTTTCTGGGTGGTCTTTGGCCAATCACTTTAATTCAGAGTCTTTCCTGGTGACGCACGCATCACTCAGCCAAGGTGGATGCTAGCGAGAGGGATTCTGGGAAGTGGACCGACACGCAGTGTCTCCTTTCGACCTTTCCTGAAATCTTCCAGTTGGTGGTGGCTTATTAGTTCCATATTCCTTATCAGGATCTCCTGTCATAAAACAACTCATTCAAATGGTTACTACGGTGCCTGGCCAGGGTGGGCTGTTTCAATCAGTGTGCTTCCCCTAACAACTCCTCCCTGAGAGACTTCATACTCAAGATACTTCTATACTTCTAGGGAATTGGGGCAGGGATCTCTTTCTTCTGTAACTTCTTACTGCTGTGCATGGAGATAGGCCTGCCTAGCAGAGCAGAAGTCTCTTTCTCCCTGATCTAAGTCGGGGTGTTTCACATCTGAAACCACCTTTCACTCTTGTAATAACAGCAATTTAGTTTGAAACTGTTGGCGCCTCTCAGAGAGGAAATAGACAGGGGTCAAACAGGAGACCTAACAGGATGTTCATCACTGGTCCCCAGAAACAGGGGACAACATTTGTGGTGAGGGCTGCAAGGTTTGTGACTTTTTTTTTTTTTTTCTTTTTTTGATTGGCTGGTGGTGAAGCAACAGAGCTGTGCTCCAGGAATCTTGTGTTTAGTCTGAAGTTACCACCCTCCACCTGGGTGGGGGCTCCAGTTCTATAGAAGAACTCAAAAGACATTGTTATGCATATTTCTTTGAGTAGGAACTAGGACCCTGCCTCAAGTCTGTACCGCCATTTGGTTGTTTCTCCCGTGTTTCTGTATTCACCCCCTTCCCTGATTAGCAATCATTTGAACCCACCCTTTGGAACTCAGGGAAGGTCAAGGAGGCTGAATGAAGCCTGTATCCTACAGATAAGAAATGGGGAACACACAGCAGATCTGTACCCCAGAGTCGCCACCCCACAGAGTCCTGCTCAGTTTTAGTTTAGGGAACAGGGCAACTATGACTGTGATAACTTCCTGTCAAAATGGGGCATAGGACTGTCTCAGCTTGGAGAAGAGACTGAATTGGAAGTATTCCTGAGTTCCAAGCCCTAGATCTGAGACTTGTATGATTAAAATCTCAATCCCTTGGTCTCCATTTTGTTGTAACAGAGCCAATTAGTAGTAGCTGGAGGAGGGATAACTGGAATTTTAACAGACAAAATAAATCTTTCTTTTTAGAAGAATAGGCCTGAAACCCAGTCTGGACTTGGCACTTCAGGGAGACTTTTAGCCAGGTGGCCAGTTGCCTAGTTTTTTTTTTATAAAAAGTAAGGTTGCAGTTACTAGCTTCCGGCAGACATTGTTTTGAGAATGGTGGCATCTTAGCCTGACACGACTCAGAAAACTCAAGTGTTTAGCAATACAACATCTAATCTGAAATTTCACCCATAGTAACACCTGGTTATTTCCCAGGATGTCTGAACCATAGCTGAGTACTCTATTTTGCATTAAATTGTAAAATTTTCCTTAATAGCCAAAGCAGATGTCACCATTAATGACATCAGTGTTTCTCTAGGTATGAGAAGATGCAAGAATTGGCACTCATAAAATCTCCTGAAAAGATCTAACTGTCTGAAGGCCTGTTCTGCCAGTTTTTCTCAGAGCACCGAGTGCCTTATTCCTGATTTTCACCCTGAACGCCTTTCAGGGACGTTGAAAGTCAGCAGTTGCAGTGGCAATGATTTAATCTCTGTAGATGCAGATGGTAAGTGTCAATCTTCAGTTGGCAGAGCCCCTTTTGCTCATAAACTTGACCATGATTTTGAGGGGGAAATTTCATGACCATTTTATCTCATGGTGCTGAGAATGTCCATTCTCAGGTTTGGCAAAGATTTTGTTGAAGGCCACTCAATGTGCTGTTACTGGACTAGGCCATAAAACAGTATCCAAAAGTCTCTGGATCACCTGTCTTACTAGGCTCTTGGTCCAGGAAAACATTCCCTCTTGTTGCTTCTTTCTATTTCCCCTTTAATTCCGTCTTACACATTTTTACCTTGTTTCTTTGCCTGCAACACACTTTACTGTTTTCACTTTTGTTTAGCTTACTATGTTAATGGTCTTTTTTTCCCAGGATGCAGCACTGTAGTACTCACTTCCAGTCTATGCTGTGAGTGGATATGTTTGGGCCAGTAGCTAGTGTGTCCTTGAAGGGGGAGGGACTGGCAACTATATTCTTGTGACCACAGGTGATGCTTCTGTCTTTTATATGGAACCAAGTCAGTGCGGTCTTTTGCAGGTATGTATGGGTTTAGTCTTACTTTAGACAGTCCATCTGTGAATGATTTGACTTGTGTTTCTGTCTTGCTTTTTCTGTGGTGTAAGGCATCAGCTTTGCATAGGATAGGGTTTTGGGTAGAACTGGTTTTTAGTTTCAGATGGAGACCTTTATAGAGACTCTCACCAATTAATATTCATTGGAGCCAGGATTTCTCTGGTGGTCTATGGTTGTTGATACAGTGTTGAAAGCCTAGATGATCAGGCCCAACTTCTGGTCAGAGATTCAAGAACACATAGCAAAAGATTAGACAGATAAATAAAAAAGGAAGACAAATAGTAAGAAATCAAAATCAAACTACAAGTAAAATAACACAAACAATAATGCCGATTGGGAAAAACACAGAATCAACAGTAGGACTAACCAAATAACTTGTACGACATAAAAGGACACCAGAGCAGAGTGCCACCTGAAGAATGAAAGGAAAAAATCTGAAAAAAATGACAAGGGCTGTCCCACAGTACAAGAGAAAGCCACAGTTAGTATAGAAATATATACCTATTAAAACAAAAATGGCAAGAAACAATATCAACAAAAGGCACAGAAATCGGGAACACAAAGTACACAATCAATGTGTATGTATATATATATATATATATATATATTATATATTTATATATACACACACACACACACACATATATATGATTTAAACAATCTTAAAACACCAAATAAGCAAAAATTTTAAGAGAACTTACATGTGGCATGAGTGGGAAATTCAATTCTGTCACCACCTCCTCTGTGTGACTGAGCCCTAAGGTCCCGCTTCCTTGTCAGTTTTGGATTTGTTGAAAGGCATTCCTTTCTACACACTTTGTCTTCCCAGATCCATCATTCTATTTCCACATAGTCAAAAGCAGTTCCCTCCCAGGTTGGCTTTCTAAGCCCATGTGTCATCTTTCAAGTTGTATGCACACTAGTTGGCCTGTATTGCAGTTTAGGGCATGCAGGACCACACCACACATTCTCTGATCTCACTCTTGACAAACTATATTTCATCAGCATATTCACCTTGCTTCCTTTCAGTCAAAAGTAATTTAAGTTTAGTGAGGTTACTTGCCTGAATCCTCAATCTATTCCCTGCTTTTCCATCTCCCACCTCAAGACACAAGCTTGGTTCTATTCCTCTCATCCTCCATCTCCTATCTTCCCTCCATTCTTCCCAGTTATGCCTAGTTCCCATATAGTCCTTGCTGTTGAGCAAGGTCTTCTGTTGATATTCATTGATGCTCTGGAGGAACTGTCACCTTTGTAGAAGGATTCTTTGTGATACTTCCAGGGAAAGAGTTGCACTCAATGTCCTCTTGTTTTCTGCCAAATCAGAACTTCTGATTTTCTTTCTAGGCAAGCTCTGTAATTCCTTTATGCATGCCAGTGAAATGACAAACTTTAGTTGACATGAATTAATCTGTTTGATGGGAGGTTACATACATACACACATAATTGGTATATCATTGACTTTGAACATGCAGATAAGCACATTTATTTTTCCTGAAATTTATGCTAATGAGGAATTGTCATTAGCTTGAGGAAACATAGTTCTTTTCCACATAAGAGATGGTACAGGAATTGGGTTCAAAAAGTCAGTTCCTGAAAATATCTAGCTATTTGTCAAACTGTCCTGAGATTTTCCCAGACCACAGATTCCTTATTTCTGCTCTGGAAACTTAACTGCTTTGAGTATCAAAGGTCAGAGGCTGGCATGGGCATGATTTAATTCATATGTAAGAAAATGGAAAGTGTCCAGGAATGTAACAGTTTGTAGATGATAACTTGAAAAAGAGAGACAGAGAAAAACAATAGAAACAAACAAACAAACAAAAAAAGGCAGGTGTAGTTAGTCGTTTACTCTTAATAGGTAAAACTTAATTGGGGTTTGGATCATAGAAGAAACAAGGGGATTCCATGCAGTCATCAATATCTGCTTTATTGTCTCTGTTAATGGCTTAGACTGCATGTATAAATGAGTCATATCTGACTCTTTTGACCCCATGGACTGTAGCCTATCATTTGCTTCTCCAAGGGATCTTCCAGACACAGGGATAGAAACTGGGTCTGCAGATGACTTACCATCCGAGCCACCAGGGAAGCCATTAATCTGTGTCAGTCACAAAAAAATTGTGGAAAATTCTTAAAGAGATAAGAATACCAGACAACTGTACCTGTTTCCTCGGAAATGTGCACGCAGGTGAAGACACGACAGTTGGAATTGGAGAAGGAAAAATGAACTAGTACAAAATAGGGAAGGAAATACATCAAGGCTCTATGTTGTCACACAGCTTATTTGACTTCTGTGCAGAAGACATCATGGAAAATAACTTGCTGAAAGAATCTGAAGTTGGAAACAAAATGACTGTGAGCAGTATGAATAGCCTTAATTATAAAAGGACAACAACAACAAAAAAAAAAAAAAATAAGAGGACAACACACAAATGGCTGAAAAACACTAGAAACTAAAGAGTCTGCTGGTGAAGATTAAAGGGGAGAGTGGAAAAGCTGGATTAAAACTCAATATAAAAACAAACAAATACAAAAAATAAGATCATAGAATTTGGTCCAGTCATTTTGAGATATATCGATGGGATATAATTGAATCAGTGACAGGTTTCACTTTGTTCACCTCTGACATCACTGTGGGAAGTGACTGCAGCCATGAAACTTAAAGGCACTTTCCCCTTGGATGAAACTATGACCAATCTAGACACCACATAAAGAAGCTGAGAGATTACTGAAAAAGATCCAAACAGTCCAAGTTGATTTCCAGGAGTAACCTATGGAAAAGGGAGCAGGACCACAAGAACTGAGTGCCCAAACATTGATGTTTTGCAACAGTCATGCTGGAGAAGACATATAAGAGTTCTGTGGTGAGCATGGAGTTCAAACTAGTAAAGCAAGAAGGAAATAATCTCTGACTCTTCTCAGAAGGACTGATGCTGAACATGAAGAGCCAATATATTGGCCACCTGAGGCCAAGAGCAAAATCACTGGAAAGAAATTTATGCTGGGAATTATTGGGGGCAGGAGAAGAAGGGAACAACAGAGGGCAAGATGGCTGCAAAGCATCACTCACTGAAAGGTCATGAGTTTGAAGGGGAGGAGAGCCCAGGTTTCTTGCTGTGCATGTTGTCACAAAGAGTCAGACAAGACTGAGTGACTGAACAACATCAAAAGATTGATATTGGCAGTGCTTGGGAGATGGTTCGGAGAGCATGGTAACTCTGTCAGGGTACCTGTGATGATAAGTGAGATTCAGGACAATTAGAAAGAAAACAGCTCTTGTCAGTTTCCTTCTTTTCCTCCCTCAAATTGTACTTCTCACAATGTCTTTTGAGAGCTTTCCAGAGAAGGAGAACTCCTGCGGAGTCATGTGGTATCCTGAGATGGAAACCTTACCCACCTGCCACTTGAATCTACAATCTTGGTCTTAGCAGAAGCAGTCATCGTCTCTAGATATCTGCTAGAGCTGGCCATCTTCTGATGTGGTAACAGGCATAGTATGTGATCTTAAGGATGAGGTGAGAGTTACACAAACTTATAGCTTCTAAATCAAACTCTGTAATCTTTTGAACTGTGGTGTTGGAGAAGACTCTTGAGAGTCCCTTGGACTGCAAGGGGATCCAACCAGTCCATCCTAAAGGAGATCAGTCCTGGGTGTTCACTAGAAGGACTGATGCTGAAGCTGAAATCCCAATACTTTGGTCACCTCATGTGAAAAGTTGACACTTTGGAAAAGACCCTGAGGCTAGGAGGGATCGGGGGCAGGAGGAGAAGGGGACGACAGAGGGCGAGATGGCTGGATGGCATCACTGACTCTATGGACATGAGTTTGTGTAAACTCCGGGAGTTGATGATGAACAAGTAGGCCTGGCATGCTGTGATTCATGGGGTCGCAATGAGTCGGACACAACTGAGCGACTGAACTGAACTGAATCCTGTAAGAAGCGTCTTTGACTTGTTTATCCTGGTCACCTTTAGGAATGGTTTCAAGGTGCTACATTACTGAGGATGGATGTAGGTAGGAGACCAGAGCCATTTTGATTTTGCCACTTGCCTTCTCTGTGAATAGACCATTCCTCTTCTCTTTATGTCACACTTTTTGTCTTCAGATGAAGGTTGAGGATTGTGGACGTGTGTGAATGCATGTGAAAGCCCCATAAAACTGAAAACAGGGAGTACAAAGTTTTCCTCTTTGAATCAGATCTCAAGACTTTTGGTTTTATGGATGTGCATTATCAGAGCATATCAAATATGCATACAATTATTTTATGATGATTGCCACACAGAGTTGAAGCCAGAGGTCCTGTATAGTCATCATATTAGTAGTGTGGTGGGGCTTGGACATTTAAGGTATTATGTAAGAAGTATGTGGGTGATCTTATAAATTCCTTCTATTTTAACTGTCTTTCTGATACACTTGGGAAGGGGGAAGGCAGCTTCTACCTTGTGGGAACAGAATTCCAGATTTCATCCTTAGTTTCTTTGATTCCCAAGAATAGTCTTCATTACTGGTGAGTGTGCATCCTCATATAGGAAGGTAGTATCCTATTACAAGAAGGCCTGGTTGAAACTCCAGGCATCTACTTAGGCTTCTCTGGTACTGCCATATTAGCCTGTGGGTGTTTTGTTATTGCCAGACATAATAGACATCTAAGGTCCCACTCGACTTTTGCTAGTCTGATTGAGAGAGTACCATAGTTTTTAACTATGTTTGGGTGCAGTAGCTTGGTGATTATTGAAATGCTTTCAACCTTGGCAACTCACCCATTTGTCTTGTCCTTTGAAATGTGAAAGCAGGCTTTTAAATAGTCACTTTAATTTGTGCCTCTTTCTGTTTTGGAATTAGCCATTTCATCAGCCAAAATCTCTAATATAAATTTCCGAAAGAGAACCCAGACATATACTCACAAACACATTCTTAATCTGATGCACACACACACACACACATACACACGAACAGTCACAATCTTATATGCTCAAAACACAGTTAGGAAATTAAAAGAAAACTCAACTCAGTGAAGGACACCTATGAACTGCACAGAGTTTCCTCGTTACTTGTTTCTAGGCTTAATGTTGGAAGTTATTTTGTAGATTAATGATTTCACTCTAGTGACATTTTAAATCAGAATGTTTTAAGTAATTAGCCTCCAACTAATAAAAATAAATGAAAAAAAGAAAAAATAAATAAAAATGAATAATCTATATTCCCCATTAAAAAAATAAAAGATATACCTTTGTTCTGCATCCCATGGGATCTTAGAATATTTTGCATGTAACAATATTCTGTGATTTGCTAAAGTGAAAATAATGTTGTAGGATAACAAAATTGAAGTCACATTGACCTCTTTAGGCCTTGCAGTTGCACATTGGCTTGTTATGTATATAACAAGCCAATATATATATATATATAATATATGTTTCGATGCTGTTCTCTCAAAACATCCCAACCTCGCCTTCTCCCACAGAGTCCAAAAGTCTGTTCTATACATATGTGTCTCTTTTTCTGTTTTGCATAAAGGGTTTTCATTACCATCTTTCTAAATTCCATATATATGTGTTAGTATGCTGTAATGTTCTTTATCTTTCTGGCTTACTTCAGTCTGTATAATGGGCTCCAGTTTCATCCATCTCATGAGAACTGATTCAAATGAATTCTTTTTAATGGCTGAGTAATATTCCATGGTGTATATGTACCACAGCTTCCTTATCCATTCGTCTGCTGATGGGCATCTAGGTTGCTTCCATGTCCTGGCTATTATAAACAGTGCTGCTATGAACATTGGGGTGCACGTGTCTCTTTGAGATCTGGTTTCCTCGATGTTATATTTTAAGCATCCAATTTCATCCTCTGAACTTCTCCCATCAGTTTCTCTACTCCTTGCCCAAATCTTCTGTATTTACATTACTTAAATTTTTGTTTTCACTTTTACTATTTTAGGCACCAATTATAAAATAAACACATAAAGGAAATAAAATTGGAATAATGTACAATGTTTCCCTAAAGTATTGAGCTGTTTTCTCTATATGCTTTTGAGAATTAAAGGCACTGATATGTTAAAGCCATATGGGAATTGTTCACCAAGGTAATATATCATGTAACCAGGCTTCCCTTGGTAGGACAACTGAAGTACAGGTTAATAATATGCTTTCAGGAGGGAACCAAAACAGTAGCTTTTCAACATGTCCTTATCCATGCCTTATCCAAGTTATCACAGAGGACTAAGTGGATGAATCCTGTTCTTTCTGAGAAGGACCTGCCACTCTAAAGAGAACATGAAAATAAGGTAGAAGGGACTGAGAAGGAATAGAATATATTTCGAGTATATGGCCTTGAAATAGAAGATGGAATCACCTTTAAGGTGACATTGCTCAAAGCATCCAAATTTGACTATACAGTAAAACACCTGAAATCTAAACCAAGGCCATTGGATTTGGGGCTTGAAATGATAATGAAGGACACCAATTTCCATAACTCTTCAAAGTGCTGTAAAATGATTACCTCTAAAGCATGGTATTCTCACTTACATTTAATGAACATTTTCAGTAAAAGAAAAAGAGTGTGTTTGGTGAACCACTCCCTTACCTACACAAATATTCCACAGATTTCACTGTTAGCTGTAAGAATGAGAACGGTGAACTTAACTTGGTGTTGTCCTATGTGAGTTACCATACCAAAACAGGGACATGGTTTAATGTTGCCACAACTATCTAAAGGAAGGGCCTCAATTCTGAGATTGCCAAGATTTCTAGGTAGTGTTCATGAGAGTCTGGATAGTCCAACAAACAGAAACTCTGCTCAGAGTATTTTGTTGTAAAACATATTAATGATCAGCCATTGATTTTGATCCCTGCTTACTCCATGACTTTTCTAGTTGATTAAAATGAATGATTCCTTTATAAATTTTAGGGAACTGGGGCCTGAAATAACATGCTTAGAATGGGTTCTTATAGACTGTAAACTTCATGAGAACAGCAATCATTTTATAATTTGAATTCCTACATTTGACATTCATGTAAATATAATAAATATTTATCAACTTGGAAAAATTTCTCAGTAAGTAGGAAAGGTCAATTATGATAATAGTGCAGGTTATAGGATGTTGTTGAGTAATGTGTATAGCATTTGGTTGGCTATTATATTTCTTTATTGATAATTCAGCAAGTACTTAAAATGTGTCATTTGCAGGCTCTAAGTTTTAGCTGATATGAAAGACACATAAAGAAATGAAGGTAGACCCAAAACGTATGGAAGATCTGATATCTGTGCTCACCTTGGAGGGCACAGAGAAGTTCCTTCTAACCCCAAGAGGGAGTTGAGGCAAACTTGTGAGAAGGGGCTTAGCATGACTGAAAGTAGTTTGTGTGATTGTAGCTCCAGAAGCACAGTATAAGAGAAAGATAATGAAATTACTAAGGAAAATATATATCATGTCTTCAAAGAAATTGTTAACCAGGCTGATGTGCTACAGTCACCACCAGGAATTTATTCTGTATCTGTGGGAACAGATAAGCAACATCTAAACATGCACTAGGAAATATAGGGTGGAATCTTGGTGTCAGGAAATAGATGCGTGCCTTAAGGACAGCAGAGCAAAAATGACCCTGTAAAATACCACTTGTAAAATAGATATCTTGTGCTGTCTATGGGCTAGTCACTGATTACATCATGCTATCTTTGGTATCACAGTAATGGTTAATGGTGATCATGGTTTTGGACATGCTACAATATCTATATTTTCAAGTACAAAAGGAATTTCTGTAATGAAGACAATCTGCTGTCTAACCTCTTAAGACTTTATCAATAACTTATAGATTGCAATGTAAATGTGAATGCACTAAGGTACATACAATGTATTTGCCTTTGTTTTTATTTTGTTTGTATCTCTTCCTGCACCCATGCTATCCTATTTAAGACACCCATTCATTTCAGCAGGGATGATTTCAGAAATCACTTTATATCCATTACCTCTTTTCCCTTTGTTCTCATTTTCTTGCTTACAAACATTAGATCAGGTATCATTTACCCAGGACAGATAACAAATGTTTTCCAGAACAGAAGAGTTTATAATACGGTGCAGTGAAATAGCCAGACATTGATCTAAAGCCTCATTTCCACTTCCTTGTTTGAAAATGAAGCTATGAAATGAAAATGAAGCAAATGATACTATGACGATGAACATGCAATTTTATTGCTCAGTTACAAGAATTATAGGTATTTGTTGACATCTTCCAACGTAAATTTTAATCTTCATTAGGCTCCATAATCTGACACTTATTTGATAGGTCAGTTTTAATTAGCATGGTTTTCATATAATGATGACTCTTGATAAGTTGACTTGAAAGAGAGGAGGCAGATGTACAAGTGGTCGTTGGCATTGAGGACCATGAGTTGCCTCTCTGTTGCTGGTTAGGATAAGGACTGTCATGGGCTGACATATCACTATAGGTAACTGGAAATTTAGAAGGCTCCACCATCAGTCCAGAATAACTGCTCTGTGATGGAGAAACGATGGGGTTCTGAGAAGTAGGCGTAGTTGTAGTAGCAATGTCCTCAACGTGGCCATTTACTTGAGTGTAGCTGCTATGTGAGTGCCGATTAAAAATGCTCAACTGATTTAAAATAGCAGGTTGGTCTACCACAATCTGTTCTGTTTGTCTAACTGATATTGACGATGGGGAAGGTAAGTCACACGAAGGTAGGGCATTTGTATTAGCGACTATCTGGCTGGTATAAGGCTTTTGTATGAAAGGCACACTTAACCTTGTGGAGGCTGAAAATGCACTCTCTCCACTAGCTTCAGCAAGAAAAGCAGAGTTATGATCATCTGTGTTGACCCTGGCTTTAACATGCTTCGTCTTGTAATCTTGAACTAATGAAGATATTGGAGACACATTGTTAATCCCAACTCTTCTTTTCATTCTTACTAACAGTTGGGGATAGCCTCTTTTGAAATTTGGATTATAGTAGATATGTAGCTAAAATCAAAGGATAAAATTATTTAATTTCTTTATAAGCCAAGGTAAAACTGACAAATACATTTAAACCATAACAATGTATACCTTTAATGATACCAACTAAACAGCATCAAATGAAACACAGCCATTAGTAGTTTTAACAGCTAACGTGTTAGAAACAATTATGCCCCTCAACTAAAAATGCTTGGTACATATACAGTAAATACAGTACATATACATACATGCATATATGTATATGTATATACATATACATAAAGAAGTAGCTTCAGGACTTGTATATGATTTCAAGTTGCTAGGAAAGCTTGTTAAATATCAAATATTTTAGCCTCCAGATGTTCTCAACTTCAAAAAATTAAACTTTTTCAACAATTTGCTATCTCAATTTTTAATTCTGTTTTATGAACATGCTTTCTAATTCACATGGTTTAATCTTACATATTGCCAACGAGTGAATATTTTGGAATACCTTGCTCAAAAGAGAGATGTTGTTTTCTTCTTCCAGAAAGTCAGGTAGTGAAGCAGATCTTTGAAAAGTTTGTCGCTTCTTATTAAATCCATATAGGTTAAGCTGCCGAACAAAGCTTTTCATACTATTGGTTTCAAGTACTCTGAAAGGTGCCTTTCTTTCCAAGACTTCTTTCTTGAAGAGTTCTTCATTGATCACTATACAAGTGCCACTCTCATCCCACCGAATAGATTCAAACTGATCACTTTCAACTATTGCCCACAATTTTTGAGGAAATCCAGGTGGAAGAGGTGCATTCACCTCATCTGTTTCAGAGACAGAAAATGTGTAACGTGGCCTTTTTATCACAACTTCCTCATACAAAGCCTGAAAAGCATATTCTTCAACCATAGATCTCAAAACCTTGTCCTCAGTAAGTGTACAATCATACAAAGAAGATCTGATGGAGGTTTCTGAACCAGTTGATTCATCTTTTGGAGGAACATCTTGAATTTCTGAAGAAATATGTGTCATCTTAGATCAATCTTTCTTCAGATACTTTTCTCATTTGTCTGGCTTTACACACTGCAACTTCAAATTCTGCTTGGCTGGCCTACAGAGATAAACTCTCTAGATCATCACAGTGGTTCTGAAAGTCAAAAGCTGTGACATCACAAAGTCACTGGTCTCCTAGCAATTGTTGGGTAGCATTCAACCAGTGTTTACTTTAGCATCATGTTAAAATACAGGCTGCTTCCAGAAATAGTAACCAAACCATGAAGCCTGCAAAATTTCATTCCTCAAGAATTTTTACACAGAAAAATCACATCAAGAAATCTACCTGGTTTCTGAAATAAAAGTGATTTATCACCCTTCTATACACATACTTAATATTCAGTACTGTTACCCAACCAAACTTGTTACCCAACTGACTGTGGGTTTCAGTGAAACCATGTGTTTATTGTAGGACCAAGCAGGGTATCCTAGCAGATGGTGCTTCAAAGACCCCCACTCCACAAATAGTTTCAAGAGAAGTATTTTAATGACATATTGCGGTTGGGTCATGGGGTGTGTAATCGGTTTTGGGGCATTCTACTAATGGTCTGCTACTGAGGATATTGGGAGTCAACATAATCAACTGTCTGGTTCCAACTACTCTGTGGTATATGCACTTAAATTTCAGTCTGGTGGGGGCTTTAGCATCTCTAAAACTTCACAGGATATTGCTGAGAATGTTATCTATGGCCATTGAGGAGGAACAAAAGATCATTGATTTTGCTAAATCTTTATAATTCTATATTGCTTGATTATTTTCTTTTGTTTCTGGCTTTTCTAGTTTCTTGATTAAAATGAATCTTGGAACACGAGGAGGTCTACAATCTCCTACCTCTCTCTCTATTTTCATACTTTTCAATCTTAAGAAGGGACTGCTTAGAAAAAGAAAGGAAATTAAGTGTTGGGCTTAGAGCTCAATTATAAATATGACTGAAAATCTCAGTTGCTGGTTCAATTTTTTTTTTTTTTTTTCAGGTTGCCCATGTCTTGGAGTGTTTGAGTCAACAAAAAATTTGGCTATTTCCTATTGAGATGGAGCATGGAGTTGGAAATAATTCTGATATCTAACAGAAATTATTAGATAACAAATTATCTAATAATTAAAAATATTAGATAACAAATTATCAATATTTTCTGTTATGCAAACATATCTGTCTATTTTATATAGATACTTGTATATCTATATACATATGTATATATAAGCATATATATTGTCATTAAACCTGGACAGACATTTGAAAATTGGTCAATATTGATTAAAAGAAATGAGGGGAGTGATATAAAAGATTCCTCATATTTGAGATGCATCCAAGAAAACATATTTTGAAGTATTTCCACTTACATATGTATATATATATGTATATATATATTCAATAACCAAGTACATTTTTGAATCATTTTACTTTTAGGTTTTAATTTTTTTTCCATGCTGTTATACCTAAATGTAATTAAAACCATTGAACTTTTTTAACACACACACACACACACACATATGTATATATGTCAAAATGTAATTTTAGGCAACTTTATTTAGGTGGCCAAACACTGTGCTTGCCCCCAAGCAAATTTAACTTAATGAACTGTTTGGGAAGCCCAGTATTACTTAATGATTTTCTAGCTGAATATTTCTGATCCTGTTTCTGAAAGTCTCTCCCTTAATCTAGCTCATCTTCCACTATTCTTTCTGTATTAAGAGATGGGGTTCATACTTCTGAGGACACCCTGAGCCCATAAAATTGCAATTATCATTTACTTAAAGATATTGTTTTAAGAAAGCTATTGTTATCCTCACAATGGATACAGCTTTAAACATCCAGGTCTAGTAACATAGGGACATGTCTGAGCCACATGCACAATGGTCAACTAGCTGAATTTGAGATAACAGCTACCCACTTCATGGGTAAAACAGATGCACAGGGCACTGTGCAGAGATCATAATCAGACTCTTCTTGCTAGCTGATCATTGAAATTATATGGTATATACATCAAAATCACTTCTCCACAATTCAGTCTGTAAAATTTTCTTTCATCACTTTGAACTTCTGGTACCAAATATTTCAAGAGAAATCATTGATGATCAAAATTTCTCTCCCTTCATGCCACAGTGGTTCAGCTTCCTGCCCCCTCCACATCATATCTTTTCTTTCTTGTCGTCCTTTGTATTTTTCTATTTGCCCACTAGAGAAAATCTAATTAGATAACATGAAGAGACTCAATATATTATGTTAATGGAGAAATATATTATAGGCTGTGTATTTTGTCAGCATTTTACCCAGTTGTCCCAGAAGCATGGCACAAATGCTCCAGCAGGAAACTTAAAACCAGCAGTATTATATATAATAAGTAACTATCACCTTAGAGTACGCTTAGAAAATAAGTTCTTATCCAAAACACTGAGGGAAGACAAAGGTACAAGAATACAATAATTGTCAGTGTTGATAGGAAAACATAGGGTTAATAGTACATTTGAATTCTCAGTATTACACAAAGTAATATCATGGCACCTGGTCCCACTGCTTCATGGGAAATAGAAGTGGAAAAGGCAGAAGCAGTGACCAATGTCTTCTTTTGTGGCTCTAAATTCACTGCAGATGGTGATGGCAGCTATAAAATGAGAAGACAGCTACTTCCTGGAAGAAAACCTCTCACAAATTTAGAAAGCATGTTAAAAAGTGGAGACATGACTTGACCAATGGAGGCACGTAGAGTCACATCCATGGTCTTGCCAGTAAACACATACAGATGTGAGAACACCAAACTGCTCTTCTGCGAATGACTTGTGAGTGTCCATTGGATTGCAAGATCAATCCAGTCAAACATAAAGGAAATCAACTCTGAAGAGGCATTAAAATCACAGGCGCCAAAGCTGAGTCTCCAAAGCTTTGACCAACTGACCAAAGAACTGACCCACTAGAAAAGACCCTGATTCTAAGAAACAATGAAATCAGGAGGAGACATGTGTTAGAGAGGAGGAAAAGGTTGTCTACCTTCACCCAATCCATGGACATGATCTCAGGCAAAACCTGGAAGATGGTGAGGGGCAGAGACACCTTGTGCACTGCAGTCCAAGGGGTCACAAAGAGTCAGACATTGCTTTGCGGCTGAACAACTACAAGATTTTAATAAAATGGATCTTCCAGTGTCGTGGTGGGGTCTCATAATGTTAGAGGAATAGGAGACACAGTCCACTTTCTCCTACACAAATCCATCAAAGGATGTACCACACATGGAACACCTTCCAGAAACCAATTTGTGAAAGATGTTGATGGGCCCTAGAAACTGAGAAAGGAAAATAGTCTCTTAAAAACGAGGTAGGACAAAATAAGAGACATAAGGGAGGAAAAGTTTTTAGGGATGGAGACCTGTCTCGGAGAGGGTGTCATAAAGGAAGAGAAATTTTCACAATATAGGAAACCCTTTCTCATAGGTGTCAGTGGGACAAGAAACAGAACCAGGGGAAAAAAGAAAACACACACACACACACACACACACACACACACACAGATTATGCCAATAAATGCAATTACTAGCCAAGAATGGCTCAGATGCTCCTGTCCACTGTCATCTATGGGGCCTGGGAGGGAGGCCTGGGATGTATCAAACACACTATGATTAGAACCAAGTTTTGGTTCCCTGAGGACAGCTAAGGTGACATAGAAACTTAAACCACGGGAACACTAGAGACAGAAATTTTAGAAAAATCCTTTCCTTTGAGAAGGTTCTAAGGCCACATAGTGAACCATGTCACACTCACAGAACAGAAGACTGTGCACTAGAAAATACAAAAGGAAACCAATCCAGCTTCTATTTAAGACTCTTCTCCCCATGGAGGGAGAGAGGAATTCATATGACTGCCAGAGGCAGAAGGAAATAGGCTACTGGTATCTTGGCCCCAGAGACATCCCCTACCAAGCTCTAAGCTGGTTGACAGTTGCTAATGATGAATTCCTGGGTTCATGGACAGTTCACATAGGCCAAGATCATAATAGCCTGGGGTCAGCTACACTGAGGAAACCTGTGGCACACCTGAGACTGTGCCTTCTGGCACAGGAAGTGAATTGAATGGCTGAGACCAGAGAGTGGCATAAGATGCATGGCCCAACTGGGACTGTGCCTTACCCACTACACAGTCACCTGAGATTTTGGACTTGGGAAGAGCACAAAGCACATAGCCAACCATTGTCAGTTCTCTTGCTGAGCACCTAAGTGCCTGATTGGCTTAGACCTGGGAAATGCAAGAAACACAGGGCCCACTTGGGACAGTGCCCTCATGTAGCAACTGGGAGGCAGAGCAGGGTGGACCCAGAAAGTACATGTCACATTTGTCAGTGGCAAGGCCAATGTGGTCCATCCACCTTGAACAACCCCACATATACCAGTGGTATTTGTTTTCAGTGTCCCACCTCTCACCACCAAAACACTGAGAAAGTAGCGTGAATGAGTGTACCGCACCCTTGTTTCATGTTGAAAGTCAGATATGGAGAGGCTTTCGAATAAAAGAAGGAAATATAAACAAAGAGGTGTAAAACAACACAGAAGTGACAGGTTCAATGGAATAAGTCTGCAATTAATGCCGAGACTGTTCAGTTGAGGGACAGCAGCAGCCTCTGACAACAAGAACAATCTTCAACCAGAGACTTATCTGACACTGTACTGACACCACAAAGCATGCAACAACTTCTTTGAATATCTGAGATCGATTTCTATAAGATTTATTTAACTTCTAACAAGTTTCATCCTTTATTATATCCTAAACTCTTATTTCTATTAACTATAATTCCCTTTCCAAACAAGGAAACAAATAAATCTATTTTTTAAACACTTCTTTTATTTTAAACACTTCTTTTATATATATGAGAATGAATTTGGCCTCCATTTTCTTTATTTACACTATTTATATGAGGCTAAACTTTATTCTCGGTTCTTAACTTTTGCTTTCCAAAAATTGTAATCAGTGTTGTAAATTTAGGAACAAAACCTTTAGGATATGATTTCACGTACATATTTGTTTCCTGAATTGATTACTCTCTCCTCGTTTAACTCTTCTTTTTTTCTGCCTAGGCACCTCTCTCTCCCTCCTCCCTTTTCTCTGCTGTATGGAACTCTGTGAATCCTTTTGATTCTTTCTGGATGAGGAGAGTTGTGTCACCATTAACCTGGGGTTTTATCTTCTGTATTGTGTGGATGTGGATTTTTGATGCTACTCTAACCTGGGGACAGAGGATGTTGATTCCAGAACTGTAGATCAACATTGAACTCCTTACCTCAAGGAACATTAAAGGAGAAACATACATCCCAGAGTTTCCATGTCTACATGGAAAGCAATCTCCACACCCGAGGAAGCAAGTCCAGTACAAGAGAACCCACAGATATTCTCCAACAAAACAGGAAAACAGCAGTGAATATTATAAAGGGGGCGGGGTGCACAAAGCCATACAAAACTCACAAACACCCCAAAGGACATTGCTGGACAATTCATTTCATTCTAGAGAGAAGAGATACAGATCTGCCTGCCAGTGCACAGACACAAAGTCCCCAAAGCATTAACCTTGACAAGTCACTGGTCTAATCCCATCCACAAAATGCAGGTTCCACAACACAGTGGAGACATAACCCTCTAGCCTGCAGAAAAGGGACCCAAACCACAGCAATCTAAACCAATGAAAAGGGAGAGAAATTTGCAACTGGTGAAGGTATATGAAGACAAACAAACAAACAAACACACACACTAAAACAAACAAAGGAAGCGGAGACAGGAAGTTTTCCAGAAAAATAATTCAGAATACTGAGAGTAAAGGCAAAAATCTTGAAAGCTAAATAGAGTTACCAGTAAATACACTGGAGGCCCAAACTGAGGAGAGATAAACATGCTTGCCATGGATCTAAAAGAAATAAAGAAGAGTCAAGCAGTAATAATCAATGCAATTACTGTGATTAACAACACGCTGGAAGGAACCAACAGTAGAATAACTGAGACAGAGAAATAACTAATTAGGTGGAGGTAGAAAGGAGGAAATAGATGAAACAGTGGGGTGTGCAAAACAAACAAACAAAGTAAAATAGGAAAAGCTCTGATTGGAGCAAAGATAAATGTCCCACTGTGAGAAACATAGGTGTCTAGATGGAGAACAGCAAAACAAAAAGGGGTTCGGTACATGGAAAATTATTGAGGAAGCAAAAGTTGAAATCACTCTTAAATGAGTCAAGACACAAAAATTGGGACCAGACATGGAAAAATTGACCAGTTAAAAACTGGCAAAGGAGAGTGACAAAGGTCCATATTGTCACTCTGCTTATGTGAATCAAATGCAGAGTATACTATTAAAATACCAGGTGATTGAATCACAAGCTGCAGCAAGGTTGTTTGGAGAAACATCAACAACCTTAGATATGTAGATGGTAACACTGAAAATAATATAAAGTGAAGAGGAAGTAAAGAGCCTTTAGATGAGGGTGAATGAGAAGAGTGAAAAACCGTACTGAAAACTTGACATTCATAAGATAAGGGAATCTGGTCCCATCACTACTCGGCAAATAGAACGGGTAAGCATGTGCAAACAGTGACAGGCTGAATTTTCTTTGGCTCCACAATTACTAAGAATGGTGACTGCAGTCATCAAGTTAAATGTCTCTTGCTTCTTGATGTAAAAGCAATGACAAACCTAGACATTGCATTAAAAAGAAGACACGCCACCTTACAAAATTCTCAGTAAATAAGAATAGTCAATTATGATACAAGTGGAGGCTATGGGATGTTGTTGAGTAATGTATATAGCTTTTGATTGCTAATTTATTTAGCATCTGTTTATTGCTAATTCAGTAAATATTTAAAGCACATCATTTGGCAGGCACTACGTCTTAGCTGATGTGCAAGATACATAAGGAAACTTGGGTAGACATGAAACACATAGAAGAATTGGATATCTGTGGTTAACTTGGTAGGAAGGCAGACAGGTTCTTTCCAATCCCAAGCAAGTGTTTAGGAAAAGTTGTAAAATGTGGCTTATTAATGACTGAAATTATTTTGCCTGATTGTAGCTCTAGAAGTTCAGTGAAACAGGTAGATAATGAAGTTACCAAGAGAAACAGATGTCATGTCTTCCAAGAACTGATCACCATGCTGAGATGCTGCATTCAAGCCAAGGTTTTAAGTCTGTCTTTGCAGGAACAGGAAAGCAACATCAAAATATACATTAGGAAATATAGCATGGTGTCTTGGTGGGAGGAAATAAAGGCATGACATAAGGAGAGCAGAGCAAGAATGACCCTCTATAATGCCTCTCTTCCTTGTGTAAAATTTTCCTTTCAATGTTATGTTGAAAATCTGTTCAATTGAAAGCTTTGTCACTGTGCTGAAATCTTTGATTATGTCATGTTATTATTGGTATCCCAGTCATGGTATAATATTGATCATGATTACTCTGTAGGTTACATCCATATTTTTAAATAGTAAATATATTTTTATTTTTTTAATGAAGACAACCTTTTGCCTAACCTCTTAGCTTTCTTTCCAATAACTGACATAATATAATAAAACTGAGAAAGTGCTGAAGTATATACTCTTCATTTTGCTTTTTCTAAATTTGATTTGTATTGGTTCCTTCTCCCTTACCACCCTAACATAGATACCCAGTCAGTTCAGCCTGGATGATTTCAGAAATCATTTAAGTTTCATTGTGCCTTTTAAATTCGTTCACATTGTCTATTTTGTGAAACAATTCATTGGGTGTAGAGCCTGGTGGGCTGCCGTCTGTGGGGTCGCACAGAGTCGGACACGACTGAAGTGACTTGGCAGCAACTTATGTAGGATGCATGTTGACTGTTTCCTTGAACAGAAGAGTTTATACTAAAGCAGAGTAAAATATTCAGGAACTGAAATACTCATTTTACTCTTAATTATTTCAAAATAGATATTGGCACTATGAAGATAAACATGGAACTTTACTCTTCAAATAAGAGAATTGTAGGAATTTGTTGATATCTTCCCAACATTAGTTTTAATTTTCAGCATCCTGCATCATCTGACACCTATTTGGTAGATCAGTTGTATTAGGATGATTTTCAAATAATAAAGATGGCTGGTGTGTTGAACTAGAGAGACAGCATTGCATCAGGGATCTTCGGCACTGGAAAACATGAAGTGCCTGCCTGTTGTAGTTTAGGAAAACGATCTTCATGTGCTGACATATTATTGTATAAACCTGGAAAGGTAGAAGGCTCCACCCTCAGTCCAAAATAACTATTCTGTAATGGAGATACGATGTGGTACAGAGAAGTAAAAGTAGACATAGCTGCAAAATTTTCCTTGGAACCATTGATTTAGTGCAGCTGCTATGTGAAATCCCTTGACAAATGCTCAACTTAGATTATTGGATGAGGTGGGAGATGGGAGGGTGTTCCAAAAGGGAGGGAATATATGTATATCTATTACTGATTAATTTTGAGTTGTGACAGAATACAGCAAAATTCTGTAAAGCAATTACCCTTTGATTAAAAAAAAACAACAGCAGCAACAGGAGGCTGATGTATCACAATATGCTGCTCTGGTCTAATTGATATTGATGATGGAGAAGAGAAATGATTTCAGTTTGGGCCACTTGTGTCAGCAACTATGTCGTTGGTAGAATGCTTTTGTAAGAATGGAACACTTAAACTTGTGCAAGCTGAAAATACTTTCTCTTTTCGAGTTCCATCTCTTTTCAGGATGGAAGTCAGAGTTGTAATTATCCACATTACCCCATACTTTAACATGCTTCTTCTTATAATCTCGGACTGATGAAGATACTGTAGAGACACTTTTATTCCCAACTCTTCTTTTTATTCTTTCTCAATTTGGGGATTACCTCGTTCAAAATGTGGTATGATAGAATTGCAACTAGTACAAATTATTTAGTAACTTTTTCAATGCAGGTAAATCAGAAAAACAGAGAAAAATTGATTTTTTTTAACCAGAAAAAGTTAATAGCATCAAATAATCCCCCTCCATTAGTAGTTTTAAAAAGTTACAAAATAGTAGAAATTTTGCTCCTCAAGTAAAATATGTTGTAAATCTACAGTAAATATCATTTAAATGGCTTCAGGGTTTTTATCTTTTTCCAAGTTTTTTTTTTTTTCTTTCAAAATATAATTTAAGGCATCTTTATTAAACTGGCCAAGCAACTGGCCAGTTGCTACTCCCAAGAGAGGACATCACCAGATGGTCAACACTGAAATCAGATTGATAATATTCTTTGAAGGCCAAGACAGAGAAGCTATATAGAGTCAGCAAAAACAAGACCAGGAGATGACTGTGTCTCAGATCATGAACTCCTTTGTGCAGAATTAGACTAAAATTGAAGAAAGTGGGGAAAAACAATAGACAATTTAAGTATGACATAAATCAAATCCCTTATGACTATATAGTGGAAGTGATAAATAGATTTAAGGGACTAGATCTGGCAGTTAGAATGCCTGAAGGACTATGGACTGAGGTTCATTACATTGTACAGGAGATAGGAATCGAGACTATCCCCAAGAAAAAGAAATGCCAAAAAGCAAAATGGCTGTCTGAATAGGTCTTATAGATAGCTGTGAAAAGAACAGGAGCAAAAAACAAAGGAGAAAAGGAAAGATTACCCGTTTAAATGCAGAGTTCCAAAGACTATCAAGGAGAGATAAGAAAGACTTCCTCAGTGATCAATGCAAAGAAATAGAGGGAAAAAATACAATGGGAAAGACTAGAGATCTCTTCAGGATAATTGGAGATAATGAGGGAACATTTCATGCAAAGATGGGCTCAATAAAGGACAAAAATAGTAGGAACCAAACAGAAGCAGAAGACATTAAGAAGAGGTGGCAAGAATACACAGAAGAACTGTACAGAAAGATTTTCACGACACAAATAATCACGATGATGTGATCACTCACCTAGAGCCAGACATCCTGGAATGTGAAGTCAAGTGGGCCTTAGAAAGCATCGCTCAAAGCAAAGTGAAAGGGTGTTGCTGAATGATCAGACGCGGGATTCTTGGCCTCTGGAGGAGACAAATTCAATCTGGGGCCAGAGACGAGGCTGGATCGCTCAGAGCTTTTGTGTAATAAAGTTTTATTAAAGTATAAAGGAGATAGAGAAAGCTTCTGACATAGGCATCAGAAGGGGGCAAAAGAGTACCCCCTTTGCTAGTATTAGCAATGGAGTTATATATGCTCCAGTGAATCCAAAGAATGTCTGGAGGTTGTAAAGACCTCACCAGACCTACTCCCATAATTTACATTTTAAGATAACAGAGTTGGCCAGAAGATTTAATCCAAAGATTGTCCTCAGGCAGGATACATCCTTGTAAAGACCAGACCTACTCCCATAATTTATGTTTTAAGATAACAGAATTAGCCAGAGGGTTTAATCCAAAGACTGTCCTCAGGCAGGATACATTATTGTTATATAGCCACACACAATCTGTTAATTAAAAGAAAGGAATGTCATAAAGCTTAGAATGGCACCAGATAATTCATCCCTGGCCAGAAAACGATTGACTTGAATCTTGTAGAAGGGCAGATTACCAACAAATAGTTTCATTTACATAGATTAGGGGAACGATACCTGAGTAAGTAGGTTGGGCCATTTGGCGGAACCAACTTGAAGATAGAGTCATAGCTTAAGACAACATTTCCATAAGAAAAAGAAATGTATTGGTTAACTCAAGGTTTGAGAGTAGTTAGCTCCAGGCGAAACCAGGCATCATGGCAACACAGCATTTTAAGAGAAACCTCCTTTTAAATTTCTATAGAGAAGAAAACATATCGCTGGTTTGTTTCCTCCTGCCACTTAAGAGAGATAAAAATGTCTGGCACTTGCAGCCTCTTTTGTCCATTTGGAGACCCCCGGCCTTCCTGCCTGTTACCCTCTCAAAAGCTAGTGGAGATGATGAAATTTCAGTTAAGCTACTTCAAATCCTGGAAGATGATGCTGTGAAAGTGCTGCACTCAATATGTCAGTAAATCTGGAAAACTCAGCAGTGGCCACAGGGCTGGAAAATGTCAGTTTTCATTCCATTCCCAAAGAAAGGCAATGCAAAAGAATGCTAAAACTACTGTACAATTATACTCATCTCACACATTAATAAAGTGATGCTAGAAAGTTGTTGTGTGTGTGTGTGTGTTTTAACTAAGACATGACTTGGCCAATAGAGGTCCATAGAGTCACATCTATGGTCTTTCCGAACACATGTAGAGATGTGAGAACTCCAAAGAATTGAAGATTTTGAATTGCTTTGCTTTGGAGGACTTCTGAGAGACCCCTGGATGGCAGGAATATCAAACAAGTGAATGCTAGAGTAATCCTAAAGTAAGTCAACTTTGAAGAATCATTGGAAGGACTGTTGCTGAAAATAAAGCTCAGAAGCCATGTCCATCTGAGGAAAACAGCTGACTCATTAGAAAATACCCTGATCTTTAGGCAAATGTTGAAAGCAGGAGGATCAATAGGTGAGAGGGGATGAGACATTTGGATAGCATCGGGAGACTATTTGAGATGGTGAGGGACAGAGAGGTCTGATGTGCTACAGTCCAAAGGTGCACAAAGAGTCAAACATGGCTTAGTGTCTGAAGAACAACATTTCAGTTAATAAAGTGGGTTTTTCAGGTTGACAGTTGGTCCGAAAATATCAGAGGAAAAGAAGGGAAAGATCACTCTCACCCCAACAAATTCGTCTAAGGATCAACTACACGTGGAAGAACTCACATTAAACAAATTGTGAACACGGTTAACGACCTAAGATTTCCAGAAAGTCAAATATGTCTTTTCAAAAGGAGGTAGGGCAAAAAAACAAAACAAAAAAACAAACGAAAAAAAAAACAAAAAACAAAACAAAAAACATAAACAGAGATAAAGTATTTAGGGGCTGAGGCAGGTCTTGGAGAGGAAGTTGTAAATGAGGAGAAACTTGCAGACAATAGTAAACCCTCTCAAATCAGTGACAGTGGAGAACTCTGGGATCACATAGAGCAACATAACCAAGGGAAAGAAAAACAAAAACAGATGTCCCTAACTGTAATTACCAGCAGAGAAAAAGCACAGATACTCCTGTCCACCATCATTGAGGTGGACATGCGAGGGATGCCTGGGCTCTGTCCACTGCCCTATGGTAAATACCCAGTTTTAATGCTCTAAGGACGATCTGACAGAGCTAAAGTGAATTAGCAACCTAAATCATAGGAACACCAGAGACAAAACTGCAAAAAAGGACCTTTCTTGAGAGAAGTCTTTATGGCTACAAGGTGAAAACTGACACATTCACAGAACAAAAGACTTCACATTACAAAATATCAAAGGTGTTCAAGCTATCTGCCATTTATGGCCCTCTCCTCCACAGAGGCAGAGAGAAATGTTTGCATCAGACAGAGGCAGAAGGCAAGAGGCTGGTCTTACATCAGCCCAAGAGACCACATCTCCCACCAAGCTCTGAGCAGGCTGCCAGTTGCTAATCACATCTTCCTGGGTGCATGCACAGTTCACATAGGCCAGGGGGCATCAAAGCATGAGTTCAGCACCCCTCCAGAGCCACAGGGAATTCTTGCAAATTGCCCCACTGGCAAAGCTAACAATGAAGGAAATTTTCATGGTTCAAAATAGACTGGAGTTAAAAATCCCCTCCAGGTCTTCCCCACTATTCTATGCAAAACAAAGAACTCTCTCACCTGAAGAAAAAAAAGGGACTTTAAGCCTGATTACACCCAGCTCCCACCTGGTCCAGCCTCTGGCTAATCTTTAATTCCTTGTTCCAGCCATTTAAGAGATAACTACTCTGAACAACCTTGGTGAAGAAAAGGGCCCCTTAAGACAGTAGCTTTCCATATATATGCCTATATATATACTTACTCTTTTCTTGGGTTAGTGCAGCAGCTCAGTAATCCAACAGCTGCCCTCTCCTGCCTCATTAACGGTGACCTATTCCCATACAGAGCTGGTCTCATTCTTTTTCTGAACCTTGCTTTCTCTCACTCCCTTACCCTACAAACAAACTGAGTGGCTGGGACCTGAGAGGTACATAAGATGCATGGCCTACCTTGGACAACACCTTGCCTGCCAGCCAGTTGCCTGAGCAGTTTGGGCCTGGAAAGGAAACAAACCACATAGCCATTTGTGTTCAGTTCCCTTGCAGAACACTTGAGAGCCTGAGTGGCTTAGAACTGGGAAGTTCATGAAATACAGGTTCCAATCTGGACAGTGTCCTGGCAGATCACCCGGGAGCCTCAGCAGAGTGGACCGAGAATGTACATGTCACCAGTGGCAAGCCCACTGTGGTCCATTCACCTTAAGCACCCCCATCCACATATCCCACCAGTATTTGTTTTCAGTGTCCTCCCCCTCACCACTGCACCACTGAGCAAGGGAGGGGAAATAAGTCCCTGCTGTCCCCTCATGTTATGGTGTAAGCTAGTCATGTGTAAACTTGTCACGGCAGAGAACTGTAAACTGAAGAAGTAAAAATAAGCAAAGTAGGGTAAAATAGCCCAGAAGTGACAGGCGCAACAAATTGAAATTCCGAAGTCAATGCAGAAACTGTGCAATTCAGAGACACCAATAGCCTTTGAAAACAAGCAGAAGCAGGAAAAGGAGACTAACTGACTCTGATCTGACACAACTAAGCTCACAGCAGCTCTAGATTCCTTGCTAGATTATTCTTTACTGTTTTCATTTGTTTTAAATAAACATTTTTCCCCTTATTGTTCCCATTACTTTCATTGCTATATACGACATTTTAAGTCTGAAAATTGTTGGCTTCTAGCTTTTTGCTAGTGTTTATAGTAGTCTAAATTCTATTCTAGGTTATTGTTTTTGCTTTTTGAAACTTTTTTTTTATTATTAATCAATGTTTATACTTTGAGGAATGTTATCGTTAGAATCTATTTTCATTTATGGATTTAATTCCTGAGTTGATTGTGCTCTCACCTTTTGACTCTCCCTTTTCTCCTCCTAGAAACCTCTATCTTCCTCCTCACTTTGTTCTGCTCTGTAAAACTCTGTGAATCCCTTCGACTGTTTTTGGCTATGGAGAATTGCTTCACCATCAAAATTTTGTTTTATCTTCTGTTCTGTGGATGCAGAACTCTTTATGCTACTGTAACTCAGGATCCAAACCCAGAGGCCACGAAGTCAATTCCAGATCTTGAGATCATTGTTGAACTCCTGACACCAAGGAACATGAGAAGAACATTCAAAAGTTTCCACGCCAACATGGAAATCAAGCCCCAAGCTGAAGCCAGCAATTTCAGTGCAAGACAATCCACACCTATTCTCCAGCAAAGCAGAAACACAAAAATTAATATTATAAAATGCACTTCCTGAAGCCATACCAAACCCACAGACACCACAAAACATATTACAGGCCAATTCATTGCACTTCGTAGAGACATGACCCGGCTCCACCTGACACACCACAGGCACAAGATCCAATAAGCATTAAGCCTGACTACTTAGTGGTCCAATCGCACACACAAAGATCTGGTTCCACAGCAAAGTGGAGCCATAACCCTCCAGCCTGCAGAAAGGTGACCCAAATCACAGCAAACTAAACAAAATGAAAAGGGAGAGAAATATGCAGCTGGTGAACGTTGATGATAAAAACCCACGAAAACAAAGAAAAGAAGAGTAAATAGGAAGTTTCCCTAAACAATAATCCAGAATAATAAGGGTAAAGATGACCAAAATCTTGAAATCCAAGCGGAGTTGCCAGTAAATACACTGGAGGCCCAAACGGAGAAGAAATAAGCATGTTTATCATGGATCTAGAAGAAATAAAGAAGAGTCAAGCCATATTAATCAATGCAATAGCTGAGATTAACAACACCCTGGAAGGAATCCACAGTAGAATAACTGAGAGAGAGAAAGAACTAATTAGGTGGAGGTAGAAAGGAGGAGGGAGAAGGCAATGGCACCCTGGTCCAGTACTCTTGCCCGGAAAATCCCATGGACGGAGGAGCCTGGTAGGCTGCAGTCCATGGGGTCGCTAAGAGTCGGACACGACTGAGCGACTTCACTTTCACTTTTCATTTTCACACATTGGAGAAGGAAATGGCAACCCACTCCAGTGTTCTTGCCTGGAGAATCCAAGGGACGGGGGAGCCTGGTGGGCTGCCGTCTATGGGATCGCACAGAGTCGGACATGGCTGAAGTGACTTAGCAGCAGCAGCAGCAGAAAGGAAGAAATAAACAAAACATAATGGGGTGTGGTAAAAAAAAAAAAAAAAAGGAAAACAAGAAAAGCTGTGAAAGTTCTCAGACAATATCAGATGCCCTATCATGAGAATACTAGTTGTCCAAATGGAGAAGACCAAAGAAGAAGAAGAAGAAGGGGAAGGGGAAGGGGAATGGGAAGGAGAAGGAGGGGAAGGGGAAGGGGAAGAGGAAGAGGAAGGGGAAGAAGAGAAAAGAAAAAAAAAATGGGTGCATGAGAAAATTCTTGAAGTTGAGAAGCTCCTTTAAATGGGGGAGGAAATAGCTCCCTGAATCCCAACATGCTAGAGTGTCCCAAACAGGAGAACCCAAAATGAAACACCCCAAAACAAATATTTTAATCAAACACTGAATATATAAACACACATAACAAACATTAAGTGCAGCAAGAGGAAAGATATAAATATCATAGTCTGATCTCTATAAAGATATCAGCTGATCTTCCAATAGAAACTCTTCAGGCCAGTAGAGGATGGTAGCAAATTCTCAAAATGATGAGCGAGCTAAACCTAATGCCAATAAGGATCTCATTCAGAAATGAAGGAGAAATCATATGGTTTAAGCAAAAACTGCAAGCATTCATTAACATGAAACTGCTAAATTTGTAATGATGCTGTTAAACTGGGGCACTGAGTTCATATGTCATAAGATTTATAAAACTAATCAGTGGCCATGAGATAGGAAAAGGTCAGGTTTCATTGCAACACCAAAGGAGGGTAAGATCAAGGAATGTTCAAACTAGTGTGCATTTTTGCTCCTTTCACATTCTAGCTAGGTAAAACTCACAATTCTTCAACAGTACACAAACCAAGATGTGAAAGCTAGACTTGGAAACAATAGACAAACCAGAGAACAAATAGGAAACAAGGGAATTTCAGAAAATCATTTACTTCTGCTTCAGTGACTTCACTAAAGACATTGGCTGTGTGGATCACAGTAAACTGGGGACAGTTTATTATGTGTCCACAGACCTTCTTACCTACCACCTGAGAAAAGTATATGCATGTCAAGATACAAGAGTTGGAACAAGACATGGAACAATTGACCAGTTTAAACCTGGGATTGGCGAGTGACAAGACTGCACATTATCACTCTGCTTATGTGAAATATATGTAAACTATACTATTCCAAATGCCAGGTTGGATGAATAATAAGCTGGAATGAAGATTTCTGGGATAAATGTCAACAACCTTAGATATGCAGATGGGGACACTGCAAAAATAGAAAGTGAATATGAACTAAAGAGTGGCCTTATGAGAATGAATGAGGCGAGTAGAAACCTTGCTGCGAACTCAACATTCAAAAGCCCAACAGCAGGGTGTCTGGTCCCATCATGTCTTGGCAAATAGAAGGGGAAAACGTGGAACCAGTGACAGACTTAATATTCTTCAACTCCAAAATCACTATGAATGTTGACTGCAAGTATGAAATTAACAGACACTTGCTTCTTGGAGGAAGAGCTATGACAAACCTACACCTCGTATTAAAAAGAAGAGACATGAGTCTATTAACAAAGGCCCCCTCCACCACAAACGCCTATGGTTTATGCAGTAGTCATGTATAGATGTGAAAATTGGAATGTCAAGAAGGCCGAGAGCTGAAGAATTGATACCTTCAAACTGTGATGCTGGGGACAACTCTTAGGGGTCGCTTGGACTGTATGAGATCAAACAAATCAATCCTCAAGGAAACCAACCTTAAATATACTGTTGAAGCATGAAAGCTGAAGCTGAAACTTGAGGATTTTTCCAACCAGATGCCAAGAGCCAACTTTAGAAAACACCATGATGCTGGGAAAGGTTGAGGACAGGAGGAAAAGGAGGTGACAGAGGATGAGAGGGTTGGATGATATCACCAATTCAATGGACATGTGTTTGAGCAAACTGTGGGAAACAGTGAAAGAGAGGAAGGCCTAGTGTGGTGCAGTACAGGGAGTCACAAAAGAGTGGACATGACTGAATGAACAACAGCAATCAAAATGTCCACAACTACTTCTTAAAATCACTCTAAAATCTATTCAATAAAAGAAACAGCAACAACAAGAACAACAAAACCCAACACATTAAGGTGGTATACCAGGAGATGGGATGATGGATTTTCTTTTTTTAAATCGGCAACTATAAACTGTGAAAGAGAGAAATCTTACAAATGAATAGATTTTCACCATATACTGTAAGGAAGATTTTATGCAAGCAATAAGCAACAGAGTGCCATAGTTACTATACTAATAGTAGACAAAACAGACTTTAAATAAACAATGATATGAAACAAATGGCATTAAATATATTCAGTTCAGTCACACAGTCATATCTTATTCTTTGCCACCCCATAGACTTGAAAGGTTGTTGCTGAACCTCAAAAAGAGGCCAGAATACTTGGCCTCCGGAGGAATAGAATCAAATCCGGGGCCAGAGGAGAGGGATGACCACTCAGAGCTTTTACGTAATAAAGTTTTATTAAGCTATAAAGGAGATAGAGAAAGCTTCTGACATAAACATCAGAAGGGGGTAGAAAGAGTACCCCCTTGCAAGTGATAGCAGTGGAGTTATATACTCTTCAATGAATCAAAAGAATGTCTGGACATTGTAAAGACCTCACCAGACCTACTCCCATAATCTACATTTTAAGATAACAGGATTAGCCAGAAGGTTTAATCCAGAAACTGTCTTCAGGCAAGATACAATAGTGTTATACAATCCTAAGGAAAGTAGAGGAAAGAAAAAAGAAAAAAAAAAGGGGGGGGGGCGGAGAAAAATTCATCCTCTACCTCCTTGAGAATTCCATATCTCTCTCTCCTTGCAGACACCTAAACTACTTATCAACCTCCCTAGGAAATGACTCTCTCATTCCCCTCTTTTCTTATAGAAGAATTATGTTGCCAAGGGAAAGTGGCATCATTTTCATTCAATGATTACTTCCTGCTGTTTAGGGGCATGGCCCCTACATTGTTGAGGCCAAATATTCTCCTAAACCTCATATTGAGGGTCTCTGATTAAAGGGGCCCCAAGTGATAGTTGGAGGAGTCTGTGGCACTTGTAGGGCCTTGGACAACCATTTGTAAATTAAAAGCTTTTAGACGCTTAGAAAACCCCATTATACAGTTACAGGCATAAGGCAAAATAGTCACTAACCCAAGTCAAAATCAAAATGAAAAGTCACATTATGCCTATAGCTACTTCAGTCCATCTGAAGTTTGTTAGATGTCGTCAGTTTAACAGGCATTACAGGCAATTGTTGTTGAAGGTATTTGCAAACTTGGAGAACATCTTTTCCTTGAAATGGAGATGTCCACCATGGGAAGCCTTCCACTTATGGAGAGTGGAGTGCTTCACAGACCCAGCAGTTAGACTGATTGTTGAATTCAGTGTAGGATTGAGCCCAGGACAGGAAGGCATTGTCTTGAGGATCAAAGTGCAGACTCAGGATTTTTTGAGTCAGCAGAAGTAGGCTCACATAGATGATCAGACCCACTGCAAAGTACAAAGTGAGAGCACAGAAAGGAAACACATAAATTGAAGTCATTTCGTTCTGGTCAGGGTGCCAACTCTTAACTTGAGTGTGATGTACCCATGAATCAATTTCTGGAAGTTTGGCAGCTGTGGGAGAAGAAAGAATAACCTGGTAAGGGCCTTCCCAGAGGGGCTCAAGGGATGAGCCCCCAAATCCCAATGTTTTTATGAGAACCTTGGTTCCTGGCTCAAATAGAGGCTTGCATGTGTCAGGAGTCATCTCCTGGAGTTCTGTTAATGCCTGTTGAAAAGCTGAGAGCTGAGTTACATAACTAGTTAATCCCAGGGCTTCAGGGTCTATAACAATGTCTTTTCATAAGAAAGACCTTCCATAAAAGCATTCAAAGGGTGACAGTCTCTCCTTTTTGGGGGTAGTTCGAGCACTCATTAAAGATCTGGGTACGACTTTAATCCAGTTGTCCAGCGTCTCTTCAGTTAATTTGTACAGATGTCTTTTGATAAAATCATTAGCTCTTTCAACCTTTCCTGAGAGTGGGGTCTCCAGGAACAGTGCAAGGGATATTCTATTCCAAGAACTTTAGACACCCCCTGAGTTGCAGCAGCTGTAAAGGCGGAGCCATTGTCACTCTGAAGGCTCCTGTGGCAGCCCAAACCTGGGGATAATTTCATGGATTAAAATCCATATGACCTCCGTAGCCCGTTCACTACGATAGGGAAAAGCTTTAATCCATCCAGTAAAAGTATCCGTTCAAATTTTATGTAAGAATACCCAATAGCTTTTGGCATATGAATAAAACCAATTTCCCAGTCCTCTCCAGGATACTTTCCACTTCCTTGTAATCCAGATTTTGCTAGCTATTCAGTCTTTGGGTTATGTTTCTGACAAACTTCACATCTTTTGATAATATTCTTTAAAGTCTTCATTACCTTTTTACCTTCAAACAAATGAGAAGCCATCTGGTAAGTACTCTGTGCATCTAATTGTAAACTCTGGTGTAAAGCCTTAAGAAATTTCCATTGTGCATTTTCAGGAATTATTAATCGTCCATCCTCAGACTGTAACCACCCTTTATCAATAATCTTTGCTCCTCTTTTCTCATATATTTCTAGTGCTTCCTCAGTATATTGTTTGTTTGTTTTTTCTGTTCCACAGGACCTGTCCAGATCAAAGGCATCTGTACTGAAGGGTTTTCATGCATTGCTGCTTTTCTGGTTTGACAGTCAGCCAACTGATTACCTTCGGCTACATTACTCCCATCTCTGCTGTGCCCTTTGCAATGCATCCTGCTAGTTCCTTAGGAAAACATATAGCAGTTAAAAGCCTCTTGATCTCTCTGAAATGTTTAATAGGTTCTCCTATTGCTGTTTCAAACTGTCTTTATTTCCATATTGCAGCATGAGCTGTAAATTGAAATAAGCATACTTAGAATCAATGTATTTATCTGCTGCCCTTTGCTTAACTCAAGAGCTCGGGTCAGAGCCACAAGCTCCTCTAAGTGAGTATTGCTTCTGTGGGGCAGAGATTTTGCTTCTAAAGCCTGTTCAGCGGTTACCATAGCATAGCCTGCTTTACCCTTTCCATCCCAAACAAAAGAACTGCCATCTCTAAATACTTCCATGTCAGGATTATCTAGTGGGGTATCCTTTAGATCTTCCTGAGATGCATAGTTTAAAGTTAGGAATTGGGAACAGCCGTGATCAGGTGTTTCATTTTCCTTTTCAGCAAGAAAAGTGGCAGGATTTAACTTTCCACAAACTTTAAGCTTAGTTACTGGTTCTTCTAACAACAATGACTGATATTTAAGAAGCTGCTGCCTGTCATCAAATACTAGCCTTAGAATTTAAGATTCCACTCATATCATGAGAAGTCAGTAGAGTAAGGTTTCATCCATTGACTACTTTTAAAGCTTCAGGTGCTAATAAAGTCATTGCCCCAATTACTCTTAGGTAGCGGGGCCACCTACGATAAATTCTATATAATTCTCTGCTTAGACAAACAATAAGTTGCTGCTGAGACCCTTCCGGTTGTGTCAAAACCCCCAAGGTCATACCTTTTCTTTCAGCGACAAACAAATTAAATTCTGAGCATGTGGGCAAGCTCAGAGCAGGAGCTTGCAGGAGAGCAGTTTGAAGATCCTTAAAAGCCTCTTGAGTATCTGGATATTAAAGCAGTGTGTCGCTTCGGGCCTGCTGAGTTTCAGCTGTAAGTTTATTTAAAGGCCAGGCAAGATCCCCATAACCTGAAATCTAAATGCGACAGTAGCCTGTGATTCCCAAAATCCTCTCAATTGTCTTAAAGTCATAGGAAGGGGATGATTTAGTGTAGGTTTAATTCTCTTGGGCCCTTGCTCCTAGGCCTTTTGATATGATTAGGCCCAGATATCTAACAGATTGTTGACAAAGCTGAGCCTGTTCTTTTGATGTCCTGGAACCGAAGCCTGCCAGAAAGTTTAAGAAATCTTCTAAAGCTCAGGAACAAGCTTATTCCATCTCAGCACAGAGCAAAACACTATCTGCATAGTTTAACACTCCCGCTTCGGAGCTATTAAAGTTTTGTAGATCCCTGGACAAACTTTGTCCAAAGAAGTGAGGGCTGTCACGAAATCCCTGGGGCAAAACTGTACAGGTTAACTGAGAAGCTGGCTGCATTAGGTCCTCAAAGGCAAATAGAAATTGACTTTCCTCTGTGAAAGCCACTGAATAGAACCATCTTTTAAATCAATTACAGAGAAATATTTGGCTCGTTCAGGAATTTCAGACATTAGAGTGTAAGGATTAGGCAATGCGGGGTGTAAAGGAACTATAGCCTCATTTATTTCTTGTAAATCTTGAACTAGTCTGCATTTTACATTTTATTTCTTTATACTCAAAATAGGAGTGTTGCAGGGACTGTTACAGGGAATTAATAGTCCCTGCTCCTTTAAATTTTTGATGATGGGTTTTAACCCTTCCTTAACCTCAGGTTTCAGTGGATACTGCTTCTTATGTGGAAATAAGTGTGGGTCCTTGAGCTTGACAACTACAGGAATGATATGTTGTGCTCAACCCACAGATTTTCCATCAGCCCATACTCTAGGATTTACTTTTTGTTCAATTAAAGGGAGAGAAAGGGAAGGCTCCATGTTCATGAAAACAGTGGCATGGACCTTGCTCAGTACATCCCTCCCCAAAAGGAGTGAGGGAGATTCTGGCATGATCAGAAACTTGAGTGAAAATTGCACAGGATCCCAGTCACAACTTAGAGGAACACTGAAGTAACGCTTTTTGGCTCAGCCAGACATTTCCATTACGGAAGGGGATCAGAAAGAAAGTGGATCAGGTGCTTCAGTAAGCACTGATTAAGGTCCCCCAATATCTGAAAGGAAATTGACAGATTGGCCCATCACAGTTATTAATACCTGGGTTTCCTCAGGTGTAATTAGGATGGGAGCTTGTGTGGGGACCCCCAGGCCCTTCCAGTCCTGATTATCTTGAGAGTCTGGCCCCTGAAACCTACACCTCTGGGGGCAGTCTCTCTGCCAGTGTGGTCCCTTGCAAACTGGACATGGACCTGGGGGCGGCTTGAAGCCTGAAGAGGTGTCCTTCCTTTCCACAGAAAAAGCAAGCCCATCCTTTTTCACCTGGGTCCCTCAGGGCATTTTTCTCAGGCTGTCGAACAATGGTTTTCATAGCCATTGTGAGGGCTTCCGCCTGTTCCTTTATCATTTCCTGCCTTCCTTTCTTTTCCTCATATTCCCTACCATAATAGACTGTCTGAGCCAATTGTAACAGATTATCTAAAGGCTGATTTGGTCCACGTGCCTATTTTAATAGCTTACAGCGGATATCTGGAACCAACTGCGTGAGGAATCTATTCATTAATATCACTTTTCCTTCTTCACTTTCAGGATCAATCTCTACAAATCTGTGAAGGGCTTCTCTCAGTCTATTTGGAATTTACCAGGAGCTTCCTTCTCCTCCTGCTCTATGTTTGCCAATTTGCCATATATTAAAGGCTTAGTACGTGCTTGTCTGAGTCCTTTAGGAATACATCCGAGGGGAAGAGCTAAGATGGCAGAGGAATAGGATAGGGAGACCACTTTCTCCCCTACAAATTCATCAAAAGAACATTTGAACGCTGAGCAAACTCCACAAAAGAACTTCTGACTGCTAGCAGAAGACATCAGGTGCTCAGAAGAGCAGCCCATTGTCTTTGAAAGGAGGTAGGATGAGATATAAAAGATAAAAAGAGAGGCAAAAGAGCTAGGAAAGGAGACCCATCCCGGGAGGGGAGTCGTAATAGAGGAAGTTTCCAAACACAAGGAAACCCCCTCACTGGCGGGTCTGGGGGAAGTTTTTGAATCTCAACCAAACTGGGAGGAAAAATAAATAAAACACACAGATTACATGCCTAAAAGCAACTCCCAGCAGAAAAGTACTCCAGACACCCGGCACCCACCACCCGCAATTGGGGATGGAACAGAGAGGAGCGGGTGGCATTGCTTAGAGGAAGGACCGGGCCTGAATGCCCTGAGGGCAATCGGAGGGAGTTAACATGAGACAGCAACTTAAGCTGTGGGACAGCAAGAGAGATAGAGAAAATTAACCCGAACAGCCCGAACACACAGCTGGCCATTCACAGAACAAAGGGACTGAGCAATTCCAGAGAAGAGCTAACCGGTGGACTGGTCCATCCCCCGCTGGAGGCAGGAGGCAGGGGGTAGGGGAAGGGGCAAACTTGGCCCCAGAGATGCACCCCCTACCAAACAGGCTCCCAGTTTCTAACCAAAGACTTCCTGAGATTCTGGATGGTTGACATCTGCCGGGAGGGTTGTGGCTAGAGGCCAGCTCCCGAGAACAGACACAAGGCTCACACACCTGACTGGCACCCATGGAAACTGAGACTGGGACCACAGAGGAGAGAAGGCACACCACACCCGGGGAGAGTGCACTCGTCATGCTCCTGGCCGTCTGAGCTGCTCGGGCCGGGGAAGGCACAAAACAGGCCCAACTGAGTCCGCGCTTTTGTGGAATACCTGAAAACTGGAATTGCAGGCAATGGAGGGCCCACTCCATATAGAGCAGCCAGGAGCTTGAGCAGTGTAGACGAGGAAAGCACACACCCTTGAGCGGGGGCAAACCCACTGTGGCCGGAACACTGTGAGTGCTCCTCACACAGGCCAGTGACAATTGTCTGCAGTGTCCCTCCCTCGCTACAGCACAGCTGACCAAACAAACCTAAACAAGAGACCACCTCTGCCCGCTTCTGTCAGGGCGGAAATTAGACACTGAAGAGACCGTCAAAGAGAAGCCAAATAAACAAAGGGAACCGCTTCAGAAGTGACCGGTGCAACGGATTAAAATCCCTGTAGGTAACACCGACTACACAGGAAGGGGCCTATGGATAGCAAGAAGTGTAAGCTGGAAAAAGGAGCTATCTGAAACTGAACTGAACCCACACTGACCGCAAGAGCTCCAGAGAAATTCCTAGATGTAATTTTAATTTTTTAATTAATTTTTCTCTTTTTTTCTCTTATTTACTTTTAAAGTCCTCTATTACTCCTTAATTTTCATGATCATTTCACTATAGCCTTGAGGAAAAAAAAAAAAAAAAAAGAGGCCCTATTTTTGAATCAAACTTCACATATATTTCTAATTTTTTGTGTTTTTGTTTTTAATATTATATTTTAAGGGTCTAACCTCTACTCTAGATTTTTAATCTTTGTTTTTCAGTATTTGATATCAATTTTGGACATTTAAGAATTCAGTATTCAGTACCCATTTTTACTCAGGAGTGTGTTGATTACACTCTCCCACTTTTGACTTTCTGTTTTCTCCCTCAGATCACCTCTATTTCCTCCCTCCCCCTTCTCTTCCCAATCCAATTCTGTGAATCTCTGTGGGTGTCTGGGCTACAGAGAACACTTGGGGAACAGAGAACTGCATAGATCTGTCTCTCTCCTCGAGTACCCCCTTTTCTCCTCCTGCTCATCTCTGTCTCCATCCTCCTTCTCCTCTTCTTCATGTAACGTGGTGAACCTCTCTGGGTGTCCCTCACGGTGGAGAATCTTTTCACCATTAACCTAGAAGTTTTATTATCAGTCCTATATAGTTGGAGAAGTCTTGAGACTACTGGAAGAATAAGACTGAAATCCAGAGGCCGGAGACTTAAGCCCAAAACCTGAGAACACCAGAAAACTCCTGACTACAGGGAACATTAAGTAATAAGAGACTATCCAAAAGCCTCCATACCTACACTGAAATCAACCACCACTCAAGAGCCAATAAGTTCCAGAGCAAGTCATACCACACAAATTCTGCAGCAATGCAGGAACATAGCCCTGAGCATCAACATACAGGCTGCCCAAAGTCAAACCTCACAAATAGACCCATCTCAAAACTCACTACTGGACACTCCATTGCACTCCAGAGAGAATAAATCCAGTTCCACACAGCAGAACACCAATGCAAGCTTCCCTAACCATGAAACCTTGACAAGCCAATTGTCCAACCACACCCACTGGGAGAAACCTCAATAAAAAGGAACCACAGACCACCAGAATACAGAAAGCCTACTCCAGACACAGCAATCTAAACAATATGAAAAGGCAGAGGAATACCCAGAAGGTAACGGAACATGAAAAATGCCCACCAAGCCAAACAAAAGAGGAGGAGATAGGGAATCTACCTGAAATAGAATATAGAATAATGATAATAAAAATGATCCACCATCTTGAAAACAAAATGGAGTTACAGATAAATAGCCTGGAGACAAAGATTGAGAAGAGGCAAGAAATGTTTAATAAAGACCTAGAAGAAATTAAAAAGAGTCAATTAAAAATGAATAATGCAATAAATGAGATCAAAAACACTCTGTAGGGTACCAAGTGTAGAATAATGGAGACAGAAGATAGGATAAGTGAGGTAGAAGATAAAATGTTGGAAATAAATGAAGCAGAGAGGAAAAACAGTAAAAAGAATCAAAGGAAATGAGGACACCCTCAGGGACCTCTGGGACAATGTAAAATGCCCCAACGTTTGAATCATAGGAGTCCCAGAAGAAGAAGACAAAAAGAAAGGCCATGAGGAAATATTTGAGGAGATAATAGCTGAAAACTTCCCTAAAAATGGGGAAGGAAATAGTTACACAGGTCCAAGAAACCCAGAGTCCCAAACAGGATAAACCCAAGGCGAAACACCCCATGACACATATTAATCAAATTAACAAAGATCAAACACAAAGAACAAATATTAAAGGCAGCAAGGGAGAAACAACAAATAACACACAGAGGGATTCCCATGAGGATAACAGCTGATCTATCAATAGAAACCCTCCAGGCCAGAAGGGAATGGCAGGACATACTGAAAGTAATGAAAGAGAATAACCTACAACCTAGATTACTGTACCCAGCAAGGATCTCATTCGGATATGAATGATAATTCAAAAGTTTTACAGGCAAGCAAAAGCTGAGAGAATTCAGCACCACCAGCCAGGTCTTCAACAAACGCTAAAGGATCTTCTCTAGATGGGAAACACAGAAAGGTTGTATGAACGTGAACCCAAAACAACAAAGTAAATGGCAACGGGACCACACCTATCAATAATTACCTTAAATGTAAATGGGTTGAATGCCCCAACCAAAAAACAATGACTGGCTGAATGGATACAAAAACAAGAACCCTATATATGCTGTCTACAAGAGACCCACCTCAACACAAGGGACACATACAGACTAAAAGTGAAGGGCTGGAAGAAAATATTACATGCAAATGGAGACCAAAAGAAAGCAGGAGTCACACTACTCATATCAGATAAAATAGACTTTCAAATAAAGGCTGTGAAAAGAGACAAAGAAGGACACTACATAATGACCAAAGCATCAATCCAAGAAGAAGATATAACAATTATAAATATATATGCACCCAACATAGGAGTACCACAATATATAAGGCAAAAGCTAACAAGTATGAAAGAGGAAATTAATAGTAACACAATAATAGTGGGAGACTTGAATACCCCACTCACAACTATGGATAGATCAACTAAACAGAAAATTAACAAGGAAACACAAACTTTAAATGACACAATGGGCCAGCTAGACCTAATTGATATCTATAGGACATTTCACCCCAAAACATTCAATTTCACCTTTTCCTCAACTGCACACGGAACCTTCTCCAGAATAGATCACATCCTGGGCCGTAAATCCAGCTTTGGTAAATTCAAAATAATTTGAAATCATTCCAGTCACCTTTTCTGACCACAGTGCAGTAAGATTATATCTCAATTACATGAAAAAAAAAGTATTAAAAATTCAAACATAAAGAGGTTAAATAAAACACTTCTGAATAGCCATTAAATCATAGAAGAAATTAAAAAAGAAATCAAAATATGCATAGAAACAAATGAAAATGAAAACACAACAACCCAAAACCCATGGGACACTGTAAAAGCAGCACTAAGGTGAAGGTTCATAGCATTACAGGCTTACCTCAAGAAACAAGAAAAAGTCAAATAAATAACTTAACTCTACACCTAAAGCAACTAGAGAAGGAAGAAATGAAGAACCCCAGAGTTAATAGAAGGAACAGATCTTAAAAATTAGGGCAGAAATAAGTGCAAAAGAAACTAAACAGACCATAGCAAAATTCAACAAAGGAAAAAGCTTTTTTTTTTTTTTTTTTAATAAACAAAATTGACAAACCGTTAGCAAGACTCATTAAGAAACACAGGGAGAAGAACCAAATTAACAAAATTAGAAATGAAAATGGAGAAATCATAACAGACAATATTGAAATACAAAGGATCATAAGAGACTACTACCAGCAGCTCTATGCCAATAAAATGGACAACTTGGAAGAAATGGACAAATTCTTAGAAAAGTATAACTCTCCAAAACTGAACCAGAAGGAAATAGAAGATCTTAACAGACCCATCACAAGCAAGGAAATCGAAACTGTAATCAGAAATCTTCCAGCAAACAAAAGCCCAGGACCAGATGGCTTCACAGCTGAATTCTACCAAACATTTAGAGAAGAGCTAACACCTATCTTACTCAAACTCTTTCAGAAAATTGCAGAAGAAGGTAAAGTTCCAAACTCATTCCATGAGGCCACCATCACCCTAATTCCAAAACCAGACAAAGATGCCACAAAAAAAAAAAAAGAAAGAAAGAAAGAAAGAAAAGAAAACTACAGGCCAATATCACTGATGAACATAGATGCAAAAATCCTTAACAAAACTCTAGCAAATAGAATCCAACAACATATTTAAAAAAATAATACATCATGACCAAGTGGGCTTTATCCCAGAAATGCAAGGATTCTTTACTATTCACAAATCAATCAATGTAATACACCACATTAACAAATTGAAAGATTAAATCCATATGGTTATCTCAATAGACACAGGAAAAGCCTTTGACGAAATTCAACATCCATTTATGATTAAAACTCTGCATAAAGCAGGAATAGAAGGAACATCCCTCAACATAATACAAGCTATATATGACAAACTCACAGCAAGCATTACCCTCAATAGAGAAAAATTGAAAGCATTTCCCCTAAAAGCAGGAACAAGACAAGGGTGCCCACTCTCACCACTACTATTCAACATAGTTTTGGAAGATTTGGCCACAGAAATCAGAGAAGAAAAAGAAGTAAAAGAAATCCAGATAGGAAAAGAAGAAGTGAAACTCTCATTGTTTGCGGATGACCTGATCCTCTACATAGAAAACCCTAAAGACTCTGCCAGAAAATTACTAGAGCTAATCAATGAATATAGTAAAGTTGCAGGATATAAAATTTACACACAAAAATCCCTTGCATTCCTATACACTAACAATGAGAAAACAGAAATAGAAATTAAGAAAACAATACCATTCACCATTGCAACAAAAATAATAAAATAGTTAGGAGTATATCTCCCTAAAGAAACAAAAGACCTATACATAGAAAACTATAAAACACTGATGAAAGAAATCAAAGAGGAGACAAACAGATGGAGAAATGTACCGTGTTCATAGATTGGAAGAATCAATACTGTCAAAATGACTATAATACCCAAAACAATCTATAGATTCAATGCAATCCCTATCAAACTACCAATAGTATTTTTCACAGAACTAGAACCACTAATTTTACAATTTGTATGGAAATACAATAAATAAATAAATAAACTCAAATAGCCAAAGTAATCTTGAGAAAGAAGAATGTAACTGGAGGAATCAACCTGCCTGACTTCAGACTATACTAAAAAGCCACAATCATCAAGATAGTATGGTACTCCACAAAGACAGAAATATATATCAATGGAACAGAATAGAAAGCCCAGAGATAAATCTACGAACCTATGGACACGTTATCTTCGACAAATGAGGCAAGAATATACAATGGAAAAAAGACAGCATCTTTAACAAGTGGTGCTGTGAAAACTGGTCAACCACTTGTCATAGAATTAAACTAGGACACTTTCTAACACCATACACAAAAATAAACTCAAAATGGATTAAAGATCTAAAAATAAGACCAGAAACTATAAAACTCCTAGAGCAGAACAAAGGCAAAACACTCTCTGACATAAATCACAGCAGGATCCTCTATGACCCACCTCCCAGAATATTGGAAATAAAAGCAAAAATAAACAAATGGGACCTAACTAAAGCTAAAAGCGTTTGCACAACAAAGGAAACTATAAGCAAGGTGAAAAGACAGCCCTCAGAATGGGAGAAAATAATAGCAAATGAAGCAACAGACAAAGGATTAATCTCAAAAATATACAAACAACTCCTGTAGCTCAATTCCAGAAAAATAAATGACCAAATAAAAAAATGGGTCAAAGAAATAAACAGACATTTCTCCAAAGAAGACATACAGATGGCTAACAAACACATGAAAAGATGCTCAACATCACTCATTATCAGAGAAATGCAAATCAAAACCACAATGAGGTACCATTACACACCAGTCAGGATGGCTGCTATCCAAAAGTCTACAAGCAATAAATGCTGGAGAGGGTGTGGAGAAAAGGGAGCCCTCTTCCACTGTTGGTGGGAATGCAAACTAGTGCAGCTGCTCTGGAGAACAGTGTGGAGATTCCCTAAAAACCTGGAAATAGAACTGCCATATGACCCAGCAATCCCACTTTTGGGCATACACAACGAGGAAACCAGATCTGAAAGAGACACGTGCACTGCAATGTTCATTGCAGCACTGTTTGTAATAGCCAGGACATGGAAGCAACCTAGATGTCCATCAGCAGACGAATGGATAAGGAAGCTGTGGTACATATACACCATGGAATATTACTCAGCCATTAAAAAGAATTCATTTGAATTAGTTCTCATGAGATGGATGAAACTGGAGCCCATTATACAGAGTGAAATAAGCCAAAAAGATACAGGCCAACACAGTATACTCATGCATATATATTGAATTTGGAAAGATGGTAACGATAACCCTATATGCAAAACAGAAAAAGAGACACAGATGTACAGAACAGACTTTTGGACTCTGTGAGAGAAGGCGAGGGTGGAATGTTTCAAGAGAACAGCATCGAAACATGTGTATTATCAAGGGTGAAACAGATCACCTGCCCAGGTTGGACGCATGAGACAAGTGCTTTGGGCTGGTGCACTGGGAAGTCCCAGAGAGATCGGGTGGAGAGGGAGGTGAGAGAGGGAATCGGGATGAGGAATACATGTAAATCCATGGCTGATTCATGTCACTGTATGGCAAAAAAACACTACAATTTACAAATATTGTAAAGTAATTAGCCTCCAACTAATAAAAATAAATGAAAAAAAAAAAGAATACATATGACAAAATTGTTCTGATTGGATCTTCCTTTAGCTGTGTTGTATTCCCAGTCTGTTTCTGTAGTTGGTAGCGCCTGATTCCCAGTGGGGAGGGTGGTTATCTCGTTCTCCCCCTTCCCTACTGATTCATTACCAAGACATTCATCTCCATAAGGAACCACTTTTCCCAGAGCTCGAGATTTTGAGTCAGGTGTCAGCGTTTGTCCCAAGATATACATCACATCCTTCCAAGTAATGTCATAAAGCAGAGTGACACCTTTAAAAGCTCTAATATATTTTTCTGTGTCCTCTAAATAGTCTCTCAAATGCTCCTTGATTCACAGTATTTCTTGATAAGAAAAATGCTTATTAACTCTCATAGGCTGATTATTTCTCCCGGTGGGTGCTCCATGAAGAGGGATCAACTTCTGTGACTGTTCCACAGTTTCCCTGTCTATTCTGTGCTTATGATCTCAGGGATAGATTGGAGAAACCTGCTTTTATTTATCTCTTTGTCTCCTGTCCTCCATGTCATCTAGCAAAGTAGGAGGGCAGGAAGGAGCTGAAGGTGTCACACCCAAATCTATACCCTTAGGACACAAGTCTGGCATATTTTCAGAGAGAAAAAGAGCAACACATATGCTACCTCTCCCCATTTCCCTTGTTTTCTACATAACCAGTCTAATTGTAAAACAGTATTTTATTTAAGAGACCCTCCAAATGGCCATAGTTCACCATCCTCCAGTGGGTACCACGGCCATGCAGTATCACGTAGGAAGACCAGGTGTGTCTTCTTTAAGCCCTGGGGATCAAATCTATCCCACTTTTTCAGGATACAGTTCAAAGGAGAGAGGCTGGAATTGTTAGCTCCCATCTGTGAGAGAAAAAAAAAGAGTGAGAGAGACCAGTGCCTACTTTCTACTGGAGGCATGCCTCCCCGCTCTGGATGGGGTTGTGGACAGACTTTCCACCAAAGCTTTTCTTTCCTGGTCAGACTGAGTCTGTCCCTTAGCCATGCAGGTGACATACTCATCCCTCCCAGTTTGACCACCGAGAGGGGGTGGAAATGCAGCAGGGGTAGACCTGATGGCATCCCTGACTGACATCCCCTCCTCACCATTAAAATCTTCATTGCCTCTGCTGCCACCTGGGGTGTGATTAGAGTAACCTTCCGGAATGCTTCCCAGGCTAAGATCGCTGGGGGAAACATCCATCACCTGAGTGCCTGTGAATGAAGCTGAGTTTATTCCTTACCACAATCAAACTGATACAAACATAGAATAGAAATGTTCCTTCCAAGTGTCACCACACCAGCATAAGAGCCTCCTCTGGTCCACTAAGAGCCAGCATTACCAAAGGGGGGGGAAAATGTGGTTCCAAATGGAGAAACCTTTAACCTCAGAGATGCTCTTGTAGCTAAAGTTCTATCTAACTTCTGAACTGTCTATTCTTAGCGAGGCAAGGTGCTTCTGGACTACCAATCCAAGTTTGGGGTTAAGTAACAGTACACAGTAACAGCATAGATCACAAATCCCTTGAAAGTCTATAAGACAACAGATTAGGTTACTACTTCTAATTTCCAAGGAATTATGAAATGGTCAATGAGACTGAAAAGTTTAACCGAGAAAGGAGGTTTCAGCCCACATACTTTCCCCGTTTCTGGTCTGTCAACTAAGGAGATGTTGGGTGCCTCTTGGAATTGGCAGGTCGGTATAAATCCCTGACAGGTTTCTGCCATAAGCTGTATGAGGTCCCCACAGAACCACAGAGCAGGGCTTCTGACTTGCTTCATGCAGGGCATTTCATTCATTCGTGCAAGCACACCGTGGAGTTAGTAAAGTACAGCAGAAAACGTGTTCGCTGAGAGAACAAAGAACTAGAGCTCCAACTTTCATTACCTTGTCCTAAAGAATCCCAGATGAGACTCCAAGATGAAAGGTTGTTTCTGAACCTCAAAAAGACGCCAGAATTCTTGGCCTCTGGAGGAGAAGAATTCAGTCTGGGGCCAGAGATGAGACTTGATCACTCAAAGTGTTTGTGCAATTAAGTTTTATTATAGCATAAAGGAGATAGAGAAAGCTTTTGACATTGACATAAGAAGGGGGTAGAAAGATACCCCATTGCTAGTGTTAGCAGTGGAGTTATAAACTCTCCAATGAATCAAAATGATGTCTGGAGGTTGTAAAGCCCTCAGCAGACCTACTCCCACAATTTTCATTTTAAGATAACAGGATTATCCAGAAGGCTTAATCCAGAGACTGTCCTCAGGCAGGATACATTACTGTTAAATAATCTTAAGGAATGTATAGGAAAGAACAAAGTTTGTCCTTTCTTTCTCCTTGAGAATTCCAGACCATTCTCTCCTTGGGGACCCCTAGACTTCTTCTCAACCTTCCTAGCAGATGTTTCTCTCAGACTGCAGCATTCCAGACCCCCTGTCCAAAACCAACTCCCGGAGATTTCTCAAACTCCTGTCCATTAAGTTGGTGATGCCATCCAAACACACATCCTCTGTTGTCCCCTTCTCCTCTTGCCTTCAATCTTTCCCAGCAACAGAGTCTTCCCAAATTAGTCAGTTCTTCACATCAGGTGACCAAATATTGGAGTTGCAGCTTCAGCACCAGTCATTCCAATCATTATATTAATTATATAGTTTTTCACATTATCTTTGTATTAATGATATATGGGTATATCACACACACACTCACACACACACACACACACACACACACACACGATCACATCATGAAAGAGTTAAAGATACCTAATACTGGAAATGTTTCTCTGCCTTTAGGCTAACATGAAGTTTAAAGACTGCAAAACATGAGCCAGAATTATAGCCCAAGAATGAATATCCAGCAATAAATATTCCAATAAATCAAGAATAATATAAGACAATAAGGGAAAAGAAAACCTATATGCCATACAAACCAGTGGACCAAACACAGATCTGCAGAACATTCCACCCAAAAAGAACAGAAGAATATACGTCTGTCTCAACTTCACATGGAATAATCTCCAGAATATTCCTGAGAATTGAGATTATATTAAGCCATGGAATAACCACCAATAATGTAAATCGTACCAAATATGGTCTCTGTCATCCAAACCATGTAAATTGAAATAAAAAATGGGAGGAAAATTTGAAAAATGTAATGTGTGAAAAACTAAATAACACATTCTGAAGGGCCTGATGAGGAAAAGAATAACTCACAGGGGAAATGAGAACATACTCTGATGTGAATCAAAATGAAATATATATATATGAATATATAATCATATATATATGATTATATATTCATACATATATGAAATATATGAATATATATTCTATATATATTGATATATATGAATATTTAATATATATATTCATTCAATATATTTGAATAGAATGAAATATATATGAGAAAGAGGACATCAATAAATGTTAGTATGGGTATAAGATAATATAAATAGTAAAAAAAATACATAGAAAATTGAACAAAAATCTCAATTAGTAAAAAGAATATTAGGTAAACTAAACAAACAAAAAGAGAATATTTAGTTACTGAATTGAGAATGAATATGATGCCATTGCTATTAAAGATACTAAATAAAGAGGAATTTTAGGTATTTAGGACAGGAATTTTTGTCAACAAAAGTCTCAAGCTATATGAAACAGTCAAATTGCTAGAATAACAGAGTGACTAAAACAATTTTAAAAACTGGAAAAAAATGAATCGATTCATAAGAAAAGAAGTTGAATGGTTATCCCATTGTATGTAAATAACCCCATAGAACCAGATTTATTTTTAATGCTGTACTATATTCAATTTTTTGCTGAACATGCCATTGGTAATATATGAAAGAGACATGTGTACTATATGTGTGTTAAATCACTACACTCCTGTCTGACACTCTGCATCACACAGACTCTCATCCATCATGAATTCTCAATTCATGGTATTGTCAAGATGAAGGAATAGGAGTGGGTTGCCATGTTTTGTTCCAGGAGATCTTCCCAACCCATGGAGTGAACCTGCTGTCTTATGACTTCTGCTTTAGAAGGCAGGTTCCTTAGTATTAGAGCTACCTGGGCAACTATTAGTTTACACACACACAAACACACACACACCTACAAATATACATGCACATGTATATGTTGAAAGTTTAGGCATATAATTTTGCTGTTTACAGGTAGCAGTATCTATTTTGCAGGAGGTATATAACTGCAGGTATATACTTTTGCAGGATCTGATGATTTGCTAAAAGTACTTTCACTTACATAAGCCTCAGAGAATTATCTTACTTCCCTTGTGACTTACACTTTGAAACATTGGTTGTTCATAAATGTCTTGTTTAATTTTCCACACATTGACAAATTTGCAAACATGTATCTCATTTTTAACTTTTAACTCCACTTCTTGGTGTTCAGAGAACATACTTGGTATGATTTAAAATCCTGAGACTTGTTTTATGCCTTAAAGTAAAACCTATTTCTGAGAATATTCCAGAGAATGTTCAGATACATATGGATATATATGTTTGTGTGTGTGTATATATACATGTATAGGCACATATATGAGTAGAGATAAATATATACACAGTATATGTGTATATGCCTATTTGAGCATTTCAGTGTAGGTACATAAATGCAAATATAAATATACAAATGTATGTGCGTGTATATGTATATACATGAATTGAAAATGCAACACCCCCTCCTGTTTACCATTCCTTGACCTTGAAGTGTTTCCAGTCGTGTTCTTCAAATTTATGTTTTGTTTTCAGTCTCATGTCTCTTTGGAACTTGTACTAAACCTGTATTAGGCATTTTCACAATCGTTTAGGTCCTCTTTATGTCCTGTTGAGGTAGAAGCCCACAGTCACCTTCTGTTAGAGTATAAGAATCTCTCTACAGATAGTAGCATTTTCTGAGGTTGTAGAGAATAGACCACACTGTGAACCAAGAAATTTGCCAGCCATATCAGTAAACAAAGGATGCTGAAATCATCAAGTCATAAGCCATTTCATCCATCCCTAAATGTGAAACTTGAGGGGACTCTTGATGAAATCAAGTTGAAATCAAGTCCTTAGTTATTGCAGCTGCCACCAGTGTTGCCCAAAGAACTGACTTGAGAGAGAACAGATACTCCACCTAGTTAAGGTGCTTATCAAAGGAATTATTTCAAGGAGCCCAGATTCTTGCATCTTCCCATAGATAGAAAATAGCTCAATCCATTCACTTGAGGTGTCCAGTTCTTCTTTCATTAACCATAATATTCAGACACTCTCCATACCTGATTGTTGTACCAAAATTCTGTGAAACCCGGCTCCTCCTATCCTTCTTCAGAGCAGTCTTTCTACAATACTTGAGAAGTTTCTCCTCGTGATTAAATCTTTCTTAGGATGAAAGTCCTAATGAAGAATTCTCCACTTTTAGGCTATGCATTTTTTCCCAGGCAGTAGCACACATTATATCATTACAAAATAAGGGCTTCTTGGGCTGCATCTCAGTTTTAAACTATGTTTACTAATTCCTGCTTAGTATAGTTCTGAAAGTCAAAGTTCTGCTATTGCTTATTAAAACTTGAGGGAATTAATGTTTTCATAAATTGGTGACATCAGTTAATGAAAACATATAATCATAAATGTTTAGTTTACTTTTAGGAATCCCTTCTTTATTTTTAGAAGCAAAAACAAATTAGTGAAGTGAAGGGACACTTAAGTGTAGTGTCTGAAATTTTTCTGGCTAACTTAGCTCTTCATTTTAAGTTTTTTTTTTTTTTTTTCCTTGTTTTGTCTATACATAATAAAGCAGTCCTGAGCACACATTTTACTTGACATGCACTGTGATGCTTTACTTGTCACTTGCACAAGTTGTCCAAGGACTGATTTTCTTTCTTCACTTGAAACAAAATGATTAAAATTTGGAGTATAATTGACTTACAATGTTATGTTTGTTTCTGCTGTCCAGCAAGGTCAATCATTTATTAGTAAATATAGCTGAGCCTCCCTTTTGAACAGTCCTCCCATCTCCCTCTTGGACCTCCTCTCCTACCCCACAACACACTCCACTAGAGCCCCCTATAGCTCTAGCTATCTACTACATTCTTCGGTTTTTACATATGTCAGTGCAATTTGTTCAATTTATCCCATTCTCTCCTTCCCACTCTGTGTCCACAAGTCTGTTTTCTATGACTGCGTCTCTTCCTACCCTCCAAGTGGGTTCTTCAGTACCTGTTTTCTAGATTCCAATTATACGCACTAGTATGCAATATTGGTCATTCTGTTTTTTAATTACTTCAGCATGTAATAGGCTCTAGATTCATCTGAAACCCTATAGATAATCCAATTTTGTTTATCTTTAAGGGTCAGTCAGTTTCCATCATATATATGGACCATAGCTTCTTTATCCATTCTCTGCTCAATGGACACTGAAATCATTTCCCTTTATTAGCTACTCTAAATGGTGTTACAATGGATACTGGTGTACATATATCTTTTTCATTTAAGGTTTCTTTTGAGTATATGCCAAACAGTGGGGTTGTTGGATTGTATGGTAGTTTTATTCCTGGTTATCTAAAGAACTTCTATACTGTTCGGCATCATGGCAGTATTCCTTAACATTCCTAACATAGTTCAGAAGGGCAGAAGGATTCCCTTTTCTCCATGCCATCTCCTTCATATAATATAATACTATGTATATATATATATATAGATAGATATATACCAAATAATATATATATCTATGTACCAAATAATATATATATGTACCAAATTATATATATACCAAATAATACTACATATATATATATATATATATATATATATGCCAATTTATTAAATTGTTATATGTATATATACACAAACACATAAATATTTATTTATTTATTTGTTTGCCACAAACCTCAATCACTGCATGTGGAATCTAATTCAATGACCAGGGATCAAACCTGGGACCCCTGCTTTGGGATCATGGTGTCATAGCCACTGGACAAGCAGGGAAGCCCCGTTGTAGATTTGTTATGATTCTGGCCATTTGGAATGGAGCAAGGTGATACTTCATTGCAATTTTGATTTGTGTGTATTTGTTAAGTTGACGTAGTTTGCTATCTGCAGTTTTTGGAGAGTTTCTATCTCAAATGCTTGTCAAATTATGTCAAAGTATTTTCAGGATCTATTGAAGTGATCATATGGTTTTAATCCTTCAGTGTACATTGATATGCAGCTAATGAAGAATGTTTGCATCTCTTGGATAAAGCCCACTTAATAATGGTGTTCAATCCTTTTCAAGTACTGGTGGATTTTTTTTACTCATATTTTGTTAAGGATGTCTGCCTCTGTCCATCTATGTATATTGGTCTCTAATTTTCCTTTTCTGTGTTATCTTGGTGTTGGTATCAGTGTGACGGTGACCTTGTAGGATGAGTTTGTGGGTTCTCCTTCTACTCTAGAATTTTGGAAGAGATTCAGATGTGCATGTGTTAGCAGTTCTCTGACTGGTTCATAAAATTTCCCTGTTAAACCATATGCCTTTAATTTTATTAACTGGAAAATTTTCATCACAGATTCAATATATGTGCTTGTAATTGCTATGTTCATATTTTCCGTTTCTTCTTAGAAGACCTTCTGTGTATTTGTCCGTGGATTTCAGATTCTAAATTTTGTTGACTTATAGTTTTTTCCTGTAGTCTCTTATGATTCTCTGTTATTTCCATGGTATCAGTTATATTGTCTTCTTTTTCATGTCACATTTGACTGATTTAAGTGTTTGCCTTTTTATTTTGTTTTTCTTGATAACTCTAGACCATGATTTAAGTATTTTGTTTATCCTCTCCATGAGACTCCTTTCCGTGAAACTGATTTTGCCTATTTTTTAATCATTTTTTTTCTTTAATTTCCGCTCTGATTTTTATCACTTTTCCCCTCTTCTATTAACTTTGGGGAATTTTGTCTGCTTTTTCTTCTTTCTCTAAACGTGTTACATTTAAGCTTAGGTTGGTTACTTGGTTTTATCAGTAGTCATGTATGGATGTGAGAGTTGGACTGTGAGGAAAGCTGAGCACGGGAGAATTTATGCTTTTGAACTGTAGCATTGGAGAAGACTCTTGGACTGAAGGAAGACCCAATGAGTCCATCCTAAAGCCGATCAGCCCTGGGTTTTCACTGGAAGGAGTGATGTTGAAACCGAAACTCTAATAATTTGGCCACCTCTCGTGAAGAGTTAACTCTTTGGAAAAGATCCTAATGCTGGGAAGGTTTGAGGGCGGGTGGAGGAGGGGGTGACAGAGGATGAGACGACTTGATGGGATCACCGACTCGATGGACATGGGTTTTGGTAGACTCCAGGAGTTGGTGTTGGTCAGGGAGGCCTGGTGTGCTGCAATTCATGAGGTCACAAAGAGTTGGACAGGACTGAATGACTGAACTAAACTGATTACTTGAGATATGTAGTAGTTATCTTCACTTTTCCACTGCTTTAGCATGCTCCATAAGTTTCAGACTATCATGTTATTAATATTATTTGCTTCTAAAATTTTTCTTTTCTTTGCTCTCTGATTTCATCAGTGGTCTCTTGGCCGTGTAGAGGTGTATTTGTTAGCCTACATGGATTCATGTTCTTTACAGTCCTCACCCCCAAAGACTGGTATGCAAATCATAGCAATGTGTTTATAAAAAATAATAATAATCAATACAATTTCCATTGTCTTAAATTTACCAAGGCTTGACTTGAGATCTAGTTTGTGATTTATCCTGTAGATATTTCATTTTCACTTTAGAAAAATGTATATTCTACTGTGTTTGCATGAAATGTCCTATAAGTTTCAATAACTTTAGAAGGCCTGTTGTGTCATTGAACACTTGTGTTTCTTTTTAAATTTAATTTTAAAATTGGAGGATAATTGCTTTCCAATACTGTGTTAGCTTCAGCACTACCACAGTCTGTATTAGCCTATAGTATACCAATGTCAGTTTTTGTGTTGTTAATTATTCATTGCTGCTTGTTTATTTTTCTAGGCCCTTCAAAAATGTTTCTCATCTTTTCTCCACTCTATTTCCAGAACGTTTGATAATATTTATTATCATTACTTCCAAGTCTTTTTCAGGGAGCTTGCCCATATTTTCCTTAATTATGTTTTGAGTTTTTACTATATTCCTTTGCCCACAACATATTTATCTGTCTTCACATTTCCCTACTTATTGCGTTAATGGTCATTTCTTCCCAGACTGCTGGGTTATCGTCACTGCTCCTAGTCTCCACTCCAAGTCAATAATGTTGGTCGAGTGGCTAGTGTGGTCTTTGGAGTGGGAGAGACTGGCAACTATGTTCTTGAGTCTGCAGCTGAGTTTTTCCTCTCTAATGGTGGGGCCATGTCTGTTCTGTCACTTGCAGGTGTCTATGGGATTAGTCTGACATTCGGCAATCTATCTGATGAAGATTTGGTTTGTGTTTCTATATTGCTTGTTGTGTGTTGTGAGGCATCGGTCCTGGGCTGTGCAGGCAGATGGGTGGAGTGTATCTTAGATTAAGAAGGAGGCCTTCATGGAGACTGTCACCGTTAATATTCACTGTAGACAGGAATTCTCTGGTGTCCCACAATCCTGGTCTCAGTGCTGGCACCCAAGAAGATCAGACCCAACTTATACTCAGAGAACCACGATACCATAGTAAGAGGTTGAGGAGATTAAAAACAGTAACATAGATTAGTGGCAAATAAATAAATAAATAAATTAGCACAAGCAATAAACATAACAGAGAAGACAACTGATTCATAAAGAGAACCAATCAAATAAATCTCAAGGCAAAAAAAACAGCACAAGAACAGAGTGTCAACTGAAGAATAAAGAAAGCAAATCTGGCAAGAAGATCAGATACAGCCCCCACAGAATAACAGAAAATCACAGTTAATGTGGAAATGCATATGTATTTAAAAAATGAAGAGATGCAATATCAAAAAAGGTACAGAACATAAGAAACCAAAGTGAAAGTAGAAATAGATACATAAAAATTTTAATATGGTTGAAATAATCTTAAAAGACCAAATCAATGTGTAGGATCAAAGAAGTCTACAAATGAAAAAACTAGTACTCCCAAAACACAACCATTCAAAGCATCAAAAGAGTCATACATTTTTCCTAGTGTCTCATCTATGAGTGTCCTAGTCCCCAGCATGAGCTAAACGACAACTACATCTCTTTGGGAAGCTCTACAAAGATGGAGAGAACTGGACTCTGGATCTGTCTAGGACAGCTCAGACTCAAAACTGCTAAAATTCCTATGCGTTCTTACAGCTGCCTGACCCTGGGCATTTTCTTTCATTTGACTTCTTATTGTCTTTTGATGTATTCCATAGATACAGGGTCTGTGTTATTAATCGTGTGTATTTAATGGCAGCATGCTCAACTTGTTTGATAGATTTCCAATCCTCTCCCTAATGGCTCTGACCCTGGGTCTCAGATGTAATTTTCATGTTTCCTCTACATGTGGTCACCAAAGAAGTCTGCCCTGAGACACATACGCAGCACTGGGGCCTGCCTTGGTGAGCACAGGAGGTTGTACAGCTGCTTGGAGTGCTGTAAGCCTGGTGGTGACAATCATGAATAGGAGCCAGCAGCCAAGGGCAGAAGAGATTTAGCCTTAATGGGATCATTTTCTAGCCTGTGGTTGTAGGAGCATGAGTGGTACTTCTGGCTGGTGTTTCTCTATTGCCTTGTAGTAGGTGTTAACAGGTGGGAAGAGGAGGGGATACAATGGTATCTTTACCTCTTGAGTGTGACACAGCTGTAAGGTCCTGCCTCTTTGGCAGTTTGGGAATTCTCAAAAGGCATTCCCTGCTACACAACTACTCATACATGCTCCATCAGGCCATCTCCACATAGTCAACAGCAGTCCTATCCCAGGATGGCTCTCTAAACCCCATGTTCCAGCTTCCAGACCCCATGCACACTGGTTGAGTTGCATTGCAGTTTGGGCCATATAGGGCTACAGCACACATTGTCTGGGTGACTCTCATTCTATACAAATTATGTTTCATCAGCTCTTCACTTCCTTTCAGTCCAAAGTAATTTACCCTTTAGTGAAGGGGCTTTCCTCATTCTGGAAATCTCTTCCCTGCTTCTCCATCTCCCACCCCAAGCCTCTGGTTTTGTCTTGCTTCCTCATATCCTCCTTCTGCCATCTTAATTCCTTTCCACCTAGGTATGTCTGGAATCCACATGGGACACTCTGGTGACCAGGGTCTTCTGCTAGTATTTATCTGATGCTCTGGGAGAACTATTGTCAGTGTAGAAGTATTATTTGTGATCCATTAATTGAGAGAGTTGCATTTCACATCCGTCTATGTTTCTTCCTTCTTGGAACTTCTCAGTTTTTCCTGGCAAGCTCTATTATTTGTTTATCCTTGACAGCAAAGCATAAATCATTAGTTGATGTGAATTAATCTGTTTGAGTGGAGGTTGCATACACACACATGTAACTGGTGCTACTTTGACTTCCAAAATTCAGTCAAGCACATTTTGTTGTTGTTATTTTTCTTCCCCACTTGGAAATTTCTGTTAATGAGGAATTGTCTTCAGTGTGAAGGAATTCAGAACTTTCACATAAAATATAATAGCATAATTGGGCTCAAAGATCAGCACTTTAATATACCTAGCTATTTTTTGAACATTCCCGACATTTCCCCAGAGTACAGATGCCTGATTTTTTAACTCGAAGGTTAACTCCATTCAATGTGTGTCAAAGGTCAGAGACTGCCATGGGCATAATTTAATTCTTGTAGAAGTAAGATAGCAAGTTCATAGGAAATTACCAGTTAGTACTTGACTACTTGAAAGAGAGAGAAAAGAACAACAGCAACAATGACCAAAAAATAAAATAAAAAGAAAATGCATGAATGTGTAGTTAGTGATTTAATCATAAGAGGTACACATTAATTGATTTTTGGATCATAGACAAAGCAAGGGGATGCCATAAAATCATCCATATCTGCTTAATTGTCTCTGCTAATGACTTGATCACTGTGAGTCACACACAAACCAAAAAATGAAAGAAAGAAAGAAAATGTAAAAATTCTTAAAGAGATAAGAATACCAGAACTCCTGGGAAACGTGTATGCTAGTCAAGATGCAACAGTTAGTATTGGACATGGGACAATGAACTGGTTCAAAATTGGAAAAGAAATATGTCAAAGCTATATATTTTTACCCTGCTTATTTAACTTCTGTGCAGAGAAGATCATGAAAAATAAAATCCTAGATCAAAGTCAAGCTAGAAACAAAATTTATGTGGCTGATATGAATAACCTTAATTATCCAAATGACAAAAGAATAATTGGAACTAAGGAGCCTCTTGATGAATATATTATCTGTTTCAAGTATAGACAGATGAAACAAGATAGTCTTACATAAAAGATGAAATTCTCAGTTTCACATATGAAAATCTAGGTGCAGATTTCAGGATGTGAAATATAAAATTTTCTATTATTCACAGACACAAATCTGGGGAAAGGTATTTCAACTTGAAATATGGAATTCTCTGTACATCACACAGGAAGGTATGGACAAAGAATTTCTGGCATAAAATGTGGAAATTTTCTTGTGAAAGTTATAAAAATCTGGATGCAAATTCTTTTATAGGAAATATGAAAATGTCTACTTAACATATGGTCACAGGTTTCTAACATGAAATATGGATTATTTTCATATTTCTCATTTGAAAATCTTTGTGTTGTCTTTCCTTCATGAAATACTGGATACTGTTAATTAAACATTTGAAAAACTTGCATTAATTTCCCTAGGGGAAATATAGAATTTGCTCACAGGTTTTTATGCTTGAGCATGAAAATTCTCTTTATTTCTATCAAGAAAGTTTGAATGAAGGCCTTCTGATATGAAGGATGGAATTCTGTGTATTTCACGTTTCAAAATCCAGCAAGAGAAGTTCTCATATGAAATATGAAATCTCAATTATTCACATATGAAAACTTTTTCCAGATTTGTACTCATAAAATAAAGAATTTTCAATGATTCAGAAATTAAGATCTGAGCTAAACAGTCAAACGTCAAACAGCTATATTTTGTGTATTTCCCTAATAATATATAGAGTTATCTGTATTTTTTGATGAAAGTCTGGGTGAAGATGTCCCTACAAAAAATAGGAAATTAATGTAAAATCAAAACCCTTATGATCACACAGTGGAAGCGATAAATAGATTCAGGTGATTATATCTGATAGACAGAGTGCCTGAAGACCTATGGGTGGAGGTTTGTGCCATTGTACAGGAAGCAGTGATCAGGACAATTCCCAAGAAAAAGAAATGCAAAAAGGCAAAATGACGAGGCGTTGGCTGAGAAGATTTGAGAAGCTAAATGAAAAGGAAAACTATACATATTTGAATGCAGTCCCAAAGAATAGCAAGGAAAGACAAAACCTTCCTCAGTTATCAATACCAAGAAATAGAGAAAATAAATAGAATGGGAAAGATTACAGATCACTTCAAGAAAATCAGAGATACCGAGGGAAATTTTCATGCAAAGAGGGGCACAATAAAGGACAGAAATGGTACCAATGTAACAGAACTAGAAGAAACTAAGAAGGGGTGCAAGAATATGCAGATGAACTATACAAAAAAGACCTTCATGATCCAGTTAAGCACGATGGTATGATCACTCACCTAGAGCCAGATGTCCTGGATTGTGAAGTCAAGGTGGGCTTAGGAAGCATAACTACAAACAAAGCTCGTGGAGGTAGTGGAATTCAGTTGACCTATTTCAAGTTCTAAAAGATGATGCTGTGAATGTGCTGCCCTCCATACGCCAGCAAATTTGGAATACTCAGCCGTGGCCAGAGGACTGGAAAATGTCAGTTTTCATTCCAACTCCAAAGAAAGGCAATGCAAAGAATGTTCAAACTACCACTTAATTATACACATCTCACACACTTGTAAAGTACTGCTCATAATTCCCCAAGTCAGGCTTCAGCAGAATGTGAACTATGAGCTTCCAGATGTTCCAGCTGGATTTACAAAGGGCAGAGGAACCCGAGATCAAATTGCCAACACTTGCTGGGTCATCAAAAAAGCAAGAGAACACCAGAAAAGTTATCTACTCCTATTTGACTATATCAACGACTTTGTGTAGATCACATCAAAACTTTGAAAGTTCTTCAAAAGATGGGACTACTAGACCATGTTACTGCCTCCCAATAAATCTGTATGCAGGTCAAGAAACAACAGTTAGCCAGGGCATGGAACAACAGACTGGTCCCTAGTTGTGAAAGGAGTACATCAAGGCTGTATATTGTCACCCTCTTTATTTAACTTATATGTAGTGTTTATTACACAAAATTCCAGGTTGTATGAAACAGGGTTTTGAGTTAAGGTTGCTGGAAGAAATATCAATAACCTCAGATATACAGATGACAAGATCCATATGGAAGAACTTGAGAAAAAAATTAAAAACCTAAAGAGTGTCTTGAGGAAAGAGAAAGAGGAGAGTGGAAAGGGTGACTTAAAACTCAACACTCAGAATGAGAATCATGGCATCCAGCCCCATCATCTCCTGGCAAAAATGTGGGGAAACAATGGAAACAGTGAGAAATGTTATGTTGGGGGTTCTAAAATCACTGCAGATGGTGACTCTGGTCATGAAATTGAAATATGCTTTCTCCTTAGAAGAAAAGTTACGACCAGGCTAGACAACATATTATAAAGCAGAAAAAGGTCGGTCTAGTCAAAGCTATGTATAGAGTCAAGTACAGAGATGAAAACTGGATTATAAAGACGAACTCCAGAGAATTGATGCTATTGAAATGTGGTGTTGGAGAAAACTCTTGAGAATCCCTTGGACTGCATGGAGATCAAAGGGGTCAATTCTAAAGGAAATCAGTCCTAAAAATTGATTGGAAGTGATGATGCTGAAACTGGAACTTAAATAGTTTGGCCACCTGATGTGAAGAACTGACTCATTGGAAAGGACCCCTGATGCTGAGAAAGATTGAGGGTTGGAGGAGAAGGCGAAGACAGAAGATGAAATATTTGGATTGCGTCACTGACTCAATGGGCATGGGTTTGAGCAGGCTCCATGAGTTGGTGATGGACAGGGAAGCCTGGCATTCTGTAATCCAAGGGTTCAGCAAGAGTCAGATAGGACTGAGTGACTTACTGGAACTCACTGTACTTCCTTGGGTTCTCAGCAAAAGGAAAGTGCTAAAGAACTCTCTTACACATCAACTGGTAATCCCCACAGATTCTTAATGCTCCCTAAGAGTTTTCACTGTTTCCTCAGATTCAGCTGAGATGAATGTTCTTTCTATTATATGGGTAAAGATTCCCTAGGAAATAATGGAACGGACATAATTTACAAAAAGTGATAGAAGATAATCAACACATCAGAAAGGCAGCATGACCTTGTCAAAAAGTTGCAGTACTCTCCTTTAATCCTTCCCATGGATTTTCTTCTAAATCCTTAGGATAAAACCTGACCAGTCCTGAGGACTGGTCGTTGAAAAGGGCAGTGACCAAGGCATTGCCACTTATTGCTTTAACAATGACACAAAGCAAGCACGACATGGTAATCCTGCCTCCATAAACCTTCCCTAACCAAGTAAATAGGCTGCAGTGGCCATTGGAGAGCTTAGAGGATCACAAGGTTAGGATCATAAATGGTTGGAGCCACCTGGGCCTTTCTCACAGAGAGTTTTCCAGGTGGGATGAAGTCACCTTTTCCATGATAAAACTTCTTGTCTATGGCCTCCACTCTTATTGCAAGCCCTACGGATTTGTGAGAACCAGAAAGATCATGATTCTAGTTGCAAAGCATACATCTGATTAAAAAAAGAATAAAATCCAGTCCAAACTGAAGGGCCTATGGAGAATCACATGGTTCTCAACCCTAAGAAGGGCCATTAGAACAGCAAAACCAAAAAAAAAAAAAAGAACAGCAAAACCACAGCTCCTGGCAAGTTAATTATTCACACCTGCAGCCCTTGAAGAGATAGTTCCCAGTATTGTAAACAGTGTAGATTTTAAGTCCTCTCCCAACTTGAGAAATTGTGCCAACAAGACCTCTGAACCTCCTGTCTTAACCAAGCCTAAAAGGCAGACCCTGTACACATCAGGACCAAGGTATGCTCACCTGGGAATATTTGGAGGTAAAATACCAGAGATAGGACACAATAGAGAAGGTGTACACTCAAAGTGAAGTCATAAAAAAAAAAAAAAGCCTTTTGTGAAAGTTTCCGAGGGAAAATGTTCCTCCCCCAGATGGCCCAGTTGATAGGTTTCAAGTCACTAATAACATTCAGCATAGCCACGAGTCAGTGTGGATTTCTTCTATGTAACTTCAGATGCTTCTGTGCAGGCCTGTCTGCAGCCTCTGACTCCCATTCCTAAATTGTGTTCATTCAATCAGCAGACAGTTTGAAATATAGGCAATGGGTAAGCACCAATGGAAGATGATGAAGACTGCAAGAACAAAGAATCTGTGCAGGGCAAAGGACAGAAAAAGCTACAGCTTGGTGATAAGATGGAGGAAGTTGGAGAGGAGAATGAAGGGCAGATTTCAGAGTTAGCATCTGGCCTTTTGGGATGGTGACAGCTGCTCCAGACCTGGCTGCAGGCCTTGGGGAGATATTTCCAAATGTAATAAAAGAATGTGGTCTCGGTCCTCAATGAGCTTATACAATCTTAAAGCCTCAGCCTATGCCAAGTACAGTGACTTCACTTAGAAATTCAGGAGAGTTTAATTTAGGGGACGGTGTGTGAGACTTGCAGGAAATGTGCTCTATCAGACATATTCTAACACTTAGCATAATTAATTGGGCTCAAACCAGGACTCACTTATATGCATGTAGACTGTTCTCTTAGGCATATTCCATTTATGAGATCATATAACTTCCTATCTGGGATTTCACTTTCTTGCTGAGTATTTCTCGACTTATGACAAGGGAAGATAACACTAACTTGGAAGTCATATCTTTGTTTTAGGACTTTTCTATCGATTTTCCAACTCTACCAATTGTGCTAGGTAACTTCCTGCCACTTTATAAAGTTGCCATATGGCCAACCTTATAGTGTCTCCTCCTGCCATACCAGAGGTACTACAGTAAGTGTAAAAGCAGATAACATTCAAAAGCACAATTATAGCTCATGATTCTTTGCTAATTTTCTTTTCAGTTGATATAGTCATAGGTGTGAGTGGGGTATTAAGATCCCCCCCTATACTTTTGTTATTGTTAATTTCCCCTTTCCTACTTGCTTGCATTGGCCTTACATTTTGAGATACTCCTAAATGATACAATGGATTAGTTGCACCTAATTTTATACATAGACATTACACTCATTAGTAATAGAATCACCCAAGTGTGCACAGAACATCCTCCAGAGAAGATCGAATCCTAGCCCATAAACCTGGCCTTCATAAGTAGAAAAAGAAGAAGAAGAAGAAAGAAAGAATTTCAATTTTGTTTTCCAATCACAATGAAATAAGATTAAGTGTAAACTGAAGAAGAAAAAAAGTTAAAAATCCAAACATATTTCACTAAAATGGGCAATGTTGAAGAAATTGAAAAACTCTTAGGAAAGAATAACCATTCATAACTGAATGACAGAGAAATAGAAATTCTTCAAAGACACATCAGAATCATGGAAATTAAACCTGTAATCAAGAATCTTTCAACAATCAAAAGACCACGACCAGATGGTTTCACAGGTGAATCCTGTAATTTCTTTCTTTTCTTTTCTTTTTTTTTTTCAGAATTTACCAAAAAAATGTTTTATGGAAAAACTAGCACCTAACCAACTCAAACTTTTCCAGAAAATTGCAGAGGATGGTAAGCTCCCAGACTCATTTTATAAGGTCACCATCACCCTAATACCAAAATCAGACAAAGATGCAGCAACGAAAGAAAACTACAGGCCAATATCACTAAACAGATTGGGAAGCATAGATGCAGAAATTTTCCTGCACCTTCAAGGAAATAAGCAGAACCCGAAAACATATTGAAAAGGTGATACATCATTACCTTATAAGCACGTGGGCTTCATCCCAAGGATGCAAGGAATCTTCAATATTTGCAAATCAATCAATCAATATGATACACTATAATAAACTGAAAGATTAAAAACCATATGATTATCCCAATAGATGCAGAGAACTTTTGACAAAATTCAACATCTACTTATGATAAGTCTCCAGAAAGCAAGTGTAAAAGGAACATATCTCAACACAATAAAAGCCACTTATGAGAAACCCAGCAAACAGAATCTTCAATGGTGAAAAATTGAAAGCATTTCCTCTAAAATCAGGAACAGGACAAGGTTGCCCACTCTTACCACAACTATTCAACATTGCTTTGGAAGTCCTAGCAACAATAGTCAGAGAAGAAAATAAATAAATAAATAAATAAATAAAAAGAAATTCAAGTTGGTAAAAACAAAAGAGAGGAAACTCTCACTGTTTGCAGATGACATTGTCCTATACATAGAAAGCCCTAAAGACACCACGAGGATATTACTAGAGCTAATTGATGAATATGATAATGTTTCAGGTATAAATTATTACACAGAAGCCCCTTACATTGCTCTATGTGAACAGTGAGAAAATAGAAAGAGAAATTAAGGAAACAATCCTGTTCACCATTGCAGTGAAACAAATAGCATACTTAGGTGCAAATATACATATATAGAGAAAAAAAGATGTATATGTGTATATAGAAACCTATAAAACAGTGATGAATGAAATGAAAGATGAGACAAACAGATGGAGAATTATATCAGGTTGATGGACTTGAAGGAGCAATATACATGAGTATATAAAACAAAGCAATCTATACATTTAATGCAACCCTAACAAGTTACCGATGGTATTCTTCAGAGAACTAGAGCAAATAGTTTCACAGAGTGTATAGAAACACAGGAAACCTCTCATAGGAAAAGCAGTCTTGAGAAAGAAGAATGGAGATGGAGGGATCAACCAGCCTGACTTCAGACTATACTACAGAACAACAGTCATCAAGACAGTAGCACAAAGACAGAAATCTAGATCAATGGAACAAAATAGAAAGTCTAGAGATAAGTCCAAAAACCTATGGACATCTTAATTTTGACGAAGGAGGCAAGAATATACAATGGAGAAAAGGCTATCTCTTTAACAAGTGGTGCTGGGAAAAAAATGATCAAGCAGCTGTAAAAGAATGAAACTACAACCCTTGCTAACACCATATGAAAAATTAAACTCAAAATAGATTAAAGATCTAAATATAAGACTAGAAACTATAAAATCTTTAGAGGATAATGTAGGCAGAACAAACACTCTGACAAAAATCATAGCAAGATGCTCTATGACCCACCACCCAGGGAAATGGAAAGAAAACAAAAATAAACATTGGGGATGAAATGAAACTTAAAAGCTATTGTACAATGAAGAAAACTATAAGCAATGTAAAAAAGCACCCTTTGAAATATAACAACAAGAGAAAATATGTTATGGAGAAATAACAGCAAGCAAAGCCACTGACAAGAATTAATCCCTAGACTATAAAAGCAGATCATGTAGCTCAATGCCTAGAAAATAAACGACTGAATAAAGAAATGAGCCAAAAACCTCAACAGCCATTTATCCAGAGATGACACACAGATGGCTAACAAAGACATGAAAAGGTGCTCAACCTCACGCATTATCAGAGAAATGCAAATCAAACCCACAATGAGGTGCCTACTCATGCTGGTCAGAATGGTGCCATCAAACAGTCAAGACAATAAATGCTGGAGAGGGTGTGGAGAAAGTGGAAGACTCCTACACTGCAAGTGGGAATCCAAACTAGCATCACCACTATGGAGAAGAGTATGGAGATATTTTAAAGAACTGGAACTAGAACTGCCATATGACCCAGTAATCCCCTAGTTAGGCACGCACACTGAGGAAAGCAGAATTGAAAGAGACACAAGCATTTCAATGTTCATTGCAGCACAGTTTCAATGGGACATGAAGGCAGCCTAGATGTGTATTGGCAGGCGATTGGATAAGGAAGTCAAGATACACATACACAGTGGGATATTACTCAGCTATTAAAAAGAACATATTTGAATCAGTTCTAATGAGGTGTATGAAACTGGAGCCTATTATACAGAGTGATGTAAGGCAACAAAGAAACACCGATGAAGTTTATTAATGTATATATATATATGACATTTAGATAGATGGTATGATAACCCTAAAGGCAAGAAAGCAAAAGAGGCACAGATATAAAGAACAGAATTAGGGACTATGTGGAAGAAGTTGAGGGTGGAAAATATGAGAGAAGAGCATTGAAACCTGTATATTACCATGTAAAGTAGTTGACCAATGCAATTTTGTTGAGTGAAGCAGGGCACTCTGAACAGGTGCTCTGGAACAACCCAGGAAGAAGGGGTGGGGAGGGAGGTTGAAGGGGGATTTAGGATGCTGTTACACATGTACAGCCATGACTGATTCATGTCAAAGTATGGCAACATCCACCACAATATTGTAACGCAGTTAGCCTCCAATTAAAGTAAATTAATTAATTAATTAATTAAAAATGCAAAAGCACTGAGAAACCAAGCTTCTGAGGCAGGTTGGAAATAAAGAGAGACCATGCAAAAGTGGGCCATTAGATGGCTGATTGATATAGTAGTGTGGAAGGAGCTCTGATGAGAAATCAGCAATCCTTGTACATTTGTCACAGACATCAGTAAGTCTGTTTTTCTCCCACTGAGTTCTCATCAATTCTCTTCCCCCTCATCATATACACTGCTTACAGGTGGTGAATGAGCTTCCTCTGATATTTAAACCACACATTTCAACTTCTTCCTTACTCGACTGACAGGGTTACTTATGACCTCATTTGCCATCCCCTCTTTTTTTACTATAGCAATCAGTAGTTTAGATCATTGCTTCTGACACCTTCACATATGTCATGGTGGAGACCATCCTTCCATCTTCCTGATACTATCTCCATCTTCCCTTGAGCATCCTGATACCTCTATCACTTCTTTTGATGAGTTTCTCATGGGGACAATTGTGATCACCCCCATGACCTCTTATCAATATTATTAAAGTATGATATAGACAAATATAAAAAAATGCAGGGAAAAGTTCACTAATACCTGAGAACTCCTTCAGAAATGGGATTCTCAGTCTTCCTGATGCATTCTTGGTAAAGGTTTTGTAGGTTTGTGGGAAAGGATATGATGGAGATTCACATTACCACTGTACAGCCTCTTTCATGTGTGATGTAAAAATTGGCATGAAAGCATTGAAAGGACAGGAAAAAGAGCCATATACACTTGGGGGAATGGTTCTTGGGGTTCTCTAGTTCTATGACAGATCTGTTCAAGTGATAAAGTAGCCTGCTCCTAAATAAGGAAGAGATTTATGTGGGTCTCAAAGTTATCATTTCCTCAGTTCCAGAGTTTTCTATGGTGCATCTTACTGCTCCAGACAAGGAAACATTTAAGAAGGAGGTTATTAATCACAAACAGAAAAATAAGATCTAAATGGTCCAGACTCTCTGGAGTGAAGACAATATGGAAATCCTTATTCAGGTAACAGGAAAGAAGTTGCAAATTGTGGATGGAGAGAGGGAAGCTCAACACTTTCCACATAGGAGGCAGTCATCTTTAAAAGAGGAATAGAGAAATTGAAAAAAAAAAAAAAAGGTGTAGGCCTTCAGTGTGAACAACGAGAAGTAATGTCATAAAAGAAAGAACATTTTTCAATCTGACCCTAAGTTAGTTCAATCTGACACTCCATGGAGTGTAGACCACCAGGCATCTTTCTCCATGGTATTTCCTGGGCAAGAAAATTGGAGTGGGTTGCAATTTTTTATTCCATTATATTAGATGTTTAGAGCTGAAGAAAGCATTGTCCATGCATTTTCTTGCATCTCTTTCAAGACAAAGCAACCTATAAAAGCTTCTTGCTCCAGAGAGTCTTTCTGAGATTCCAAAATTGCACTTGTGAAAGAGGCAGGTTTATAATATAGTGGATGGGGACAATTCAAGTCATAGAGAGACAAATCAAGGGGAAAAGGTCAACTTCTAGAAATCTGATTTATCTCAAAATTCAGTGAGGCCACTTTTTTTTTTTTAATAAACCACCTAAAAACAGAAGATTCATTCTTTATTGACAAGAGAAATAGTTTATATAGATGGAGGAGAGTACAGAGAAGTGGAATATAAATCTGTTTCTGACCCACAAGATTCTATGTTTTTTTTTTTTTTTCTGGATCTCATCTGCCACAAGTTCCTAGTAACTCTAATGATGCTTCAGATCTTCTGTTGCCTTAATGTTAGCAGTAAACAAATCCACAAGCTAGCGGTACTGATTTTCTATGAGATCTCCAGAAATAAGTCAGAATACCCTATATATAACTTATTTGTACCAGATTGAAGAGAAAAGATATTAACCAGTCCTAAATGGACACAGAACCCACTGACATGCAGAACCAGTTGAAGATTAGAAACTTTGAACCAATGATCCCTGCTGGACATGGTTTGCAACAAGATTAATGAGTATTAAGCACAGTGTTAATCTTTGTACCTAACGTTAATATATGAAGTTATTTTGGTGCTGATTTGAAGAGACCCTTAGTGTGTATCTAGATTCTTCAGTGCACATGGTTAGTGTCAAATTAGAATAATGTATAGCTGAAGAAAATTAAATATGTTTTGAATCATGCTGCTAGAACTATGTGGAACTCTGGCTGCTGATGCTGTATTTCAACCATAGTTCCAACATATTTGGTCCTACCATCTATTCCATCCTTCATCCTATGTCTACAGGAAATGCTCAGGGAGGTGAAAATGCCACTAATTTATTTCCCTGAAGATAGAGTTACTGGATGTGCTGGAACAGCAATAGGACAAACATCAGTCTCTTCCACTCATACTACTAATCCCAGGCAAGTTGAAAAAAAAAAAAATTTCCAGGACACGAAGGCAGATATGGTCCTCAAAAGTCCATTTATTAATATCTTTACTCCACAGAAGAGATATCAGAACTTATCACTCTTTCATGCAAAAATATCCGATGATTTCCCTTACCTATAAAATTGATGTTTTGATCTCTTCTGTCATACCTGCCCACTGCACATGTCCAGACATAATCTGTCATTCAGGAACACTTAAACTTCATGTTTTATTCTGTTCCTATTCTAGATCTTGTCAGTGTTCCTTTTGCCTGAAGTTTCTTTCCCAATGTCTCCTACTGAATCCTAGTCCTTATTGAAGACCTAGATCAGACATATTTTGATCTTCAAAAACTCCCAGAAACATTGAAAAGATTCAACAAATATATGAGTATCTGTAGTCTGTCCAAAGTCTAGGCATTAGCATGCATTATTATAGTCAATGCCATCATTTTTTGCTCTGTATTCTACTTAGACTAAGGTTTAAACAGTGTAAATTGCATTTTAGCATATCTATTTGTATGGCTTATGAACTCCTGACATAGTTAAACACTTTCTGATGAAGAGCCACAGATAGGGCGACAAGCATAACAGATAACTTTAATATTGCTCATCATATGTCCTGGGTGTTCATTGGAAGAACTGATGCTGAAGCTGAAACTCCAGTACTTTGGCCACCTCATGTGAAGAGTTGACTCGTTGGAAAACCCTGACGCTGGGAGGGATTGGGGGCAGGATGAGAAGGGGATGACAGAGGATGAGATGGCTGGATGGCATCACCAACTCGACGGGCATGAGTTTGAGTAAACTCCGGGAGTTTGTGATGGACAGCGAGGCCTGGCGTGCTGCGATTCATGGGGTCACAAAGAGTCGGACATGAGTGAGCGACTGAACTGAACTGAAATGAACTGAAGACATTCATCAAAGAGATTTACAGCTAGATTTTTATAGCTGTAGAATAAGATAAAAAAAAAATCTGTCAAACCTGAGTATGATCATAACAATTGTACTACAGACTGCTGCTGCTGCTGCTAAGTCACTTCAGTCATGCCCCACTCTGTGTGACCACATAGATGGCAGCCTACCAGGCGCCTCCTTCTCTTGGATTCTCCAAGAAAGAACACTGGAGTGGGTTGACATTTCCTTTTCCAGGACATGAAACTGAAAAGTGAAAATGAAGTCGCTCAGTCCTGTTGACTCTCTGGGAACTCATGGACAGCAGCTTATCTGGTGCCTCTGTCCATAGGCTTTTCCAAGCGCTAGTACTGGAGTGGGTTGCCATTGCCTTCCCCTACTGCTGATGAGAGCAATACAATGGAAATATGGAAAATGATGCTATGGATAATTGTGGCTTGCAAAGAATGTCAGGTTGATTGGTGTAGTCCCTTGTCCAATCTGTGGGAAATGTGAGCATAACAGTAGCTTGAGAGTGTACTACAATTTCATCAATTGGATAGTACCTGAGGAAACATCATACTAATAACTTTCTGGACTTGAACAAGCAACTTCCCTTATATGTCTATGTCTTCTATATACTTAAGATATTTATGAGATTTGCAGCTGCCAAACTCTAAACTTTAACATTTTATCCTTCAGATTATGTCGCATAGAGCAGATAAAATGTATACTGCTTGAGGTGGAACTATGGAATGAATGTGAGTCTGCAAAGCTCTGTTTTCTAATTTTTATTTTTCCCATAATCTTAATCATCAAGTTGTTTCATTGGAACTCCTAAGTCCTTTCATATTTAGACATTTTCAGTACCAACCACTTGGTTATTTTGCTCCTTAGCAACCTTCCTGCCCATATGTGGTGGTCCAAAGGTCAGAGGTAGCCTCTATTTCAGGCATACGATAAGTATGAAGACCAAGTGTAAAAGAGAGATGAAGTGTGGCAAGCTGGGAAGACTGTATCCAGACTATTCCTCTTTTACAGTGCACCACCCAGGTCCTTTTCAACTTCTACAAGCGCTGGCCACCGATCTGTTTAAAAAAGTCCCTAGTCTGAAAAGAATTTCCTTTGGTCACATGAGTCTCTCCTAGTGTGAGAGGTGAAGATCCAATTTCCATGAGTAAAATTTTGATAGTGAGTGACTTGGAAGTAAGTGACTTAATTCAATGTGAGATAAACTTTGAAAAGTTTATCTTCAAAGTGGTGCAATTAGCTCTACACTTGAGATTAGGTTCTGTCTTCCACTGATATATCCTGCTTTCCTCATTCCATTTCACCTTGAAATCCTCACCAATAAGTCACTTGAAGAGCAATCATGGACCCTGATTTAAGGGATCCTGATGAATACATTCCCACTACAGAACAGCAACTACCATTCAGCGAGAAAAGGAAAGTGAAAAATATTTTTACTCTAACCACAATTTCTCTAAAGGAGAACTGTCCCTGTCTGATGCTAGTTACTATTCCTGATGCAGACTTCTGAGGTTTTCCTTTTTTTGGTTTTTGTTTTTTTTATGTTCTTAGCCTAAATAGTCATTTTAAAATATGCTTTTCAAAGAAGCTGATGATATTTTTTTTTAGCTGATCTTGGGGTGGATATACAAAGTTGGTGGGTTTAACTTCCAAAAATATACTTATTTTTCAAGGGAAGTTTCTACTCAAGTCTAGAATTTATTAAGGTTTATGTGTTTAATATTGTGTTTCTTATTTGTTCCATTATTCAGATTGTATTTTTCAAATACAGACCTCTAATTCTGAAGACATGTGAGTAAAGTCACAAGCAAAACTGGACACAAGATATGAATGCTTATTCCAACTGGAGAACACATCATATCAGAGAACATCAAACAGGTCAATCTAGAATAGTAATCACAAAATGATGTGTAAATCAATGGAAAAAAAAGCTTCATTAGGAATTAAAGTAAGATCTCATATATATTAACAGAAAAGAAAAATAAAGGGAAGAAGAAGAATGACATATGCACACACAGTGAGACAGAGATGAACAGAACAGAGTGAAACACTAGTGTGACTGAAAAAAGGGGAGTTAAAGGAACAAGTTGAAGATTGTGATTAGGGTAGAATTGAGGATGCTCATAGTCAGTTCTCAAGAGCCTGCTTTTTATCACACAACTTAGCTGGCAAGTGATCATTTTATCTGGCTGCAGCAAGACGAAGACTGAGGAAAATATGTGGAGGCTGGAGAATGGTTAGGATAGCACTGAATCATGTGCAGTAGAAAAATGACACAAATGCTGGGCCAGGTGAGTGACAATAAAGCCAGCAAACTGTGGCTGAATCTCAACATGATAAGGAGTAGAAGTAACATAACTTAGAATCTAGATAGAATGAGGTGGGATAGAAAATGAAGTAGTCAAAAATAACTACTCCTGTCAATAACAGAAGGAGAACATTTGTTGTTATACAGCCAACAAGTCAGTTCTGGCTCTGCGCAACCCCACGGACTTTAGTATGCAAGAATTCTCTTCACAATCTGCCAGAATTTGTTCAGATTTCCATCCATAGAATTGGTGATGTAATCTAACCATCCCATCATCTGCTACCCATTTCTCCTTTACCTTCATTCATTCCCAGCATCAGGACATTTTCTAATGGGTCAGCTCTTTGTATCATGTGGCCAAAGGAGGAAAAACAAACAAACAGAAAGGCACCTAAGTATTCAAAGAGAGGTGTTGAATCTGTTTAGGATATGGATTCAGAAAAAGCTTTTGAGAAAATTTAACACCCACCTATGTTGAAACCTGTAGTGGAAGTGGGGACAGTGGGGATCTTCTTTAACCAATAAAGACCATGCATGGATAAACCCACCAGAAGCAGGGTTCTCAGTGGTAAAAATCTGAAACTATGACCCCAAATTTGTGAATAAGTGAAAGATGCCCCCCTCTCACCACTGTTACTCAAAATAGTCTTGGGACCCCTAACTGCTGCAATTGGAGAAGAAGAAGGAAAAAAAAGTTGCAAATAAATGGGAAAATAAGAGGTAAAACTGTCACTGTTTGCAGATGATATGATACTATGCACAGAGAATCCTAAGATGCAACCATAAAATTATGAGAGCTACTCAATGACTTTCAAAGAAGTGTCTAGCTGTAAAAGTAACACACAGAAATCACTTGCATCCCTATACACTGATATTGAAAAGAGAAATTAAGATAGCAATCCCATTCACCACTGCAACAAGAGGAATAAAATTCCTGGGGATAAACGTGGGTAAAGATTTGTGTGCTGAATTGAATAAGGCATGAAGGAAACAAATCAAAGGTGACAAAATAAATGGAGAGATACACCTTTATCTTTGACTTGGAGATTCAATACTGTGAAAATGTTTATGATACAAAAAGCAGTTTATGGATTCAAAGCAATTTCTTTGACATTACCAATGTCATTTTTCACAGAACTAGACTTTTTTTTTTTTAACAACTTCTTGGGAAACATAAAAGACCTTGAATAGCCATGCTATCATGAGAAAGAATAAACAGGCCTGGAGGAATCAGGTTTCCTGATTTCAGTCTGTAATACAAAACTGTAGTAATACACACAGCATGAAACTGGCAAAAAAACAAAGAAACAAAAAATGGGGATACAGGCCAATGGAACAGGTAGAAGACCCTGAAAAAAATATGTTGTCCAAATGGTTACCTAATCTATGACAAAGGATGCAATAATATACAATGGAGGGAAGATATTAACTTTTATAGGTGCTGCTGGAAAATCTTGAGAGATAAAGATAAAAGAATGAAATTAAGACACTCCCTTTTATTGTTTAGTGGCCAAGTCATACCTGATTGCTTGTGATATCATAGACTGCATCAGGCAAGCCTCACTATGCACCACCATCTCCCAGAGTTTGCCCAAGTTCATATCCATTGCATTGGCAATGATGCCATCAAACACACTCATTCTTGTCACACCCTTCTCCTTCTGCCTTCAATATTTCCCATCATCAGGGTCTTTTCCAATGAGTTGGTTTTTTTATTAGATGGATAAATTAGAGCTTCAGCTTCAGTAGCAGTTCTTCCAATGATTATTTTGGGCTGATTTCCTTGAAGATTGACTAGGTTGATCCCCAAGTTGTCCAAGGACCTCTCAAGAGTCTTCTTCAGCACCACAATTCAAAAGCATCAACTCTTCAGCGTTCTGCCACCTTTATGTTCCTGCTCAATCAACCATATTTGAATACCACAGAGACCATAGACTTAACTATGCGAACGTTTGTTGGTGAAGTGGTGTCTCTGCTTTTTGACACATGACTAGATTTCACATAGATTTTCTGCCAAGAAATATTTGTTTTCTAATTTGATGGCCAAAGACACCATCTGGAGTGATTTTAGAGCCCAAGAAGGGAAAATGTGTCACTGCTTTCCATTTTTCCCCTTCTATTTGCCATGGGGTGATGTTGGGGGCAGGAGGAGAAGGGGACAACAGAAGATGCGATGGCTGGATGGCATCACCGACTCGATGGGCATGAGTTTGAGTAAACTCCTGGAGTTTGTGATGGACAGGGAGACCTGGTGCTGCAATTCGTGGGGTCACAAAGAGTCGGACATGACTGAGCGACTGAACTGAACTGACTGAACTGATGGGACCTGATGTTGTGATCTGAGTTTTTATCATATTGAGCTTTCTGCCTGCTATTGCACTCTTCTCCTTCACCCACATCAAGAGGCAATTTAATTCCTCTTCTTTTCCTACCATTAGAGCAGTTGTGACATATGTATATGAGGTTGTTTATATTTCAGCCAACAGTCTTGATTCCAGCATATAACTCACCCAGCATGGCATACCTCAGGATGTGCAGTGCTTAGAAGTTAAGCAAACAAAATATCAATAAACAGCCTCACCATACTCCTGAAAGAGTCATTTGTTCTATACATGGTTGTAACTGTTGCTTCTTGACCTGCATACAGGTTTCTCAGAAGACGGGAAAGATAGTCCTGCATTCCCATCTCTTTACGTGTTTCCCACAATATATTATGATCCACAGAATCAACAACTTAAGAGTTCAGTTCAGTTCAGATGCTCAGTCATGTCCGACTCTTCACAACCCCATGAACCACGGCACGCCAGGCCTCCCTGTCCATAACCAATTCCGGGAGTCTGCCCAAACCCATATCCACTGAGTCGGTGATACCATCCAACCATCTAACCCTCTGTCATCCCCTTTTCCTCCTGCCCTCAATCTTTCCCAGCATCAGGGTCTTTTCCAAAGAGCCAGCTCATCTCATCAGGTGGCCAAAGTGTTGAAGTTTCAGCTTCAACACCAGTTCTTTCAAGGCACCCAGGACTGATCTCCTTTAGGATGGACTGGCTGGATATCCTTGCAGTCCAAGTGACTCTCAAGAGTCTTCTCCATCACCACTGTTCAAAAGCATCAATTCTTCTGTGCTCACTTTTCTTTATAGTCTAACTCTCACATCCATACATGACCACTGGAAAAACCATAGCCTTGACTAGACAGACCTTTCTTGGCAAAATAATGTCTCTGCTTTTTAATATGCTGTTTAGAATGGTCATAATGTTCCTTCCAAGGAGTAAGCATCTTTTAATTTCATGACTGCAGGCAATATCTGCAGTGATTTTGGAGCCCAGAAAAATAAATCCAGCCACTGTTTCCATTGTGTCTCCATCTATTTGCCATGAAGTGATGGGGCTGGATTCCATGTTTTTAGTTTTCTGAATGTTGAGCTTTAAGCAAATTTTTCACTCTCCTCTTTCACTTTCATCAAAAGACTCTTTAGTTCTTCTTCACTTTTGCCATAAGTGTGGTGTCATCTGCATATCTGAGGTTATTGACATTTCTCCCAGCAATCTTTTTTCCAGCTTGTGCTCCTTCAACCCAGTGTTTCTAATGAGGTATTCTGCATATAAATTAAATAAGTAGTGTGACAATATACAGCCTTGACATACTCATTTTCCTATTTGAAACCAGTCTGTTGTTCGTCCTGTTCTAACTGCTGCTTCCTAACCTGCATACCAATTTCTCAAGAGGCAGGTTTTGGCATAGTCAATAAAGCAGAAATAGATGCTTTGCTGGAACACTCTTGCTTTTTTGATGATCAAGCAGATATTGTCAATTTGATCTCTGGTTCCTCCACCTTTTCTAAAACCATCTTGAACATCTGGAAGTTCATCATTCATGTATTCCTGAAGCCTGGCTTGGCGAATATTAAGCATTATTTTACCAGCCTGTGAGATGAGTGCATTTGTGTGGTAATTTGAGCATTATTTGGCATTGCCTTTCTTTGGGATTGGAATGAAAACTGACCTTTTCCAGTCCTGTGGCCAACACCGAGTTTCCAAATTTGCTGACAGTGGTCAATGGAATTTCCTATTTCCATGACTCTAAGATCCTACATACGGTGACAATTTCAACTCTTGTTCCTCTGATGTGTCTGAACCCAGCTTGAACATCTGGAGTTTCTAAGTTCATGTAATGATGAAGAGAAGCTTAAAGGATTTTTAACATAACTTTACTAGCTTGGAAGATGAGTGAAGTTTGCAGTTGTTTTAACATTCTTTAGTACTGCCTTTCTTGGGAACTAGGATAAGGATTGCCTTTTTCCAGTCCTATGACCACTGCTAGGTTTTCCACATTTGCAGACATATAGAGTGTAGCACTTACACAGCATCATCTTTTGGAATTTTATGCAGAAATGACGGATTTCCATCACCTGCATTAGCTTCGTTGATGGCACTGTTGTAAGGCCCATTTGACTTCACACTCCAAAATGGCTGGTTCTGTGTGAATGATCACAGTCACCTGGTTATCTGGGTCATTAAGATCTGTTGTTGTTGTTGTTCCTACACTTCTTTGCATTCTTTCCATTTCATGTTGATCTCCTCTGTTTTTCTTTGTTTCTTTGTTTGTTTGTTTTTTAGGTCTTTCATGTTTCTGTCCTTTACTGAGCCTATTTTTGGATGAAATGTATCTATATTTCAAAATTTTTTAAAAGATACCTAGTTTTTCCCCTTCTCTTGTTTTCTTCTATATATTTGCATTCTGTACTGCAGGATTGCTTTACATCTTTCCTTTCTCTTTTCTGGAATCCTGAACTTAACTGGAGTACCTTTGTCTTTTTCACTTGCTTTCTGGTGCTCTTCTTTACTCAGCTATTTGTACATCCTCCTCCATGATTTTCTTTTTCTTGACATTGCTTCTTCCACTGCTTGCTGTTCAGTATTTTGGACCTCCTTCCCTGGATTTTGAGGCCCTCTGTTTGCTAGATATAAACTCTGGAGTTTCTTTCCAACCTGCACTGCATATTCATAGGGTATTTGATTTTATTCGTCCCTGGCTGGCCTAGTGGTTATGCACCTGACCTTCTGAATTGTGCGATATGTTGCTGTTGGTCTGATCCACAGTGAGCTCCAGATCCCCCACCACCACACCCCGATGTTATACACTTTTCCCTCTTGATTATATAGACAGGATGATTCCATTAGGAACCATTTGGTGATGTCCATGTGGAACGCCATGTCTTGTGTGGTTGACAAAGGATCTTTGGGATGACCAGTGCATTCTCTTGGCATAATTTGATTAATTGTTTTTGTCCCGTTTCATCTTGTATTCCAAGGCCAAATTTGCCTGCTATTCCTCATATCTCTTGACTTTCTCCTTTTGCATTCCAATCCCTTATGATGATGATAAGGACATCTTTCACTTGCTGTTAGCTCTAGGAAATCTTGTTGGTCCTCACAGAACTGATCAGTCTGAACTTCTTCAGTATTAGGATTCAGGGCAGAGACGAGCATTACGTGATGATGAATAGTTTGCCTGGAAAATGAACAAAGACCATTCCGTAATTTTTAAATTTGCACCCAAGGTAGTGCATAGTGAAGTGATTCTAAAATTATAGCAGACTGGGGAAGTAGAGTCAAAGGAAAAAATAGAACATTGTCTTAGATTATAAAAGCTTGATTTTTGCCTAAAGAAGATACACTGTGGAATTTGGGGAGAATATAAGAATTTCTATGTAAGGAAGAAGATTCAGTGTGTGAGGGTTCAGCAAGATGAGGACGAAGAGCTTCTTTTCCATCCATTTTGGGACATTCATGGCTGGAAGCACTTTTAGGAGTGTCTCTTTAAGAAGGCTGTTGGTTGTTATGACATTCAATAAGCAAGGTCCTCTGCATTGTAAACACCAAAAATATTTTGTTGAAGTGTCCGCTGATGAGTTTTCTGAGAGTTGAAGTGGTTTCGCTGACCAGATTCAGTGATATATGTTGATTCCAAAGAAACAAGAATAAATTAATTAAGGTAAGCAATTACCTGTCCTGAATAGGAATCTTGTGTGAATATTAATGATTGTGGCAGCAGAGTCTGAATCCATAGCAGAAGGGAGCAGAGGGCAGGTGAAATCAATCTGCAAGGGTGGCCGTTAGCAGCAGCATAGGAATCTGTGAATGTGTAGATATTTTCAAGACCCCATTTTGTTGTGGCCTCCAAAAGGACTAGGTGAACAGATGCAAGTTGAGCCACTTGACTTGAGCCTGGGGTACTATTCTTAAGAAGACAGATGCCTGAGAATGGTAGGTAGAATGGCACAAACCTCCAGTTACATTGCATTGTTTATAGTGATGGTGTTTCTACTCATAAGCTACACTGATACTTTTAATTCTAAAGCTGTTGGCCCCTGATGGCTCCACAAAACACAAAAAAGGTGTGTAGTGAGGATACTGGCATCACTGCCTGAAAGCTGTCATGCAAGCTCCTGGTCATGGGTGAAAGCCATCCTGTTGAAATTTGAAAAGGCTTTGAAAATTAGATGGGTTTTGTGGTTCAGTCACCAAGTCATGTCCTTGGTGTGACTCTTTGTGACCCCATGGATTGCAGCATGATGGATGTCCCTATCCTGAACTAAGTCTTGGAGTTTGCCCAAAACATCAGTTTATGCCTCTCCTAAAGTTACCATTTCCATTTTATCAAGAAGGTATTCTAGTTGGGTTGAGCTTTTCCTGGCAGGCATTTCTAACACCCCACATTGGAGGAACTGTGTACAGAATGTAGTACTGGGTTTCTGCTAGTTAGGAATGCAATGTCTGGAAAAAAGGAGAAATGAGCAGAAGGCCTCTGTTGCCTTTCCCTGTTCATGGAGCCATTGAATTTCTATTGCAACACTATTTCACATGTCCAGGTTAAGGATAGTCTTGGCACTACACTTTGACTCTGGGTTTACCAGTAGAGATCTCTGTTTTCTTTACCATGGAAGTAGCATCTCCTCACACTTTTAGCCTATAGCCTTTCCTTAGGCAGTGAGGATAGCCTTGGGACACAGCCTACCCACATTAAGATTACTTGGCATTGGTGTTTGGGCTAAGGGTCAATTTATAATCACTAACTGTCAGTTAAGGTCTTTATAATTATCTGTCCGTTCATCTTCTTAGATCAATTATATGGCCTTGATTATGCTACTCTGTGGGAAATGCTGAATTGTTATTGAAGAGTGTCACCCATAGCAGTGACATCAGAACTCCAGTTGCAGTGATCCCTTCCTAGACACTGCTACCCACCTGGTTAGCTAGCTAGTAAGAAAATTGCACTTAAAGACATAACCCTGTTATAATTGCAAAGGCAATTAACAATAACTCCTAAAGTAAATGGAGTGAAAAATGTTTTTATCATCATAGTCAAATGGAATACAAACTTAGGAAGTCAAGAGATACCTGGAGTAACATGTAAGTTTGGTCTTGGAGTACAAAATGAAGCAAGACAAAGAATAATAGAATTCTGTCAACAGTGAGCAGTGGTCATAGCATACATCATTTTACAACAAGAGATAACTTTACACGTGGACATCTTCAAATGGACAATACTGAAGAAAGATTAATTATATAATTGGTAGCAATCAAGAGGGAGTTGTATTATACAGTCAGAGGGAAGAAAAAAAAAAAACAAAAACTAGATCTGGGGTTGACTGTGACTCAGATCATTAGTCTCTCATGGCAAAATTCAAGCTTAAACTAAAGAAAGGCAGGGTGTCGACACCTAGGAAAGCCAGGTACCACTTAAGTAAAATCCCTTTTGAATATGAAATTCAGATGAGTTTTGTTCAGTTGCTCAGTCATGTCCAACTATTTGTGACCCCATGAACTGCAGAATACCAGGCCTCACTGTCCATCACCAACTCCCACAGTCCTCCCAAACCTATGTCCATCGAGTCGATGATATGGTCCAACCATCTTATCCTCTGTTGTCCACGTCTCTTCCTGCCATCAATATTTTCCAGAAGCAGGGTCTTTTCCAATGAGTCAGCTCTTCACATCAGGTGGCCAAAGTATTGGAGCCTCAGCTTCAACATCAGTCCTTCCTATTAACACGCAGGACTGATCTCCTTTAGGATGGACTGGTTGGATCTCCTTGTAGTCCAAGGGAATCTCAAGAGTCTTCAACACCACAGTCCAAAAGCATCAATTCTTCGGCATTCAGCTTTCTTTGTATCCAACTGTCACATCCACACATGACCACTGAAAAAACCATAGCCTGGACTAGATGGACCTCTGTAGGCAAAGTAATTTATCTGCTTTTAAATATGCTGTCTAAGTTAGTCATAACGTTCCTTCCATTGAGTCAGCGTCTTTTAATTTCATGGCTGCAACCAGCACCTGCAGTGATTTGCATCCCAGAAAAATAAAACCAGCAACTGTTTCCATGGTTTCCAAATCTATCTGCCATGAAGTGATGAGACTGGATACCATGATTTTAGTTTTCTGATTGTTGAGCTATAATGCAGTGGAGGTAGCAAATAGTTTCAAGGCTTTATGTCTAGTAGACAGAGTACATCAAGAGTCATGTGATGAGTTCAAAATATTCTACAGAAAGCAGTGGAAGAAGCCATACCAAAAAGAAAAAACAAACAACCAAAGGAAAAAAAAAAAAAAAAAAATCAAAGACACAAAGGAAACATGTTTGTTTGAAGTGATTTTACAAATATTTATGAAAGAAGAGAAGGAAAATGCAAGCCAAAAAGGGAAAGGTACCCTCAACTAAGTGCCGATTTCCAGAGAATAGCAAGGTGAGACAAGGATTTCTTCAAAACAATGCAAAGAAATATAAGAAAAGAAGAGGAGGGGAAAAACTAGTGCTCTAGTGAAAAACAACAACTGGGAATATCAATACAACATTTCACCCAAAGATGGGCTCAATAAAGGACAGAAATATGAAAGACCTAAAAGAAGCAGAAGACATCATGAAAAGATGGAAAGAATGCAAAGGGTGGTAGGGGGAAAAAAAAAGAAAAGAAAAGAAAAACACAATGACCCAGACAACCAGGATGGAGTGATCATTCCCACAGAGCCAGTTGTTCTGAACTGTAAAGTCACATGGGCCTTAGGAAGCACTTCTATCAGCAAGGCTAATACAGGTGATGGAATTCCATCTGAACTCTTGAAAATTCCAAAAATGATAAATTCAAAGTGCTGCACTCAATGTGTCAGCAAATATGGAAAACCTAACAGTGGCCACAGGACTAGACAAGGCCAATCCTTATCCCAGTTTCCAATTCCAATTCCAAGGCACTACTAAAGAATGTTCAAATCACTGCACAATGAGACACATCTCCCATGCTAGTGAAGTTTTGCTCAAAATCTTTTAAGCTTCACTTCATCATTACATGAACTGAGAACTTCTGGATGTTCAAGCTGGGTTTAGACACATCAGAGGAGCCAGACTTCAAACTGTCACCATTTGCTGCATAATGGAATTAGCAAAATGTTTCCAGGATAACCTCTCCTTCTTTTCCATTGACCACTCTAAAGTCTCTGACCCTATGGATCATAACAAATTGTGGAAAACACTTAAAGAGATGGGAATACAAGCCATCTTACCCATCTCCTGAGAAACCTGTATGCAGGTTGAGAAGCAACAATTAGAAAAATTATTGACTGTTTCTGGATTGAGAAAAGAGTATGGCAAGACTGTTTATTGTCACCTTGTTTATTTAACTTCTACACAAAGCACATGATTAGAAATGAAAGTTTGGATGAGTTACAAGCTCATAGGATGATGTACTAAAGAAACCCTTGATAAGAAAAATGAAGAAGAGTGCAAAAGCAGGCAGCAAGTTCAATATTATGAAAACTCATATCACAATACCCAGTCCCCAAATGTCATGGCAAACAAAAGGGGTGTAAGGGAAAGCAGTGACAGATTTCCTCTTCTTGGGCTCTAAAGTCCCTGCAGATGGTGACTTCAGCCATGAAATTAAAAGCACACATTTCTTGACAGGAAAGCTGTGGCAAACCTGGATAGTGTGTGAAAAAACAGACATCACTCTGTCAGCAAAAGTCCATATAACCAAGGCTGCAGAGTCAATCCTCTTTCTGTTATTCACATACAGTTGTGATAGGTGGGCCATCAATGTTTTTGAACTGTGGTGTTGGAGGAGACTTTTAGAGTTACATGGATAGCAAGAGCAAACCAGTAAATTTCTTGAAATCAACTTGGAATACTCTTCGGAAGGACTCTTGCTGAAGCTGATGAAAAGGGCCAACTCATTGAAAAGACCCCGATCATGGGAAATACCGAAGACAGAAGGAGAAGGTTGCCACAAGGATGAATTTGTTGGATTGCATCACCAATGCAATGGATATGAACTTGGGCAACCTCTGGGAGATGGTGCAGCATAGGGAGGCTTGCCTTCTGCAGTCGATTGCATCACAAAGAGTCAGAGACAACTTGGACATTAAACAACAGCAAGGAAGTGTCCTAATTTTATTTTTTTTATCTTTAGTTGTCAAGATTTTCCAGCATCATATATAAAAGAGATTATCTTTTCTCCATTGTATATTGTTGCCTCTTTTGTCATAGATTAGGTGTCCATTTGGGCAAGAGATTTTGTCAGTTTTTCCATCAGTTCCATTGGCCCATATTCCTGCTTGTGGGCCAGTTTCATGCTGTGTGGGTTACTAGTGCTTTATTTTATAGACTGAAGCCATAAAATATGATTCCTCTGGATTTGTTTTGTTTTGTTTCGTTTTTCTAAGATTTCATGACAATTTAAAGTATTTTATGCTTCCATATAAGTTGTATTTTTTTAATCTACTTTGAAAAATGTCATTGATAATTTGACAGGAATTGCATTGAAAATGTAAGCAGCTTTTTGTCATTAAGCCATTTCCACAATATTGATTTTTTTCCAGTCAAGGAGAATGGTAATGTCTACATTTGTTTGTGTCACCTTTAATTTATTTCTTTCATATCTTATTCTCTTCTGTACACAATTCTTCTCCATGTCTGGGTAGGTTTGTTCTCAATAATTTTATTTTTCTTGTTGCAGTAGTAAATGGAGATGTTTCCTTAATTTCTATTTTAGATTTTTGTTGTTGTTGTTGTTCTCAGTGTGTAGAAATAAAGAGAACTCTGTCTTAACTTTGTATCTGCCAACTTCCCTAAACCCATTGATTAGGTTGAGTGGTTTTCTGGTGGTATCTTTGGCTTACCTGGGGATACTATCATATCATCTGCAAACAGTGACATTTTTACCACTTCTTTTCCTGTTTGTTTCCAATTTTGTTTTTCTTATTCTCTTCTGAATGCTGTAGTAGAAGTCCTAACTCTAAGTTGGATAAAAATGGTGAGAGTGGGCAATTTTGTCTTGTTCAAGACCTAGTGGTCATGATTTCAGTTTTTCAACATTGAGATTCATGTTTGCAGTGGATTTATCCATATGTGGCCTTTATTAGGTTGAAAAGCTTCCCTCTGATCACAATTCCTGGACAGGTTTTATCATAGAGTGTTGACTTTTGTGAAAATGTTTTCTGCATCTATAGCCTAAACAGTTCTCCTTGGAAAACTTAGTTGATTTTCAGTGTTCATTCTTTCCTCAGCCCCGTGTGTGCCAAGAGCTGACTCACTCAAAAATGCTCCAATGCTGGAAATGATTGAAGGTAAAAGGAGAAGTCGGTAGCAGATGATGTGATGGTTATATAACATCATCAACTGATGGACTTGAATCTGAACAAATTCTTGAAGATCAGGAAGGCAAGTTTGACAGGCTACCATTCATGGGTTGCCATAGAGTAGAGAATGACTTACTAACTGAAGAAGAACAATAAATTGTTGCCTTCCATGTTTGACACTTGTATTTATTCTTGGCTACTTGCCTTTCTGTCCCACCTCATTGTTTCCATATCTCAGTTATGCTGTTTTACCTCTTATTATGCTGAAATTCATCCACATTTTGGTGTCTTTATTGTAACCCACCTGTCCCAACATTTAAGTGATTTCTCAATGGCACATGACTCAGAGGTCTATTAATCATTTTCTAGCATCCAGTTCTCTTCTCTAGACACTCTCTACCTTGCTACAGCCAGAGAAAGCTGTCCCTCACCAGCTAAGGTGTGTGATAGAGAGCACAATTTTGAGAATAGCCTATGAGGACTGTGAATTCTATATCATTCTCAATCTTCATACTGTTCCTTTAACTCTACCTTCTTCAGTCACACTGAAGTTTCAGCCTGTGCTCTGTTCTCAGTCTCAGCTGTGTGTGCATATGCCATTCCCCTGTTTCCCTTGATTGCTATTTTTTGGTAACGCCTATGAGGCCTTATTTTAAATTGCTTATAAAGCTTTTTCTGATTTTGCAGATTGTTCTTAGACTACTATTTTCAACTGATCTGTCTGGTGTGTTTTGATGCATTGTGTTCTCCAATTGGAATAAATAATCACAACCCATGTCTATTTTTGCTTGTCATTTTACTCACCTCTATTTAAGAGTAGAAGTCTCTATTTGAAAAAAAAAAAATCACCTAAATACTCGAATCAGTAGACAAAATAATTAATCTTATTAATCTTAAAACAAACAAACAAAAAAAAGGCGGAACATGAAGAGACATTATTAGATCCTATCACTCCAAAAAAGAATAATATTTTTTTACAAATTAAAACCACCAACTTTGGGTGTCTATCCAAAGATCAGCTAACAGATATAATAAATTTCTAAGAAAAGTCTATTTTCAATGACTTATGTGGCAAAAGAACATAAAGAATGAAAAACTATGTCTCAGAGGTCTCTATCAGGACCAGTAAATGGCAGCAGGTAGTGACACGTCTTCTTTACAGAAGCTGAGGCTAGAGTTTGACCATCTTTCACTAGCCTTTTCTTGGGGAAAGGTTGTTGCTATTCTGTGTGGGAATGTTTTCATCAGGATCCCTTAAAGTAGGGTCGATGGTTGCTATTCATGGGACTCAATGTGAGGATTTGCAGGAGACATGCAATGAGGGAAACAAGATATATAGCAGAGGGAAAACAAAATCTAATCTCAAGCAGAAACTAGATTGTACCACAGTTTATCTCAGCTTGTATTAAGTCATTTGCTTCCATGTCACTCACTGTCAAAATTTTATGAACGGTAATGGGATCTTCACCTCTAGCATGAGGAGGCTGTCATGTGACCAAAGAGGGTCCTGGTGGGCTGCCATCTAAGGAGTTGCACAGAGTCGGACACGACTGAAGGGACTTATCACACATGCATTGGAGAAGGAAATGCCAACCTACTCCAATATTCTTGCCTGGAGAATCCCAGGGACAGAGGATCCTGGTGGGCTGCCATCTGTGGGGTCGCCCAGAATCAGAAACGACTGATGCAACTTAGCAGCAGCAGCAGCAGTTCCTACTTACTCTATGCCTGAATCAGAGGTTACCTCTGACCTTTGGACCACTAGAATTTTCCATGAAGCAACTCATACCCACATATTATCTACCAGAGTAGGGAAGTGTTAGTTGCTCAATGGTGTCCAAGTCTTTGCCATCACATGAAATGTGGCTCACCTGGATCCTCTGTCCATGGAATCTTCCAGGCAAGAATGCAGGAGCAGGTAGCCATTTCCTTCTTCAGGGCCTCTTCTGGACCCAGGGATTGAACCCATGTCTTGCACATCGCAGGCAGTTATTTTACCATCTGAGCCGTACACTTCAATGTCAATGAGGATATCACGTACTACAGACTAACCACCTTGCTCAAATGTCAAAGCCCTGTGGCCAATCAGCCTATTGAAGGGCTCCTTAATGGCTGACACAACTAATCCAGGCAGTAAGGTCAATCTTCTCTAAAATGCATGTCCTATTGCAAAGGGAAGTGCACAGAATTAGATACACAGGTGCAGAAAGGCTTCTAAGGAGCAAAACAGCCAAGAGCTTGGTCAGGAAAATATCTCCATATGAAAGAACTAGAAGCTGCAGGGAGATGTCTTAATTATGAAGCTTGCAAGAATTAGAATAATTAGAAGACAGAGATTTGCAGGCCCACATTCATTCTATAATTCAACTGGTACAGCTTAAATTTTATCTGTTGTATTCATTGTCATCTGAGGGATAAAATATTAAAGCTTAGAGTTTGGCAGCTGCTAATCTAGCCGAATGCTCTACTTATGTAGATCAAGAAATAGACTTATAAGGGAAGTTGCTTGTGCAAGTCCACTAGGAGGTTTCCTCAGATTATATCCACCTGAGAAAATTGTAACAAACTCTCAAGCTACTAGTAGGCTTGCATTTCCCTAAGTCCGGACATACGACTACATTAAGCAGCCTGATACTATGGATAAGACACTATTATCGTTGTCATCATTATCCGTTCTTCTTTGCATTCTGCTCAGTAGTAGTAGAAGTAGCATAACCGCTATTGATCAAACTCATATGTGGAACGAGTTTCTTATATTATATCAAGATCCTAATATTCTGGAGATAGATCTTTGTGATGAATATATTAATGATAAGTCATATATAGTTACTGGTCGGATTTGTGACCCTATCTGTGGTTAGTCCTCATAAAGAGTCAATCTATGTTTAAATAATTCTGGAATTTCACAGCACTATTAATAAATATGCTGAAGTGCTTCATATTATTTTAAGCTTTAATCTATACAGAAAAGATGTAGGAACATGAGGGTAATAAAAATGTGTAACACATATGAATTCATAGACACAGACTATAGGTGATGGTACATTTGTTTTAGCATCTAGACATTTCTGGAAGCTTCTGAAGAGGAAAATATATCTGAGTTAGGCATTTAAAAAATGATTAGGGTTTGGCAGGAGATATTGGGAAATAAGGGAAGGACAATTCAGGAAAAATGAAGAACACTGTCAAGGCGCAGAATAGGGAAAGTATAAGACATGTAGTTTAAGGATACCTGAATGACAGTTTATGTGTGGACATGTGCAGTTGGTTGGGAGGACAGATTTAAAACATCATATCATTTAGTTCCATCTAGTCAAGGCTATGGCTTTTCCAGTGGTCATGTGTGGGTGTGAGAGTTGGACTGTGAAGAAGCTGAGCACTGAAAAATTGATGCTTTTGAACTGTGGTGTTGGAGAAGACACTTGAGAGTCCCTTGGACTGCAAGGAGATCCAAACAGTCCACCCTAAAAGAGATCAGGCTGGGGTGTTCATTGGAAGGACTGAGGCTGAAGCTGAAGCTCCAATACTTTGGCCAACTCATGGGAAGAACTGACTCATAGGAAAAGACCCTGATGCTGGGAGGGATTGGGGGCAGGAGGAGAAAGGGATGGCAGAGGATGAGATGGCTGGATGGCATCACCGACTCGATGGATATGAGTTTGAGCAAATTCCACAAGTTGGTGATGGACAGGGAGGTCTGGCGTGCTGCGATTCATGGGATCGCAAAGAGTCGGACATGACTGAGCGACTGAACGGAACTGAACTGAACATACAAGTAGAGAAAGTAATCAGAAACATTAAGTGGAGGTATGATGGTTTCTGGTGTCTCCTCTGTGGAAGAACATTACTAATAAAGAAACATTAAGGACCCTATCTGCTTTAGAGCCTTGGAATGCCTTATTTGCAAGTTGTCTGGAATTAGCAGTACAAGAGGAAGAAACTGAGGCTTAACCTATTTCCTACTGCTGGATATAACAGTAGCTCTACCTTCAGGGCAGCAAACAATTGGTATTTACTTCACCACCCGTCCCCCCAGAATATTTCTTGTAGTGATAGGATAAATAATGGAG